>NC_059103.1:142007275-143207275 GCF_020740685.1 Jaculus jaculus
CTCCAGCAAGGATCCTCATACTGTCCATTACTTCTAATTGGATTCAAACAGCAAATCCCTGGCCTCCAGACTTGGTATCCATTTCACAGCTGACATTTGTTTTTTTTTTTTTTCAATTGATATTTTAAAATTATCACACAGGAAGAAAAATGTTTTAAGATTCTACTTAGTTCAGTGTTCTAACCCTGATTTGCAGCACTTCATTCCAAGGCCAACGTAAGCCCTTTCTCCACACTTTAGAACCACATGGCAAGACAAAAATATAATCAGGTAATTGTAGCTTTTCCTTCTAAGACATCCTATGAGTGGGAAAGTGTTGGGGCAAAGCAGAAAAAAGTGTGAATTTCCACACTCCTCAGCAGTAAATAAAACAATAAATTACTTCATGGTTTCCATCCTTAAATGGAAACAAAGTCCTTCACCTTTGACTCACAACAATTTCATCCACTCTATCAGAGTCGTTCCCACACGCTGAGCACTTTTAGATCTGGAAATGATTCAATCAATACAGCAAAAGTGAGTGACAGGTTGTGCCCAAACATCTACACATAGGATGGCCATAGAGGATGATGACTTGAAAACCGAAAGTTATAGACTGATAGTTTCAAAGTGATTATATAATATAATATATTATATATATATATAAGTAAGTGGTACTTATTTCATGACTTTTTTTTTTCCAGCTGGGAATGAGTAAATCCATGGATAAGCACTGCTTTGGAGAATTCCTTTCTTCACTGTTTGAATAGCATAGAAGAATAAGATAACAAGTCTGTAGCAGGCAACCTTCCACCACTACGATGAAACAGTTGAACAAAGCAATTTACAAAGAGGAAGGGTTTATTTTGACTTAAAGTTTTAAAATATTTGTCTATGGCTGGTTGGCCTCATTGCTTTGGATGTGTGGGACAAGGCCAAACTGGCATCATGACAGAAGGTATTATAGAACAAAGCTTCTCACTTCATGGTGGCTAGAAAAGAGAGAGGATGAAGTGGAAAGGAGAGACAGAAAGAGAAGGGAGAAGAGATACATCCTTCCAAAGCACACACCCAGCAATACACCTCCTCCTACCAGGCCTTACCTTCCACAGTGTCCACCTCCTCATAATTACCCATCCAATTAAAAATACATCAAGGAATTAACCCATTGGTTTTCTCAGTACTCCTGTGATCCTTTTCCCAAAAGCCTCACCTCTAAACAATGCACTGGGGACCAAGAAATTAACACAGGAGCCTATTTAGGGCACTTCATATCAAATAATAACAATATAATATTATTTGGTGACTGACTTAGTGTATACAACGGCAAACATCTGAATAGAAAGTAAAGAATATAATAAATTATCCTTGCCATCTTGCCCTCCCAAAGTCTAAATACACAAAAACCTACACAGGTAGAGACAGGATAACTTCTTTATAATAGTACCCTCAGGAGCCATTGAAATGTCCTATGGAAAAGTCTTTTATAGTAACGAATCTATTAGTTAAACTGATATGTTGAAATCATCCTTAATAGTGATGACAAATCAGAATACAGAGGAATAGGGATGTATATTGCAGAGTTGGACAAAGTGGGTATTTATGTAAAATGTGAATTTCATGTGTTTTAGAGCACAGAGAAGTACCAGCAGAAGGTCAAGGCTAGAGACCTGGTGGTGATGGAATATCACCACCTCTCACATCTAGTCTCTCATCACCAGAAGGCTTATCATGCAGTTTGGGTACTCCCCATCCCATCACTATATGTAATTTCTATGAGAGAAAGTATTTTGTTTTGCTCCCAATGAAGTACCAAGACCATGCATCACTCATAGTTCTATAGATGCATCACACACACACACATACACACACACACACACACACACACACACACACATACACACACAGTTGGTGAATGAGGCAGAGAAAAATACACAAAAGAAAATGCAAAAACTAGGGGGAAATGGTGAGAAGAATCACCAGAAGTAGGGAACTATTTGCTGACAAGTGAGGCCAAATGATATAGAAGCAGAAAAAATTCTGAGAAGTACCTATGTTTGAAAATAATGTGTTAGAAAGAAGCCTTAATGGGGTCAGAAGCTAGGCAGACCATGTCAAGAGTGTCAGAGCAACTCCCTCTTGAAAAATGTTTCTCTCAGTGCCCCTCTAAAGCGATCATGGTCCTCTTTGAATGGACACAGAGAATTTGTTAAATAGCAATTTAGAGAGCAGAAAGCTCAACAGAATAATAGAACCCAATGGCAGGAGTTTATTTGTCAAATTACCTCCTTGCACTTTCATGGGATGATTTTTCAAATGGCAACATAAATGTGTGATACGATGTGGCAGTGTGTCTTACCAATTATTTGGAAAAGTTGCAAAAGCTAAGATTGATTTTGGAGATGGGGATTGAGACATATTTGGGGCAGACAGTGTCGTATGTGTCATAGTACATTGACTTTAGGTTTGGATTAGGTTAACATGACCATGTTTTTTCATCTGTGAATTATCATACTGAAATAAAAACCATTTATCTAAGAGGCTTAATACTTTTTGTACAAAGCAACTTGAGATATAAATGTGTTCTGGATACTATATATCGAACCTGCCACTTAATATTTCTTTGTTATTATCATTATTATTACTTCATAGCAGCCAGCCATAGGAAATGCATATACCAGAATTTTACATGGCTCTGGTTGAGCTTAGGACAATTTAACTTTTTAGTCATTACTCTGAAAATCTAGTGGAACATATTGTAATTAACTATCCATATAAACTAGGTCACTATAGTGCTATAGAAAACTGTTATTAAAAATAGTAAAGTAACCTTGTCACACTGTCAGACAGGAAATGAGGACATTTGTGAATGAGATGGAGTAGACAGGACTGTGGACAAATATTGTATACAACATGTACATGATAAATTGATCCAATTTCTACTTATCTGTCAAAAATAAAAGTTTATGTTGTCTGAAGAAAATGAAAGTCAAATCGCAGTTTAGCATGAACTGAGTCTATAAAGAAGACTGAAGAAAGGATTAAAGGTAAATAAAGATGGTTCCCATATTATGAACTTCACAGTGATCTGTAGGACAAATGACAATTAGTCATATAAATGTATTTTAGGTATATAAATACCTAAGACAATTATTGATATAAAGCTATGCCCCTTTTCAAAATGGTAGATATTAGCATGAATACATAATAGGGGTATATATGAGGGGGCATATATTAGTTCCTTTATCTGGTTTAAAATTCATACTAAGACTGGAGTCAACTAGCCATAGCAAGCTCTGTCTTTGCCACTTAAGCCACCACACCGGCTACCTGAGATTGCCTGGAACAAGGCTATGTTTTCACAGACAGTTTATATCATAGTTCTCACTTTTCTCTAGGCAATAGCAGTTACTGGTCTTGGGAATTATTTTTCTAATGCCCAAACTCATAATTATGTGAGAGTAAAGACTTGGTGAGAAGTTGTTCCCATGAGGAAAGGCTGCCTTTACCACTAGGGAAACTAACCTTCCATCCAGTTGCTTTGTTGGAAGCACCTGAGCTTACCGGCCACCCTTTGCTGATGGAACAGTTGTTCAACTCTATGTGCACTTCAGCAGCTCTCAGCTAGTCCCTGTTGCTTCCCACCTGTCATCACTCGTAAGAGATGGGAGCTCACTGGGAGTGGAGATAATGAGCTGAGACACAGGTGCCTGGAACACACATGTAGGCCATTGAAGTTCTGATTACAGATTCAGTATGTGGTGGGCCAACTTGGAAAATACTCAAAAATCTTGGGATTTAAACAAAAATTTTTTAATGGTATGATTAGAGGGTTGGGAACTTGATATGGAAAGGGAATGGAAAATAAAAATGGGCTGCTGGTATTGAATGAACAGGAAAGACTCCTATCTGGGGATTTGAATAAGGGGGTTGTGTTCATGATGGTCAGCTGTTATGTGTGTGCAGGTGAGAATATTTCAAGAGTCCTTCTCTGTAGTATGATGGGTCTAACTTCAAGTCTACAAAATGAGATCTAACATGTGCCCCTGCCCCTGGGAGTCCTCCCCACTCCCCCTACCATGAACTTGTAGAGCCGTGTCCAATGACAATGTCCAACTTGTTGAAGTTTGCTCCAAAGACCTCTATAGGTATGGTAAGAAATGTGATCATGAATGGGCTGAAATTGCCAAGATGAAATAGGACATTATGAAAGGAGCAAGAATGCACACTGAAAATATAATCCACCAGGAAAACCAGCAGTCAATCTGCTGAGTGGGTGTTGGGGTGGACACTGTGGCAGCCCAGCTCAAGCTGTTGCAACAGTGGCCAACATATGGACAACCATGGCAGGCACAGTGAGATCTTTGGATGGTACATTGAGGAGCATGACCTTGAGAAGTTCCCCTTGATGGGCAGATTTGAAACACTGGATGCTAGGATACAGTGCATGCTTCAGGAAATGGCCATAATAGTAGCATGGTCCCACATAGAGATTCTATTGCACAGTGACCTCTACAGATCAGGATGAACTGCCAGCGGCCATCACAACATGCTCAAATACAATGTAAAGATAGAATACTTCTGTTTCTATCATTTTCTCCTAAAATATCGTGTGTGTGTGTGTGTGTGTGTGTTTATGTTTGTCTTTTGTTTGTTGTTGTTTTTTGAGGTAGGGTCTCACTCTAGCCCTGGCTGACCTGGAATTCACTATGGCGTCTCAGGCTGGCCTTGAACTCACCACCATCCTCCTAACTCTGCCTCCTGAGTGCTGGGATTAAAGGTGTGCACCACCACGCCCAGCATTTTGTGTGTGTTTTGTTCTCTCTCTCTTCACTCTGTCATTTCCTTTGCTGGGTGGAAGCCTTTTAGTTTGATGTCTTCTCATTGTGATGCTTGTTATTCCCTGACCTATTTCAGACCTACTCAGAATGTCCTTGCCTATGCTTCCCCTAAGTTTTCCTCTAGCAGTTGCAAAGTTTGATGTCTGACATTAAGGTCTTTTATCCATTTTGAGTTGTTTTTATAGCATAAGAGATGGGAACCTAGTTCCAAATTTCTACATGTAGATATCTAATTTTTCTAAGCACTATTTGTTAAAGAGGCTGTCTTTTCTCTTTATTGGACATAATTCTTTTCTTCTCTACTCACAGTGCATTTCCCTTGTGTTCTTAAGCCATGTTTGTTATAGACATAGTTGTGGTTTGTATATGAAGTTTTCCCAAAGATTCACATAACCAAAGGCTTATTCTCTGGTACAGAGGCATTCAGAGCTGGGATCTTAGAGACAATGGGGTGATAGAGGTAATATCCTTGTCAGTGAACTAGTCTGTATCTGAAGGGACTATTGGGATGTAGGTCCTAAAGGATAAAGTAGGTCACTGGGGAACATATTTTAAAGGGTATTTTGGGACTGACTACCTTGTGTTCTTTCTGTCTCTCTCTGTTGTGTGTTCCTCCTTCCTCCAGCCCTCCCTCCTATCAGCCATGAGGCAGCCCACTCTGCCCTACCATCCACTCCCTGCAGTGATATTCTGCTCCATCTTGGGTCCAGAAACAACAGAGCCAAGTGACTATAAACTGAAATTTCTGAGGCAGTGAGCCAAAATAGACCCTTTCCTACTTTAAATTGATTATCACAGGCATTTTCTCACAGCAACACAAAACGGATTAATACAGCCATAGTTAGAGTGGAGGAATCTGTTAAAAAGAAAAAGGCCTTGCGATTCTATAGAATTGGTTTGCCCTTCTCACACTGACCAGTCTGGGGAGAAAGAGAGGCATGAGAAATTTGGAGTTGGACAAATTTGCTCTGAATCCCAGGTCAGAATGTTAATCAACTCTGCAACTATGAAGTTCTGAGTGTAACATTTTTCTTTCTGGTTAACTTGGAATAATGATGCTATTTCCTTTGCAGTACTTTTGATAGGATCAAATCATCTCAAACAGGCCCTGTTGGCTAACAGTTGGTGGTCAAAGTTATTGGTGTCAATATTACATCCATCCACTCATATTCCTCACTCAGACCTACACTATCCTGTGCTGCATCATGATGTTGAATATTTTGAAATGTTCACCTTGAAAAGAACCAACAGGACATTTTGGGATACTCATTCACAAAACATACAGGGAGCCCAACTAAATGTGAATTTTAGGTAGTGCTTCAATGTTCCATGAAGCATCCCTGTGCCTTAGCAATATATGTGACATTTAAATTTTAGACTTGACTTAGCTGAGTGCTTGGCAATTTTACTTGCTAGTGTAGTATGGCTACTCACTGAGCACCTGGTCCTCATTCATCCTTTTGTAACAGCATGGGGCTTTTCATTCTGGTAATGAATACTCCATGTCATCAGTTTACTCCGTCTGGCTAAAATTAAATGAAATTTTGATAAATTTTTAAAGATCTAGTCCTGGTCTCTATGGTCATGCAACTAGAAAGGGGACCATAAACAACAGGAGAAAAAAAAAGACATTTTATGGGAATGGGGAGTGAGGAAGAAGAGCATAAAAGAGCGTGGTGGAGGACATAGGGCATGGAAGTGGGAGGGGACCAGGCTGTGGAGAGTGGGCACCCAGGTAGGAGGTTACAGAGTGACTAGTAAGGAAGGGAGGGTGAGAGTTGGCCAGGAGGGTTAACAAGGACAATGTGTGGACGATAATGTCACAATGAAATCAGTTTGTTAATTTTAGAAATATCAGTGAAATACTAAAGAAATAATCAATCAAAAGTGTTACAGAAATAATAGAGAATCTGATGAGCACAAGCTGTATTTTGACTTTGTCTAATCGTCTTATAACTATAGAATTTTAAAATCAAAATTGATGGCTAAATTAAAAAAAAATTACAAAAGCTGCCTTCACTTAATTGTCATCTTTCTCTATTAAATAACTACATCAACAGAGAGGGCATTATTCTCCTCTCATTTTATTCTTATGGTATCCTTTTATTCTCTTTTTTTAAAAAAAATATTTATTTATTAGCAAGCAGAGAGAGATAGAAGAAAAACAGACA
This sequence comes from Jaculus jaculus, assembly GCF_020740685.1. NCBI lineage: Eukaryota > Metazoa > Chordata > Mammalia > Rodentia > Dipodidae > Jaculus > Jaculus jaculus. Next base: position 142,014,267 of record NC_059103.1, read on the forward strand.
GAGAGCATGGGTATGTGAAGGCTTCTAGCCATTGCAAACAAACTCCAGATGCACAAGCCCCTTTGTTCACGTGGTTTGTATGGGTACTGGGGAATCAAACCAGGGTTGTTTTCTTTGCAGGCAAGTGCTTTAACTGCTAAGCCATCTCTCCGTCCCTCAAATGATATCCTTTCTAGTTTCCTGACCTACACACACATATACACACATGCATTCATGTGTAATATTTAAGGCTTTATTCCACATATGAGAGAAAACATGAAATATTTTCTTTCTGAGTCTGGCTTAATTTACACAGCATTATAATTGCCAGTGTCATCATTATCCTAAAAATGTCATCATTTCATTTATCTTTATGGCTGGTTAACATTTCCTGATGCATCTGTACTACATTTTCTTTAGCTTTGATCCAGGATCTGAACACTGGAATCATGTGAACACTGGAATTGTTTGGAAACACATTTGGCATCACCATCCATTCTTTAATTGCTAACTTTAAAATATGAAAATATCAAAGTGTTTACATTCCCATCAGCTTATCTCTTATGTCCCCTCTCCTCCACCCCCATTCTCCCGAGGGCCCTCCTCAGTGGGCTTATCCATAATCACTATGGAGTCATATATGCAAAGGTCAGTTTCTGGCATCAGGGTTGGGAGGGAATGCCTTAACAGACACCTTCTCACACTCTGTGGCTCTTACAATCTTTTTTCTCCTCCCTCTTCCACAATGTTCCCTGAATCTTGAAGAGCATGTTATAAGTCTCTTTTCATGTTGAGCTTTCAGCAGCCTCTGGTTTTTCTGACTTGATGAGTCTCTTCAGTGTTCATCACCAGCTCCTTAGAGGAGGTTCTCAGGCTAGCAGTGAGATCAGCACTCATTTGAATCTGTCACTTCCTCTGTGATGTCTCCTGGGCCCTGACAGATGTGATGGAGATGACTTGACTTGTGCTAGGCAATCTACATTGTTTTCTTTATCATACTGATAGGTCCTGAGTCTCACTCGTATTCACTACCATTTGTAGAACATTATTCTCTAGCAAAGACTGAAAGCAGCATGAATAAAGTGGGATAAACATATACAATTAAAAGACTTTTCAATAGGCTTAACCTCTAACCTCTTCCTGTAGACAAAGAACAGTGGAAGCTTCTATCTAGGGTATATGATATCCAAGCCATAGGCTTCTTACTGGGTTCTCAGGGTCAGGTATAAATTCCTTCCTACTGAGTGGGCCTAATATCCAATCAAGGAACAGCTGATTACCTCCATAGCTTGTGTGTCACTATTGCATTAGTATATACATCTTGCCTGGCTTGTTGACTTTGTGGCTTGTAGTATCCACTGCTTGTCCATGCCATTGGTGACTTTTATCCCCTAATACTTTGACTAGCACTTTCCAGCACTATGAGAGACAGCCAGCAAGAAATTGGATTCAATCTTAGTTCCACCACAATCTTGCAATGTCCTATGACTGCGACCTATGGTGTCTTTAGCAGTAGGGTCTTACCATTTAGCTCTGGAGGGTAACCAAGTACTTTGGCAAGGGCCTACATTATTTGCAGACTGCATGGGACTCCTTGACCAATAGCTAACTGTAGAAAGTAGATCAATTCTGCTACTGGGATTTGCTAGCAATAACCTATGGTTTTAGGATAAAACTTTTTCTGCCCCTGGAGGGTGCTTCTGCCCAAACTATCATTTTCCCTCTATCTCTTTCTTTCTTTTTAGCTAACCAATGCCATAATCAAATGGTATTGATTATGCTATCATTAGTTGGGAATATCACCTCTTCCTCAACCTCCCTTACCACCAGACCCTTCTATGCCCTGGATTGTATCCCTCCACTTGCCCATCTAGTATCCCCTCCTCTGATTCCTCCCTCTACTCATTTTGTGGGTAAGAATTTTGCCAAGTCCACAGTATTACAGAGTCAGCTGGACTACATCACTGAAAACAGCAAAGCACACCAAAGGCACCAATAATTATGGATGCTGCAGAGGCCCATAAACAGCAGCCTACACCCCTAGATATTGGAGTTTTGTGAGGACAATGATAGTGTTCACAGAATCTGTAGATGGGAAAATGGTGGCTGAGAAGCTAGCCACTTGTGAAACTCATATGGTAGATTGATAGAATGCTTGCATTAATACTCATTTGTTCTTTGTACCACACATCTACATCAGTTCATTCAAGACACACATGAGTTTTTATTTACTTAATATAAAAGTCTGAGTAATATTGATGACATCTCCCTTATAAGAAATATTTAATGGTAAAGGAATTGACAAGCTAAGGACATTTTGTAATGTGATTAAGTAAGTATTCTATTTAAGAGGATAGAAAGTCTTAACACAGCTCATTTTTTAGATAGTATCAGCAGAGGTAGCTGAATCCAAGCAATACTGTCCTAAACTCATATGTTTTCTGTATATATGGCAAACACATAAAACTGCACAAACTACATTAGCCATAAGAGGTTTACTTTCTCCCCTGGATGCATTTACATAGAATAGCAAAACTCTGTTACCTACTCTGAGGAAATCATTCTTTTGAAATTTCTTTTATTTTAATTATTTATTTGTGTGCATGTGTGTATGATGTGTGTGTATGGGTGCACATGTGTCGCAGAGCACATGTTTGGAGGTCAGAATATAGAGATCAGGAGTAAGGGCCTTTTGTGGGGGTTCATTGGATGGAGGCTGAATTGGTTAGTCCTGTCTAAGTGCCACCAAGTTTTCATGGAAATGACCTCATCTCTTAATTTTCTCTTCTGGGGAAGTAAAGGTTGAGGAAAAACCAAATTGTCCCCTTATGTTCCTGGTCTGTAGCAAAGTGGAGGCTGCAGGGACTCCATGAGGGAGCAGGAAAGGAGGATGATCCAGATTACCCCGATGCCGGCACAAGAATATCCCTTATTTTATTTTCAGGGGACCCTAAACTGCCTTATTTGGAACACTTTTTCTCACACATGCTCCTTTACTTGTAGCGATATATGTCACTCATCACTCATGCCCTAGATATCTCATTAGCATCTTAAATCTCCACCTAAGTGTCTGTGTTTTGTACCATAATGAGCCACAGGTTCAGACATTGGAGTACTTCTGGTGTCTGAACCAGTGACATGACATGGTTATTCTCAGTCCAGGGATCCATCCGGTCTTCTTTTTTGTCCACTGGTTGCTTTCAAATGCAATTTCTGACTAAGGCCTTCTTCACCTTGTCCTCCACCCTATATTCTGGCCTCATCTTGGCTTCCAACATACTAAGAGGGCACTGTAATTGATAAAATATACTTTAACAATACCAGTGTTTAATTATGTCCCATTTTACCTTAAACTGCCTTCCCTTCATTTTGAGGCAGACCCTGAGACTTGGACCAGCATCTCTTTCCTCAAGCATCATGCAAAGGTGTCAGAAAGAATTGCTCATTGTAAATCTTCCAGTCAGTGCTCAAAAAAATGACAATTGGCAAATACCAAAGGCAAAGAGCAGGACTGGATCAATAGCTAACTCTGTTTGACAGATTACTTTTGGAACATTCACTTCTTAGTTTTGAGAAGGAATCTTTATGCTTAATTTAAAAGAAGAGAGAAGCCTCTGCAACCTAAGATAATATCAATGAATAATTTACTTCCCAAGACAATCATGTGGTAAACTAGGATTATCATGCTCATTTGATGGATAAAGAATCCATACTACTGCATGGTAGATCAGCTAATTAATTGTTTCCAAAGTACTTTGGAAGCACAGGAGAATAAGAATGCTTATTTATTAGGATTTTCAATATGTGGTCCTTTTCTTTTGACTTTTAAAAATACTACATTCTGTTTTTCTCCATTACCTCATCCTTTTTTCCTCTCCCCTGGCTTGACAAGGGGCCTTGAATTCATGATGAAAGAAGATGTAATTGAGTTTAGTGAAGTCAGCACAGGAAAATCTGAGTTCAAGCCCTGGCACTGTCTCCCCTTCATTATCAAACTGTAGAGGTTCATAGTTGAGACAATGTGTATTGTAATAATATTGCATGGAAGTGCTGTAAATATTACTGAGTAATGTTTCCTTTGGCAGCCTTAATCTAAGAGCTAGGCAGAGGAAGTCTTTTCCACAGGCTTTCCACTGGAGTGAGGGTGGGCGTTCTGGCAGCACCCCGACCCCACGCCAATCAAGTCAACAGCAAAGCAACAAAGTGATCAGAAGTATGCCTCTTTCACTTGTAGGAAGTTGTAATTAACGTAATCTTTTTTGGAGGGAGTCTGAGGACCTGTCTGTAGTCTGGAAAGCAGAACTTGCTCATCTTGCTGTGATGTGGACTTCATTCTGGTATTGGTTTCAAAGGTGAGTGAAAGCAGGAGGGAGCGGGTCTTAGATCTGAATACTCACACTGCTCTATTACAGGGCTGGTTTTTCATTCACTGTCTGGGAAAGTGCTGTCAATGGCGTTCAGTGCAGACTCCCTTTGATCATGGCACAGCCCCATTGTGCTCCGATGGAAGAACAGTCCCAGGGGTGACATCTCTCTCTATAGCAGGGCTTCTCAATCATGACACCCCTAGCTTTTAGGGCAGGATAATTCCATGTGAGGGGGTAAGAAGCTGCCCCAAGCACTGCCATCTTTAACAAAAACCCTAGCGTCCTCTGACTAGGTGTTTGTAGCATTTCTTCTCTGACATGGTGACAGCCAAACAAAAAAAGTCTGCCAAATACTCTAAGAAAGGCAAAAGAACCTTTAGTCGAGAGTCAAAAGAGGCTGGAAGTAGGAAACTTTCTCAATCCTTAATTTTAGGAAAGAGGCAGCATTAGATGGCACTGAACTGCATGGTGCTAATTCTCTTGCTATTGTTTTTCAGGTGTATTCTTTAATCAAGGAGAAAGTATCCATGTGGTACCAGACCATATTTATACCTCCTACTATTTGCATATGATAAAGAGCAAATGCAATCTCTTCCACAGACATTATCTGGTTATTATTTACTTCATATTGTTTTATTTGATAACAATTATTTTTTTTAATTTAATTTATTAGTTTTCATTTCAGTGAATACAGGCAGTTTGGTACCATTATTTAGGCTCATCTGTGATCTACCCCCTCCCATTAGACCCTCCTTGTTAATGAAAATGGGTCGTGCATTGTGGAGTTAGCCCTCAGTTATTAGTATGATAAATGTCTCTGCAAATCATGACCCAACATGTAACTCTGACATTCTTTCCGCCCCCTCTTCCGCAAGATTTCCCTGAGCCATGTTGGGTTTATTTTTGGTCTGCTTCAGTGCTGAGGTGTTGGGGGCCTCTACCTGTCCTATTGATATACTAATTCTGTTTATTAACATATTTGGCATTCATAATGGAAAATATTTACCCATAACTCAGCAATCCTAGATGTGTATCCAAAAGAACTTTGTAATCATATTCACCAAAAGCATGCAATGATTGCTCTGGAAGCTTTAATTGAAATAGACTCCAGTTAGAGCTTACCCAAATGCCTATCAAGAAATCCACCAAGTGCATCCACGCAAGAGAATTGATTCAGAAACAGAAGAATGAACTTACTACAACTACTATTTCAATGTGGATGAATCTCAGAAACAAGAAAACTGTATTTCCTATGTGACTTCACACATATGAAATTGAAAAGAAGGCACAATTGATATGCTATGACATAAGTCCTTGACAGTGTTCCCTTGTGGAATAGCAATTGTCACAGCAAAGAGGATCTTCAAGATGCTGGCAAGGTTCTCTTTTTTATCTGACACAACCAAGCTGTATTAGTCAGGATTTTCTAGAGGAACTAAACCAATAGCATTTTATCATAAAGAGGATTTGTGAGATTAGCTTACACAATACAGGCTGGGCAGTCCAATAATGGCCATCTTCACGCTGAAGAGGCTGAGAACCTGGTAGTTCCTCAGTCCTTGAGGCTGGATGCCTGAGAATTCCCAATCTGCCACTGAAGGGCCTGGAGGATTTCTACAGAGCCTCCGTTTTTCAGTACATGCTGGGAGGCTGATAAAACTGGATTCCAATATCACAGTTAGCAGCAACAGGGTAGATACACACACCAGCAAGTAGCACAGACAGCCAGGTAAAAGGCCTTGTGTTCTGCTGAAATACATACATAAATGCATACTATATATTGATTGCACCACTGCAAACACTGCCTACTCTGGAGGAAGAACTTTCTCTTTTCACCAGTTCTTCCTGAAAATATCAACACAGACCCACCCAAGTGGTATGTCTATTCTTGTTTTCTAATTAAATCAAGTTGATAGCAGAACTTAACTATCACATACACATGTGATGTATTCAGTCCATAAAAGTTTATTGAGCATTTATTTATGATTAACATGCTTTCTATACATGTATATGCTATACTTTGTTCAATTTTAAACATAAAATTAAAAGGTGTAAAATATCAAATTGAGACAGAAAATATAGCAATATGGCAAGCAACATTGACTAAACACTTCAGCAGATGCTGAAATAAATAGCGAAACAATTATAAACATGGTGTGTAACCAGTTGAAGTTGGGTAAGCCTTGGTTTTATACAACCCTTTAGCCTTAAACATCAAGACATCCAGGGTCAGAATAAGTAATGACTATTGTAGGTAAGAGACATTAGCAGGCTTAGAGATCATCTTCCTCTAGAGATCTCTACCTCTAGTTCCTAGTATGAAAAAAGGTGGAAGTATCACAGCCATGGTCCCCTCACTCGAGTCAATCCACAGAGCCTTCCATTACATACCTGGTCAAATTACTACCTCCTCAGCTAAATACATACTAAAGAGGTAGGAGGAATAGCTCTTTAGTGAGAAAATGTGCTATACTCCCAGAAGACCATCCCTCAGTGGAGTTGCTGATAGACCCTTATTGCTGAGCCTCCCCTCTTTTCTGAGTTCTAAGTCATAACTTTTCATTTTCTCCTTTCACTCTCTTCTTGGGATGCCAGCAAAAATCCTAAACATGCTTGCCCTGACACTTGGGCACATACACCTTTTCCTTAATAAATTTCCATTTCCTTACTTTTTTTTTTTTTGCCCATGTGTCCAGTTTTTGTTGCTGGGAGATGAAGAGAATGACTGAATGTACGCCCTCAAGCAGTGGGTATCCCATAGCTCTTCCTCCTTCAGAAGCTTCCATACCTGGCCCAGGACCTTGTCTGATGAAATATATGCTATGCCAGTTTCTTCCCATCTGTTTTAACACTCAGCTTCAAGAATGCTCTTCTTTCTGTCCTGCTGTCAGTTCTGGCCATCGACACACAAGTCTTTAATATTGCCAGCCTGAAATGCTGGTCTAAGTACCTCTTTTCTTTATCCAGTTTACCCAAATGTCTTGGTGGCTGTGGTTCAAGGGCAGGCACTGGACCTTTTGTCTCTGGGTACGTCAGTGTCCTGATAGTATCTTATTGAAAAGCAACTGGACAGGGCTCTCAACCCCACTGATTTCACCAATGTAGTAGTATAAATCCACATCAATCATTGTTGTTACATAACATTATTTTCAAACCATTTCAGAGCATTTCCAGATGTCATCACTTCACAGGAAAACACAGTGCCCACAGCTGATGGCTAAAGGGAAGAGGAAGATTAAGAGGCCTTATTCCTCCTGAGAAGACCCTTTCCAGATGTGTGGTAGGCAGTTGCTTTCTAGCCTTGAATGCTGGTGCTCACTCATCACTTTCTAAGGATGCTGCTTTTGAGTTCAGTCCACTGTGGTGGAGAGGAAAGAGTGTGGTGATAAAGCATTCTGTGTCTTTGAGACTGATGGCTCTTTTCTCAGCTCTTGGGTCGGTGATAGCTCAGCAGTTAGAAGGGAGAAGTTCACACCCACACAAAAGTCCACTGAGTCATTGACCTTGAGGTTCTTTTCTTATGAATTCAACAAATGACACTCATATACCAAAGAGGGTTAAGTGTAGAAAGATTCTACTGCAGAGCTTAAGAGATAGGAAGAGGACAGAGCTACTGAGGAGAGGAAGGGAGGCTTCGGGGAAATGCACAGCCCAACTAGAGAACCAGATTGGGGTCTTTTATGGGAGTTCATTGGATGAGGACTGAACTGATTAGTCCAGCCTTGATGACAAGTGTCTAGGTGCCATCAGTTCTTCAGGAAAGTGAGTGATTTCACATCTTAATTTCTTTTCTAGGAAAGTAAGAGATAAGGCAAAATAAGATTCTACCATTACATTCCTGGCCTTTAAAAAAGTAGAGGCCACTAGGCCTCCTTCAGGGAGAAGAAGAACAAGATTCTCTCCCTACGCTTAAGGACATTGTTGGCTTTTACTTTTTATAGGGCTCTGTTACCCCTGAACTGTCTGAATGTCTTGGTTTGCAAGACTCAGGGCAGGGAGGCCCTTTGACTTACATTAGCTTCTTCATCTATGAGATGGGACAAAGAACATGTGTCCTTCTTATCTGATAAAAAAGAGAGAGAGAGGTTGTGCATTGGTGTTAGAAGTTATACAGATGATTCAGTAAATGATAGGGCTTGTATTCCCCAAATGTTACTATATCTCTGCTTAGTAAATCAGAGTAAAATTAACATTGGTTATTGGCCTCTCCTGCACTTAGATTTAACTTTAGAAAGTGATCATTTAAGGCTCATTAGTATGAATTATTTTTAATTGCATAGACTACATTTCTGTCATGACAACAGGCAGGTCTTAATCACTACCTTGTCATTGCATTTGGGGACAATGAAAGGCCATTGTTTTTAATTATGTATGGCAGTTTCATCACCCTGAAAGAATTGGAAAAGCTTCTCTAAGGAGAAATGAGATAGCGAAGACACTCAACATTTCTAAGTTTACAAGTTGTTGGATTTTTAATGGCACAAGAGGAAGGAAGCCCTGGGGGCAGGAAGCTAGCATGGCATTCTGTAGTCCCTTACCTGACCTCCCAGCATCAGCTCACACACAAAAGATACTGTGCTCCAAAAGATTATTTACCTCCAGGCTGGTAACTGTATCATCTTTCAGTGTCTGCTCTACTACATCACTCTTGTCTGGAAGGAAGCTTTTTGAGTTCTTTAAGCTCAAAGCCTGCAGTGATCTTCACAGTGACCTTCAGAGACTGATCACTCCTTGGTTCCTGCCGATGACAGATTAATCTCTATTGTTTAGCCCAGAGAAAACTGTCAAGAAACTACTATGGAGTCATGTGAGTTTTTGTCAGTTTAAATTTATTTGAGGGTGAGCTGGTTTGTGACTGATATTGTAATGAGAATTATAGAGCACAAGAGGCTACTTATAGAACTTTATTAGAAAAAGTATGCAAAACAGCATAGAGATAAATATAGTGGCCTCCATGTAATGACCACAAATTGTTAAAAGAACAGAAAAATTGAAGTTAAACTCCTTTATTTAGTTAACTAAACAAAGAGAAACAAAGCCAAAGACTGGATCTGGGATTGGACTCAAAGGATTTCCTATAATGAAAATTGAGATGAGAGAATCCAAATGCAATGAAAATCAACTTTGATTTAAATGAAGCTGTTGGGAGTTCTGAAAGAAAGTACTTTTCCTTACCTTGATTTTTATTTAAGAAATCCTCTCTCATGCTTAAGCAGTGGGAGAAATTTCCTAGAGGTTATTGAGAAAGCTTTATTATAGGGCCTGAGACATTTTTCCTTTCCAGAAACAAAAGAAAATCCCAGGGGTGCTTTAGCAGGCTCCTTTGAGAGCACAGCTGCTGAAGATGAATTTGAAGAGGACCCACTGAGGGCTGTGGACAGTGCAGGGGCGTCATGTTCTTACATGTATCCTCTGTGCTTTGAGGCTTCTGTACCATTCAGTGCTTGTCAAAGTGTGTTTGCAGGTTTTATTCAAGATAAAAATAAAATTAGGGGGCTAGACAGATGACTTAGCAATTGAATCACTTGTCTGCAAAGCCTAAAGATCCACATCCAACTTCTCAGATCTCATATAGACCAAATGCATAAGCGCAAGGTCACACATGGGCACAAGGTGGCACACACATCTGGAGTTCCACTGCAGCAGCAGGATGTCCCTGGAGTCTCTTGCTCTCTCTCTCTCATAAAAAGAAAATTAGGCATTTGAAATTGTACAACTCATCAAGGTTTTTAAATATATTATGATATATTACTGATGCAAAATAAACACCTCTCACCTTAACGGGGATAAGAAGTAGTTTTTCCTAGAGCCAAACCATGGCCTAGGACACACAGACTTAGGTTATCCCAGTTCCATGTTCTAAAACGTTAACTATTTTATGAGAATTTTATAGTTATTATGGTGGTTTGATTCAGGTATCCCCCATAAACTTAGGTGACCTGAATGCTACCTTCCCAGCTGATGGAGAGAGGGGAATAAACACCTCCTGGAGGCAGTGTATCGTTGGGGGCAGGATTATGGGTATTATAGCCGGCATCCCCTTACCAGTGTTCGGTACACTCTTCTGTTGTTGTGTCTACCTGATGTTGGTGAGGAGGTGATATGCACCCTCTGCTCGTGCCATCATTTTCCACTGCCATCATGGAGCTTCTGCTTGAGCCTGTAAGCCAAAATAAACTCTTTTTTTTCCCCCCACAAGCTGCTTTTGGTTGGGTGATTTCCGCCAGCAATGTGAACCTGACTGCAACAGTAAAGTTGGTACTGAGAGTTGGTTCATTGCTGCTTGAAACTGGCTGTGTGGGATGATGGAGGAATGTGGATGAATTTGAAACCTTGGGCTAAGAGATGCCTTGCAGTGTTGTAAGTAGAACTTTTTTTTTTTTTTTTTTTTTTTGCCTGGATGACCTGCCAATTGATGAGAGTGGGGTATTAAAGTCACTCTTGACAATTGTTTTTGGTGTTATCTGGACCTTAAGTTTAATAGTGTTTGTTTTATGAAATGGGGAGCCCCTGTGTTAGGCATGTCTATGTTTAGGATTGTAATGTCCTCCTGTTGAAGTGTTCCTTTAATAAGTATAAAGTTACCTTATTTATCTTTCCTCACTAATGTTGGTTTGAAGTCTATCCTGTCAGATATTAGGATAGCAACCCCTGCTTGTTTATTAGGCCTGTTTACTTGAAATACCATTTTTCATCCTGTAACCCCAGACAGTGTCTATCATTTATTGAGAGATGAGTTTCCTGGAGGAAACAAATAGCACGATCATGCCTTTTAATCCAGTCTGCAAGCCAGTGTCTTTTGGTTGGGGCATGGAGGCCATTAATATTAAGAGTTATTATTGAAAGGTATTTGTTTATTCTCACCATTCTTCTTGTTTTGTAGTGCTTACTGTTTATCCATTACTCTCTTGTTAAATTTGAGTATGTTTTACTTTTTCCTGTTTCCTCATGTGTGTGCTTTGCTTTCTCTTCAATGTGAAGGATTCTTTCAAGTATTTTCTGAAGAGCTATCTTAGTTGTCATAAATTCCTTTACCCTGTTTTTCTTGTGCAATGTCCTTATTTCTCCTTCAATTTGGATAGATAACTTTGCAGCATAAAGTAGTCTTGTTTGAAGATTTTTATCATTTAAAGCCTTTCTGGCTTTTAAAGTTTGTGTTGAGTAATCTGCTATGATCATGATGGACTTGCTTTTTTCTCTTTTTAAAATATATTTTCTTTGATTTGTGTGTTCAGTAGCTTAATTATAATATGTAGAGGAGAGGTTCTTTACAGGTCTTGTGCTTCATGTTGTAAAACCTTCTTGTATCTGAATTGGCATTTCTTTCCAGATTTTTGGAAATTTTTCTTCTATGATTTTGGTGAAAACATGTACTTAGCCTCTGGATTGAAATTCTTCTCCTTCTCCCATACCCTGAATTCTTATGTATGATGTTTTCACAGTGTCACAGATATCTTGAAATTCCCATTCATACCTTCCTATTAGCTTGTCTTTCTCTTTGTTGGTCTGTATTAGATTTGCCACTTGGTCTTCTAGTTTAAATATTCTGCTCTCTCCATTTGTTCTACTGGTGAGACTTTTCACAGAGTTTTTTATTTGACTGACTGCTTTTTTTCAATGCTAGAATTTCTGCCTGGTTTATTTTCAGTATTTCTATTTCCTTATTCATGTCTTGCAATGACCTGCTTATTTCATTAAGCTGGTTTCCTATGTTGTTTTGGAATTCTTTCTGGAGTTTGTTTTCTTCTTTAATTCATTTGTTTTCTTTTTTGATTTCTTTCAGTATAAAATCTTTTATTGTTTTTTAAAATCTTTGTCAGACACTTCATCTAAAACAGTCTCATTGGGTGTCTTTTCTGATGGTTTTATAATGTTGGTGGGATTGTATTCTCTTGATTCTTTGTGTTTCTTGTATTATAATGTTGTGATTTTTGCATCCTGAGCTGATTTGATGCTTGAGTTTTCTCATAATCTTTGATGGTTTTAGATTTGGAAACCCAAGTTTATGTAACTTAAGAGTAGGAGTTTAAGGTGCCAAGTGTAGCTTTATTACTCCAATCCATACACAGAAGTAATCCTAGGTGTTGAGTTTGCCTGCTCTTCAAGTATTCTAGTGGGCTGGGTGGAGCAATTTACTGGCAAATTCTAAAATTCAACTGAGCAATATATAAATTTAATAAAATCCAGCACTGAGTATATAAGTGTGGGGATAGAAACAGTAGATAACCTTATAAAGTCACAGTCCCTAAGGGTGTGTGTTGCCCTACACCTTTAATCCTGTCAGCTGGAAGGTTGAGATTTCTGTTCTCCAGGGGGTTCCAAGTCAGCCTGAGTCTGAATCAGACCCTGCCCTAATAGTGACAGAAGAAAAAGACAAAGGTCCTATGAATCTGAAAGCATCAAAGGCAACAATAGTCAACCCCCAAATACAGTTTAGTTAATAATGGTAAATCCAACCAAGAATATGTAACCCATAACCTGCCCTGACATAGAAAGAGAGATTAGCACTGCCAGTGCAGGCCTATGTACCTGCTTTTTTGGTAAGTCAGCCTTTTAGGGTGGCTTGAAATCTCACAAATGCTGAGTGCCCACTTTGATCTCTCCATGTTGTGCTGTGAATCATTTGTTCTGATCAGCCATGCCAGGTGCCCTGATGCCAGGAGCTGAATGTGTTCTCCAGAGGGTTGTGGTGCTATCAGCTGGGGGATGGAAGGGTACATACAGTAAGCCTGGAGTTGTACTGTAACTGGTCATCTGGTCCTACCTACATCCCATTGTTTCTACTTCAGATTTCTTGACTTGGCAAGGAGGATGAGGAGGTTGGAAAATCCTCTTGTCTGGTCTGTGCTCCTGCAGATGGACACTGGAAGGCCATGCATGCAGATCAGGGCAGGTCCCGCGGATTTGATCTGAGTCCACAAACTCCTCAGGGGGGAGGGTGGATTCTGGCTGAGTTTCTCCTTTCTGATAGATCTTAGTCTCTCCTGCTTCTCCACCATGGCTGATAAAAACCCATACACCTCACTTTTCAGACAAAGAGTGTATTTTGCTGTGGTTATGCTCAAATCCCTCCCTTGGCTGGATTGATGTGATTCTTATGCAGCCTGGAAGTCCTGACCTCATTCTTCAGGAAATCTTTACCATAGGCCTGAGAATCTATTTGATAACATTTTCAGTCTTTGGGTTGGTCAAAACTGGGGTGGGAGTTCCTGGGACCCATTTCCTTTTTTTCCTCTGTGGTAGCCTGGGATATGGGTTTCCCCCACCCAGGTCTATTGATGTTTCAGAATGGTCTAGGGACTAGTATTATTTTAAAGGAAATGTCTGGTTTTATTAACTTAAATATAGAGATTCTACCTTGTGTTGATTTTGGAGAAAAAGAGAGATAGATGAGAGTGATCACTAACTTGATGTCTTTTTATTTGTTTTTACCCTGATTTTATACTTTATATAAGACTGATGTTTGTCCTATGTAAGGATTTTGTAACCTGATCAAATGCCTTGATAAAATTTTAAACGTGGGTTTTATCTATGTTTAGTTTGGAAATTAGTCTATTTATTATTTATAATAGGAAGTTAATTTTCAGTAAATTTTGGTTCTTTTAGATCTCTTGTATCATTTTTATATATGTGAACCATCACCCACATATTTGAACATTTTTAACTTAAGTTCCCTTAAAAAATAAATCAATTTTAGCATGCATTCTGTGTCCAACATTGAAAAATGCCTTCCCATTTCTTTCAATCATCTCATTGACAAAGAAGCAAGTAGTTTAGCCACAAAAAGTTAATTAACCATATTATTATTGAAAATTTGCAGAGAAACAGTCTTAGCATAAAAACTTCGAATCTCCTTATTGATATATAACACCAAAAATCTTTACATTTTAAATGAAATTTAAGAAAAGACATCCACTGCCTGTGAAGCCTAAGGACCCCAGTTCGAGGCTCGTTTCTCCAGGACCCACGTTAGCCAGATGCACAGGGGGCACATGCATCTGGAGTTCGTTTGCAGTGGCTGATAGCCCTGGCATGCCCATTCTCTCTCTTTCTCTCTCTGCCTCTTTCTCTCTGTCTGTCGCTCTCAAATAAATAAATCAAAATAAATAAAGAAGAGACATCCAGAGTTGCCTTATAATACCAGTATATGTACCTAAAAATTTTTATACACACCATTGATTTGAGACATCTCCTGTTAATAAATGTTGTGAAATATATTTTAAAAGTTATGTCTATGAATACAGGCAAATATGGCAACTGTTTGAGGGATTATCTTTATCAATACAGTTGTAAAAAAATTTTATTCAGAGCATCTAAAGCAGATTTTTATTGTCTTCAGGCAGGTGTCCTGGAATTTAGGCCAGATATCTCCTCTTTTTAAGTGGTAGTACATTACAATCTTTAAAATACCTGGCAAATTGTAAGTCACCATCGTGGGGAGAATTTGGTTGTTTTCAATAACCCTTTATGTAGGTTAAAGTTGACCTAGAACATAAACTCAGTAGCTGTATTTATGGTATTATATAACAAATTATGGCCTGTTTATATAAAATTTTACTTTACTGTGTGCTTTAGTTAAATCTGACCTCTAAAGGCAAAAACCAAAAAATAAAAAAAGTTGAAATAAATTAAGTGTCAACAAAAAATTCAGGAGAGATCTATTGGACTGTTAGGATTAGGAAATACATACTCTAATGTATCACACATAATAAAGCAACCAAAAGGTGTTTATAAATAACATTTATTTAAAACCTACACAAAAGAGAAAATATTAGGTCAGTTACTAATGAGTTGTTTATAATCATTATGTACTTATTTTTACCAGAAAATTTAAAATCCATGTGTTTTTTTTTTTTGTTGTTGTTTGTTTGTTTTGTTTTTCAAGGTAGTGTCTCACTCTAGCCCAGGCTGACCTGGAATTCACTATGGAGTCTCAGGGTTGCCTTGAACTCATGGCAATCCTCTTACCTCTGCCTCCTGAGTGATTGGTAAAGTCATGTGCCACCATGCCCAGCCTCCTTATGGTTTTTAAATTCCATGTGGAATTAGGCTATCACATTGGAGCCTTTCCCACTGTGCCCCTGTATCTTCTGAGGGCCCTGGATTATATATCTCTTGTTCAGGTTCCCATAGCACAAATAAGGCAATAAGCTAAACCAGGAGGAAAGAAAAAATAAAATAAAGACTGAAGTATTTTTTTTTCCAGTGGCATAGGCCATGCCTATAGGCAAAGCACCAAGACTCTGGACTGTGGATCCCCCTCTGTGGAATGGAGAGGCAGGTGGTCTCTGGCCTTAAGCTTTATCAATCTTAAGTCATGGGTAAGGCATAAACATTGTTTTATGCTAATAAAAATTTCAAATGTACATCAGATTAATTACTATCTAAATTAAATGAAAAATACTGGTTGTCAAATAGTATTTTATCTTTCAAAGTATAATTGTCAAGGTTTATATCTGAGATCAACCATTTTGGCTCAACAATAGCCAGGTTCTACTCCATTATTTCTAATCAAATAGTTTAAATCAAGAGTTTATTTAAATGACTGTCTTATTCTTTAATATCTCAAGTCCATTACTTATAAGAAAATCAACTCTTAAGATATACTCCCTGCTTTAGGGTACAGCCTCATGTGCAAACAATAGTCCTCATCTGAGGGAAATAGTTTCAAGCTGTATGGTTTTATTTCCAACAGTCCCTGGGTAATTGGTACATGCACTTTTTTGTTATTTTTATTTATTTATTTGAGAGCAACAGACAGAGAAAGAGGCAGAGAGAGAGAGAATGGCGTGCCAGGGCTTCCAGCCACCGCAAATGAATTCCAGATGTGTGCACCCCCTTGGGTACATTCACTTTTTAAACACAGGTGCCAAGTCTTTATACTGCCTTACTTGTCCTTTTGCTGACAATGTCTAGGTTAAATTAATTGGTTTAGATTTGTATTGTTTTCAAGACTGGTAACAGGTTCTGCCTGTATTTATAGCTATTAGATATTTAAAAGACATGCCTGCTTTCTATGCTTCAGATATGGAATATGCCATCACAAGATAACTAAACAGAGAGGTTAGACAAAATAACTTAAACCATTTGTGTCATTCTTTAACTGGATAGGTTTTACTAATCAAATGTGTTTCATATATGCACCCTTCAATGTTGGTGTAAGTTCCTAAGTATATCAATAACCTTTGAAGAAGCCAAAGCCAATTGGATTTACCTTGGCTTAAAAAAAAAAAAAAAAGCCAGTATTTTGACCCATGCTCATAGGTCATAAGGCCATTGGAGATGAAGGGACACTTCTACACAGCCAACCGCCTCCCCCGCCCTCCGCCCTCCCGTAAGTCACCTATCTTTCTGATCAGGGAGTATACAAAGACCCAAAACAAAACAAAACAAAAATTGATGTGGGCTCTGAAACAGGAGAGTCACAATTGAGAAAAAAGTAAGTCCTCCAGACCTTGTGAAGTAGGAAAAAGCCACTTAGCCATCATGACTCTGAATTATCCTAACAGATACCAGTTTGGAGAAGCTATCAGACTACTCCCAGGTCCCTAAAGTTTCCTCTGGAGAGCCATTAGTGACATCTAAAATTAATTCTTAAATTTTGGATACCTGCTTGGTCTTAAACACTAAGGTATAAATGTATAACCAAAGATAAAGGGATATCTCAACTACTATATAAATGGTCTACCTACTAAGCAACACAACAAGAGCTTTCCAAAAGGGAAAATGAAAATTGGCACCCTCTCTAGCAGCTCTAATTCTACAACAAGGAAAAACAACCACAGATACAAAGTAGTTATTTTCAAATCTAAAATATATGTAGATAAATCTGACCAAGGGTTGCTTACTTCAAAAGACTTCCTTATACTAAAAACAATGATCAATCCCTTCTAACTTGTTCCAGGACATGACTAATTAAGTTGTAAAGCCAAAAAATACATTTTACAACCCATAATAACACAATGGCTCTATGGTACCAACTTTTGGCCCTGGCTGCCCCCAGGACATATGTAAAAAGGTACATTCTGGGAGGCTATTATACAAAATACAATATGTTCACCATTATCAAGGTTGAATGTTGTATATATATTCTTGATAACTCTGCTATTATCTCATCTGTTTTACAAGTCATACAAGAACAGAATTAGATGATGTCAGACATTACCATGCCCTTTGGTGAACAAGTCTGGAAAAAACTCAGCTACCTCATGCTCAGAAGGTCCTGAAATGATCCAACTCTGTCTTCCTGTTTTCCCACAAATGATTCCTAAGTCATAGAAGTCCACAGGAAGGGAAACGCTAAAGTCAACCAGTTCGCTCTGTGCCCACTTCTCACTAATTTCTTGCTTTTATTCTGTCTCCCCAGCATTTTCTTCAAAGACTATCTTCCTGCACCCAATCATTACACTTTTGGGGTCCTTTAGAATAGTTCCTTTCTCTGGGAGAGACTGTCTAACTGCTCATGCCTACACCCCATTCAGCTTGAAAGCAGTTTAAGATTGAGCAGTTGTTATCCTCTGTTCTCTAACAGCTGGTAGCATGTCTTCTTAAGAGTGGGGAGTGAGCAGGAACAGGCAGTTAGGGTGATTGGACCCCTGAAAGTAAAACAAGGCAGGAAAGTCTGTACTTGCTAGAAATCAAAGATGATTTGGATTCTTATCTCTTGCATAGTTCCCTAGAATTGTTTTTCCACACATAACCTGGACCTCCCCTGAGAGGGAGGTCTTTCATAGGATTTATACATTGTGGTTGATCAATTTCACCTCCCAGAACTTGATGTCAGGGCTGACTTCTTCCTGAGATAGCCCAGGGCCCTAACCAAGCAGCTTTCCCTCTAGTCCATCTGAGCCAGAAGACAGCCCACTACTATGAGGTTATAAATAACTTTGCATGAAGAAGGCATAGTCTCTGATTTGATTGACCACTTGGAAATTTAGAGCTATGGGTAAATTTTCCTCAGTTTGGCCTGGGATTGGCCCAGCCAGGCCAGGAAAGGGCAAAGTGCCTTAGCCCTTACCTTCACATGGGTTCTTCATCTCCTCCAGCTCCCCGCATGACAGAAGCTCTATAAATTTTATTTTTTCTCTTATTTTTCCACCGTTTGCCTAGACTTTCTATGTGGGATCTCTAGCCCTGTGGGTACCTTTCCTTGGTTCTGTACTTCCCTAAAAAATATAGTAATAATTTACAAAAAGACATGAAGTGACCTGGGGTCTTGATCCCTTTTAGATAGTATATGACTACCTTATCTTGGGAGACAACTACCTGTAGCTAATATTATTTGACAGAAAGGAATATCAACTCTATACATACAAACCATATATTTATCCTGTTTACATCATAGGAAAATTCAAACAAAGGATTGTAAAATATATAATACTCTAACACAATCAGTGTTGGGATCCTCTATCTGTTTTGACAGTAACCAACAGGGTTCAATGCACAAAACATTCAATAAAGCTCTCTCCCTCTCTCTGAAATGGATTTACCTGATTACTTTTGCTGACTTGATTTATTTCCCATAACAAGTTCACAGTTCCCTCTGTTGGCCAAGCATCACATATTGTACATGCAGAGGCCAAATAGTATCTTGAATATGTCTCATGTAGCTAAGAAGGCTCATTCCTAGGATTTAATATAGATTAAGATGAGTTATAGGCAAGAAACCAGTCACCAGGAGAGAGGAATTGAAAATAAAACCATTAAGGAAGAAAAACTTGGATCTATTATCCATCCTGATTCAGGCTCAGGTATAATTTTTGTTTGTTCTTTGTGTCTGATATAACATGGTTGTGTGACATATAATGAGAATGTCATATTAAAAGTTAAATATGATCAAGACTTAAGACTTAAGGCAGTAGATGAGGGAAGAAGATATTTTAACCAACAAGTATGTATGAGTGTATATATATATACACACACACACATATATATATCCTTTTTAAAATTAGATTGACCATATGTTTCCCTCCTGTGTTTATAGTTGTTTGTATTTTATTAAATACTTAATTTAATTAAATTTATTGAATGCTTCTTAGTCATCAAGGAAATGATCAAACATGAGGACATCACAATCATAAATCTATATACAAAAACACAGGAGCAAAACAGTTTATGAAAAAATACCTACTTGATAACAAGACAGAAATAAACACCAACACCATCATCATAGTTGAGTACTTCAAAAGTCTGCCTCATCAATAAACAGATCATCCAAGAAGAAAATCAACACAAAAATAATAGAGCTGAATGACCCTATAGATCAACTAGACTTAATGGACATCTACATTACATTCTACCCCAATTCTACAGACTACATTATCTTCTTAGAAGCCCACATAACTTTCTCCAAAATAGATTATATATTAGGACATAAAACATGCCTCCATAAATCTAGGAAAATTGCATCATATCAGATTACAGTGCTTTAAAGCTAGAAATTAATAATAAGAGACACATCAGGAATTGCACCAGCTCCTGGGACTGAACAACACACTTCTAAACAATGAATGGGTTGTGGAAGAAATTTAAAAAAAAAAAAAGAAATTGTAAAATTTCTAGAATTGAGTGGTAATGAAACACAACTTATCAAAACATATGGGACACTATGAAGGTACTCCTAAGGGGAAATTCTCAGTGCTAAATGCCTGCATATGAAGATGGTGCAATCACAAATTAATAAGCTAACCATCCACCTAAAGGTGTTTGAAGAACAAAATGAATCTATCACTAAGAGCTCCACACAGGAGAAATAATCAAGATCAGTCAGAAATTAATGACCTGGAATCTGAGACGATTATTAAGAAAATTGATGAAATGCAGACCTGATTCTTTGAAAAAATAAACAAGATTGATAAACCCTTGGCCAATTTGATTAAATTAAAACAGACATCAGTGAAATTGGAAGAATCATCAGGACATACTTACAAAAAATAGTCTACAAAATTGGGTAATCTGGAAGAAATGGATACATCCTTAAACACATACCACCTATAAAAACTATTCTCTGAGCAGATTAATATTCTTTAAAATCTTATCACATCCATTGAAATTGAAAAGGTAATAAGAAACCTCCCTAAAAAAAGAAGTCTAGAACTGGATGGCTTCTCAGCCGAATTTTATCAAGTGTTCATTGAAAAACTGCATCTATTCTTTCTCAAACTTTTGCACATAATCAGAGAACCTGAAATTCTCCCCAACTGTCTTTATGATACTAGCATACTAGCATCAGTCTAATACCAAAACCAGACAGAGATACAAGAAAAGAAAACTATATGTCTATATCCCTGATAAACAAAGATCCTGAATAAAATCCTCCTCACAAACAGAATTCAACAATACATCCAAAGCATTATCCAGCTTGATCAAGCAATATTCATCCCAGGTTTGATAGTTCAACACACAAAAACTGGTCAATGTAATACACCACATAAATAATCACAAAATCACACGATCATCATAATAGAGGCAGAGAAGGTATTCAACAACACTCAACATCACTTCATGCTCAAAACACTGGAGAAAAAAATAAAAATAAATCAGTAAAACACTGGAGAGAATAGTCTTGGAGGGCTTATATCTCAACACAATAAGGGCTATATATAAAACACCTAAAGCAAAATAATATTTAATTAGAAAGACTCAAGGAGTTCCCATTGAGATTGCAAACAATATACTCTCACCACTGCTGTTCCGAATAGGACTAGAAGTCCTAACCCAAGCAATAAGACAGAACAAAGAAATAAAAGGGATACAAATTGGAAAGAAAAAAGTCAAATTAACTCTATTTGCAGATGGCATGATCCTATATGTAAGTAACCCAAAAGTCTCCACATTGAACCTTCTAAAGGTGATTAATTCCTTCAGCAAAGTATCAGGATACAAAATCAACACACACAAACACACAAACCCAGTAACAATTCCTATATTAAAAGGACAAGTATAGAGAGAAAGAAATCAGAGACACTGTCCCATTTTCAATAGCCACAAGAAAAAATCAAATACCTTGGAATATCACTAACCAAGGATGTGAAAAACCTACATAATGACAACATAAAAACACTCAAGAAATAAACTGAGGAGGACATGAGAAGATGGAAACACTTCCTGTGCTACTGGATAGGCAGAATTAATATTGTGAAATGGCAATTCTACCAAAAGTAATAAACAGAGTTGATGAATTACTAATAAAGAATTTCAGCATCATTCTTCACAGAGACAGAAAAAAATGGTTCAAAATTCATATGGAATGGCAGAAGACCCTGGGTTTCTAAACATATCCTCTGCAAAAGAAACACCTCTGGAGGTATTACAATTTCTGATCTAAAGCTATACTACAAAATTATAGTAACAAAAATATCATAGTAATGGCATAAAAACAGACATATAGACCAATGGAACAGAATTGAAAACCCAGCCTTTAGGTCAAGCAGTAAGAGCAACTTGATATTTGAAAAAGGTACCCATAATGTAGACAGGAGAAAAGACAGCATCTTCAACAGATTACTGGACAAATAGGATAACCACATGTAGAAAAATGAGCCCTACTCATCTCACCATACAGAAAAACCAGCTCCAAATAGATTAAAGACCTCAGTATAAAACCTGAAACTCATTAAGTACTGGAAGAAAAAATAAAAGAAACTCTCCATGATATAGGAGTGGGGAGGATGTCCTGGAAAATACCCCGTTAGCCCAGAAAACTAAACATTGCCTCATACAATGGGATCTCATGAAACTAAAATGGCTTTGCACAGACAAACATACCATAAATAGAGCCAATAGATTACACACAGAATGGGTGAAAATTTTCACCAGCTTATACTACTAACAGAGGCCTAATTTCTAGAAGCTAAAGAGAACTCAAGAAACTAAACAATAAAAAATATCAAACAACCTACCGGAAAAAGATGTAGAGAACTGAATAGAGTTCTCAGAGGAAGAAATACAAATTGGTAATACACACTTAAGAAAATGTTCAACATTCCTAACTATCAGGGATAAACAATTATGAGATTCCACCTTACTCCAGTAAGGATGGCAATCATTAAAAAATTAAATGACAACAAATGTTGGCAAGGATGTGGAGAAAGGGGAACCTTCATTTATTGTTGGTGGAAATGGAAATGCAAACTTGTAAAACCAGTATGGAAATCAATATGAATATTCCTGAAATAAAGATGAGTACTGAGCTACTGGCAGACCCAGTTATGCTCTTACTCAGCCTTTATCCTAGATGCTCCATGCTTCACTACAAAGATATTTGCTCAAACATGTTTCTAGTTGCTCAATTCATAATAGCTAAGAACTAGAATTAACCCAGGTGCCCATCATTGGACCAATGGATAACGAAAGTTATGGTACATATACACAATGGAGTTCTACTGAGTAGTAAGGAAAAAATGATACAACAAAATTTGGAGAAAAAAATAATGAATGGACTTAGAACAGCTCATATTCAGCAAAAACAACTGCAGAAAGATAAACACTGTATGTACTCATTCATCTGTGTTTCCTAATCTGGATCAGCTTGAGTTGCTGGCATATCTGATAGGCAACTTGAGGCCCAGACATTAGGGATGAAATGGTTTAGGGGGAATGGAGGAGGATGGTGAAGTGAAATAAATAAATAAATAATAATAATAATAATAATAAACCCAAAATGAACTGGTACCATAGAATCATTTCTCCTTGAAGGTAGATTAAAAGGTTTAAACCTCAATAGAAGTTGAAGAGGGTCCTGGAGATGGTGGGACAAAGCTTAACCTTAAAAATTTTTGGCTTTGGCCTGGAACTCTCAGTACCAGAAATCAGTGCTACACAAATTGATCTATTTATTGTAGAGCTCAATGAGGTCCCCCAAAACAAGACAGGCTTCTGTTAAAGCACTTTATTAACTGCCTGAGACAAAAGGTAAGCTCCTATTGCTGAAGACACCATGTTCTGCTAAAACAGATCATGGACAGACCTGGCTGCAATCTGAAAAAGAGCCAAGCCCCAGACAGTTAGCCCATCTAGTGCTGGAATGTGGCTAATAACAGTGTGAACAAACTGGGGTCTAAGCTATTCGAAAAAGCCAGCTTGATAAGAAGTACACACCTGTACAGTGGTGGCATATACCCTTAGTGGGTTAACCAATGGCTTTCTAATTGGCTAAGAGATCCACTCATTGGAAAGGAACCCATATCTGTAACTTAGAACCAGGAAGATCCTATGGAGACAAAAATCATGCTTTCCAGTGTCAAGCTCCCACTACTCCTTGGCTAAACAAGGGGTTACATCTATCAAAGTCTCCATAAATTAATAAAGCTTATCCTATTTTTTTAAATTTTTAATTTATTTATTTGAGAGTGACAGACACAGAGAGAAAGACAGATAGAGGCAGAGAGAGAGAATGGGCGCGCCAGGGCTTCCAGCCTCTGCAAACGAACTCCAGACGCGTGCGCCCCCTTGTGCATCTGGCTAACGTGGGACCTGGGGAACCGAGCCTCGAACCGGGGTCCTTAGGCTTCACAGGCAAGTGCTTAACCGCTATGCAATCTCTCCAGCCCAAAGCTTATCCTATTTAACCTATGCTGACTTCACACTCCATTGGAGAATCCATTTTTCTTTTTCAGAAGGTAATGAGACCTGAGGAGACAAACTACCCCTCGAATTTTAGCCAAGGCTTAGGTGAAACCACAGAGGAATTAGCAAGCCTGGCAATCAGTACCAGGGTGAACAAGACAGACACTGAGGATACTCAACACACACCAAAGCAGAAATTCAGAAGCTCCTATGAGCTCATCACTGAAGGAGACTTAATACAAACCCACCAGGTCTTAGGGAATTTTGCAGAAGAGGCCATAGAAAGATTGGAAGAGCCACCGGTTGGAAGGTCATTCCCAGAGGCATTGCCTCCCCACAGTAACTGACTGCTGCTCCCACAAGGCATAATCCACAACCCTGTGGGGGATACTAGGAACCCTATTGAAGAGGACTCCTAGTGGAATGGGAGCAAAGAAGAGGAAAAAGATGGTACCAACACATATTGTATCTGTACAACGTATGTTCTTAAAAAAAAAAATTAAAAAAGGAAATGTCATCTCTCAAGTTACAAAACACCACTAATATTGTTATCACTACATACTGACATCTTTTGTATAATTTGGATACAAAGAGTTAACCCAAGTCTTTGGGCATCTGTAAGAGTAAATAAAGTTAGAATTACACTAAAGTTGTTAGAAGTTTGAACTATGTTATAGGTCCTCTGAAGCCTTTAATTGTTTTTATTTTAACATTTGTAAATATAGTAGTATAATTTACTGGACCAAAAAAATTTGCAATATATAGAGAAAAATGTCTTGTTCTAAGAATTTGGATTTAAAAACAGATGTGCACCCGAATAGAGTCATTTTAGAAAGTTAAAGTAAATAGTTGTCAATTTAAAGCTAGAAGTAGTTTTTTATCTAAATTATATATAATGAGACTATGTGATAATGAGAAAACCTTACATCCCTTTAAATATAAAATCTTGGTTCAAAGAAAATGTTCATCATCCCTAATCATCGGAGAAATGCAAATTAAAAGAACTATGAGATTCCACCTTACCCCAATAAGGAAAGCAAACACCAAAAAAATCAAATGAAAATAAATACTGGCGAGGATGTGGAGAAGTAGGAACACTCATCCACTGTTGATGGGAATGTAGGATGGTACAACCACTTTGGAAAGCAATATGGAGACTCCTGAAAAAGCTGACTATAGAGATACCAACAGACCCAGTTATTCCCTTACTGGGCATCTAACCTAAAACCTTCAAACCACAGGCCAGAGAGATTTGCTCAACCTTGTTTGTAGCTGCTCAATTTGCAATAGCTAAGAGCTGGAATCAATCCAGATGTCCGTCACTAGAAGAATGGATAACTAAGATGTGGTATATCTACACAATGGAATTCTATACAGCAGTAAGAAAAAATGACACAAAGAAATTTGAGGGAAAATGGCTGAGCCTAGAACAGATCATTCTCAGTGAACTTACCCAATCACAGAAAAAAAATCACCACATAGTCTCACTCATCTACAACATCTAACCTTAATATACACAAGTTACCCAGCAAGCATCTCATGGACTAGACACTAGGATGGAGGGGGAGGGAGGTGAGGGCATCAAAGGGGTGAGAAACACTAATCTAGACCCAAACAGCAATGGTACCATAAAATTCTACTTCCTAAAAGGCAGACCAAATGGCTGAACCTTTACCAGACCCTTACAGGAAACACCAGAACCGCAAGACAATAGAAAGGGTAGGATCAAGTCTAACCTAAATCTTCTACATCTTCCCTCCCTACCTCTCCCCCTCCCTTCCCCCTTCTCTCTCCTCTCTAACTCTTGTATATTAGTTATCTTTTTCCTCCTGTTCTTAGTGGGCACTGACCTGTAACTCCCAGTACCAGGCTGGGGCTATCATCCACAATGAGCTTTTGATCAGAGAACCTACAAGGTTTCCTAAAAGAATGATAGATTTCTGTCAGAGTACTTGATGACCCACCAAAGGTCAGTGGTAAGACCCTTTTGCTGAAGACTCCATATGCAGCTGACACGTAAAATGGAACAGCATGGATGGAGGCCAGGAGAGAGTCAGTCCCCAAACAGTCAGCATGTCTAGTGCCAGAAGGTGCTACATGGGTGACTGGGGGAAATGACCAATATTGGTCCAAGCAACTCATGGTCTAACCTACTTAGCAACAAATAACCTGTTGTGATGCCCACACAAGTGCAATAGTGGCACACAGCCATGGTGGGGAACCAGCTGCTCTTGATTTGGCTAACTGATCCCCTCAGTGGTGAGGGACCCATAGCTGGAGCTGGGAAACAAGTCAGAACCATACCCAAACATAAGCCCACTCTCCAATATCAAGCTACCATCAATCATGGGCTACAAGAGGGCCTACACCTATTAAACTCTCTACAAAAAAAGTAAGGGTTATCTCATTTGTCCTGGTGCTAACTCACTCTCCCTTGGAAATTCTGCTTCTCTTTTTCAGATAGATGTAGATCCAAAGGAGAGAGCCATACCTCAAAAAGACCCCGACTGAAACTAAGGAAAATTGGCAAAACAAGCAAGGGTGCTTTTTTCCTGATGAACCCGATACCAGCACAAGGGGGAAGGAGACCAACACAGAGAAAAATCAACTCCTACCAAATCAGAGAGCCAGAGCCTCAGAGGCCCCCAACACCTCATCACTGAAGCAGACCAAAAGTGAACCCAACATAGCTTAAGGAAATTTTGCGGAAGAGGGGGTGGAAAGAATGTCAGAGCCACATGTTGGGTCATGATATGCAGAGACATTTATCGTACCAATAACTGGGCTATCTCCACAATGCACGACCCATATACATCAGCAAGGAGGGGCCATTGGGGAGGGTGTAGGTCATGGATGAGCCTAATAATGGTACCAAACTGCCTGTATTTGCTGAATAGAAAACTAATAAAAAAAATTTTTAAAAAATATTGGTTCAAGTAAGGTGGCAGTGTGATAAGGACACATTAATAACAAAACATGATTAATGAAAGAACATAATATTATCCATATTTGCAGCTATACAAAAACCAACATTAGCATTATTTTATCACTTAAAATATACCAAAAACAAATTTAAATAACTTGGACATTTTATAAGTGTTTAAATATAAAAGAATTTACAAAACATAAAAATAAGTTAGAGACACTTAGTTCCTCAGAGTGTTGATGTAACTGAAGATCAGTGTCACCCAGCATTTCTGAAGTCCATGTGGATATGTGCTCAGATGTTTAAAGAGGGAATATGAATCTGAGATTCCATCTCTTGATATTGTGTAGCAGGAATTGGTTAGAAGTGCTTGTCAGAGTCCTGGCTTTTATAGGAATTGTAGATATCTACTCATTTTTCTTTTTATTTCTTTTTACAAAACAAAGGAGCTTTTTAACATTGGATGATAAAAGAAGTCTTTGCTGTTGTGTCTTTTCCACTTTATCTCCCAGTCGCTCATTGTGGAAAGACTGTAAGCAATTCTGAATTTTATGTTATTATTTTTTTTATTAATTAGTTTTGTACTCAGAGAATACAGTCAACTTGGTACCATTGTTAGGCTCATCCATGTCCTACCCCCTCCCCCTAGCCCCTCCTTGTTGAGGTATATGGGTCATGCATTCTGGAGTTAGCCCACAGTTATGGGCAGGATAAATGTCTCTGCATATCATGACCCAACATGTGGCTCTGACATTCTTTCTGCCCCCTCTTCCGCAAATTTTAAATCCTTTTAAGAACTATTTAATAGAGATGATACATGTTATATGTCTAATGCCATATATATATATATATATATATATAATGTTTATAGGGTGCTTAGTACTTATTTTATAAGAAGATAGTGAAAATTTTCTAAAAGCATATTTCTTAGATTTAGAAGAACTAAATGGTAGTGTCTTAAGGAAGCCAACTGTCTGTTTTGGTAAATTTTGACAAGCTATCGACATTGTTTGTTATAACATACAATTGTCACCACTTTCTAGCTTTGAAACATTAGCACCCCTTAAAGAAACCCCATATCTGTAAGCAATCACTTCCCAGTGTCCTTTTTCCTCAGTCCTTCACAACCAATAATTTACTTATCTCTATGTAATTTCCTGTTATAGATATTTTATACTGGAGTCAAACAAAATGTGTTTAATTTTATGTCTAATTTGTTCCCTTAGCACGTTCTTAAGGGTCATACATACATACAGCAGCATATGTAAGTACCCTCATGCCTGATCACGGATGAATAACATTTCATGGTGTGAATGTATCATATTTGTTTACCCATTCATTCATTCATTAGCATTTTAATTGTTCCCACCTTTGCATTATTATGAAAAGAATTTCATGGACATTTGTGTATAAGTATTTGAGAATCTACTCACATTCAAATTTGAATCTCTATAAAGAGCTATATATAGCTTCTACAAAGAACTTCTATAAAGAAGGAGTGGAGGCACTGATTCATGTGATAATTCTAGGCTTAGTGATTTCAGAAGGAAATTGTTTTTCTGTAATCTAGTTCTTTTATTTTTTTTTTAAAACAGGACTCAAGCAAAATAGGGCTATTCTTGACAAGCCCATGAATGACCATACTACTTGAATATTTTCAGTGTTGAGTAGAATAAACCTCAGTTATCTGTTCCATTTGTAAATACTTCTCAGAGGAACTTTGGGTTACACACTTTGTTTACTCTGATTTGTGAACACAGAGTCTGTTTGGGAGAGTGTTAAATGCAGTAAGAACTTACTGTGAATTGAACTTGTCATATCTAGATGTGTTTGAAAGCCCCCTTCTTTTCCTCCAGCATCTGTAGAGCAGCAAGGTGACTTCACAGCACTAAGGTCCTGAGCCAGTTCCAGCTCTGGAGGGCTTTGTTGTCCTGAAATCTCCCCAGGTTTTCCTGAGTCTCCTTATTCCTTTACATGGCTGCTGTCTGGTTCCTGAGCCATCAGAGATGGAAGGTCTGAGAATGCAGAGGAAATGGCCCATGGAAAAGGTCATGGGTGAGCGAGGGGAGGGGCTCTTTCATTCACAGTTTAGAGCCTTTTCAATATTCAGTGGGAAGTGAAAAGGGAAATCAAATACTGTTGAGAGGCAAGTAAGGAGTTCCAGATGAGAACAGATATCACCTCTTTTTCTAAAGGTTGTGTTTTTGTGGGTTTTTTTTTGTTGTTGTTGTTGTTTGTTTTTGCAGTGCTAGAGATAGAACCCAGAGACCTTAACATTTTCCACTGAGTTTTATCATCCAATGTTAAAAAGCTCCTTTGTTTTGTAAAAAGAAATAAAAAGAAAAATGAGTAGATATCTACAATTCCTATAAAACTCCCCCTTCTGATGGAAATACCTAGAAACAGAAGCTTTTGGTTTTTTGGAAAACCAACCAAGCCATTGTTTAAATTTTTATGCCATACTTCTTTTTACTCAGTACTTTCTGAAAGCTTATAAGTTCTCTGAAATTAATAAATAAAGAGGCTAGTTTTTCCATCACTGTGAGTTGCTTGTTTAAAAGACATCTCCAGCCTTGTCTTCCCAACATCCTTTCATTTTGCAGAGAGCCATTGAGCAAATAATCTTGACTACTCTGAGTGCTCAGCTAGGCTAGCATCTCACGCTCAACATGTATTTAAGACAGAGTTCATTCACTCCTTTGCTGTGACTTTAAGTCAAAATGACTCCATCTAGGCTGCCTGGTCAAGAAGACAACTTCTTCTTAGAATCACTTTTTTGGCCCTTGAAATATCAGTGAATTAGACTCTTATCCCAGTGTTTTCAGAGAGGGCCTGGTTTATTATTTTGGGCACTCTATGGGCATACAGCTTTTAGTTGACACTCCAAATGGCTGTCTGCGACTCTACAGGAAATTGGAAGCCAATCATGGTGACTCATGCCTGTAACCCCAGTCCTTGGGACAGTGAAGAGAATCACATTAAGTTCAAGGCCAGCCAGGCAGTCTACATAGCCAAAAGTGAGTATATAACAAGACCCTATGTCAAAAATAATCAAAACAACAAAAAGCCAAACAAAATTAAAAAAAAAAATTGGAATTAATCTGGCACACTGAAGAGCCATTTACATTTCTTTATATTTAGCCATAGATCATCTTGGATTATACTTACAGTCTGTGTTGTCTACTTTTCCATTATGCCTTCATATAATAATGACATTGAAAATTCTGTCTCAACATTTTCTGGTATCTTTGGATCATATTACTCCTAAAATCAGAAAATACTAGAGTGTTTCAGATGACACTTCTTGTCTCCATCTTCCAAACAGCAGAGTGTGTAACTGTAAGAATCTCTTTCCAATTGTAGGGATGATTGATGCTATGAGAAAGGGACAGTAAAAGGACAGCTCTGCACCTAGGTCTTCTGGAAACGAAACCAAAATAGTGGCTGGTATTTGTTCCCACAGAGGTAGGAGCTTAACTAAAGAACACAAGCTGAGGTACTGGTCACAAAGCACCCACTGCACAGGTCCTTGGGAGGAATTCACTTAACTCTGATGGAATCATAACCTGCTCTTCTCAGACACAATACTAGATGACATGAATGGAGCATTGACAGCCCTGGTCTGTGGCCATTTTCTGTGCTATCATCTGTAAAAATATAGTTAAGAGGTTGATGGTGTAAGCTGGGTAACATGGCATTAGGGAGGTGAAGGCAGGAGGATTGGAAGGTCCAGGCTAGCCTGAGCTATGCAACCTTGTCTCCAAAAAGCAAACAAACATATATATATGTATATATATATATTTCTTCATATATATATTTATATTTATATATATGAAGAAAGTGGTATAAATAGAGAAAGTGCCACTCCAAGAGAACACCCATGCCTGGACACTCCGTCCTTAACTCCTTTCCACATGCCACCCGAGGCCCACACGGTCTCATTTTGTTTTATGGAGGTCAGAGATTGTGTTTTGTTTTCCAAGCTTTTTCCTGAATGTGTGCCATGGTGTTACTGTACCTTTTCCCAAGTGAGTCAGATATGCTGACCGTTAGAATGCCAGAGTGTTGGTTCCCATGGCAGCCAGAACCACAAGGAAGTAAACAATAAAATACTAGCACTGTTCTCAAGCACAGCAGAGAACCACAGTGGCTAGAATGAATCGAGGGAGCCTTCAAAATGCTGGTGCCTTTCTGAAGTTGACGTTTCTTTTCCAAGCTGCCACAGTTGTGCCTCCTTCTAAAGGAGTCTTCATGGAGTGAATATTAAGCTGATCAGACTCCGCATGAAAGGACTCCTTAAGTTTTCTCTCATATGCATGGCTCTGGCTAGAATGACGTTATATTGTAGGCTCACATACAAGACCCTTTTGTGAGCATTCAAAGTAAAGCCAGATGTGAGCTGCTGCTTCCAGAGTCTAAATGAGGTTGCAGGTAAATCAGATGTATATATGATTATGGAATCGCATGGTCCATTTCATTGAAGTCTGCACCAGTGCAGAACAGAATCTGCATGGTCTGGCTTTAAAGCAATGAGTGGAGGATTTACCTGGGAATACTTTTGGCTTACAGGAATAATATTTATATGGAAGAACCCTTCAGGTCTTTGAAATAGGAGTCAGAAGAAGCACAGGTTATTACAAATATAACAAAAATTCATTAATTCTACCTATGAAAAGACACAAAGATATGAATAGTATATTGGGAGATAAGAAAATTTCTTAGCTAGTATATTTGCATGCATAATACAGAACCAGTTTAGCTAAGGGCTTATGGTCATTGCCTTGGTCTGATTTGTGTTGCTATAACAAAAGACCTAGTGCTAAGTAATGTATAAAGAAAGGAGGTTAATTTGGCTCACAGTTATGGAGGCTAAGTTGGGTGGCCATTTCTTGTGAGCACCTCTTATAGTGTGACAACATGTCTAATATAAGTAGCTACTGGTGAGTGCCAAGAAGAGATCCAGGGGAGGGGGTCAGAGTGGTTTCATAATAGCCCACTCTGGAAGTAAACAATTCAGTCCCTGGGGAGTGGGACTAACTCCTTCAAGGGAAGCATTAGACTCTCTTAATGACCCAATATCCAGTTGTTGTCTTGTGGACTGTTTCAACCTGGACTTTGGGTTAAGATAAATTTCAAATCATAGAAAGAAATGCTTTGAGTCAGGTAGGCCTGAGAGTGGCTAAGCTTTTATTTTACCAAGGTTGTGACTTTAACTCTGTGGCACTTTGACTGCCTTCTCCTAAGAACGATAGAGAAAGAAAAGAATCCCCAACAGCTGAACATTTATTATCTGACAGCTGCCACGCTAAATGATTGACATTCATTATATAATTAAGTCTTTTACTGTTACTGGCTTATTATAATTAAGGATTGTGGCAAAAGACTCAGTGATGCAAGCATGCAATGTCACACATGCGCACAAAGGGGCATGTGCATCTGGAGTTCATTAACAGAGGCTGAAAGCACATGGAGCACCCATTCTCACTCTCTCTCTCTCTCTATAAATAACTAAAAATAATAAAATAATAAAAGAAAGAAATGTGGCAGAGATTTAAGTAAATTGGGCAAGTACCTGCAGAGATTGATCCATGGACTAGGTAGTTGCTGAGTTCTGATACGCACTACCATTTAGTAAATGTATATGTGGGATGGGACTGGAAACAGTATAAAATGTTGTCATCATTTAAGAACTGTCACTTGAGGGCTGGAGAGATGGCTTAGTGGTTAAGCGCTTGCCTGTGAAGCATAAGGACCCGGGTTTGAGGCTCGGTTCCCCAGGTCCCATGTTAGCCAGATGCACAAGGGGGCGCACGCGTCTGGAGGTCGTTTGCAGAGGCTGGAAGCCCTGGCGAGCCCATTCTCTCTCTCTCTATCTGTCTTTCTCCCTGTGTCTGTCGCTCTCAAATAAATAAAAAAAAAAATTTAAAAAAACTGTCACTTGGGAACTGGAGAGATGTCTTATTACTCAAGGCCCTTGTCTGTGAAATCTAAGGAACCATGTTTGATTCCCCAATACCCAGGTAAGCCAGATGCATAGGGTGGCAGTGGCTAGAGGCCCTGTTGTGCCCATTCTCTCTATCTGCCTGTCTCAAATGAATAAATAAAAATTAAAAATTATTTCAAGGGGCTGTACAGATGGCTTAGCTGTTAAGGTGCTGACCTACAAAGTCTAAGGATCTAGTACCTACATAAGCCAGCTGCACAAGATGGCACATACATCTTGGTTTGCAGTGGTTAGAGGCCCTGGTATGCCCATTATTTCTTCTTTCTGCCTCTTTCTCTCTCTTTCTCAAATAAATAAATAAATAAAATATTTTTTAAAAATGTCATTTGGGAGCTGGGGAGTTGGCTCAGTAGTTAGGCATGCTTGCCTCACAACACAAGAGCCAGAGAGGGTCAGAGACTCTTAGTTTGATTTCCCACCACCTAAGTATGCAGCTAGGTGAGGCCCACATGCCTATAACCCCAGCCCTGTGAAAAGCAGAGACCATAGAATTGTTGGGGCCCCAAGAAAATGGCAGCCCTAGAGAGAAGGAGAGGAGGGAAGCAGGAAGGGAGGAGCAGAGGGAAGGGGGGGAGACAGAGAGAGAGAGAGAGAGAGAGAGAGAGAGGGACTGTCTCAAAGAAACATGCAGATGAGTAAAGGAGGTGGCTCATCCAAGGTTCTTTTCTGACCTTTCTGACAAGTGCACAGAATTTTTCCATCTGTACACACATGTATGCACCACATGCATCATAAGACAAGTACTATACACACTATCTTTCATTTTGTGATTCACTTCTAGTTTTTTTGTCCTCATTTTCAATTTGAAATGTTAAGTGCCAGAAGCCTATCCCTCCCAACCAGAAACAAAGGGCAGATTCCCAAAAAGAAATATGAAAGGCTTTAAAATACTTTTTTCTCTAAAATTACCATTAAATGTGAAAACAAATGTTATTTTTAAAAAGCTGTTTGTATGCTAGTATGAAAATGGTCTTCATACCTGTAATTTTTATACCTCTTTTTTATGTTTCTTGGAGGGTACTTTTACTACCATTTTGTACAGATTTGCTCTCACCTATCAGGAGGAAAGTTTAGAGCAAATTTTCTTTACAGAGAATTTTTCCAGTGTAAAGGAAAGTCTAAAAATAAATCTGAACAATCCACACATCCACAAGTGCTTTAAAAGAAAATATTGGGCCTCCCATATTAATACAAACACAAAGATCTACATATTTCTAAAGGTTGGATGAGAGCCCCAATTCTGACATTTTCTTTACTGAAGAGAAAAAAAGAACGTGCATAAAGCCATAATAAAACATGCCAGATAAAACAAAAATGAGTGGATTGTAGAAGAATTCCTTATAATGCAGCATCATCAAGAATTAAGTGAAAAGATCTTACAGTGCAAAGAGGGCCAAAGCAGATAATCAAAGGCTTATTGCATTCATCATAATCTGTCCTTCACATTGTGGTTGTGGTCCATGAACCTTGATTCATTTTTCTGGTCATGGGGATGAATGTGCAGTGACCTCTCTTACAGTCCTGCCTGGACCACCTCATGATGAGGGCCAGGGATTTATAGACAAAGTTGGGAGGTGTGTCATGCAGAATGTGAATCAAGGGCATAATGCGCTGGTCCATATTCTATCTGGATACCCTGGCATGGATCTCTAGCAAAGTATTGCAGGGAGCTGAGGCTTCACACAAACTTTATCTCCAAAGTTTCAAAAGACATTTTGTTCATCTGTGTTCTCATCATGCACTTATTAGGGCTGTCATTCAGCAGTCTTTCTCTAAGATGTGTCCTCTGAATACAGTGCCTATGTGTCTTACAGGTTAGTAAATATTTTTAACCTCACTCCAAGTGACTGCACACTAAAAAGTAATAGAAGAGTTGAACATACCTAGCAAAAATCTTAAAGCATGTTAGATATTTAACAGGCCAGTGAACAATCAGACTCTTGCTGTCTAAAATTGGCTCTGTTCATTTCACTTAGATATGATGTCTCATTTTTTTTTTTTTTTTTTTTGCTTTGCAGATAAATCTCCAGTCTCTATTGAGTGTTGGTAAATGATTGTTAACTGGAGGCATTGGCTTCTGTTGTCAAAGAAATTATTGAAATGAATCTTCTATTTTTCTTAGATCTACCTTCTAAAGCTAATTACTGTGTCTTGGGAAAATCCAGGCTTCTTAATGGTTTCAGAGTATACATTTAGACATCATATTTCTGGAAAACCTTCCAGTATATTTTCCCAATGTGTTCTCCCCTCATAATATTTGAACATATTTAAAGGAAATCTAACCCATATGTTTCTGACTCATTTATATTTGAATCAGAAATATATTATTTTCTAAGACCCTCTGAATGTTCAGCAGACATATATTTAGGACATCCCACTTAAAAACAGAAAAATCAACTTTCAATAAAGTAACATGTAACAGAATTCTAGTGCCAAGGTCCCATTTTTGAGTACATCCTACATTTGGCTAATGGTACTCCTTACATGTTCGCTGTTTGTTATGTTAACTTCACAAGTGTGCCAAATTTTCATTCTCTTACTATATAATTATTAACTTTACTGCCATTGTGGTTCCTGCTAATTCATTCCACACATTGAGGATTCTCCAGAGACTTTTATTTTTCAAGTATCTTTAAGCTTGGGTCATTTGGGGCTGATGGAGTCAAAGAAGTGTGTTGTGGGACAATTTTGCTTTTCTTGGAATGTGAATAATGTTTCAGCAAATAATTTCTCTACAGGCATCTACACTGTGTGATCCTCGTCCAGCCCTGGATTCTTTTACTTCATTTTGGAAACAAATAAATAAAACTGCAGACAGCACACTCATTCTAGGAAAACCCTTCAAGGGGGCCAGTACACATTAGCACAGCCCTGGAATTCAAGGTGATTGGGATGGGAATCCACACTTTCCAGCAGGCTCATGTACAAAGAAGATTGGAAGACTGTAACCTCAGCAACACTAGTGTTACACATTGCTGTGCAATAGCCAAACACTTTTATTTTTTGAGCAAATATTATTTTTTTACTTTCTCCAAAATGTTCTTCTTGTTAATGCATTTCAGCAATGGCCATAGAGATGCTTCTATTTCTCACTGTAAATATTTCTATTAATTGCTTCCATGTGCTGACATACATGTTGATATCAAATTATAATTTTTTTTAAATAAGGACTTGAGTATTTATTTTTACATGAGACTTAAGCATCCTATCTTTTCCTTATGATCCCAATGCAGTAAAATTGTCAGATTTGTAGATTTATCTTGAGAAATAAAATGGAGTCCAAGACTCTTCGGAAGAATAATTGCTGCAGGCCCCATGAGGTACTTCAGGCATCTGTATATTATCTGGCAAGCTACCTTCCTGTGCATATTTAGCAGATGGTATAATTTACACACGGCAGGAATATCCAGACTCCATTAAGCTGTTTAACTCAATATTTTAAAAATCATTTTTCTCATCAAAAAGAACCTATAAACATTCGCAATGTCCATGAGAGCTTATTTTGATTAGGAAGTATGTTAGAGGTTATTAGAGGGTAAAGTAAAACAGCTGAGACCATGTCTACAAGATAGACTCATTACAGTTTTATAACTTGTGAATCTACAGCAACTCATGACAGACAAAATAAATGTCACTGGCAAAGAAATGGTAGACAAGGATAGTCTTATCTTTGAAGCCAAATGATTTCTTGATCCCGTTGCTGGAGCTCTTTCCTCAGCCATGCACTTGACTGTTGGCATCTCAAGACTTTCTCTTCTCCTCATGTTTGATTCTGCTTCCCCCACTTTCTTTCACATGTTCCAATGCATGCATCACCCTTCCTGTCACAGTTAATCCATCCTGCTTCCTTCCCGGATTTCTACCAATCTAGGAAGGAATATTAACTTGAGATCCATCTTTTTTACTCAGAGGAAGTAGGCCAATATTTTAAAAGAACTCACAGCAACTACGAAGATAGTAGCTATCATTTTCCATAACAGACCCAAGAGAACATAGGAAACTTTTGTATATCAATAAAATCTTATGGTCATAATAACTCCCAAGCCAATCAGAGAACCCACTGTCTGGCACTCTTCTCTTTTCTGCACTTCATTTCTATAGGCCATTTTGATGAGATGTGGGTAAAAGGTTTTGTCTTATTTTTGTATAAGTTTCCCAAATCCAAAATGTGAAGAGCTGGACAAAAATAACTTAACATGAGAAGTGCCAGAAATTGCCAATTCCAAAATCATATGCTTGGCTTAGACTCCCACTCTTATCTTAGAAACAAACCTTGCTGCTTTGGCTCCTGCTTCAACAAGAGGAATAGTACCTACATGCTGGGCATCGTGGGTAGTGAGAACAAAGTCCCTAGTTCTCTTAGAGCTGCTGACATTCTAAATGCTTGTTTTTAGGGGACTATGGTCATGAGTGAAGGGGGTTTGTTCTGGAATGCTGCCTTGGCATTTGGCTTGGGCAGGTTTCTTTGAGTCCAAGGATCACAGAAAAGTAAGATGTGGTTCTACACAGTGCACACAATGCGAAAATCACAATGGAAGTCCCATAAGGACATATCTGAGGAAAATGAAAATAAAAGTGGTATTGGTGGGAAGACAAATTCTTTACCAAAGAGGCATTTACAATATTAGGTAGTATTATTTAAAAGTTGAGGAAGTCTTAGAAAGACAGCAAAAACAAAAGCAGGAAAGCTACTTAATTAGTAATGATGTCAATGTGCCTACTGATGTATCGCTCTCTCACAGAAAGAAAAGAATGTTGGGTAAGAGATTGCTCCATACTGGCTATTGCAGTCAGGTTCACATTGCTGGCAGGAAATACCCAACCAAGAGCTGCATATGGGAAACAGGGTTTATTTTGGCTTACAGACTCAAGAGGAAGCTCCATGATGGCAGGGAAAAATAATGGCATGAACAGAGGGTGGACATTAGCTCCACGCCAACATCAGATGGACAACAGGAACAAGAGAGTATGCCAAACACTGGCACGGGGAAATTGGCTGTATAGCCATAAGCCTACCCCCAACAATACACTGCTCCAGAAGGCATAAATTCCCAAATATCCATCAGCTGGGAACCTAGCGTTCAGAACACCTAAGTTTATGGGAGATACTTGAATCAAACCACCACACTAGCCAAAAACTTAAAACTTATAAAATGGAAACTTCAGAACCATAACTTTAGCCTTGGGCATAGCCTAACTGACATGGCCTCATTGGAGGGGCTTGGACACTCTTGCTCTAGTACACCTGTTGACATAGGTTAGTGAACATGTCTACTTAAACTTTTTTTTTTTTAAATTTTTATTAACATTTTTCATGATTATAAAATATATCCCATGGTAATTCCCTCCCTCCCCACCCCCACACTTTCCCGTTTGCAATTCCATTCTCCATCATATTACCTCCACATTACAATCATTGTAATTACATATATACAATATCAACCTATTAAGTATCCTCCTCCCTTCCTTTCTCCACCCTTTATGTCTCCTTTTCAACTTACTGGCCTCTGCTACTAAGTATTTTCATTCTCACGCAGAAGCCCAGTCATCTGTAGCTAGGATCCACATATGAGAGAGAACATGTGGCGCTTGGCTTTCTGGGCCTGGGTTACCTGACTTAGTATAATACTTTCCAGGTCCATCCATTTTTCTGCAAATTTCATAACTTCATTTTTCCTTACTGCTGAGTAGAACTCCATTGTATAAATGTACCACATCTTCATTATCCACTCATCTGTTGAGGGACATCTAGGCTGGTTCCATTTCCCAGCTATTATAAATTGAGCAGCAATAAACATGGTTGAGCATGTACTTCTAAGGAAATGAGATGAGTCCTTTGGATATATGCCTAGGAGCGCTATAGCTGGGTCATATGGTAAATCAATCTCTAGCTGTTTTAGGAACCTCCACACTGTTTTCCACAATGGCTGGACCACATTGCATTCCCACCAGCAGTGAAGAAGGGTTCCTTTTTTTCCACATCCCCGCCAACATTTATGATCATTTGTTTTCATGATGGTGGCCAATCTAACAGGAGTGAGATGGAATCTCAATGTAGTTTTAATCTGCATTTCCCTGATGACTAGTGATGTAGAACATTTTTTTAGATGCTTATGTGCCATTCGTATTTCTTCCTTTGAGAACTCTCTATTAAGCTCCATAGCCCATTTTTTGATTGGCTTGTTTGATTCCTTATTACTTAACTTTTTGAGTTCTTTGTATATCCTAGATATTAATCCTCTATCAGATATATAGTTGGCGAAGATTTTTTCCCATTCTGTAGGTTGCCTCTTTGCTTTTTTCACTGTGTCCTTTGCGGTGCAAAATCTTTGTAATTTCATTAGGTCCCAGTGGTTAATCTGTGGTTTTATTGCCTGAGCAATTGGGGTTGTATTCAGAAAGTCTTTGCCAAGACCAATATGTTGAAGGGTTTCCCCTACTTTTTCCTCTAGCAGTTTCAAAGTTTCCGGTCTGATGTTAAGGTCTTTAATCCATTTGGACTTAATTCTTGTGCATGGCGAGAGAGAAGAATCTATTTTCATCCTTCTGCAGATATTTATCCAGTTTTCAAAACACCATTTGCTGAAGAGGCTGTCTCTTCTCCAATGAGAATTTTTGGCATTTTTATCGAATATCAGGTGGCTATAGCTACTTGGGCTTACATCTGGGTCCTCTATTCTGTTCCACTGATCTACATGTCTGTTTTTGTGCCAGTACCATGCTGTTTTTGTTACTATGGCTCTGTAGTATAGGTTAAAATCAGGTATGGTGATACCACCAGCCTCTTTTTTGTTGCTCAGTATTATTTTAGATATTCGAGGTTTTTTGTGATTCCAAATGAATTTTTGGATTTTTTTTTCTATTTCCATGAAGAAAGCCTTTGGAATTTTGATAGGGATTGCATTAAATGTGTAGATTGCTTTAGGTAAGATTGCCATTTTCACAATATTGATTCTTCCAATCCAGGAACAAGGGATGTTTCTCCACTTTCTAGTGTCTTCTGCAATTTCTCGCTTGAGTGTCTTAAAGTTCTCATTGTATAGATTCTTTACTTCCTTGGTTAGGTTTATTCCAAGGTATTTTATTTTTTTTGATGCAATTTTGAATGGGAGTGATTC
Source organism: Jaculus jaculus (assembly GCF_020740685.1). Lineage (NCBI taxonomy): Eukaryota > Metazoa > Chordata > Mammalia > Rodentia > Dipodidae > Jaculus > Jaculus jaculus. Next base: position 142,054,227 of record NC_059103.1, read on the forward strand.
TCTGATTTCATCCTCTGTGTGTTTGTTGTTAGCATATATGAAGGCTACTGATTTCTGTGTATTTATTTTGTATCCTGCTACATTGCTGTAGGTTTTGATCAGCTCTAACAGCTTGCTAGTAGAGTCTCTAGGGTCCTTTATGTATAGAATCAAGTCATCTGCAAATAATGATAACTTGATTTCTTCCTTTCCAATTTGTATCCCTTTTATGTGTGTCTCTTGCCTTATTGCTATGGCTAAGACTTCCAAAACTATATTAAATAAAAGTGGGGACAGTGGACACCCTTGTCTTGTTCCTGATTTTAGTGGAAAAGCTTCCAATTTTTCCCCATTTAGTAATATGTTGGCTGTAGGCTTGTCATAAATAGCCTTTATTATATTGAGATATGTTCCTTCTATTCCCAGTCTCTGTAGGACTTTTATCATGAAGGGATGTTGGATTTTGTCAAATGCTTTCTCTGCATCTAATGAGATGATCATGTGATTTTTGTCCTTCAACCCGTTTATGTAATGTATTACATTTATAGATTTGCGTATGTTGAACCATCCCTGCATCTTTGGGATAAAGCCTACTTGGTCAGGGTGAATGATCTTTTTGATATACTCTTGTATTCTGTTTGCCAATATTTTGTTGAGAATTTTTGCATCTATGTTCATGAGGGAGATTGGTCTGTAATTTTCTTTTTTTGTTCTATCTTTGCCTGGTTTTGGTATCAGGGTGATGCTGGCCTCATAGAAGGAGTTTGGTAGAATTCCTTCTTTTTCTATTTCCTGGAAAAGCTTAAGAAGCAATGGTGTTAGCTCTTCCTTAAAAGTCTGGTAAAATTCAGCAGTGAATCCATCCGGGCCTGGGCTTTTTTTAGTTGGGAGATTATTGATAACTGTTCGGATCTCCATGTTTGTTATAGGTCTATTTAAGTGATTAATCTCATTTTGATTTAATTTAGGTAGGTCATATAGATCAAGGAAATCATCCATTTCTTTCAGATTTTCATACTTTGTGGAGTATATGCTTTTGTAGTATGTCCCTATGTTTTTTGAATTTCTCTGGAATCTGTTGTGATGTTGCCTTGTTCATCTCTGATTTTATTAATTTGTGTCTCTTCTCTCTTTCTTTTGGTCAGATTTGCTAAGGGTTTATCAATCTTGTTTATCCTTTCAAAGAACCAACTCTTTGTTTCATTAATTCTTTGGATTGTTCTTTTTGTTTCTATTTCATTAATTTCTGCCCTAATCTTTATTATTTCTTCCCGTCTACTAATTTTTGGTTTGCCTTGTTCTTCTTTTTCCAAGGCTTTAAGGCGAAGCATTAGGTCGTTTACTTGCGACCTTTCTAATTTCTTAATATAGGCACTTAAGGCTATAAATTTACCTCTTAGAACTGCCTTCATTGTGTCCCAGAGATTTTGGTATGTTGTGTTCTCATTATCATTTGACTCTATAAATTTTTTGATTTCCTTTTTGATTTCTTCATTGACACACTCATCATTTAGTAGTGTATTGTTTAGTTTCCATGATTTTGTGTATGCTCTATAGCCTTTCTTGCTACTGATTTGTAGTTTAATTCCATTGTGGTCAGATAGAATGCAAGGAATTATTTCAATTTTCCTGAATTTGTTAAGATTTGCTTTATGTCCTAATATATGGTCTATTTTAGAGAATGTTCCATGTGCTGCTGAAAAGAATGTATATTCTGCAGCCTTTGGATGAAATGTCCTGTATATATCTGTTAGGTCCATTCCTTCTATGACCTCATTTAGTCCAGATGCCTCTCTGTTTATTCTTTCCCTGGATGACCTGTCAATTGATGAGACTGGGGTGTTAAAGTCACCCACCACCACTGTGTTTGGTGTTATCTGTGACCTTAGTTCTAATAGTGTTTGTTTGATGAATTTGGGAGCCCCCATGTTAGGTGCATATATGTTTAGGATTGTAATGTCCTCCTGTTGGAGTGTGCCCTTAATCAATATAAAGTGACCTTCCTTATCTTTCTTGACTAACGTCGGACTAAAGTCTACCCTGTCTGATATTAGGATAGCAACCCCTGCTTGTTTTCTAGGCCCATTTGCTTGAAACACCGTCTTCCAACCTTTCACCCTAAGATAGTGTCTATCCTTTGTAGAAAGGTGAGTTTCTTGGAGACAACAAATTGTAGGATCCTGCTTTTTAACCCAGTCTGCAAATCTATGTCTTTTCGTTGGGGCATTGAGACCGTTGATATTAAGAGATATTATTGAAAGGTGTGTATTTATGTTTGCCATTTTTGTGTGTGTGTGTGTGTGTTACTGGTTCTACCTGTGCTCTCTTCTGTTAACTGGTATTTGAGTATAGCTTGTTTTTTCTAGGTTCCTTATATGTGTGCTTTTCCTTTTGTTCAGCATGGAGGATTCTATCAAGTATTTTCTGTAGAGCTGGTTTTGTCTTCAAATACTCCTTTAACCTGCTTTTGTCACGGAATGTCTTTATTTCTCCATCTATTTGAATGGATAACTTTGCAGGATAAAGTAACCTTGGTTGACAGTTGTTATCTTTCAGAACTTGGAATATAGCACTCCAAGCCCTTCTGGCTTTAAAAGTTTGTGTTGAATAATCTGCAGTAATCCTGATGGGCTTGCTTTTGTAGGTAACTTGATTTTTCTCTCTAACTGCTTTCAATAATTTTTCTTTGGTTTGTGTGTTTGGAAGTTTGATTATAATATGGCAAGGGGAGGTTCTTTCTGGGTTTTGTCTGGCTGGGGTTCTAAAGGCTTCCTGTATCTGTATTGGCACCTCTTTCCCAATTTGGGGGAAATTTTCCTCTATGATTTTGTTGAAGATGCCTACTATGCCTCTGGAGTGGAGTTCTTCTCCTTCTACTATGCCCTGAATTCTTATATTGGATCTTTTCATAGTGTCCCGAATATCTTGAAATTCCCACTCATACTTTTCTATAAGTTTGTCTTTCTCTTTGTTGGACTGCATTAGGTCTGCCACCTGGTCTTCTAGCTTAGATATTCTGTCCTCTCCCTCATCCATCCTACTGGTGAGATTTTCTACAGAGTTTTCTATTTCGTTAACTGTGTTCTTCATTGCTAGTAATTCTGACTGGTTTTTCTTTATTATTTCTATTTCCCTATTTATGTCTTGTATTGCCTTCTTTATTTCATTAAATTGGTGTCCTGCCTCTTCTTTGATTCCTTTGATTTCCTCTTTGATTTCTTCCTTGATTGTTTTCATGTGTTCTTTGACCTCTTGGAACATATTTATAATTATTCTTTTGAACTCTTTCTCAGGCATTTCCTCTAACTCTTTCTCTCTGGAGGACATTTCTGATGCATTAATACTTTTAGGTGGATTTATATCATCTTGCTTTTTAGTGTTTCTTGTGTTATAATGTATATATTTTTGCATCTTGGATTAAGTTTATGCTTGGATTTTCTAGCTAGCTGTGTATTCTTAGCTGTATCAATTGATTTGATGTAATATATTTTCAGGGTAGGACCTTAAGGTATTAGGTGCGGCTCTTAAGACTCTCAGAGTATCTACAAAGATGTTCTTAGGGGTTGAGATTCTCTGCTATAGGAGTATTTAAGCAGGCTGAGTGGAATAAAATACAGGTAGATTCTAAAATTTAACTAAACACTGTACACATTCAATGAAAAACAGCCCCGAGTATGTATGCAAGAGTAGTTATTATAATGACCAGATCTTCTATCAACAAAGAGGTTTAGATTTCTGGTCTGTTGAGGGATCCAAGTCAGCTTGTGACTAGTGAGACCCTTCCCTGGTGCAATCCCAGTTACCTTGGGTGATTTTGGTCTCAGTCAAGTTGCTGCCTGGGTCGTCGGGCTGCTGTTCTGATTTCTGGAGCTGGGCACTTGCTTATCCTATGGGGCAAACTGAGCTGCTGCTGCTGCCTCTGCTGCTGTTGTAGCTGCCACCACCGGAGCCACCACCGCTGCTGAAGCTGCCGCTGCCGTGACCACCGCCGCTGCTCCCCCCCGAAGCCGCTGCTGCGGGATCTGCCGCCGCTGCCGCTCCTGGGTCCGCTGCTGCTGGGGCCGCTGGTACCGGTGCTGGAGCCGCTGAAGTTGCTGCCGAACTCTGCTCCTGCTTGGGTCCCGCTGTCAGCCCAAGTTGGCGTGGCCGGGTCCCGGGCCGCTGCTGTGTTCGCTGGAGCTGGGCTCAGGCGGTGGGGGAGGGGAGGGAGCCGTGGCTGCTCTGGTTGTCTCGCTGCTCCACGTGTTCTATCTCGCTGTCTGCTCCTCCGCTGCTCGCTGCCGCTCTCCCCTCACGTGTCCCGAGTTGCGGAGAGCGCGGTGTGAGGGGAAAATCCCGCACCTGGTTTTTCCTGCGGCTCGAGCTGGTCTGGCGGTTTTCTGCTGCACCGCGGCTGCGGCGTTTGGCCGAGCTGCCTGAGCCGCTGGAGCCGCTTATCTCGCCTGTGTGGGCTCTGGCTGCTCTATAACTCTTCTACTTCTCCACTGCCGCCTCAATTTCCTATACACCTCACTTTTTAGTAAAAACGTGTATTTTGCTGAGTTTTTTTGGTTTTTTTCCCCCCTAGGCTGCTTTGGCGTGGTACCTACGCCGCCATCTTAACCGGAAGTCTAGCTACTTAAACTTTTTGACATTGATGAGAATGGGTATAAGCAGTCAGTCTTCCTGGCATTAGAGGGTTGCCATAACAAATACTATTTGAATCCCAGGAGCGAATGGATCCAAGATCCATGGATGGCAATGGGGAGAAGTGGGAATTAGAGGCAAAGAGTTCACAATTTCTCCTTGTTGCATAGTCTGGAGTTATTTAATGTAATTCACTGAGCTTTCTTTTACTTAATTTTGGGATGGGAATGATAGTATTGTCTAAAGGAGGATTTAGGCCCTCTGTGTTTTAATGAAACGCCACACAATTATTAAGTACCATTGCTTGTTTACTCAACAAATATTTAGTAAGAACCACAATAAACTGAAAAAAGGATTTTTAAAGATACTTTTAGATAAATAAGGTATGTAAATCCCCACTCTCAAAGATAACAGTGGGAATTTTAAATAAGTAACCTCAATAAATACAAAACTGTATCAGTTAGTGTACTTAGGATTGGAGCTGCCTTCATTCATAAGAAATACCTTAAAACAAAGAGCTAAATATAGTATGATTTCATAATGCCTGGTTATTTATAAAGTATTTATAAAGCATGTGCTAGACTTTCTTGGCCTTTAAGAATCAATAGTGAACAAAATCTGACTTCCTTGTTCACATAGAGCTCATGGTCTAGTGATGAGTGACCATAGGCAATTATTTAAGGGAAAGGGTTATGGCAGTGTGTGTGTGTGTGTGTGTGTGTGTGTGTGTGTGTGTGTGTGTGTGTATTTGTTAACAGTGGTCAGAGTAGGATATAAGAAGAAGGAAGTCTTTGTGAAAAGACCTTTACAAAGTGAAGAATTAGCTATGTGGCCATTTAGGAAGCAGCATTCCAGAAAATCACACCAGGAGCCCCAAAACCAAGCATGAAAACACAGCAGCACCTTCTTGAACACAGAAGGAGGCCTGTACCTCCAGAGTGTAGATGATGCATGGGTGGAGGGGTGAGAGAAAATCATACCCTAAGTCAGGCGCTACTGACCAACCAGGCAAATTTGACCTTGACACTGAATGAGGTGTGGAGTTTTGAGTAAATAGCATTGTGATTGATAATTCTTCATGGCAGTGTGTAGAAACCTTGCTACGGTAGTGATTGAATAAATCACTATTAAATAATGATAAATTTCTTTCCATTTCAAATAAAATACTGGCATGTCCATCCTATTGAATCTATTCAAAGCCTATTCCCTAACAATTAGCTTTAGAAAAATTATATGTCTTTAGGATGGGGGAAGTGACTCAGTAGGTAAAGAACTTGCCACACAAACAAAAAGACCTGAGTTCAAACCCGAGAACCTAAAGAAAAGCAGAGAATGGTGTTATTTGCCTATGATCACAGCACTAGAAAGGCAGGCACTATAGAATTTGTAAGGTTTACTGGGTAGCTAGTCTAGCCAAATCAATGAGATCTAGGTTTTGTAACAACTTTGTCTCAAAAATAAATAAAGTGGAGAGCAACTGAGGAAGATACCTGATGTCAGCCTGTGACCCACCTCACACACACAAGTCAACATGTATCTGTACACACATATGTTCACCTACCTATAAAAACACATGCAAAAAAATTATTAAATTATGGTATCTTGCAAGGACTATAGGTGAATCTTCATATGGTGGGTAGAAATGAAAGTGCCGGACAAGGAGACAATTTGAGTTGTGGACTGAGAACAGACTGAATAGCAAAAAAGATACAGGGGCTCATCCCAACTCTCAGGAGGCCGAGACAGGGGAATCACCATGAGTTTAAGTCCAGCCTGGACTACAGAGGCCAGCCTGGAATAAGGAGTGAGACCCCATTTCAAAGAAAAGCAAAGGTAAGTAAAACAAAATTATTCAGAAAAAGAGACAGAACAATCTAATAAGGACACTTTGCTCAGAGTAAAATTAGATTTGACCCAAACTGGGCAGAGCTGTTATTCTGTGGTTGTTATAACATCAGTTGTGGGGTTACTCCTTGTAGGCTATACATATATGTTCACTTTCCAAGGGGAAAATGTTTATTCCACTAACCACTCCATGGGCCATGACTAAGGAATATTCAGTGGAAACAATAACTCCATTCGGAAAAATTTATTTCTGTGGGGCAAGGCACATTTTTATTGCTTGATATTGAGAACATTGTGAAGGGAGTGTGCCCATGTATCTATTTATCAGAAAATAGGTACTGATAGTGGTGGAAAAGGCAGGCCAACAGGAGGTAATCAATTCTAGTGCCAGAGTGGATGTCAGCTTTTTCAGCACACAAACAGAGTTCAACCCTCTGAGAGCCTCGGAAACCACAGGCCAGTCAATGCCCTGTTCCTGCTACAGCCATCAATCCTATTACAAGATAGTTTCCTATTTGGGGGTTAGCCATGACGTTGAGTGGTAAGAAGAAAGTAGGGATGCTGGCTGGACTATGGACCGCGGGGCCAGCTGTGGAGCGTCACATTACTTAGAAAACAACTCTCCATTCCCCCTCCCCTTGAAGGTCAGAGCAGTAATTCTTGGGCTCATTACCCTTGTCTGTAAAATAGAGGAATGTGAGAATGTTCTGGAGTAAACTTCAAGGCTGTCAGACATTGTGGTCTCGATATCTCCTTGGATGCCCAGCTTGGCATTTTATTAAACTATCACCTGGTGCATGTTGTGGGTGCTAGACTGGATAGGCACCTCTTGGCAAAACTCATGGTAGTTATACTTACACCTGTCTATCATTAAACACTGCTTACGTGGAAATTCCGGACTAGATACTGTTAAATAAAAAAATATTATGAAAGATGAATAACTATCATTACATGTAAAAGCAAATGCTACATATGATATTCACAGGAGAAAACCATAAACTACACACCAGCAATGTGGCAGGTAGTCTTTTCTGAGAGAGAGATTCGACTTTGTTTTCTGGGTGTTCAGTAACTACTTTGTGGCTATTTTCAGTATGAGGCCTCTAGGTTTGAACTTTTGCCTCATCCACTCAAAGGACAGCTCGGTGATTCTAGACATTACTGGATGCCTCTAAATTTCAGTTTCTCCATTTGTAAGAATGGAAATAATAAGTATATGATATATAAAATTAGGTAAGGCTAGAGAAAGAAAATGCTGAGTTCAAGCCCTGATTCACAGTGCTGATGAGTAGAAGCTGGTTGTTGCTCAAATAGCCCTCTCACATTATTGCTGCTGTACACTGTGTTTATTGGGTGAAACTAGCAGAGGATTTGTCTCACACCTGCAAGTACCTACGTATAGGCCTGCCATTCATAAACCGTGTGTCCAGGGTTGGGCTAGTAGCATTTCCCAAGAAGAGAGAGGTTGATGAGTATTGACTCTGTTCACAGCACACTCCAAGCAAGCCTGTCCATACTTTATCTAAGAAAAGTATATATCATGGTTTTGTTCAAAGGGAATAATTTTCAGAGCTGGTGATTAGGTTTCCCCTGGATGTTTTGCATGCTTCTAAAACACTGGGGTTGTATTTATTCCACACGGAATGTAATGGAGAGCCTAGGGAGAAAAATCGACAGGGAGTGTCTTGCTCTTGCCCTCAAGTCCCTCATCTTTATGGAGCAAGGAGAGCCAAGCCCTAGTACATGATTCCTGTAATTGGAAAGACCGAAAGACGGAGAGCAGGTGAGAGTAGAACAACTACGAGAGCAAGTAAGTAGGAGTAGCTGTATGTTCAACGTGCATCCATGCTGAGGCACTGGAGCCGGGTTAAAGGGTTGCATTAATCTAGGCATGTAGAGTTTCTGCACAAAGTTCAAGCTATCTTCACTTGAATCTCCTCTTTACAAAATTTTATGCAAAGAACTGTGGGCTTTTTTTTTAAAAATTATTTATTTATTTATTTGAGAGCGACAGACACAGAGAGAAAGACAGATAGAGGGAGAGAGAGAGAGAATGGGCGCGCCAGGGCTTCCAGCCTCTGCAAACGAACTCCAGACGCGTGCGCCCCCTTGTGCATCTGGCTAACGTGGGACCTGGGGAACCAAGCCTCGAACCGGGGTCCTTAGGCTTCACAGTCAAGCGCTTAACCGCTAAGCCACCTCTCCAGCCCGAACTGTGGGCTTTTTAATGTGCAAGCAAGCACTGTTTGAAATACTTTTAAAATAAATTTATTTGCCTAAGAAAGGGAGAGAGCACGGGCACTGCCAGGGCCTCCTGTCATTGCAGAGGAACTCTCCTGTGCCACTATGAGCATCTGACTTTACATGGGACCTGGGGAATGGAACCCTGGCCATCAGGCTTTGAAAACAAGTTCCTTTAATCACTGTGTCATCTCCTTATCCCTGAATAACTTTTTGAATTAGTAATTGTCATTGTATAAAGTTATTTGTGCAACATGACATTGTAGGGACCAATATGTGCATTTTCCTAAGAAGAGCTGGTCTCATGCAAAGCAATGTTTACCTATGGATAGGAGCCTCAAACCCATACCAAGTCATATCTTCTAAAAAATAGTTACCCCACCCCTCTGCCAGGGCATTGGCCTGCCTACCTCTACTTGGGTCTACACCCCCCCCAAAAAAAAACCTCTTTTCTCTAGATTATTCATTGTCTCCAACAAACTGATATTTCACTTGGAGTGTGGAAGGCTTCTTGTTTGAAGATCATTTATTTCACCTGGCCCTCATGGCCCTTGATATTGGGATGTGGCTATGCTTGTCAGATAAGCATTTCTTTTCTGCACAACACTTTGCGGTTTGCAAAACACTTCTAGCACACCTACCCAGGCACATTAGGGGGGAATCAGAGACTATGAGGACATAATTATAGCCAAGAGGGATGAGGCTTAGTGAGGGAAAGAAAACAGGAAGAAAAATCCCAAGACATGGGACCTTGGACATTGTCCCTTTGTGGGAGGTGCTATACTGAGATGAGGTACAGGAACAAGAAAGCTAATACCTCAAGGGCATGATATGAACCAAAGCTTTGCTCAAGGTTACTTTCCTAAGTTGCCTAAGAGTCCTAATTGGCCCTTGAGCTGTGGGTAAGAAGTTTTGCTAACATAAGCCTCATGTCCATCTCTATGAATTCCCCAGCTCAGAGTCCTTAGCCCATTATCTTCTCAGGCTTAAAAATATGGCTGGGGGGCTGGAGAGATGGCTTAGCAGTTAAGCGCTTGCCTGTGAAGCCTAAGGACCCCGGTTCGAGGCTCGGTTCTCCAGGTCCCACGTTAGCCAGATGCACAAGGGGGCGCACGCGTCTGGAGTTCGTTTGCAGAGGCTGGAAGCCCTGGCGCGTCCATTCTCTCTCTCCCTCTATCTGTCTGTCTTTCTCTCTGTGTCTGTCACTCTCAAATAAATAAATAAATAAAATTTAAAAAAAAAATATGGCTGGGCATGGTAGCTCATGCCTTTCTGGCCTGCCTTCACAAGCCCAAGCAGAGAGAGAGCAGTACAAGCCTAAAGCCAAAAGCCACACAGCACACTTCAGGGACTCCAGCTAGGCACACTTTGCATATCTTTAGATTGAAATCTGAAACCCATCACCACACCTTAAGATCCACACAGTGATACTGCCTCCAGCCTGGTGGCTAAAGATGCAAACTACAAACAAATAAACAACTGAATATATTGGGGGCCATCTATTCTATTGAAACCACCACACCACCCCAGCACTCAGGAGGCAGAGGTAAGGGGATTGCTGTGAGTTCAAGGCCAGCCTGAGACTACATAGTGAATTCCACATTAGCCTTGACTAGAGTAAGACTCTATTTCACAAAATGAAAAAAAAAAAAAAAAAAAGACGGTGCTTATTTCTCAGCTTGCATTTGGTAATTTTGGATCTATGCTTTTAAGATTTTGCTCAGATAAATACAGTTTTAAAATATGAAAATAACTCCTCAAACAAACCACACCATCAAAACAGAGACTCATTTTGCTATATATATTTTTTGTCTCAGGTCAAATCTGCCTGTAGTGATGTTGGTCCAGGGGTCCTCAGAGAAGAGTCAGCCCAACATTATCCTTGCACTGTGTGCGTCAGGAAACCCCTTTGGTGGTAGTCCTATTGGAGCTTCTTGGCTCAGGTCTAGAGTTTCTTCTAGACTTCTCAGAGTGGCATCCCAAAATCTGCTTTGGCATAAGCCTTGTAGGTTGTCTGAACAGTATACTTCAGAAACCTCTTCTACCCTAATCATCTTACTTTCTGAAATGGCATATATTCTAGACTGCATTGATAAGATGGTGGCCTAATGGGCTGCCACCTGGCTGCTGCTTACTCTAAACTTACTATATGCCAGGTGTTCCTAGTTCCAGGCCAGTCTGTCCCTCTGTGACAGTAATTGTCTTTGTTTCTTAGAATTCTGTGCTCTCTTGAGAGTGTTGGGACTCCCTGGTAAGTTTGATGACATGTTAGTGGCACATGTCCAACAAAACATGGCAGCATCTAGAGTGACATGGCTCTGACAGGCTATGTGGCCACACACTGTCCTTAGAGATCCCAGGGGGCGTGCTCTGCGCTCAGTGCTACATGAGCAGACCACCCTCCTCAGGAACCCTGTCTCTCCCCTCTATTCAAGAACCAGGTAAGAGCAGAGTTACACATCTCCTGTGCAGCTATGAGAGCCACGTCACAGAGCCCTAATGTTGGTGTCCTTTTCTCCTGAGACAAGAACATTTTACCCAGTAGATGACAGGCCATGACAGGCTCACTACTCATCCCCCCACCCCCAAGCTCATCTTCAGCTTCATCCCGCCGTGTTAGATGAGACGAGATGACCCTACTGGTTTCCAGTGTAAAACCAAATTATAGTTTTTCATAGAAGACAATTAGGGTATTAGGTAGAAGTGGCTTCCCTGCAGGCTGGGCTCCACCAATACCCCACAGCAACATCACACTGCCTCACACACAAGGCAAAGTGTCCAGAAACGGTGGGGCTGATTGCTCAATCACTGAGAGATCTTCTGAGGACAGAGCAGGCAAGGGCAGAGTCCCGGGATCTCAAATAAATCTCCCAAATGAACTTCTATGGTATAGGTGGACACCATTCAGCCCCATCCTCTGAACACTTAAGTTTAGCTAAGATTAGGGCAGGATGGCAGATGTGCACAAACTCTTCATGCTTCAAATTTTGGGCTCTTGGGGGATATCCCACACCCATGTTTAAAAAAATGTAGGGAGTGGTCTAGTAAAAACAAACAAAAATTTTAAAATATTTTATGGAAACTTGCTTTAATTATAATTCAAGCAATAAAATGAAGTTGTTCAAAATAAAAGAAAGATCTCTCTCCCACCCTGCATTTCTTCTGTACTTTCCAATCATTCACTCTTTTTCTCTATCACCTCTCAATCTCTCTTCACCTCTCCCCCCCCCCACATACACATAGAGCCTACAGTGAACTGACACAACAGAAGTAAAAATAAACACACAAAAAACCACTGAAAACAGAACAAGCAAGCCCAAAGTCAATGGATCATCCCTTATAGCTAAAAGATGGACTATGAGATGTTCTAAAACCACAGAGTGAGTGCTTCTTCCTGCAGTTTGTGCCCTGGCTGCCCTTCCTGGCCTCCTCAGCTTTGCCAGGCAAGTCTATGACTGAGCCACAATTTGCTCTTCTTCATTCCATATTCATCATTATGGAATTTCAGAATGTGGAGAGATTGCTTTGCTCAGTTAGAGAGATCTAATCACAAACATGGATAGAGAATAGTTCGGACTCAGTTCATGGAGGCTGGCAAACTTCCCATTCCTTGATTTATTCATGCACCCATGTGTTCTCTCATTCTTAAGCATGTGATCATCTACTTACTGCTGCATTCCATCCCCAAATCCTCCTCCTGTGTGTGGTAAGTTATTCTCTTCTCCACTGTGGGCTTGATTTGCTCCTGGCATTACTGTCTTCCTCTTTCCTCACTCTGCCCCTTTCTCGCTGGTTTAAGCATTCTTGGGAGTTTAATCAGCACCCAAACCACCACCACTGCTCATACTCCAAGGAGGGGTCTCCTGCATTCTCTTTGAAGTCTCCTTTCAAGTCTGGAACCCAGTCAGAATAGGTGTGAAATAAAAGTGGAATGGGTGGGCACGTCTTTCCCTCACTTATTCTCACATCTCTATTCTGTCTCTACTCCTGGGTCATAGCTCTGGTCTGAAGGGCCTCTTCATAGATGACTGAGGCCAACTGTTACCTAGCCTTCTATTTCTGTTTTCTTTCCACCACTTACCTGTCCTCAACACCATTGTTCTTGAATAATGGAGCTTAAAGACTTCAACTCTGCATGTCAAATCCCTCATAAGTGGCCATCATGCATCATTTCTATCTTACTGCCTGCTACATCCCAGTCTAGCACTCCTTCCTCAATCAGTCCTGATTACAGACAGTTCCGGAAGCCTTCCTTCTGACTAGAATATTCTTTTTTTAATTAGTTTTGTACTCAGTGAATACAGTCCAGTTGGTACCATTCTTAGCCTCTTTCCTGACTGCCCCCCTCTGCAGGGACCCTCCTTGTTGTGGAATATGGGTTGTGAATTTGCTTCTCTTTTGCAGGTAGACACAGATCCTAAGGAGATAACCACAACATCATACCCCAAAAGGGCCCCAGCTGAAACTAAGAATAATTGGAGAAACAAGCAAGAGTACCATTTTCTTGGTGAACCTTGTACCAGCACAACGGTGAAGGTGATAGACACAGAGAACAATCAACTACTACCAAACCAGATATCCAGAGACACAGAGGCTCCCAAGACCTCATCATTGAAGCAGATCTAAAATGCCTAGAATATTCTTGCTTGAATTGGGTGCATACCCAATTTCATGCTGTACAATTCTACCCACCTTCTATGGCTCACTTGTATTAATTCATCATATTCCTTTGATATTTTGTTATTTGCTCCATATTTTAACTTCTTCTAAGAGATGATAGTCTCATGTTGGGGGCATTTGTACCTCATTTATCTTTTTGCCTCAGGGGCTAGCAAGTGCCTTACATGTTTTAACCACCCAATAAATGATTCTGAGTTGAGTTGAACACAGAAATACGATAGTCTTTACTCATAAAAGAATTGGGGAGAAGAAATAAATGAAAGAACATTCCAAGAAAAAGCTGTCAGCTTGAAGCCCAGGAGATATTTTCCATTCAACCAGCATATGAAAGTTTCTACTGTGGACTATTACTGTGTGCACCAGCATCTGACATTGATAGTTCATGATCTCAGATGCATTGGCTCTGCCCAGTCAGGGTATTAGCCATACAAATGTAGATGCATACAATCAGCTTTTTAGATTGGTAGTGAACTTAGAGATCTATTGTCCTCATTTCACATAGGAAGACACTTCCCATGTGAGTCACCTTGAATCTTACCACCTATGAAGTAGGAACAGTGATAAATGTACATTTTGTAAGTGAATAACTTGATCAAGTTCTACAAAGCCAGAGAAATGTTTCTGAGTTAGTCTGGAGCGAGCACATCTCTCAACTTTCTGACTCTATACTGTGTGCTCTACATTGGGCACTGGCTTTGCCAGTATGTAGGATGTTTTCCAGTGCCCAGTAGATGCATATTTAACCTAACTGATTAAACTGATAAAGAGGTGGAGACACCTCTTTATCAGTTCTAACAGCATCTATGCTTTCCTGTTCACGTGAAGTTCTGTATAATTTAAAATCTGTGGTAACAAGTAAAGCAGGATTTATCAGTCTCTAATCATATTGAATTGTTCTTCAGGGAAAATGCCATGTCAAAAACTTGTTGTCAGGCTTTATTTTATCAAAACTGTTTTTCATCAAAAGCTTCTTTTTTTAAGGGAATTTTCTGCCAGACTCATCTAACAACACAGTTTTAAGTTAGTTAATGAATTTTCAGGAAAGTGCCTTAGCAAGGGAGAAGACAAAGTAAAGGGTACTTCCTTCCTACTTGGATTTCTTCTTGTAGTGGGTGCAGGCTGCCCTCTACTGAGAATTACAAGCTTGACAGCCCTGGGCTCAAAGAAAAAGGGGAGGGGTTTGTAAAGTATTAAGTGCCACAAAAGTGCTAAGCTGATTCCTTGGATCTGGAAGACAGAACCTGCTTCACATTTTGCATTAGGCTGATTGAATACAATCCAATGATTCCCAAGTGTGCCTGAAAAATCCACTTCTTTTACAGTGGCTCCTTCAATGACCAGTTCTCACTGAATGGAAGGTCAGAGCCACTGATGAGGAAATTTGGGTTTCTCTGCTCTTGGATAGGTGATAATTCAGGAGTTAAAGTGCTCACCAGTCACACAAAGTTTTCACTGAATTAGTTGCCTTTGGATTTTTGTCTTATGAATTTCTATGAATAAAACCCATAGACCAGAGGATATGATTTAGACAAAAATTATTATAGGGAGACCATATTGCTTAAGAGAAGAGGTTAGAGCTTAAAAGGAGGAAAGTATACAGGACTCTTACCCAAGAGAGGGTCAGAAGAGGTTCTCAGTGAGCATCTGGGGGCTACAAAGAGACTTTGAACCATTGCTCAGTTCACTTGTGCTCTTAGCTTGGATTTCATTAGGCGGGTTCTCCATGTCAAAGATGAATTTTAGTAAGAACTAGAAGAACCTACGGCTTAATGTAAAAAGAAGATGGGTAAATCCCAACTTATGTTGAAAAGTCAGCAAGAAGTATTCAGTCATTATAGCCATCTAACAAATGTTGGTTTACTTTTCTGTTATATGTATGAGGTTGAGTGGCTTCTTGGTCAATAAGCAACAAGAGTGACTAGCCTGCCATTTTTCATGCTAAGGTAACTCTGACTCCTTGGGGGTCAATGCCTACATGGAATAAATGTGGCATTAGGCTCATGGGGCACAAGGAGGTAACTACAGCAGAAAGACTGCATATGTTAACATCTATGTGGATTTAATTTATTTAATAATTGAACGATGAAGTCAGAACATCAGCTTTTACTCCTTCCCCATTCACCTACTTCCATGACCCTTTCCAAAGAAGAATTCACAAATTCACAAGTTTTAGGATAAAACCATTCAGCCTCTCCTGTCCCTTCATGATGTAAAATATTTCTTCCTTTGCCTGTGTAATAAGGTATTTTGCTTTGGAAAAATTTTAACCTAAACTTTTTCCTATCTGTGGTTTGAAGTATGACAGATACTTTTGTAACTCTGTTCACTTAGTGATCTCAAGGGACTCACAATGAAAGAGACTGCTCAGCAAAACTGCCCAGCAACAACTGAGGACCCCACTGCAGGTTACACTGAGCTCTGCATCCTTTCCATTTGCCGATCGCTAGGCACTCCATGATTGTCCTGTTATCTCAGTGCCCTTGCACAAGCTGGTGCTTCTATGTAGAGTGCCTCTCTTTCTCTGCAGTCCCATTTTAGTTGTGAAATGTTTAATCCATTTGTTTTGGGGATGAGTACTGCTGATGCTTTGAAACTTCTTTCACGGTCACCCCAGAATTCATTTTCATAGAATGTACTTCCATGATTTCACTTCTTATAATAAAAGGAAAACTTTTTTTTTTTTTTTTTTTTTTTTTTACAGAGTAGCCAAAAACTAACATCATATGACACATGTAACACAGTGGGAATGCTTTGGTATGTTATCATATACACGATCAATCACTCCTTCTCCCATTAAACAAAAGTTTGCAAAGATGTGGAAGCTGAGGTGGAAGAATTACATTTGTTTCTATCATCACACAGCTTGTGGGTGTGGAAAGCACATGTTAATTTGTGTTTGTCACCATTTTGCTATGTTGTCTCATTAAACATTGCCTCTGGACCACGAGTTCTTTTGTGTCAGGCATGCATTGGATTCCCTGTGGTATTTCTTGTGTCAGATATAAAAGACAGTAGGTAATTATTCTATTCATATGCATGCTGAATAAGCAAATGAAATTTATGCATCATTGCAAAACCTTATGAAGCAAAGAGCAAAGGACATATCCCTCATTTTCAAAAGCTGTGATAAAAGATTCTCAGTAGTCAACGTGAACTACTCTTGGCCCAACCTCCTGTTTAATCTCTGGCTTCATCTCTGCCTGATACTTTGATCCGTAGAGCAGCAGAATGCCTGCACCTCGAAACAGCCAGTAAAATTGCCAGAATCATATCCAATCTTCTTCCTGTTTGCTCCCTGTTGTAGACAGCTTCATGTTGCTGCAATTAACATCCAAGCAGGCATAACTTGGGAGGAAGGTTTTATTTCAAGATCAGACATTGGGGGAAAGTTCCATCCATGGCTGCTGAAGTTGCTTCCATACATCTAAGCAGAGAGAAAAATTAAACAGTCTGAAGGAAAAAAAAAAAAAGGAAGAAAAGAAAAGAAAGAAAAAAAAAAGCAGCAAGCACAAATGGACAGCAAGCAGCAGTGACCTAGGCAGAGCTCAAACTACCCTGCATACCTTTGGGCTAGAATTCAGATCTACCCCCAGTGACACCTTATGGCTGAGCTCCAGTGCCCCCAATGACAACTCTTCCAGCCAGACAGCTAGAGATACAAGTTACAAGTTTAATTTTAATACCAGAGTCAATGGGGCGTATATATCCGAACTGCCACACTACCTTTACTCAACAAGCCCTTGCTGGTTTTCATTCATGCAAGTTGTAAAATCTAAACACCTCAACAACAATGCTTTCCTGGACTAACACACAGGGAATGACCTAAGCCATCATATGCCAGCCCTTGAGGGAGAGACCTATGAGCCGAATCAGATATTCAAGTTCCTTCAATAGCACTGCTTTATCTGGGGCAAGTGATTGTAAGTGCACCCAATGCTGGGGTAATTATTCTGAGAAATAATGCCTCTAAAAGCTTAGGGTTTGGCACAGAATAAGCATTCACGAAATATTAACTAATAAATCAAGAAGAAAATGGGAAGAAAGCACATTTTGTACACAAGAGTCCAGAGAGAATAGGAAGAGTGATTTAAAAAACAAAATCTCTCCCAGGGTTCAAATCCTCAGAGAGGTCCTATGCAGACAGTTCATGAGTTGTATACCTGGATGCAAACATTTCTATAAAGTACATTGAGATCTGGGATCAGGACACAAACCGTGGAGTCTTCCATTTATTAAGACAAGTAACAGCCACACTTTTAACAGAGAGATTTAAGGATATCTTTTTCAGGCAAAACCAGCCTAGTTCAGTCTTAAAACAACAGACTGATTTACAGGAAGGATTTCTAACTGCTTGGGCTTAGATTTTTTTTTTTTTTTTTAATGAGTGAGAGATAAATATATAGAGGTGAAAGAGAGAGAATTGGTGCAACAGCATCTCCAGCCTCTTGCAAATAGAACTCCAGATGTGTGCAGCACCTTGTGCACATGTGGGACCTTGCGCACTTTCATCACCTTATACATCTGGCTTATGTGGGACCTGGAGAGTCAAACCTGGATTCTTAGGCTTCCCAGGCAAGTGCCTTAAGAGCTAAGCTACTCCTCCAGCCCTGAGATTTTTCAAATGAGGTACAACTGCTCTTCAGCACTGCATATGCAGAGAAATAATTGGTGACAAGGCAGAGGGGCTGTGTAGGTATTAAGTCTTAGAAGAAAAGAAGAATGATTCCTTCAGAGGTGCCAGAGTAAGCTAAGGCCAAGAACCAGAGGTCTCGGCCAGCCAGACACCATGGGTCAAATAAGTGTGAAGATAATATTGCCAAATGTGATATTTAATTCTTTTTCCTTTATTCATTTGGCTATTGGTTTTCCAATAAATGCTTTGACTAGCAAATGTAACACCTTTCCTTTACAAATGTCTCTCCAAACTAAGGGCTATGCACAAAGATGGATTCCTTGAGGAAACCTTTAGGAGCAATAGGGTGTAATTGTTAGAGTACAGAGTGGCCTTGGATTAAACCCCAGCTTTTGTCACTCAGTAATTACAAGACTTTGGACACTTCATTTAAACTCCTTGAAGCTTGTTTTATTTCACCATTGTAATGTGGATAAGTAATTTCCAGTGCAGGAAATTATTTTAAAGGTTCATTTAAAATATTTATGAAACACACTATGATCCTAACATTCAGTATTTGTGATCATTATTTTAATAATTATTTAATATCTTGTGTAAATTATAGGTAGTTCTTTCTTTTGTTCATTGTTATTTTACTTTCTTTCATAATTATGTGCTTTTGATACTGATGCTGATGCTGTTATTATTTTTCTATTGCTAGCCTGTCCTGGAACTGGCCTTCATCTCAAGGCAACTCTCCTGCCTCAACCTTTAGAATCCTGGGATTACAGGTTTGCACCACCTGTCTAGACGTTTTTCTTTGCTTGTTTGTGTTCTTGTTGTATCATAATATTTTAACAAAATATCTGTAACTAACCAAAGGTATATTTGTGGAATTCTCCCAGTGCACAGGGATATTGCATCTTTTTCAAGTGCTCAGTGGAAAAAGAAAGTCTTTCCATATTCATCTGTTCCCTGAGTTGGCACTCTATAGATGATCAAAGTGGCACTGACATGTCAGGTTGTGGCATATTTTTCATCTTAAGAAACCATATATTTTAGAGCCATGAGAATCAGAAATGTGTCTTCCAATTTGGCTATACCTTTAAGAAAATCTAGCTAGTTATTTCTAGGGAGTAACCAGTTTATTGTGTTAAAGTTGGATCTGATTCTCCCAGATTCTATAGATTACTATAGATAGAAAATTATTATTGTGTGTAATTCCTAGTTATGTGTGATATTTTAGGTCCTCATTCTTGAAAAGGAAAGTGTGGAGGTTTGAATGTGAATGGCACTGTAGACTCAAGTGTTTTATTAAGATATTCACTAGGGTCTCCAGCTGCCTGGCTGGAGGAGGTGTCACTAGGAATGGATCCTGGGATCAAGCCCAAAGGTGTGTTTGGGTATATTTAGGAGTAGATTTAATTCTATCCCAAAGATGTGGAGAGAGCTGTGTGAACTCTGGTGGGTGTGTACTGGCTGCTTTTTTTTTTCCTGGCTGTTTTTCTTTCTTTTTTTTTTCCTGGCTGTTTCGTTGCTTCCCTCTGCTAGGGTCTATGAGAGGGAGCCAGCTTCTTCCAGCGTTGATAGACTTCCCCTGAGTCTGTAAACCTGAAATGAACAAATTTCCCCCATAAACTGAGTCTGGTTGGATATTTGTCCCAGCAATGTGCAACAGGATATCATAGAAGGCATTACAGGTTACTCACAAATCACAGGGCAAACATCTTCAGAATCATCATTGCCACCTAGAAGAGAGGACACTGGCTTTTATAAGAACCAAATGGAGCAAGCTTGTGAGTGCATCTACCTTACTGGAATCACTGTGCAGGTCTTAGTTCAGGCTTTTACAACAAAAGGACACAGACTGAGAAGCTTAAACAACACACATTTATTCTTTATAACTCTAGAGACTGAAAGTTGGAGATCAAGTGGCAATATGGTCAGGGTCTGGTGAGGGCTCCCTTCCTGGTTTCCTCACATGATAGATAAAGAAAAGAAAAGAAAGGGGAGAAGCATAAAAGGAACGACAAGAAGAGATGGACACATGTGGGAAAGTGTACTGCTCTCATTTCTTTTCTTCAAAGGGTATTCTGTGTAACTGTTGCAGGTAGGTAGACACTAGGCTTGGTCATTGCAAGACGAGCCCCACGTCTTGTTTCCCTGGTAACATTAGAAAGGTAAACCTCTCAATCAACCTTCTATAGGGATGAGCAACTTCCAGCTGACCAGAGGAACAATGTTCTTTGATCCAGGGTGGAGCCTGGCAGTCATACACCTGGTCATGAGACCACCCCTTCCCTACAGACACTGAAGAGGGGAGAAGAATAGTTTATCCCTTGGAGATAATGTGCTAAGCCTCCAGAGCTCCTCTCTCAGGGCAGTTGCTCACAGATCCTCCTGGATTTCTCTTCTTTGGACTCTGGCTGAAATCCTAAGCCTGCTTGCCCTGGAGCTTTAGGGCATCCCCACCATTAATGTTTGTTTGTTTATTTATTCAAGAAAGAGAGAGAGGATGGGAACACCAGAGCCTCTAGCCATTGCAAAGAACTCCAGATGCATGCACCACCTTGTGCACCTATCTTACGTGGGTACTGGGGAATTGAAGAATGTGGGTCCTAAGGCTTCACAGGCAAACCCCTTAATGGCTGAGCCATCTCTCCAGCCCTCTATTGTTTTCCTCTATGAATCTCCTTTGCCTTAAACCTCATCATCCATGTGACTAATTTTTCCTAGATGGCAAACAAATAATTTGACAGTAAGAAAAGCTGTAACATAAGTATACCTCCAAATTGAAGCATTGCCTATGGAGTGAGGAAGGAAACCCACAAGTTATAAGATTCACAAGGTCCCTCCCCATGGTTTCGTTGGCAATAGATGGTCGCTGAGGGAGAGCTCACACTCTAGTGGATCTGCCCGCAGGTTGTGCAGAAAGGTACAGGGATACAGGTTTTGTGAGGAATCACACAATGCTAGGGAGGGCTTTTCCAGTGATGCCGCTGCCTCTGAATCACCCATGTTCCTGTGGGTGACCCCAATGAACACAGTGATTGCCCAAGCAAATAGGTGAAATAATTTCCCTGGTCTGTTATCAGTGCACTGTCAGGGGTGAATAGACATTCATTGTCTCTCCAGGGAGAGTCACAGAACAGAGCAATAATTTCATAACAAAAGGTTCAGCCTAATGACCTAATTACCTCCTAAAGGGCACATCTCCAAATAGCATCCCATTGGAAATTAGAGTTTCAACATGCAAATTAGGAAAGGTGATCATTCAGCCCTCAGTCATATTACTCTCTCTTTCTTATTCTTCTCTGAATAAATTGAATCCTTCAGGGAACATGGTAGAAAAGCAAAAGCAACTGTGAGGTAGAGTGAGTAGTTTGCAGTGACTGACAGACTTAAAAATGCAAATGAAGCTGGGCGTGGTGGCGCACACCTTTAATCCCAGCACTTGGAAGGCAGAGGTGGGAGGATCATCAAGCGTTTGAGGCCACCCTGAGACTACATAGTTAATTCCAGGTCAGTCTGGACCAGAGTGAGACCCTACCTCGAAAAACCAAAAAAAAGCAAATGAACATTCAATTTTTTAAGAGCAAGAAGAACACTTGGTAGTTGTGTAACTTGAGTCACAGGATGGTTTACTACAGTAGTTTAAATCAGCCTCCTGCCCCCAAAATATATGTGTTGGAACTTGTGAATGAGACCTTATTGGAAAGGGATCATTGTAGATATAAATAAATTAAGGATCTGCAGGTGAAAGCATTCTAGATCCCCTAAATCCAATGGCTAGAAGTCACAGAGGAGATCAAAGGGAGATCATGAAGAGAGAAGATATTTGAAGCCACAGGCACAAAAGGGAGGGATGCAGCCACAGGGCAATGAAGCCCAGAAGCCTCCAGAAGTTGGAAGAGACCAAGAAGGGCTCTACTCTAGAGAGCTCAGAGGAAATATGGCCCTGCTATAGCTGGCATTTAGATTTGGGCTTCTAGAGTTGTGAGAGATGAATAAGTGCATTTCTACTGCTTTAAGCAAGTCTTAATAGTTGGTTACAACCCTGGGCAACTAATATATTCATAGTCTATCACAAAGTTGGATTTCTCCAAATTAGGCCATTTCCAGTGTTTAAAGCAAATCACACCCATCCTTAGCTATAGGCGTGTCACGCTTTCATGGGACACTATTTGTTCCTTTTAGTCTTCCAAACAGGGAGGAAGTTGAGAAATTAATAAAACCTCACCCCAATGGCTGGAAAGGTCTATGCTAATTTAATTGGGAAAAACAACAAAAATTAAAGGATCCTTTAAATTTTGCTAGTTTAATGTTTAATTGGCATACCACCAAAATGATGACATTGAGATTGAAAACAAGCATCTGTGAAACTACAGATTAATAGATCAGGCATGAATATCTGGAGAATGAAAAATCCATTAAAAATTAAAGATGGTATGCCTGTGATGGTTCATTTCCATTGCTAACTCGACTGGATTAAGAAACACCTAGGACCGTTGGGTGTGTCAATGAGAGCGTTTTCAGAGAAATTAACTAAGGCAGGAAGAGCCACTTTGATATTGGTGGCAACATCTCATGCACAGGGGTCTTGGACTGGATAAAAAACACACAAAAAGAGAAAGCAAGCTGCAAGTTGCCATTCCCCTCCTCTCCAAGGTATGAGCAAACAGCATAGCAATGATGGTCAGTACCTTTGACTATGAACCAAAAAAAAAAAAAAAAAAAAATCCATATTCAATCTTGTGGCCATAGCACTCCAGAATCGGGTGTCAGTACCTTCACACTATGAACCCGATTAAACTCATCTTCAGTCCTGTGGCCATAGCACTCCAGAATCAAGGGTCAGTACCCTCGCACTATGAACCAGAAAAAACCCATCTTCAGTCC
This sequence comes from Jaculus jaculus, assembly GCF_020740685.1. Classification (NCBI taxonomy): domain Eukaryota; kingdom Metazoa; phylum Chordata; class Mammalia; order Rodentia; family Dipodidae; genus Jaculus; species Jaculus jaculus. The sequence goes on from NC_059103.1 coordinate 142,077,109, forward strand.
TGTGGCCATAGCACTCCAGAATCAAGTGTCAGTACCCTTGCACTGTGAACCAGCATAAACCCTTCTTTCATTAGTTTGCTTCTTGTCAGGTGTTGGTCGTAGCAGTGAGAAAAGTGGCTAAAATATTTGTCAATCTGAACAATGCTGGAGCACTAAAGATGACTGCAGGAGAGATCCAGTAAGCTGATTTCATTCTTAGCTCTACTCATTAAGAATGACATCCTCAAAGTTCTGTGAAGCCATTGGGAGTGTGAGTAGATGCTACAGGGTGGTTGTAATGACAAATGAGGCTCAGACGAAAACTTAATTCTCAGCTGGAAGGAAATTTGTAAAATGAATGTGATACCTTCATGCATTCAAATGACCATTGCTGGGATGACACTGGCTTCTGGGGACAAGTATAAAGAAACACAGTGTTGGTGAAACTTCCAAAGAAATGATGAGAAATAGCCATGAAAGATGCTGACCTGGTGGCCAGGGCAGTTCCTAGCTGGAAGTGTCAGGATACAAAGACTCCATAGCACTATGTGGTCTGGCTGTTGTTATTATTGAACAAACAGAGATGCCAGAAGAGAGGGACTCATGAATCCTCTCACACTTCATCCTGTGTCTTGCCACCTGCGAATAAGGCCTGAAAATGACTCAATTTACCTCACCTCCGCCTCCATCCAGTGGTTTCTCAATGAGTGGAAACCTGGAAAGAAAGTTCTAATGGCCACCAGAGTGGAAAAGAATAAACCCAAGTCATCAATGGTTTTCCTAGAAAATCCCAAAATCTGGAAACCATGACTCCAGATTACAATAGAAAAAAAAACCCTAAAACTATTTTTTAATTCCAAAACAGGAAATTCAAAATTCTTGTTAAGGAGCACTCTTGCAAAGAACTTATCAGGAGAGAGAGAGGGGGGTGGAGAGAGAGAGAGGGAGGGAGGTTGGGAGAGAGACAGAGACAGAAAGAGAGAGAGGGGGGGAGGGGACGATAAGAGAGTTAAGTGCTCTATTACAGCAATAGCCATAGTCCAGGCAGGTTCCTCAGAGCTGCATTGTTTCTCACGCGCATCCATGTTCCTGCGGTAATGTTGCTGACCACAAGAGGGCAATATACATTCGTATTATATATGCTGCTCCTGAATTATCCCATTATTGCCTCATCTCCGATGTCAGTCTTACTGCTGTTTTATTTCCCCCCAAATGCACAACTATATTAGCAATTCTGTCCACGTTTGTTTTCACCAAGAGTAGTACGATTCAGCTGTAATGAGGAGCTAAGGCGAGAAAGGTAGCCAGAGCCTGGCTCTGCTCTGGGTGTTTGGTTTCGTTTTCTAACACACAGGCACTGCATCCCTTCCACATGTATAAAACGCAGAATTTCCATGAGAAGAAGTAGAGAGTCTGATATTTGCAGGAAGGCACAGCAAGCGAATCTATTCCTCCACACTTATTCTTGAACAAAAGCAAGGTCTGGATTTAACATCGTGTGTCAGTGCAAGTAATTTCAGTAATCCTCCTTGCTTATCTCACAGAGGATTTGTAAAATTCAAATGAGGTAATTATCTCTGGCTCATCCTTCCTTGACATAGCCACCTTCTTAAAAAAAAAAAAAATCTCTGTACCATATCACCTCTTGCAAATGTGATCGAATGACAGAGCCTTGGAGCTAACTGTACACCCAAGAATGGTAAGCAGCAGCGAAGTCTGGGTGGCTGACTTCAGAGAGAGATTTTCTTTCTAGAAGCACTCAAATGGCACTAGCGTTACTGGAGTTCCCACAAGGGATCTAGGCGTCCACAGATGGCCCTTTGACGGGTGGCGGTGGTCACTTGCGTGCTGCTGTCTGTTGGCCGTGTGGTGTGCGTATCTCTGGGATTCCCTCCAGCAGGGTCTTTGCTTTGAGGAGACCCCAGGAGGCCCACCTGCGGGAGCGGAGGTGGAGCTGCGGGAAGGTCCCCTCCCTTCCTCGGGACCTCCCCAGCGTCCGCTCCGTCGCCAGCACCAGTTCCATTGCGAGACCCGGCGGGTCGCTGGAGTCTCGGTGAGGACGTCTTGTTGATGGAGAAGCGGTGGCCAGCTCATCAAGTGACCCCTGCCGTGTTTGCTCCTTCTTTGCTGCATCTCGGCTCGGCTCTTCTGGACTGCACTTCCCTCAGGAGTCAGCAGACGTGCCTTCCCTCAGGTTCGGTGTCCTAAAGAACCCAAGATAAAGTGCTGCGTTTTGACGTTCATAACGGAGGCTGCAGGAAATTGTGGCACATGTATCTGTGACCAGGAATTACTGAATTACTTAGGCTTGAGGAACAGCCAGACGGGAGCCTGGGGTTAGCTAGTGCTGCCTGAGGACTTGCTGCAGTTCTTACACTTAGCAGCAGGTGGCGCGCTAATGCCGTGCACCTGTGAGCCGGGCTGGAGCGCAGCTCAGAAGGGGACTTGGCTACCTGGAGCTGAGTCTTGGCTTCCTTCAGTTCCGTTGTTTCCCCCAGGGATCCTCCCAAGCACCAAAACAGTAAAATTCCCAACAAGGCTTAATTGGTAGGCAGGTAAGCAGTTAGTATACTGGGGTTATTTGCTGCCTTTAAATTTCACTTTCTAGCTGTATTTTCATGAACTTGATAGCACTATTACTAAGGTGAAACATTATAAAAATCAATCATTTTAAAGGAGATAAGTAATATTTAGGGTTCTCACAACGTTATCAAACTACTTTCTGGTTCCAGCCATTTCATCCTTCCAAAATAAAACCTCTTACCCATTAAAAAACCTCATCCGTTCTCCATCCTCTTCATACCCTGGCAATCACCAATGTGCATTTTGTTCTCATGGATTTATCCATTCTGGGTATTTCACATGTATGGAATCAGAAGTGTGACTTTTGTGTCTGCACTCTCATATTACAGTTGGATCTGGAATGATCGGAAAGGTCCCCGTGTAAAAGGCTTGGTCCCCGGCTTGGAGTCCTGGGGAGGCGGTGGACACTGTAGGATATTGTGGCCGTCTTCTTCCTCTCACTTCCTACGGGTGAAGCGCACAGCTCGGATCCTTTGCAGTCTCCTTGCCGTGATACACTGCTCACCACAGGCCCACAGAGCAACAGCGGCAACCTGCCTGGGGCCAAAACCCCAAACTGTAAGCCAAAGTAAGCCTGCTATTTTATAAATCAGTTACCCCAGGTATTTGTCATAGTCATAGAAAGCTGACTCACACAACTTATATTTTCTAGACTCCTCCTGGTTTCCTTATCCAGTGCAGCATGGTGAGATAAAAAATCTTTTCCTTGATTCTTATTTTGTGGGGCAAGTTTTCACCCTTTCACCTCTTGGTTTGATGTTCACTGTCAGTCTGTCAGTTTTGTTTTTGTTGTTGTTGTTATTTATTTATTTGAGAGTGGGAGAGAGAGAGAGAGAGAGAGAGAGAGAGAGAGAGAGAGAATGGGCGCGCCAGGGCCTCCAGTCACTGCAAACGAACTCCAGACGCATGCGCCCCCTTGTGCATCTGGCTAACGTGGGACCTAGGAAATCGAGCCTCGAACTGGGGTCCTTAGGCTTCACAGGCAAATGCTTAACCATTAAGTCATCTCTCCAGCCCTCACTGTTGGTTCTTCATGGTATTGAGGAAGCTCCTTTTTCCTCCAAGTGCTTTCAGTATAATAGGGAGGTCGACTTTGTCACATGCTTTTGACATATCGAGATGGTCATGTGGAAGCATTCCTTCATCTATAATACGGTGTACTCTACTGATTTTTTTTTAATATATACCACACTCCCCTTGTAAAATATATTCTTTTATTTTATTTTTATTAAAACATATTTAATAGGCTGGAGAGATGGCTTAGCTGTTAAGCACTTGCCTGTGAAGCCTAAGGACCCTGGTTTGAGGCTCAATTCCCCAGTACCCATATAAGCCAGCTGCACAAAATGGAGCATGTATCTTGAGTTCGTTTGCAGTGGCTGGAGGCCCTGATGCGTCCATTCTCTCTCTTTCTGTCTCCCTGTCTGCCTCTTTCTCACTCTGTCTGTTGCTATCAAATGAATAAATAAATAAATAAAATATTTTAAAACACATTTTATTTACTTACTTACTTACTTACTTGAGGAGGGGGAAGAGGCAGATAGAGAGAGAAAGAATGGTGCTCCAGGACCTCTAGACACTGTAAATGAATTCCAGATGCATGTGCTACCTTGTGCACCTGGGTACTTGGGAATAGAACCTGGGTCCTTAGGCTTTGTAGGCAAGCATTTTAACCACTAAGCCATTTCTCCAGCTCAATATATATCATATATTATTTTAATGCCTGCTTTTAACAAGTGAATTGGTACATAAAGGATTATAGGAAAATAAATGGAGCAAAACTACCCCTGTAAGTTAGGGAGAGGCAAATTAGAAGAAGAGGAAGAGAAGCGCTCAATAACAGACCTTGAATGACAAGACACCTTCAGGCAGGATCCCTCTCTAGTCGAGTACGTGGGCAGCTGTAGCCAGTCTCCCGTGACTCAGCTTTCCTGTCCGTGTCTTTGAAGGCAATTCACCGGGCTCCGGAGAGCATGAGGACCTGGTGTCCGAGCTCTAGTATCCTTTAAAAGAAAGGCCAGGTACAGTGGCACACACACACTTGTGATGCCTGCACCAGAGAGGTGAAGACAGGGAAATCCCTGGAACTTGCTGGCCAGCTGGTCTAGCTGAATCTGTGAGCTCCGGGTTCGGTGAAAGAATCTTTACCAAAAAAAAAAAAAAGGAGCCAGATGTGATGGTACATGCCTTTAATTCCAGCACTTGGAAGGCACAGATAGGAGGATCTCTGTGACTTAGTGAATTCCAGGTCAGCCTGGACTAGACTAAGACCCTACCTCAATACACCAAAAAAAATAGTGTGGAGTGATTGAGGAAGACACCTTATGATGACTTCTGGCCTCCACAGTCATATGCAAACATGTAACATGTACACATGCACCAACACACATATACAATACATACCATATACACAATTGACACATCACTCCAAACACATACCACACACACACAATGTACATACTACACACACACACAAACACACACACATGCACACAATTATCTGTGGTTTGATTATAAGTATTTTAATTTCTTATTCTGCTCACATAACAGATCTTTCCAAGGTAGTTTCATAGTTTGGGGATCTTAATTGTAAATGATTTATAAGAGTTTATGCTTAGATTGTGTAACCACTTAAATTAGTCTTTATTTTTCATTATCTAAAAAATGTCATAATGGACACAATTTAAATTGCTGAGATAACTTCTCTAGCTTCTAGGTCTGAAATGTTATGACTTTTTGATTCTACAAAATTTATGACACATATTCCTCCTTACGTGCACAAACTCCTAGTCTCTAACCTCAGATGGTTATCAGACTCCTTTCTCAGGCAACTACATTAAGTTTACTATAACCCTATGTTTCAATTCATAGTTTTTCTTTTTTGCTGATAAATATGGAAACATAGATTGCCTATCACCAGAAGAAAGTTTTTTTTTTTCTTCCTCTAACTCCCTTAAACAATTACCTATGAAGTCCAATAAAAATGGCTGGTTTTTCTATAGTCAGTGAATACACAAGATGGGCAACCAGCCATGGCTTTTGCGCCCCCCCCCCCACCACCAGCAGCTCTTCTCTGACCTTCAGAATGGCCACTTCCTGCTGTCACTCCTGGGCTCTTAAGGAGTTAAAGTGAACAATCCACATCAAGCTCTTCTGTTGTCAGCAGACTTAAACAGGGCCATCATCAGTTATCTGTAGTAAAAGATGGTGAGGAAAAAAATGATCTGTTTATGGACACAAGTCTTTACCTGGCTAGCCATGGCTGGTATCAACAACTGACACATAGCTGTGCCTCCTTTCCTATTTTTTTTTTTTGCTTTTGTAACCAGTTACAGCTCAGTGGCACATCGATTATTCTGAGTCCACACTTGAAGTGAAGTTCAGCAGTTCAGGTGAAGTTGGCCTGGGAGAGCATCATTTTCCTACTTCCTTTTGCTTATGGAAGATACCCTTTTCAGAGGCACTAGGATGGGGCCAGTCAAGGGGTCAGCTTCTAACTAGAGAGAACCAGGTTTAAATTATAACTCTGCCTCTTACACTGTGTGGCCCTTGGCAAGTTATGAACACTTTGTGAGCCTTAGTGTTTCTGTCTGCAGATGAAGGTCATCACAGAACTCCCAGGATGGCTCATGAGAATCTTAAAAGGAATAGTATCTGTAAAAAATTATCACATGGGGCTGAGCATGTCTCTTCCCATTTTAAAGCTTTGGCTCTTTTGTGTCTGAGGGATCCTTTGAATGCATGGATGGAAAGGAGAGCTCATGGCAAGCAATGATAATAGACTCAATACATGTTCCTGGATGTCTGTGTGTCTCACATGGTTCCTCAAGTTAAGTCAAAATCATTTTATGAGACAGAGAGAGAGAAAGAGAGAGAGAAGATCTAGTAATATTCTTTTCAATCAAGAATAACTTATGAAGCATTTGTTAATCAACTATTTTTTGGACCATATAGATGGGAATTATAATTTCTTAACAAAATGAACAAAGTGAAGATCTAAATCTCTATCTTGAAGGTTCAGGACCCAGTGAAGGAGAAAACGCATATTTATGCAGAGTTGAAGGAAGAACTTCATCCCCAGCCTCTGTTTCTGCTCTCTCAGGTTTTGGTTGTTAGTATATTTCCTTCAGATGACTCTAAACCCCCAAGACAAGTGCAAAGTTGATTAGAATCTTTTCAGGCCAATGAACAATAAGAGTTCTCAAGTGCATGGCATGGTTTCTAAATTCTACACTGTCTAAAACTTGCCCTTGAGAATCTCAGTGATAACCCATGACTCATGGTGACTTTACCATCGCTGTCTGGCCCAGGTCAGAAAACTTTAGTCATCATTTCTTTTTATCCTGTCTTTCATCACATAAGTCTACAATTTCATCACAACAGTTCCTAATAGAAAGCCACCCAGTGGATTTCGTTCCAGCAGTCCAATATTGATGGACTCCATGCCCTGTGTTACAAGAATCAGCATCGCAGCTCGGGCCCTTGGTTCCTTTTGCTTGGCCTGTGCCGCTCACGCCCGCCCTCTTCAGTTCATTCTTCACAGCATAAAACAGCGGGAGTCACCTAAGCTCCTGCTCAGATGAGTTAAAACGAGAGAGACGAAACTCACTTTCAGGGGTAATTCTAGCAGTCACATAGGCGCACTTTGAAAAATTGTGTAGAAGTGTGAAGGAAGACCAGCCACAGGAAAGCGACTAAGATATATCCTGCCTGAAGGGGGGGGGGGGGGAGGGGATCACTAGAGTCTTGAAACAATAGAGCACATTTTAGCATTGCCCTGGTCTCAGGACACTAAAGAAAGTCAGTGGTTTAGTGATGCATTGTATTTTCCCCTAGGACTTCTTTCCTTTTATTCTGACATTTTTTTGGCTATAATTTTTATCCTGGGGCAGCTAAAACACAATCACAGAATACTTGTTAAAATGTTTGAAAAGCTGGGCGTGGTGGCGCACGCCTTTAATCCCAGCACTCGGGAGGCAGAGGTAGGAAGATCGTAGTGAGTTCGAGGCCACCCTGAGACTCCATAGTGAATTCCAGGTCAGCCTGGGCTAGAGTGAGACCCTACCTCAAAAAAAAACAACAACAAAAAAGTCTGAAAAATATTTTATTAGAGTCTGTTTGGGCACTACTGAAAATTTGTCTTTGGAAGGAAATGGCTTTAACTATCTCTGCTGTGCCTGATATCAAGTCCTACCCAAGCAGCTCCTTTGTACCTTTTATAACTTACTTGATGGATTAGTTAGTTTATTTTACTTATTTGTTTGAGTCTCCTTTGTACCTTTTATGATGGAGTTCTTAAAATAGAAATGAATTTTCTGGTATAAAGTATATAGTCAATACATCTGGTGGCCCCTCACCAGATTCTGATCCCTTGACAATGGATGGCCCAGTCTATAGCACTGTAAGAAATACATTTCTGTTCATTATCCATGAGTCAGCTCTGGGGATTTGGTTATAGGAACATGAGACAGATAAAGATAGTCCCCTTTCTCAGACCCATCTTTCCTGTATCACACTATTCATATAACTTCAGGAGCCGTAAGTGATGTCCTTCAGAAGATTCGTGAGAAACCAAGCATTCATTTTACAACTGGAAAAGTATTTTGGCTACACTTAGCCAGAAGCCAAGGTTTTAGGTAAGAAGCCACGGTTAGAAGAGGAAGAGCTTGCCCAAGGCCACTCCGTGGGTCAGGTTCTCAGAATTCCCATCCAGCTGTCCCAGAAAGGCTGTGGAACTTGGCCAACACACTGGGTAAGCAGCTGCAGAGGACACCGTCACTGTGCACATATGTAGCTACTGGTGTCCTTGAGACTGGGTGGGCTGAATGGCAAGGGGAAACTCAGAGTCTGTGAATTCTAATCCTGGACCTGATAGTAAACAGTTCTGGTTATGATGTTTGAAATTTCTCTCCGTGGGTCTCTTACCCTTGTCTAGCAGCAAAAAGGGTTATTGTTCAAAGTGAGTGAGTAGACAGAGGTTCTGGGTATATCCTCAGGGATCTGGAAAGAGCAGAACAGCCAATGAATGTGTATAAATTGCTTCATCTTGTGTGTGTGTTTGTTAACTCTGGAGTTTTACTATAGCCTCATGATCAGTGTATACATTTTTTTTTTGCATTACTTATAAGATTATCAAAATTCTCAAAAGATCAGCCCCTTCAAAGGAAACCTGAAACAGAATCAGTCAAAAGTCCAGATTTGGTGGCTGGAGAGGTTTCTCAGTGTTTAAGGGCACTTGCTTGAAAAGCCTGACAGCCAGGATTCACTTTCCAGCATCCACATAAAGCCAGATGCACAAAGTGGTACATGTGTCTGGAGTTCATTTGCAGTAGCAGGAGGTACTAGTGCTCCCACACTCACTCTCTCTTCCTTCTCTGTCTCTCTTTCTTTCTGTCTGTGCCTTCTATAAATTAATATTATCAGGAATGAACATATTGGTCAGGCACATTGCAAACTACTTAAGAACATTATATTGAGGATCAGTAGAAATGGTTCTTGGGCTTTCTTAAATATGCTTTTTCAAAGTTATTTTTATTTTATTTATTTGCAAGGAGAAAGAGAAAGAGTGAGAGCAAATGAATATTGGCATGCCAGGGCCTCTCGCCACTGAAAATGGACTCCAGATGCAGGCATCATTTTGTGCATCTGGCTTTAAGTGGGCAATGAGGAATTGAACCTGAGACATCAGGCTTTATAAGCAAGTGTCTTTAATCACTGAACCATCTCCACAGCCCCCAATTTTTTTTATTAGATAATAAAGTGCTATTATTCTAACACAGCCCTCAGAGCATGTTAATATATGGCCAAATAAATGAGATCTTGTAGACTAGATTTGCAGCATCAGTGTCCCTTTCATTGAAAGCCAGAGTCTATCTTAAGGCTAAAGGCTCAAAGTTCAAGGGCAAAAATAGGAGATAGGAGAAATGGGTGGCAAGAAAGAAAGGGAAGAAAGTAATGTATAAACTCCTCTCTGTGTGACACCTGCTCAACTTTGGCCTTCCCCATCTAAGTTAGTACCCAGAGCCCTCTAGCTCATATGTATGGTCAATTACATGCACCTATATCCCATTAAGAAGTGAGCAATAGGCTGGGCTGGAGGGATGGCTTAGTGTTTAAGGTATTTGCCTGCAAAGCCAAAGGACCCAAGTTCAATTCCCCAGGACCCACGTTAGCCAGATACACAAAGGGGTGCATGAGTCTAGAGTTCATTTATAGTGGCTGTAGGCCCTGGCACACCCATTCTCTCTTTCTCCCTCTCTCTCTTTGTCTCACCCTCTTTCTCCTCTGACAAATAAATAAATTAATTAAATTAAAATATATTTTAAAATGTGAGAAATAGGCATCTGCCCTATGAAATTACCACACAGTCATGAAAACAGAGTCTCTTGACACCAAATCATGTAGGCCAGCGATTTCCAAACTCATTAGGCCTTTAGTGTCTTTACACCTTTAAAAATTATTATAAACTCCGGTTGGGCATGGTGGCGCACGCCTTTAATCCCAGCACTTGGGAGGTAGAGGTAGGAGGATCACTGTGAGTTTGGGGCCACCCTGAGACTATGTAGTTAATTCCAGGTGAGTCTACATAGTTAAAATTCCAGGTCAGTCTGACCCACAGTGAGACCCTACCTTGAAAGACCAAAAAAAAATAAATAAATAAATAAATATAAACTCAAAAAGACTTTTGCTTTTATAGCTGCTTATACCTATTGATGTCTATGATTTTGGTGTCCAAACCAAGTGAAAAGTTTTCATTAATTGAAATAATAGTAAACTGATGGCATGTTGTGGTGATTTGAATGTGTATATATTTCTCCCATAGACTTAGGTGTTCTTTTAAGCTTGTAACTTGGATCTGTAGCCCAAATACCTGGAGCAGATCCTGGAGTTCAGCCCAACGGTGTTTGTGGGGGTGGATCTCAATTCCAGCTCAAAGGTATCCAGAGGTTTGACTTCTGGCATGGTCCCTGCTTGCTGCTTTGTGGTGTTTGCTAGCTATTTGCTTGTTTCTCTCTGCTTGGATCTGTGAATGAGAGCCAGCTCCTGCCAGCAATGGAACTCCCCCTGGATCTGTAAGCCTGAAATAAAACCCTGCCTCCCATAAAACTGTTTGGTTTAATGTCTCTTCCAGCATCATGGAGCAGACTACTACACATGTGTTAATGCAAATCACATTTTAATGAAAAATTTGTTTGTCCAAACATTTTATTTGGAAGAGTGCCATGGTTTTATATTTTGAAATATAGTTTAAAAATCTCTTTACCATCTGACCTATTGGATGATAGTGAGTTCTTTTTACATGATTTCTATTGCACTCTTTTCTAACAAGTTATTTTGACAGAAAAACCAGCCTCACACAGATAGGGAGTTACAAAGAGTAAAAGTAGTTTAAGCATAGTTCTCATAGTCTTCGATATTTTTCAGAGACAATGTCCACTCAGGAATAGCTTCTCAGGCTGGAGAGATGGTTTAGCAGTTAAATGCTTGCCTGTGAAGCCTCAGGATCCCAGTTTGAGGTTTGACTCCCCAGGACCTATGTTAGCCAGATGCACAAGGGGGCTCACGCATCTGGAGTTCGTTTGCAGAGGCTGGAAGTCCTGGTGTGTCCATTCTCTCTCTCTCTCTCTCTCTGTCATTCTCAAATAAGTAAATAAAATGAATAAAATATTTTAAAAAGAATAGCTTCTAGGGCTGGAGAGATGGCTTAGCAGTTAAGCGCTTGCCTGTGAAGCCTAAGGACCCTGGTTTGAGGCTCGGTTCCCCAGGTCCCACTTTAGCCAGATGCACAAGGGGGCACACGCATCTGGAGTTCGTTTGCAGAGGCTGGAAGTCCTGGCGCGCCCATTCTATCTCTCTTCCTCTATCTGTCTTTCTCTCTATGTCTGTCGCTCTCAAATAAATAAATAAATAAATACATAAAAAGAATAGCTTCTAAAAAGTTGGCTGCAACTTAGGATGTTAAATCCTATCAATGAACTTTGTGAATTCTGTGAGTAGAAATTCAATGGCCTATCTTATACTCTGAAATGAGTTTGTTTTTAATCTCATGCATAATTTTTTGATATGGAGTGTTAGGATGAAATCATGTGAAAATTTCTCCTTAGTAACAAAAACGTCCAATATGGGAAAATTACATGTGGCATAAGAGAATCAGATAATACAGGCTGTAAAACAAGTTTGCAGATAAAGATTAAGAATACCTGTGGTGGTTGGAATGTAAAATGTCTCCCATAGCCTTATGTGTTTTTGAATGCTGATCCCCAGGTGGCGTGCTATTCTTAAATATTACAGATCCTTTAGGAGGTAGAGCTTTACTGGGGGAAGTTGTCATTGGGAATGGGCCTTGGGCTTTTGTAGCCCAGTTCCACTTGCCAAACTCGGTCCACTTTTCCTACTTCCTCCAAGCGGATATGAACTGGTGGCTCCTGACTGCCTGCTCCTGCCATACTTTTCTCTGCCATGACGAAACTTCCCTTAAAAACTAAATGCTGGTGTAGCAGTTACCTTCTTGTTGCTGGGACAAATATCCAAACAGAAGTAGCTTATGGGAAGGAAAGATTTATTTTAGCTTTCAGTACATGATGATAGAGGAAATATGTAAGAGCAGAGGCTGAACATCACCTCCTGGCCTATCAGGTGGACAACAGCAGCAGGAGGGTGAGCTGAACACTGACAAGAGAAAGCTGGCTACAACACCCATAAGCCTACCCCCAACAACAAATCTCCACCAGTAAGGCTCTGATTCCCAAATTGCCATCAGCTGGAAATTAAGACATGATTTTGTGGGGAACAACTAATCCAAACTAGCGCAACTGAAAACAGAGCCTTTGCTTTCATAAGCTGCTTCTGCTTTTGTTTCAGAAATGAGAAGATAACTGCTATAATACCTTAACTGTAACAAAAAGAAAATCAAACCTTTCTGTTTAAAGCTTAGACTTTTTGCAGCACTGTCCAAGTGCTTCATAAGATGGTTTCATTTAATGGACCCTCACAGACCTTCATGAGGGCTGAGATGCAGCTCTGGTAGAACCTTTCTCCAGCCAATGTAGGTGAGGCCCTGGATGAGACCTCATCACTGCAAAGACTAAACAAAGTCCTTACTGAATGAAGCAGGATGACTTTTCCCTCAGAGGAGAAGTAAAGAGCATGAGGCTGGGGCTAGAGAAATGGCTCAATAGTTACAACTGGCTTTAAAAGCTTACTGGCCTATGTTTGATCCTCTAGTACCCATGAAAAGCTAGATGCAGAAAGTGGCGCATGGGTACATGCATCTGGAGTTCATTTGCAGTGGCAACAGACATGGGTTCCCCCATTCTCTCTCCCTTTCTCCCTCTCTCTGTCTCGCTCTCTCTCTGTTTCTCTCCAATAAATAATTTTAAAAGAGTGCATGAGACCTTTATTGATATTGCATTAAATATGTATATTGCCTTTGGTAAGATTGCCATTTTCACAACGTTAATTCTGCCTGTCCAGAAGCATGGAAGATCTTTCCATTTTCTCAAGTCATCCACAATTCTTTCTTGAGTGTTGGTATATTCTTGGTTAATGTTATTCCAAGGAATTTTATTTGATTTTTTGTTGCTATTGAAAATGGGATAATGTTGCTTATTTCTTTCTCTGTATCGTTGTCTTTTGCATATGGAAAGGCTACTGATTTTTGTGCATTGATTTTGTATCCTGCTACTTCACTAAAGGAGTTAATCACCTTCAAGAGTTTTGAGATGGAGGTTCTCCAGTCTCTTATGTATAGAATCATGTCATCTGCAAACAGGGCTAACTTAACTTCTTACTTTCCAATTTGTATCCCTTTTTTATTTTTATTTATTTATTTGAGAGTGACAGGCAGAGAGAGAGAATGGGCACACCAGGGCCTCCAGCCACTGCAAATGAATTCCAGACACGTGTTCCCCCTTGTGCATCTGGCTAACATGGGTCCTAGGGAATTGAGCCTTGAACCAGGGTCCTTAGGTTTCACAGGTAAGCGCTTAACTGCTAAGCCATCTCTCCAGCCACAATATGTAACCCTTTTATTTCTTTCTAGTGTCATATTGCTTGAGCTAGGACTTCTAATACTATGTTGAAGAGCAGAGGTGATATTGGACACTCCTGTCTTCTTCCTGATCTCAATGGGAGCTTTATATATAGCCTTCATTATGTTGAGATATAAACTATCCATGCCTATTTCCTCCAATGTTTTGATCATGAAATGATATTGCATTTTGTCAAGGGCCTTTTCTGCATATACTGAAATGATCTTGTGATTTTTTTTTTTTTTTTGGTTTTTCAAGGTAGGGTCTCACTCTGGTCCAGGCTGACCTGGAATTAACTCTGTAGTCTCAGGGTGGCCTTGAACTCATGGCGATCCTCCTACCTCTGCCTCCCGAGTGCTGGGATTAAAGGCTTGCGCCACCATGCCCGGCTTGATCATGTGATTTTTGTGTTTAAGTTTATTTATGTTATATATTACATTGACAGATTTCTGTATGTTGAACCAACCCTGCGTTCCTGGGATGAAGCCTACTTGATCAAGGTGGATAATGCTTTTGATGTGTGGTTGAATTCGGTTTGTGAGGATTTTGTTCAAGATCTTTGCATCTAAATTCATCAGGAAAATAGACCCGTTGTTTTCTTTTCTTGTGGCATCTCTGCCTGCTTTTGGTATTAGGGTGGTAGCAGCTTCATAGGAGTTGGGGAGCTTGTTCTGTGATTGTGGCACACAGTTCGAGAAAGACTGGTTTCATTTCTTCTATGAAGGATTGATAGAATTCAGCTGAGAAGCCATCTGGTCCTGAACTCCTCTTTTTATGATTGCCTTTTCAATCTCGATGGGTGTAATAGATTGGTTTAGGAGATTAATATGCTTTGAGTTTAGCGTGGGTAGATGGTATGAGTCCAGGAATTTACTCATTTCCTCCATATTATACAGTATTGTGGGCTAGAGGTTTTAGAAATAAGTCCTGATGATTCTCTCAATTTCACTTATGCCTATTGTGATCTCTCCTTTTTCATTTTGTTAATTTGAAGAGTCTCTTTTATATGCTTGATCAAATTGGCCAGGGGTTTATCAACCTTGTTTATTTTTTCAAAGATCCAGCTCATTGTTTCATCAATTTTCTTAGTTGTTTTGTTAGTTTAATATTAGTTAATTTCTGCTCTGATCTTAATTATTTCTTTCCCTCTGGAGCTTCTTGGGTTGGAGTCTTCTGGCTTTTCCAGTGCCTTTAGGTGGATGGTTAGGTTATTGATTTGGAATCTCTCTGTCTTTGTTATGAAGGCATTTAGTGCTATGAATTATTCCCTGATGTCTCCCTTCATATGTCCCATAAGTTTTGGTATGATGTGTTCTCAATGTCATTCATTTCTAAAAATTTTGCAATTTCATTTTTTATCTTTTCCACTACCCATTTATTGTATAAAGTGTGCTATTCAGTTTCCATGAACTGGTGGGATTCCTGGCACATCTTTTGTCGTTAGTTTCTAGCAATATAGCATCATGATCTGCTATCATGCAGGAAATTATATCTATCTTCCTAATTCTATGCAGGCAGGCTTTATGATCCAGTATATGATCTATTTTGGAGAAGGTTCTATGGGCTGCTGAGAAGAATGCGTAGTCTGTGGATTTTGGGTAGAATGTTCTATAGATGTCCATGAGGTCTAATTGATCTATGGCTTTGTTGAGCTCTCTTACTTCCCTCTTAATTTTCTGTTGATGATCTATCTCTTGCTGATAGTGGAGTATTGAAGTCCCCATCTATGATGGTGTTGGTGGTTATTTCTGTTTTGTTGTCAAGTAGATTTTGTTTTATGAATTGTGGGGCACCTGTGTTTAGTGCATAAAGATTGATATTTGTGATATCTTGCTGGATCATTCCCTTGATAAGTAGTAAGTGGCCATCTTTGTAGTTTTTGATTACTTTTGGTTTGAAATCTATTTTATCTGATATTAGTATTGCTATGCCTGCTTGTTTTGGAAATAGATGAAGAACCAGCTAACACTGGCAGAGAGAATATACGGTCCTCTTTTAAAAATTCTGAAAACAATACACAAAATTTTTAGTTCTTTGGTTATCATACAAAATAAGCTTCACTATGCACTGTGGCATTTTCATGATATTTATCACTGTACTTTGCTTCTACTTGCTTTCTCCACTGTCCACCCCAGTCTCACTGCCTTGCTAGCCCCTTTCCTTTCTCCAAACAGTGACCCCTCCTATTTTCATGACACATTCATTCCATTACCCTCTAATTTTCTTTTTTCCTTTCATGCCTAACCATATAAATTTATATACATATATGTAAGTGTATATATGTACATGTAAATTTAAATTTATATAGACATTTATAATCTATATATATATATATATATATATGTACATATATGCATGCAATATTTGTCTTTCTGAATCTTCCTTACTTTGCTTAGTGTAATCTCCAGTTCCATCCATTTTCCTATGGATGTCATGATATCATTTTTCTTCATAGCTGAATAAAATGCTATTGGGTATACATATCACATTTTCTTTATTGATTCACTTGTTGTTGTCTATCAAGGTTAGTGCACAGTCAAACAGATTTTTCTAAGGAAGCAAAGAAAAAATAAAGGGTAAGAACTTCTTTCTCTCCATTTCCCTCCCTTTCCACTGATAAGAGATAGTTCTTAAAAAGAGACATGTACACACACACACACACACACACACACACACACATACATACATACATACCATGGCCTTTGCTTCTACAGACAAACTCTAGACACATGAGCCACTTTGTGCATCTATTTACATGTGTACTGAGGAGTTGAACCTGGGATGTCAGGCTTTGCCAGCAAGTGCCTTTAACCACTGACCCATCTCTTCAGCACCCTGTAACATATTTTTACCAGATGTAAGCTTCTGAAATTTATTGCTCTATAATCCTTCTTACCCAAGCAATGAAGGATTGCAAAGCAGGTTAGAACTGTTTTTTTTTTTTCTTTTTTCTTTGTGGTACTTGAGGAAAATATAGTATGGTCTCCTGCATGCTAGGCAACCACTTTACCACTCAGCTATATTCCCAGCCATTTTGGTAAAAATATTATTTACTTATTTGTATGCAGAAAGAAATAAAGAGAAGAGAAACAGACAGAGAGAATGGGTTGCCAGGACATCTAGCTACTGTAAAGGAAATCCCAATGCATGCAGCTACTATGTGCATCTGGCTTTACTTGGGTATTGGGGAATCAAACCTGGGTTGTTAGGCTTTGCAAGCAAGTGCCTTAAGAGCTGAGCCATGCCTCCAGCACCCCACCCCTACCTGCTCTTTATTTGTAGCTGCTCAAGATGGCCTTGAAATCACTCTGTAGTCCAGATTGGCCTTGTGCTCCTCCTGCTTCAGTCTCCTGAACAGTTATGCTGGCAGGAGTAGCCCCTTATAAGGGAGAAGAGAAAGCTGAGCTCTGTGATAACTGGGATCGTTGTGCTAATTGTATTTCCGTGATTTCATCCAGATTTCTGGCTCTGTTATTTTCTGGGTCTTTTTCTGTCACACATTCAAAGGATTTCTCCCAATCAGTTTTTATGGTTATAAAGGAAGGAAGGGAAATAATACAAGTCAACATAATCGGGAAAGAAGAATGGTAAATGACAGATACGGGTATGCAAACCCTGGGCTACCCCTCCCTTCTGCAGGTGAGTCCATCTGGAGAAGGGCCTGCAGAAGAGACATATCCTTTAAAAGGAGAATTATTTACAAAAGAGCCATTGTCAGATTCCCAGCAGTGACCAGTCAGTTATGAATTTACCTGGTTTTACTAACCATGGCTAAAGTGACTTTGTGATAATTTTTAATACCTTCCAGGAGTAGCAACAAAAATTACCTTTACCTATTAAAATAGGTTGTGCCTCACTTGGTTGTTTTTTTTTCTATGGGAAGGGGATGTCTTTCTTATTTTCTTGTAACTTTGAAGTATGTATTATCAGAAAACAATGACAAAACATGTACCTGTACAAAATCCCTTTGAGAATTGCAAGCATAAGTCTATTGAAGGAGTCACCAGATTAATGAAATTGAACCTGATTCCCTGAGCAAAAGAATATGCATGAAATCAATTCAACATACCTGACCAAAAGAAAGGCCTAAATGTTTCAAAATTACAGTGCCGAAAGTACTTCTTTTAAAATATTCATCTTATGAAGAGTCTGTGGAAGGGGATTTTTGCTCTCTTTGGTTGAGTCAGTATCACTAGCAATCATGTATTGGCCCCTCAAAAAGCCCCCTGAAGAGTATTTCTCAGTTTACTCATTTTGTCTGCTTAGCATCCTTATACCCTTATCTTTTCTCTCACAGTAGAGGCAGACTGGTGAAGATCTAGTCTATACTCACTTCTCCTTTCTTCCGAGGCTCTACCCACCCCTTCAGCTCTCACTGTCCTTATTTCCCACTCAAACTCCTGAAGTAAAATGATAGGGAGACAATAAAGAAGGCTTTAGGGCACTTTATAATCATCTCCTGCACACTTTAGTCATGATTTACTAAAGAGAAAGCACTTTTAAGGTGATTAAGTCTCTCCCAGTAACAGCTTTTGTCCAAAAATCTTCAGCAATTTACTTTAGGTTTTACTAGAAGTTGGTTTTCTCCTTCTCCTTTTTAAATAACATAATTCTTGGCACAAAACTTTTCATACAAATCATGGAGCAGATTTTCCTTGAGAATTTTTATTTCTTCCATATAAAGTGCAAGATAATAAAATGGCCATAACAATAAATCTGTTGCTCTTGATGTGCCCAGGGGTGTGTAGTTATGGAAGAAATGCATACTTTAAATATTTATTAATCTTTGATGTTTTGTTCTATTTTCTTATCTATTTAAATATTTGTTCTTATTTATATTCAATATAACTTTTTGTTATTGTTTTCCTGTTTGCTCTTCCGGGACACTTTTGTCTTATTCTCACATCTCCAAACCTGACCCAATAATAACTTCCCTCCCTTTCTCCCTCCCTTCGTTCCTTCTTTCCTTCCCTTTTCTCCCTTTCCTCCTTTCTTTCTTAGTTGGGACCTTGCTATGTAGCATAGGCTGGTGTCCAATCTGCCAACTACCTGCTTCAGTCTTCCCAGTAGCTGAGTTTACAGGCTTATGCCATGGCACCTGGCATTGGACCCAACCTTATGGGCTGGACTCTTGAAGGTGTACCTGTTGCCTCCTCTATATTTCACTTATCAGCAGTGTTTAATGTGCTGCTCACCATATCCACTCAGTTTGCTTGGCTATACTCTGTACTTATTCCTAAAGCACTCATTCAAGGTTTGCACTGTTATTGCCCCATGTAGATGAGGAAAGTGAGGCTGAGGCAGGTTAACTAATCCACACTCATGCTTTAGCCAAATGAGAACAAAGTTTGGATTTCATCTGGGTTCTTCAGACATTCCTGTTCTTGATCTTTTATGTATTATTATTATTATTATTATTATCTTTAGAAACAATCTTACTTAAAGCTCAGGCTTGCCTGACACTCACTATATACCCTAGGTTAATCTTGAATTCATGGCAGTCTTCTTAACTCAGCTTGCAGTGCTGAGATAGCAAGCATGAGCCACTAGGTCGAATGCCATTTCTTTTTGTGAAAAATCTTTTTATTCTTTCCTCCCTCCCTCCTTCCCTCCCTCCCTCACTTCCTCCCTCCCTCTCTCCGTTCTCCTTTTTCTTTCCTTCCTTCTTTCTTTCTTTTGTTTATCTTTATTTACTTATTTATTTGAGAGAGAGAGAGAGAGAGAGAGAGAGCTAGAAAGACAGACAGAGAGAGAGAGAGAGAGAGAGAGAGAGAGAGAATGGGCATGCCATGGCTTCCAGCCACTGCAAATGAACTCCAGACCCTGTGCCCCCTTGTGCATCTGGCTAAAGTGGGTCCTGGGAAATCCTCAAACCAGGATCCTTAGGCTTCACAGGCAAGTGCTTAACAGCTAAGCCACCTCTCCAGCCCCATTCCTTCTTTCCTTATCTCTCTCCTTCTACCCTCCCTCCCTCCCCCCCTTTCTTTCTCTTTCTTGTTCCTTCTTGCTTTATTTCTTTATGATATGGTTTTACTCTGTAGCTAAAGCTAGTCTCAAAGTCTCAAATTCATGACAATCCTCCTGCCTCCAGTTTTACCTTCTTATGTGCTGGGAATACAGTCACGGTATCCATACCTGGAGAAGCTTATACATAAATTTTGCTCAGATTTAGCCTCTAGCAGACACCTTGCCTGAGCCACCCAGAGTTCATGGCTCAAATGCCTCTATCATGCTGGGGAGTTCTGAAACTAGTTTCTTAGGGTTCCTTTGGCTGGAAAGTCCCTAATGCCACAGAAAAACTAACATCGCCTCCCTTATGTGCCCTGTCTCCTGTCATCTAGCAGTTTACAACTGGACAGACCACTCCTGGATCTTACCAAAAGCTCCAGAAACTGGTGTCAGAAGGCTGCGCTCCATAGTTTGGGTTTGGTTTAGTTCAAAACAGGAAGTAATACTCTCCACCCCTCTTTCACCTCTTTACTAAAATCCAGCTGTGTTTTCTTTCTTGGGTCAAAAAAAAAAAAAAGAGAGAAAGAAACCTACATTTTGATTTTATGAAATAACAGGCAGAACCAAAATTGGGCAATTGTTTAGGTAGTTTTACACTTCATACTTTTGTAAATTTCTACAAAAATATAATTTGCTTTTAAAAAAAACCTGCATTTGAAATTTATGTTATGGAATTTCCACATTATAGTAGCGAGAAAATTATCAGTTAAAATGAAATGGTACATGTTAAAAAGTATCAAAAATTTGAAAAAAAAACTATTGAAATGAAAATTGGTTTCTTAACAGTTTTATTCTGCCAGTGACTGGCACCTGTGGTCCCCCGTGTGTGGAAATAGGAGGAGGTCTTTGAAGGACTTGCTATTATGAAAGAGTGCTTAGGCTGGAAAAGCAGAGAAAGAGATAGAGGGGTAGATATTGATTTTATATAAGCATGCCTTTGAAGGCAGCCCTGGCCTAGGCTTCTAGTTCTTGCTTTCCAGAAGTACCTATCCCAGGAAGAATTACAAGTTAGATATAAACAGATTAAGAAGCTGGCTAGATGGCTTAGTGGTTAAGCACTTGCCTGTGAAGCCTAAGGACCCTAGTTCCAGGGTCTATTCCAAGTACCCACTTAAGACAGATGCACAAGGAGGCACATGCGTCTGGGAGTTCATTTGCAGTGGCTGGAGGCCCTAGTGTGCCCATTACGCCTCTCTCTCTCTCTCTCTCTCTCTCTCTCTGTCACTCTCAAATAAAGAAATAAAAATAAACAAAAATATTAAAAAATAAAGAGATTAAGTTGGACTTGATGGTTTCTCTAATTCTAACACTAGGGAGGCTGAATCAAGAAGATCATCAGTTCAAGGCCACAGAATCAGACTGTCAGTATATGCCCAAGAATTAATAAAAATGACAATTGGAAATCTGACCAAACTGTCATGCCTAGCTTCCCACAGGCAAGACACAAAGTCCACAGGAGAGACCAACTCCATTGTAACTTTTAGAGCAGATACTTTTAGGACACAAAGTTTTCACAACGCGTTTTATTATTTATAAAAAAATAAATTTATTTACATTTGTTAGTTACCATGGTAGCACAATGTCACCACACTAGCGCCTGCCTGACAACTAAGCACGCACAGTGGGTCCCTAGGTAGAGAGAGCAGCCCCACTGAGGCCCTCCTCTGTGCTGGGAAAAATGTGGGTACCAGACATGTTGCAGGGGGCAGGGGTTAGGAAGGGCGACTAGAGCTTGGAGGAACTAGGCTCCTAGGACACTCTGCGATCAGAGGGGATTACAGGGGGCAGTAGAAGAAGGAAGGAGAGACCTAAAAGAAAGTTGGAACCACTAGGTGTGGGGAGCCCAGGACCTAGAGCTGATAAGAAAAAGGTGGTAACCCAGGAAGCAGACCCCTCCCGGAGAGAGGGCAAATTCAGCCTGGGCTGTTTGTCGCCAGGTGTGTCTCCACCTCATCTGGTACCCCACTGGCTTCATCTCACTCGCTATGAGGGTGCTGTGGGTGGGATCGTGACCACGTGCAGATATACCACTCTCCTCTCCTTTCAATTTACACATGTGGTTCCACGTGGCATTGACTCCAAGGCTTCAGTCTTTTAAGCGCTATGGGGAGAAAATGCTCAGCCATGGTCTCGGTGAAAGGCCTGGGCTGTGCGTAAACCCGGGCAACTACACGGTAAATCCGTGATCAGCTAGGAAACAAATCTTTGGGCTTTTGGGTGCTGGGCTTAGATGGCCACCTGGGTTTTGCCCACAGAACTGAAGCCCCAGGTTAGATCTACTCCGCGCTCTTCACCCCCCAAAAGACTTTCTGTGTACAAATCCGACGTAGCATTGGCCACCCGTGCTCCGTGACAGTCAGACCCGCCACCTGTCGGGTTCGCAGGTCTGGGGAAGGGACAGGGTCCAGACTCCAGAGGGATCTTGCGCAGAGCTCCCTGTGGCAGCGCTGGCTCTCCCATTTCTCTCCGGCCCAGACCCCTTGTTTGACATAATCCCATCAGGTGACTTCCAGCACCATCTAAGCGGAAGTTCCACATAATCTGTTAGCTGAAGAAACTTCTTTGGTGTCAGAGTCGGGTCGTCCCGAGACCACGAATGGCCACGTCTGTAAAATAATAAAAAATAAGGCGTCAGATATTTTGGAGCAACGACTCACAAACGAAACGTCTCTCCTACGTGAACCCCGGCTATCCCCTACTGTCAGTAGTTCGTTCTGTCCTGGAGTTCTGGAAGTCTGTGTGTCCTACCTCTCAACTAAGGTTCAAATCCGACGGCTATGGGTTACGCGAGACCTGCGAGGTTCCGTCGGTCTTACTTCCCCGCGGTCTGTACACAGGAGAACGCAGCGAACTTCGCCTGCGTTCGGGATTCTGTCTTGCAACGTTCCCCTCCCCATCCACAGACGCATTCACCCGCCCCAAGTAGGAACTGGGATTTGGAATCGTTTGGAAGTTTTCTTTCCCAAGCCTGAAGAGTTGGCAGGTCCGAGAGGGACTTTCCAGACAACTGCGTCTGGGGAAATCCTGTTGTCCAGTATCAGTTTAAAAACCCCAAAGCTCTTTCACGGAGACTGGGTCTTCCCTCCTTTCAACACAACATCACTTGCTTATTCCAACCTGCCAGGTTCTTGGCTGGGCAGGTGAGAGTTTTCTATTCAGTCTGTACTGACTAGTAAACTCACGTGTTAACTAGATATGCCCATAAAGTAGGGCGTTCGCTGACCGCTGACACTTAGGAGAAACACCACTGGCGCTTATCGGAAGGCTGGATGACTCTCTCCTAGAAAACCGCTGGCCTTCTCGCCTCGATTTGGGAGAAACCAAACCAGACTTCCCAATACCATCTCCAGACCTCCACCTAGTGCTCTTCCTCTGGGTGCTGCCCCGCGCTGTGTACCGGGGCGCCCGGGGGTACCCTCCACGCGCGGCATCCCTCCCTACCAGGCTCACGGGGTGCACGTAGCCGTGCTCGTAGCGGTCCTCCTGCAGCAGCTGGCGCAGGTGCGCGATGTAACTGGAGGCCAGGCGCAGCGTGTCCAGCTTGGAGAGCTTGGTGTCGGGCGGTACCCAGGGCAGGCTGGTCTTGAGCCTGGAGAAGGCTTTGCTCAGCACGCGCATCCTGGCGCGCTCGCGGGCGTTGGCGGCGTTCCGCTGGGACTGTTTGCCCTCGGCGGCCGCCGCGGCTGGGCCCCGGGGCGGGAGGGGCTTCTTGCTGCCGCCGCCGCCCCCCGCCGCGCGGGCCCGCTTCCTCTTGCCGCCGCCCGCGTCGCGGCCCGCCGCGCCCGGGGCGCAGCGCTCCTCCTCGCCGTCCGCGTCCTCCTCCTCCGCCGACGAGTTGTCGCTGGGCGAGGCGTAGCTGCGCGCGGCGCCTGGCACCGGCGGCCTCTTGGAGGAGGTGGCGGCAATCGGGTACGCTCGCGGCAGCCCCCGCGGCTCCATGTCCTCGGGGTCACTCACCGAGCCGGTGGACATCGCCTCGTTCCCCGCGCCCACGCGCGCCCGCCTCCCTCCGCCCCGGCCAGTCTCGCCGTCTCCAACTTCCGCTCCCGGGCGGAGGCCCGGGCCGGGACCAGGACCGGGATGGGAGACGGCTCAGTGGACGACCCACCCGAGACCGCTGCGCCTGCTCCACCGTCAGGTGAGTGAGGAGAGCGAGCGCACCCCGCCGCGGAGCCGCGAGCCGGCCGTGAACTTGACGCCCAGACCCCCGCTAGGCACTCGCCCCCCCGGACCCGAGCCTCTTGACAAGTCTATTTATCCCGAACTCGTCGGAGACGCCGAGGCAAAGGCAAAGTCTAGGAGGCCGGCAGGGGCGGGGGAGGGGGCAAGAGGTGGGGCAGGGGCGTGGAGGGGGTGGAGATCTGCCCGTTTTGGAGCGGTTGGTAGGATGCCCCCCACTCCCACCCCGCCCCGACTCTTCCCCTAGGAAGATGCGAGACAAATGAATTTTGGGAGATAATAAAAGGCCGGGACCTTGATTGGACTCACTGCCTCTTGGCCCTCCGCTGACCTTAGTGGGACACCCAGTCCAGGGATTCCCACGTCTCTCCCAGTCCCCAGCTCCCCTGGGTTTCCAGCTCATCATTAGCAATGCGTGTGTCTGTCTGCTCCTCAAGGCTTTCGGACTGCCTAGAAAACACATGGCAAGGAGGACAGAGCTTCAACAATGCACTCACCTCTTTTCCTCCCCTCCTTCTTCAAGGGAGCTTATGACTTACACAGTAGTTTTTACTGTATTGGTTCATGTCATCCTCAAGCAACATCTGTAACCAAAATTTCCCCTTTCAAACCCACTAGGGTGACAAATAAAAGGGACTCCGAATCTTTGTTCCTAGTCCTTGGCCCTGTGATGCTCTGGTCACTACAAGGCTCCTTGCCACACACCATTGGATATTGCATATAGTATTTTCCACCGTCTTAAGCGTTGCCTGCATGATTTTTTTTTTTTTTTTAAGAATACTACATGCATATGGAGAACCCTGACCTTTGGAATGTAGGGAGGGAACCCATCACTATTCAGATTCTTAACTGCAGAGCAAGTTGCTGGTTGCAGAATAGTAAGTCAGCACAATTGCTCAAAGTTCACAAACAAGCAACAGCACCTAAAAAACAACCAGAAAGAACACCTTCCCTTCCATTCCAGAGGGAACACTATTTAGAGTGTCATCATTTTAACCTGGATCGGTTGGGTTACAGTATGTGGTCCCTTTGGAAGCCTGTCTCAACTGGCCAGCCAGAACTGCTTGGTGTCTCAGTTTGAAGAATTAAACCCTCAGGAGGTTGGGGTCTGGTTACCTCAGCTGACAAGAAAATGCAGCTTTTTTTTTTTTTTTTTAAGTCCACAGGCTCCTGAGAAGAGCGAGGACAAGGACACAGCAGCAGCCTGAGAGCGGGAGGAAAGCGTGACTGAGCGATGAGTGGGGCCTTGCTCCACTCGTGCAGATTCCATTCTCACAGCAGAACAAACACCCGCTCACTGCCTGAAGCCCCGCAACAGGTGGCTCCAGCGGCTGACTTCATCTCTCAGGCATCATTCCACCTTGTCTCCCAAGTCCTGCTCCCACTGCGGGATATTTTGCACAACCCCTCCCACCCGTTCCCATCTCACAAGTGTTCTAGTGTTTGGTTAATGAGTGAAGGAGGGGCTCATTCTGGGACAGTATGGCTTTCATTTCTCTCTGGGCTGGGGAAATGCAGGATTATTTGGCAGAGAAAGCTTTTTTTTTTTTTTTTTTTTTTTTTTGGAGCACTTGAACTTAAACTTGACTCCATGAGAGCCTGCACTTGCAAGGAGGGCAGAGAGACAGAGGGAGCAGAAAGATACAAGGCAGAGGTGTTACCTATAGATGACTTGAAGCTATCAGTACAAATACATACTCTCACACATTAGGGCCAGGCATATAGGTTTTAAAGATCTGGATTGTTTATACAGGTGCAGAACAAAGTCTTTCTTTAGAAAAGATTAATGGTGGGTGAGACTGCATTTCTCTAAACAATCTCAAAAACTGTACCCAACTTCAGTCCTGAGAGGGTCAAGGCCAGTTTCGTTTTCTTGCAGAAACTCTCTAACCCTCACATTTTGGGCTTAGTTTTTATAGCATGCACTTGCCTTCTCTTCTCTTCCCTTCCCTCCCTCTCTAAAAAGAGAGTAGAGTACATTCTTTTAAGAAACCTGTTATATTTTCATTTAATTTATCTTTTATTTTCATTCTATGTTTTTTTCTAGTTATCTAGTTTCCATTCTGTTACTTTCGTCTCAAGTCACAGATGTGTAAGGAAGATTAGTGTCCATTATATACATTTTATATCAGTACATGACTGTCCTTGGTATTAACATGTTTGTAAGATCTGATATCTACCACAGCTTTATACTTTCAGAGGATTTCTTTGCCTTTTTCTTGGATGACTGGCACACCCCATGAGCTACGCATGTGTACTTAACTCTCTCCAAAGCCCGTTTTTCATTGTTTTATTGTTACTATACATTACAAGTAAATAATCTAACCTTTATTTTTGCATCAATAATGTGCACTGCAGTGAACTGTTTTTCTTTCTTTTTTTTTTTTTTTTTTGAGGTAGGGTCTCACTCTGGCTCAGGCTGACCTGGAATTCACTATGTAGTCTCAGGATGGCCTTGAACTCTTGGCGATCCTCCTACCTCTGCCTCCCGAGTGCTGGGATTAAAGGCGTGCGCCACCACGCCCGGGTGTGAACTGTTTTTCTATGTTTTACAAGCTTTTAGATTCATAGCAGACATGTACTATTGCTTATCATTTGCACTCATAGTCTTGAAATTCTTTAGCCATTTTACTTAGTAAATGTACAATGTAGGTGGGGTTGATGTTACATTACAAAACAAACTCGTATATTTTATTATATTTTCTCAATTTGATATTTCTGCTTTTGACAATTTGATTTATTAAAAAATGAGAGAGAGAGAGAGAGAGAGAGAGAAAGAGAGAGAGAGAGAGTGTAATGGGTTTCTAGGGCCTCTAACCCCTGCAAATGAACTCCAGACATGTGCCACCTTGTGCATCTGGTTTTACATGGGCACTGAGGAATCAAATCTAACTTGGTTCATTAAGCTTTGCAGGCAAGTACCTTAGCTAATAAACCGTCTCTCCTGCCTTATAACTTGCTTTATTTATTTATTTATTTATTTTTTTTAATTTTAAGACAAGGTCTTGCTATATAGCTCTGGCTGACCTTGGGCCTCTCCAGGCTAATCTTAAACTTAGGGCAACCTTCATGTCTCAGCCTCTCTACTTCTGGAATTACAGACACACATCACTACAACCAGCTTTTAAGACAATTAGTTGCTTATTTATTTATTTATTTACTTGGTTTATTATTATAAGTACTGGAAATTAATCCGGGGCCTTGTGTGTGCCAAGCAAATACTCTACCTTGTACAGTGAGTCACATCCCCAGCTCTTGTTAGCTTTGTGTGAAGAAGGAAGCTTCTGACCTTTTACCTATGTGTGAACTCAGTGCATGGAGGATGGTCAGAAGGCTCTAGCTTTTTACTATCCTCTTGGGAACTGGCTTGACAGCATGGCACATCACCGTGGGTTTGATGCAGATTTTAGACTCTAGGGATCTTTTGGGGCTTTGGCTGGCACCAGGATGTTTTATTTCTTTGGGATGCACTATCCCATTCCCAAACATTTTCCACAGATCCCATACAGATTTTCACCCCCAAAAATGGATGAGTCTGCAATACAGACTTTCTTTTCTCCTCTTAAATTCTCTCACTGTTAATTCCAAGCATTTCTCCAAGTCTTACTTTCCCAAATGGAAATAAAAAGAATAAAACACCTAAATCAGAGTTGCTTAAATTATGAAATGAGATTGTAGTGTATGTGAAAGCAACATACGGAGGTATAACACTGAAAGGTACTTAACATAAAGAATAGAATAGATGGCTCAACAGTGCACTTACCTACAAAACCTAATGACCAGGGTTTCATTCCCTGGTACCAGATGCATAAGTTTGCACATGTATTTGGAGTTTGTTTGCAGTGGCTGATGGACCTGGCATGCCCATTCTCTCTGTCTGCCAAAATTCTATCTCTTTCTGCTTGAAAATAAATAAAAGTATATTTTAAGGGCTGGGGAGCTATCTTAGCAGTTAAGGCACTTGCTTGCAAAGTCAAAGGACCCAGGTTCAACTCCCCAGGGCCCATGTAAGCCAGATGCACAAGATGGCACATGTGTCTGCAATTCATTTTCAGTGGATGGAGGCCCTGGTGTGCCTATTTCCTTTCTCTATTTATGTCTTTCAAATAAATAAATAAAAATAAAAAAATATTTAAAAAAAAGAATATACAAAAATGTAGACTTAAAAAAAAAAAAGAGGCGATAGACTCTGGATCCAACAGTATGAGGGAGGCAAAAGGTTGATAGGAAATCTGGAAATAAAATGAAAACTGGGCAAAGCATAGTGTCCCAGAACTCAGGAGGCTGAGGCAGGAGTATTATAGGTATCATGACAACCTGGGCTACAAACCAGTAAGATAAAAAGAAATGGCAAAAAAAAGTGGGTAAGAAGTAGGGGAGAAGGATATTAGATTCGTCATGGTTTTCTCTGAAATTTGGAGAACAATGTGCTCGTTGATTGTCTCAACATCTGAAAATGCGGGCAGCTTTGAGAGAGGATGTTTTAAAGCAGCATCAGTGAGATGTTAGAGAAGCCCAAGTGGGCTGCTGAATACCTCCTGTTCATTACTCGGACTATTCAATATGCCCATGAAAAAAAGTCCATCTTCCAGGAAGACAAGACCCTATAGTGAAGTCCCTTAGAAGAGACCACTTGGCAGAATCCCTGGTGTTCAGGAGTGATATTGGAGAACCTTGATGGATGAGCTAGGCTAGATAACAGCTGTGGCTCCTGGGCTTGAGAACAATCTTACTTAAAAACAAAACAAAACAAAAAACATGTCTTGAAGCAGTCTTTCATTGTTGGGTTAAAGCTCAGAATGTTCTATCTCAGGGAATTTCCCCTTTGTAAGTACTCTTGATTTTATTGGCAGTACTTGGAAGTGTGAAAATACTTTGTGTTATGGAAACACCCTTGAACTTGCAGTGCAGAGCTCTGGTACCCAGTGTGAGGTCCTAAAACTTGCTTGATTTGATTGCACAGTTATTAAGGGGTGGGGGAATGTCACCATACTTTGTAACAAGTGTTAGAGAGAGCCCCTTCAATGGTGAACATTAGGAGACCTCTGTGTTTATCACCTGACATACCTTTGACTACTTTGAACATGCTCTTGGAGTATGTATTCCACGTATAGTTCATGGGGTAAGAGACCAACATGGCTATCTCTATATATTCCCTCTGGAACTGTGGAACATCATACAAAGCCAATTATTTCATCTTGGCCCCATTCCACATCTTAGGACCCATTCTTTTCTTGCCTCCTTTCCTAGTCTTTGGCTTACTCATAGGACTCTCATTTTAACAGACCTTCCACCTTCCACCCCTACTCCTACCTTACCCCATGGCTCATCCTCTGTGGAATACCAAGTAAAAACTAAATGCCTTCTGGTGCCAGGAGGAAGTTCTCATGTAATAGATAATTGATGATGTCAGAAAATAGGGATTCGTCAGCACTTTCTGTCAACCAACCCTTAACCCATTTTTTTTTTTTCTGTGAAAGCCAGACTTAAGATTATTTACATGTAAGATTGAAGCCTTCCTAACTCCAGTCCTTTCTGACCTATTCTGAAAAGCAGTTTTCATACATGGTCTGAGCAGGGAGATGTAGGAGGAAATGGGCTCAGTTCTTCTTGATCTATCTTTCTTTCTATCTATCTTTCTCTCTCCCTCTTTCTTTCTTTCCTTCCTTCTTTCTTTTTTTCTTTCCTTCTTTCTTTTTTTCTTTCCTTCTTTTTTTTCTTTCTTTCTTTAAATTTGTGTTGTCCTGCCCACTTAGCAGAGAAAGGAAACAAACAAAAGACATACTGTGCTATATTTCTTCATGTATTTCACTGTCAAAGGACAACTTGAGGATGTTAGAAACACAGGTAAGGCACTCTTGTGCCTTGTTTCATGATCCTGTCCTTACAGTCCTCATTTAAGAAGTGGATAAGATTGGAAGTAACTAAGTAAGTTAAATTGTCAGCTCAGTTATGTCAGAGACTGCCTTGTTCTCATGGGTGTCTCCATGCCTGCCCAAGCACTGATGAAAGCAATTACTTGCATATTTGATGGCTAAAAATGCAAACCCATGGACACAGTGTAATATGTAATTAATTAATTAATGGACAACATGCTCAATCCACTGTTTGCCCTTCATTTAACAATTGAGCTAACTTCTGTATGGTCTATCCTACTGTCAGCACTTGGGGAAAGATCAGCTCTTTTTTTTAAAAATATTTTTATTTATTTATTTATTTGAGAGAGACAGACACAGAGAGAAAGACAGGTAGAGGGAGAGAGAGAGAATGGGTGCGCCAGGGCTTCCAGCCTCTGCAAACGAACTCCAGACGCATGCTCCCCCTTGTGCATCTGGCTAACGTGGGACCTGGGGAACCGAGCCTCAAACCAGGGTCCTTAGGCTTCACAGGCAAGCACTTAACCGCTAAGCCATCTCTCCAGCCCAAGATCAGCTCTTTTCATACTAACTGGACAGACTTATAAAGAATATCTCCTGTATGTATCTATTTATTTGTTCTACACTGTCTTGCTGCAATCCCCAAAGTTATTATAAATAGATGAAGAATTACATTTCCTATAAATGTCTCTGCAACACTATTTTTCTCCTTATAAAGTTAAATCAGTCTTTATTATTACCAACAGTTTATTTTTCTGTTTAAAAAAATCTCTGAATTTTTATAAAGTTTCACAGGTTCCCAGATAAGTATATTTCACCAAGAAACTATCAGTATAGATTAAGAAGAGAAATAGCCCAGCGAAGATCCATGAAAACTCTGCACATTTATTGGTACCTAGAGAAGGCACATTGAGAGAATGGTAACAATCAGACCCTAGAAGAAAACTGAAAGAGCAGTGCTGTTAAAAGGAAGGGAGCAGGGGTCAGGAGATCTTGGGTAGGGAGGATTTCCAACTGAGATGATCTGATATGATCATATCTGAATTTTTCCCTGCATTCCATATACATGGAACCTGAGTACAAAAATAGGATATGAAAAAGACAGTCATGTTTAAAACCCAGAAAAATCTTTGAACCAAGTGTGGATAGGATGTGAATGTACTCTCTGGTTCTGCTCCAGGCAGAAGCAACCAGCAGCCAAGTTCCTTTGCAGGTCAGAGAACACAATGGCCCAAAGGTGTGATGGGAGAGTGGTCTGGGTTGGTGTTTAGAAAGCTGGAGTAAGGAAGGAAGCACAGTGAAGCAACTCAAGGGATAATCTTTCACATGAGCTCAGTTTAAGGGCATAGGCATCATGAAAGCACAGACATGGCTGCTGGTGCTGCTCACAGTCCAGACAATAAAAGTCTGAGGTGCTTGCTCACAACTGGGTGCATCAGGGAGCTGAATGGGAAATGTTGATATTCCTCTGGCTTTTTCCTTTTCTCCTTCCTATTCAGTCCAGAACCTAGCCCATGGGATGGTCTTCCTTCTCAGTTAAACCTCTCTGGAACACCTTCCCACATACATCCTAGAGTACATCTTCTTGGGGATTCTAAATCCAGTCATGCTAACACTAAAGAACAAATATCTCACGATAGAAAACACTGGGTCAGGTGGTAGCTATGTATTTAACTTTTGAGGAATCTCTCAGGCTGCCTTTGAGGTTGGCTATACCATTTTATCCTCCCAGAAGCAAGGGAAGAAAGTTCTGGCTTTTCCCCCTGCATACCAGCACTTGTTGTTGTCCTTTCATTTGATGACAACAATCATTCTATGGGTGTGAACTGATTTCTCACTGTAGTTTTGATTTGCATTTTCCTAATGACTTATAACATTTATAGCTTCTTCTTCCTCTGTTTTTGTTTTTTAGGTATGATCTGACTCTAGCACAGGTTGATCTGGAATTTACTATGTAGTCTCATGCTATCTGACTAGTGAGCTAGTTTGAATTACCAGCTTGCTCCAGAGATCCACCTGGTTCTGCCTTCTGAGTGCTAGGACTTCAGGCGCATGCTGCCACACTGAGCATTTTACTTGGGTGCTGGTAATATGAACTCAGGTCTGGTACAAATAAATTCATAATGTTGTACAACTATTACCACCAACACCTTCATAATTCTTTTCATTTTTTAAAATTGAAACTGTCAGTTGAGTAACAATACCCCATTACTCCTTCCTCCTAGTTCTGACAGCTGTCTAGTTTTTTCTTATAATTATTTTGCCTAGTTCATCTCAGTTAAATCATACAGTATTGGTCTTCTCATGATATTTATTTTACCCACAATAATGTTCTCAAAAGTCATGCTTTTTATATCAAACACTAGGATTTTCTTTATACACACACACCCATATGCAATTCTGGGACTCATTCACTGTCAAATGAAACTTAGTGTTGATTTCATGTTTTAGCTATAATGAATAATGGTACTTTGAATTATGAGATCCCTCTTAAACTTCTGCTTACATGTGGACTTGTTGAATCATATTGTAATTTTATTAACTGCTATTCTTGTTTGAATAATGATTAAATCCTACAACAGTGCATAAGGACAGAAGTTTCTCCACATCCCCCATATTAGTTATTTCCTAGGATGATCTGGTATTTCTTGGAACTTTGATTTTCATTTTGTAAAAGGTTAGCAATATTGAACTTTTTTTTTCATGCACTTATTGTCCTTTTATCCTTTTTTCTTTAGGGCAATAGCTAGTCCAGGATTTTGCCCAGTTTTAAATTGATTGCTTCTTTTATTTTTGTTTTTTGATTTTTTAAGTTTGTTATTGAAATGCATTAATATTTTGTTAAACTAAAGTTACAACAATACTAGTCTTTATAACTATATATGTGTGTGTGTGTGTGTGTGTGTGTAAGATGAGAACCTTAATGTATGAACATAATTCAAATTGGTCATATTTCCATTGAGTTATGCTGTTTTGCCCTCTCTCCCTCCCCCATTCCACTGAGGGCCCTCCTCATTGGAGTTATCCATAATCATTGTGGGGACATGTTGTACCAGACCTTGGTGGGTGGGGCAGTACCTCACAGTACATCATTCTACCCTGAAGTTCTTACTTTCATTCCAGCCTTTCTTCACAATGTTCCCTGAGCCTCAGAGATCATGTTCTATGTTTCTTTAGTGTTGAGCTTCAGCAGCCTCAAATTTTCTGCTTTGATGAGTTCTGTGTCTCCTCAGTGTGTATGACCATATCACTGGAGGAGGTTCTAAGGCTAGAAGAGAGAACAGTACTCATGCTTAACCCACCACTTCCTCTGTTATGCTTACTGGCACATAGATGTGATAGACGACTCATTCACCTTATGCTAGGCAATAGGCTTTCTTTTCTTGACATAATGATGGGTCTTGGTTCTCCCTAGTATTCACTACCATTGTAAAAAACAGAGTTTCTAGCCAAGAGTATCAGCAGAATTCTTATTACTCTGGCTTTGTGGTATATCATCAAATCAAGGATGATGATTACACTAGTAATATTGTTTTTGCTAAAAACATTTTTGGTTATCTGAGGACATTTGCATTTTTATATGAATTTTGAGACACCCCTATTTTTTCTAGTTCTTAGTAGGAAAGATTCAAGCTTTTTTAGTCACATTTGGATATGGATCTTATGACTGGTGTAAAATAACTGCCATTAAGTTGAGATATGATCTTTCCACCCCTAGTCTTCCAGTATTTTCATCATGATGGGATATTGTATTTTGTTGAAGGCTTTTTCTGCATCTATTGAAATGGTCATGTAGTTTCTGTCATTAAGTTGATTTCCCTCTATTGAACCATCCTTGCATCTCAGGATGAAACCTACATAATTTTCTTTTCTTGTAGTTTTTCTGTTTTGTTTTGGTATTAGTGTAATGTTGGCTTCATAGAAGGAGTCAGGGAGCATTCTCTCCTTTTCAATTTTTAAAAGTAACTTGAGATGCGGTAGATTTATTTCTATGAAGGTTTGGTAGAATGTGTCAGTTAATCCATCTGAGTCTGGATTTATTTTTTGTTGGGAGGCTTTTAATTACTCCTTCAACCTTGTTATATGTTATAACTTTATTCAGGCGACTGACATCTTCTGAGTTTGGATTTGTTATATGAGTCAAGAAATTCACCTATTTCTTCCAGATTTTCTAGTTTTGTAGAATATAGGGTTTTTAAATATGTCATTATCATTATTATAACTTGTTTTACTCTTTCAGCTTTTGGTACTTTATATTTTCTGTGCTTAGTTTTTAACCACATGTGATGTGGGGAATTTCTTCTCTGGTTCTGTCTATTTATTGTTCTGTGTGCCTTCTGTTCCTGGATGGGTCTGTCTTTCGTAATATTTGGAAATCTTTCTTTTGTAATTTTCTTGAAGATTTTTTTCTAAAACTTTGGCCTAAAATTCTTGCTCTTCTTGTATGTCCATTATGTAAGTGTTTGGTCATTTGCTCCACATTTCCCTCATGTTCTGCGTGATTTCTTTTTTGAAATTTGTTATTAATTTTGGCTTCCTAAACTATTTCCTCTGTCTTGTCCTCAAGCCCTAATAGTTTGTCCTCCATATGATGTATTCTGTTGGTGAGGCTTTATTGGGAGCCTTTTATTTGTGTTATTTCATTTTTAATTTCCTAGGTATTTCCTCGGCATCTCTATCTCTTATTGAATTCCATCTTTGTTTCATGACTTGAAATTCTCATTGCATTTAGTTGATTGTTTATGCCCTCAACATTCATTCATGCATTTGATCATGTTCTCTTTGAATTAATTCTGCTGTCTATTGAATTGTTTTTGTTGGTTCTTGGTTCTCATCCATTGCATGCTGCTCTTTATGGCAGCATTAAGTTTGTTGAATATGCTTTTCACAATTGCATTTAGTAACTATTTGTCTGGAGTTTCTTATAAGTAGTTTTCACTGGAGGCTTCCACTCTGGGACTAGGCATTCTTCATTAGAATATCTTGCCTTGGTTTCTTGTGTTAAATTTGTTTTACATTGGGGTTTGATCACATGGAAATAGTCTCTTTGTCTTGCTGAGAATGCAGAAACATTAGCTCTAGTGGGGTCTGTGTTGAGTGGTCATCAGGCCTGGTCAACCTTGATCCAGGTAGGGGTAGGTTGGTGGTCTATCTGGGGGTGTTTGCTGGGCACACTGGATGCTGAGAAGCTTACTCCTTGTGTGTGCAGTCTCCACCTTGGTCTGGACTAGGGAATACAACCAGCTTGTAGGTTTCTACTCAGGGCAGTACAAGCTGGACCCTGGGTAGCCAGCTCGATGTCTTGTGCTGGGAAGTGTCTTCACCTCAAGTGTTCCTACTGAGGGCATCATAGACAGGCCTAACAAATATTTTTGTCTCTTTACTAATGCAGAAAACAAATAGTATAGTCACAAAGCATGCTCATAATAATATTGTAATTGTAAACATAACAAACATTTTTTTCTCTTCATGTGGCATCTAGTCACTGTAGCTTTTTTTTTTTTAAGGAGTAAATGTTTTTTTCTTTAGTGATTAATAGATACATAATGAGTCACAACTTAATGATTCATTACTTCACACACACAGAGGAAAACAGTTTTGAGTATTTCTGTCATACAACTAGTTGTGAACAGGGAGAAGAAAAAAAAATCTCCAGAGCCTTTGGATGGCTGAAGAAATTCTCAATGTTTGGGCACTTCTGAAAAGGCTTCATCCATGTGTTGGAAGATTTTTGTTGCTGTTGTTATTATTTTAATATATAGAGGGACTTTTTTTCTTGGCTTTGTGTTTCATTAGAAAAGTTTGGCAATCATAATATTTTCTTATCCCCTTCTATTTGGAGAAAATGTTTCAAGGATATATATCATTTAGCAAATAGCATTTCCAACTATCTCAAAAATCTTACATTATTTAGCAAATAATAACTTTCACACTGGAGCATTCTTTTGAGTTATACATGAGCATGTAATTTATTGCAGGGCATATCTGGTGGCAATGAACTTCTTCAGCTTCTATTTATTTAAACATTTCTTAATTTCTACCTCACTTTTGAAAATAGCTTTGCAAAATATAGTCATCAATGAATTAACATGAAAGTAACTAACATTCTTCTTGGAGACAACAAATTGTAGGATCCTGATTTTTAACCCAGTCTGCAAATCTATGTCTTTTCGTTGGGGCATTGAGACCGTTGATATTAAGAGACATTATTGAAAGGTGTGTATTTATGTTTGCCATTTTTGTGTGTGTGTGTGTGTTACTGGTTCTACCTGTGCTCTCTTCTGTTAACTGGTATTTGAGTATAGCTTGTTTTTTCTACGTTCCTTATATGTGTGCTTTTCCTTTTGTTCAGCATGGAGGATTCTATCAAGTATTTTCTGTAGAGCTGGTTTTGTCTTCAAATACTCCTTTAACCTGCTTTTGTCATGGAATGTCTTTATTTCTCCATCTATTTGAATGGATAACTTTGCAGGATAAAGTAACCTTGGTTGACAGTTGTTATCTTTCAGAACTTGGAATATATCACTCCAAGCCCTTCTGGCTTTAAAAGTTTGTGTTGAATAATCTGCAGTAATCCTGATGGGCTTGCTTTTGTAGGTAACTTGATTTTTCTCTCTAACTGCTTTCAATATTTTTTCTTTGGTTTGTGTGTTTGGAAGTTTGATTATAATATGGCGAGGAGAGGTTCTTTCTGGGTTTTGTCTGGCTGGGGTTCTAAAGGCTTCCTGTATCTGTATTGGCACCTCTTTCCCAATTTGGGGGAAATTTTCCTCTATGATTTTGTTGAAGATGCCTACTATGCCTCTGGAGTGGAGTTCTTCTCCTTCTACTATGCCCTGAATTCTTATATTGGATCTTTTCATAGTGTCCCGAATATCTTGAAATTCCCACTCATACTTTTCTATAAGTTTGTCTTTCTCTTTGTTGGACTGCATTAGGTCTGCCACCTGGTCTTCTAGCTTAGATATTCTGTCCTCTCCCTCATCCATCCTACTGGTGAGATTTTCTACAGAGTTTTTTATTTCGTTAACTGTGTTCTTCATTGCTAGTAATTCTGACTGGTTTTTCTTTATTATTTCTATTTCCCTATTTATGTCTTGTATTGCCTTCTTTATTTCATTAAATTGGTGTCCTGCCTCTTCTTTGATTCCTTTGATTTCCTCTTTGATTTCCTCTTTGATTGTTTTCATGTGTTCTTTGACCTCTTTGAACATATTTATAATTATTCTTTTGAACTCTTTCTCAGGCATTTCCTCTAACTCTTTCTCACTGGAGGACATTTCTGATGCATTAATACTTTTAGGTGGATTTATATCGTCTTGCTTTTTAGTGTTTCTTGTGTTATAATGTATATATTTTTGCATCTTGGATTAAGTTAATGCTTGGATTTTCTAGCTAGCTGTGTATTCTTAGCTGGATCAATTGATTTGATGTAATATATTTTCAGGGTAGGACCTTAAGGTATTAGGTGTGGCTCTTAAGACTCTCAGAGTATCTACAAAGATGTTCTTAGGTGTTGAGTTTCCCTGCTATAGGAGTATTCAAGCAGGCTGAGTGGAATAAAATACAGGTAGATTCTAAAATTTAACTAAACACTGTACACATTCAATCAAAAACAGCCCCGAGTATGTATGCAAGAGTAGTTATTATAATGACCAGATCCTCTATCAACAAAGAGTTTTAGATTTCTGGTCTGTTGAGGGATCCAAGTCTGCTTGTGACCAAGTGAGACCCTTCCCTGGTGCAATCCCAGTTACCTTGGGTGATTTTGGTCTCAGTCAAGTTGCTGCCTGGGTCGTCGGGCTGCTGTTCTGATTTCTGGAGCTGGGCACTTGCTTTTCCTACGGGGCAAACCGAGCCGCTGCTGCTGCCTCTGCTGCTGCCGTAGCTGCCACCACCAGAGCCACCACTGCTGCTGAAGCTGCCGCTGCCGTGTCCACCACTGCTGCGGGATCTGCCGCCGCTGCCGCTCCTGGGTCCGCTGCTGCTGGGACCACTGGTACCGGTGCTGGAGCCGCTGAAGTTGCTGCCGAACTCTGCTCCTGCTTGGGTCCCACTGTCAGCCCAAGTTGGCGTGGCCAGGTCCCGGGCCGCTGCTGTGTTCGCTGGAGCTGGGTTCAGGCGGTCGGGGAGGGGAGGGATCCACGGCTGCTCTGGTTGTCTCGCTGTTCCACGTGTTTTTCTACCTCGCGGTCTGCTCCTCCACTGCTTGCTGCCGCTCTCCCCTCACGTTTCCCGAGTTGCGGAGAGCGTGGTGTGAGGGGAAAATCCTGCACCTGGCTTTTCCTGCAGCTCGAGCCAAGAGTCTGGCGGCTTTCTGCTGCGCCGCGGCTGCGGCGGTTGGCCGAGCTGCCGGAGCCGCTTTTCCCGCCTGTGCAGGCTCTGGATGCTCTATAACTCTTCTACTTCTCCGCTGCCACCTCAATTTCCTATACACCTCAATTTTTAGTAAAAGTGTGTATTTTGCTGAGTTTTTTTGGTCTTTTTCCCCCCTAGGCAGCTTTGGCGTGGTACCTACGCCGCCATCTTAACCGGAAGTCCCCTCTCGTAACTAACATTCTTAATAGTGTTCAACATTTTGTTCTTACACAGCCTAGTGTTGTTTAGCCCATTGACAAATGCCCCTGAGGAGGACTGGGTCCCACTCACCTATCTCAATTCTATTTAGGGTTTATTGAGTTTCCTGGATACTTATGTTTGTATGTTTTATCAAATTTGAGAAGTTACTAGCCATTATTTCTTCAAATATTCTATTTCTTTCACTTTTCTTCTGCAATGCCCACAATGACCATGTTGTTTTGCTTGATGGTGTCTCACAGGGGCCTTGTGCTGTGTGTTCCTTTCTTTATCCTGTCTTCATTCTGCCCCTCAGACCTGTTTATTTCCACTGCTTTGTCTTGAAGGTCATGGAGTCTTTTCTTGCTCTGATCTGTCTGACTTCCTTTAATGAATGTTTCATTTCAGTTGTTTTGGTTTTCAGATGAAATTCCTTTATTATTCTAGGTTTTTTTCATTGTTATTTTGACCATATATGGCTTTGTTATTTTTGGCATAACTTTAATCTTTAAGCAGTTTAAGAAATATTCATTTACCCAAGAAAGAGAAAGAGAAAGAGGAAGAGGAAGAGAAAGAGGAGAGAGAGAGAGAGAGAGACAGAGAGAGGAGAGAGTATAGGTATACCAGGGCTTCTAGATGCTGCAAAAATCCCTCCAGATGCATGCACTTCTTTGTGCATCTGACTTTATGTGGGTATTAGGGAATCAAACTTGGGTTGGTAGGCTTTTCAGGCAAGTGCTTCAACTCCTGAGCCATCTTTCCAGCCCTCTTTAAGCATTTTTTTAAATAATTTTTTAAAAAATTATTTATTTATTTATTTGAGAGTGACAGACACAGAGAGAAAGACAGAGGGAGAGAGAGAGAATGGGCGCGCCAGGGCTTCCAGCCTCTGCAAATGAACTCCAGATGCGTGCGCCCCCTTGTGCATATGGCTAACGTGGGACCTGGGGAACCGAGCCTCGAACCAGGGTTCTTAGGCTTCACAGGCAAGCGCTTAACCGCTAAGCCATCTCTCCAGCCCTAAGCATTTTTTAAGATAGCTATTTGAAAGTCTTTGCTGAAAAGATTTGCATTAAAATATTTGGGGGGGTACAATTTCTGTTAATTTCTTTCTTTGAATGGATCATAAATACCAAACTTTCTCCAGTTTTGTGTGACTTGTAAAAGGTTAGCCTTGGAGGGAGTTGGACTTC
The DNA here is from genome assembly GCF_020740685.1 of Jaculus jaculus. Lineage (NCBI taxonomy): Eukaryota > Metazoa > Chordata > Mammalia > Rodentia > Dipodidae > Jaculus > Jaculus jaculus. Next base: position 142,116,514 of record NC_059103.1, read on the forward strand.
ATGGTTCATATTTTTAATTCAAGCACTGAGGAGGCTGAGGTAGTAGGATTACCTTGAAATCAAGGCCACCCTGGGCGATAGAATGAGTTCCAGGTCAGCCTGGGCTAGAGTGACACCCTGCCTAATAAAAGCAAAAAAGTCAGCCTAAGATGTAACTTAATATCTTTATAGGTATTTTAAGCCTGAGTCTTTCCCTGAGCATGTACTTCTTTTTTCTTAATTGACAACTTCCAGAAATACAAACAATATACCATTATCATAATTCCCTTCAACCACTTTCCCTTTCCCCCTTCCAAGTCCCCCCTACACTGAAACCCTTCTTCTTTCCAACTAGTCTATTATGATGTCATCACTGGTTTGCTCCTATTATGCAGGTCTTGTGTAGGTAGCATCAGCTACTGTGAGGCATGAGTATCAAAGCTACTTTGTGTCTGAAAGATAGTAGTGTCTAAGTGTTGGGCACAGGTAAGGGTCCTGGACCACTGAGGGTTAAAGCAGGCCAGAGCTGCTGCCCCAGGCCACAGGATGTCACAGGTGGTCTAGACCCCCAACAACTTCAGTCAGAGGCCAGCAGGGTGAGACTGCTCCCTCCCTAAGGATGCAGCAAGCCTGGACCCCAGTAACTTTGGATCCTGAGGGTGGCAGGAGTGAGGCCACTCCCTCTCCCAGCCTGGGTCTCCTGGTCTTCCTGATAAGACTTAGGTTTCGCTTTCCTCAGAACCTTGTGACCCCTTGTCACTCATCTGGCACGTCTCTATATGTTAATAAGGTATTAGCCAGCAGTCTTCTGACAGCCACAGGGTCCCTGTGACCCATACCCTATATCTTTTTCCACCACTACTTAGACCTTATAACACTTTCCCGCTTACCTGTGACATCACTACATACTAATTAGACATCAGCGAGACCTTTGTACTAACCAATCCCCTTATGACCCTTACCTCTTCCCACTCTTTCACAAATGCTTTAAACCCATTCCCCTGACAAATAAACGAGCTGCTCTCTGACACTGCCTCCCGGGTGGTTTTTCTTTTCCTGTTGCACTCGCGGCCACTCAGGATACTGCTCTACAATTGGCTGGACGCCTTTAGGGAGCTGGTGCACTATAACCCCTGTGTAACTAGGGACCCACAGCTGGCACATGAACAGGGGCCCTCTGAGATATGCTGGGAGTAAGTGAGTGCTCCCCCAGAGGGACAATCATTGTCTGTGAGACATCTGGCCCCTGTGGCCTGTGCCTCCACATTTTGAGGGCTGGAAATTTCTCCCCTTTTTCCTCTTTTACTTTTGCTTCATGCCATTGCGAGGGACCAAACAAGCCGAACAGGTAACTGACACCTTTTTGCTGAGGCTACTCCTCGGCATTGACTAAAGGCCCCTAGCCCTCTCGTTGCCCTGTGGACTTGGTATTTCCACTCTTTTTTCATCATGGGCAATAGTGCCTCCCACCAAAAGGAATCACAAATTCATGGATTAAGGGCTCTCCTGAAAGTTAGGTGAATTAAACTCTCCCAGAGAGGCCATCTCCTTCTGGGAAGAAGTCCTCCAGATCTCCCCCTGGATGACTTCTGGGGATCAATATGACCCAGACTTTTGGACCTACTTAGCTTATATAGCCAGGAGATGGGAGGTTCAGGAAGGAAACACCCTCTCTCTTTTCTTCCAATCATAGGAGCAGTTAAGCAGTTTATTAGACCACCCCCCAGACCACTTTGGTGCAAAAATTAGATGATGACTCTGATGAGGAGGGTCCAAGGGCTGTCCAGTGATGGACCTCAGTTTTCTTGAAAAAGAAGTAGAAGAAATTAGAAAAAAAAAAAAATCCCAAACTCCCTTATACTCACTCCCCTTTATCCACCTTTGCCACCCTACTGCCTCCAAATCTGGGCTGCCCCCCTCTGGACTCATGCTGCACAGGCCAGAAGAATCCCAACATGATAACCTCCTATGGCCAGGACCCCCTTTAGCCCCCTCCCCCCACTTATAATCACATATCAACTATGTGAGGCCCAAGATAACAATAGAAAGGCATTTGATCAGGAAGTAGTAGCCTTTTCTGCTAATGTTTAACCAACTGTGGCTCAGCTCCTAGATTTGTACCCTATCAAGCCAGTTATCTTAAAGAGCCCAGACAGGCCATCAGGGAGGATGGGATCCATATTCTGTGGACTAAGTCCCTCCTGCAGAGCCTATGGGGCTCCGACAATACCTCCAGGACTCATGTGATATCTGAAAGTCCTCACTGCCTAGTCCTCTGTTGGTTCAATGGGAAGTCATATATGAATGCCTCCAAAAATAAAATGAAGCCTAAAAAACAAAATATTCCCTGGGTGTTTGATAAATTATTTGGACAGGGCAATTTCTCCACTTGCTTCATCAGGCCCAACAGCTCCCAGGGTTCTATGACCATGTTTGCCTCTGTGCCCTCCAGGCATGGGATAGAATAACCCCCACCTGCAACACCCAGGACAATACCTCTTCCTTACTGGCTTCATCAAAAGCCAGAGAAAACCCTTTCTGACCTTATATTAAGAACAAAAAACCAATCTAGAGAGAAAAATTCCTGACCCATCAGCAAGGGACAACCTCCTCAAAAGTATCTTTTGGGAAGGCATAACTTCAGAATGTAGGGTATCTTGTCAAGGCCTCAAGGATGAACATTATGATAAATGGATAGTCACTACTCAGGGTATAGGGACTGCCTCAGATAAGGTAGCCTCCCTAGCACAGGCCTTGGATGCCGCCTTGAGGGCAAAAGGAAAATGCTTCAATTGTGGGGATGAAGGACATTGGAGAGGGGAATGTCCTCAACATCAGGCCACTAAAGGTGGGCCCCCTCCAAAAACAGTTTGCCCTAGATGCCACAAGGGGTATCATTGAAAAAAAAGACTGCCACTCTACTTATGACAAAGACAGCAAATCCTTAGAGCCTTCAAACTTCAAAAAGAACAGCACTCAGCCCTGCCAATAAGAGGGAAAACCCAGGGCTGGAGAGATGGTTTAGTGCTAAAGTGCTTGCCTGTGAAGCCTAAGGACTCTGGTTTGCAGCTCAGTTCCCCAGGATCCACGTTAGCCAGGTGCACAAGGGGCGCACATGTCTGGAATTCATTCGCAGTGGCTGGAGTCACTGGCACACCCATTCTCTCTTTCTGTCTCTGTCTCTCCCTGTCACTGTCTGTCTATCTCTCTCCATATATATATATAATTTCTTTCTCTCTCTATGGCTCTCAAATAAATAAAAAAAGAGGGAAAACCCATAATATACAATGGGTAATAAGCATCCTATAGTGGGCCCACCCAAGACTAGCTATAGAGGTCAGAAGAAAAATTTTCAAATACTAATTGATATTGGGGCAGATAAGACAATCCTAAATCAATCTAAAGTTCCCCAACATTGGGAATTAATTCCTAGGCCCCAATTAATGGGGATTGGTGGTCCTTCACAGGGATGTTACCAAGGAGGCCTTTAAGTAGATGGACCCAGATGGAGCTACAGGTCTCGTCAGACTCTTAGTGGTGGATATAACAACTAACCTGCTAGGGAGAGGCATCCTTGAGGCCTAGATGTAGTTATTGCCAGTAATATAGAGGGAGAAGGTACTGAGATAGAAGACTATGAGAGATACCTTCTCCAGTGTCACCCCCAATCCTAAAGGCCACTGTTGAGTATGAAACTCACTGCTTAGAATGGCTCTCTGACAAGTAACCTGGATTGAACAGTGGCCTCTGCTAAGGGAGAAACTTGAAATCTGAAATCAGTTAGAACAACTCCAACTTAATCATATCCTCCCCTCACAGAGACCATGGAACACTCCTGTGTTTGTAATTCAAAAGAGCTCAGGAGGATGGAGGTTACTGTAAGATCTTAGGGACATCATTAAAGCCATGCTCATTTGGGGCACCCCTCAAATGAGACTACCCCTTGTGTCAGCCATTCCAGCCAACACTCCCCTCCTTGCTACTGATATTAAGGTTTGTTTCTTGTCTATCCCCATGCACCCGTGAGACTGACAACACTTTGCGTTCTCTGTCCCCTCTATCAATAATGCAAGACCTTCCAAATGCATTGAGTGGATGGTTCTGCCCCAACATATGGCTAATAGTCCCACTATATGCCAAGAAGCAGTTGCTATGGCATTAAGGCCATATTTGGATCAAGGCCTTAATATCTATCATTACATGGATGACATCCTAGTATGAAAATACTCCTCCACCTCACCATCTGAACTAAGGGATCAATTAATACCTTCCCTCATGGATGCAGGCTTCAAAATTGTCCCAAATAAAGTCCAACTTGTCCCACCTATAACTTTTCTGGGAACAGATCTCTCCCTTACCTCTGTTTGATCTCTTAAACCCATACTCTCCTTTCCCCAGAAGCTCACATTGGCCTCTCAGAGCTTTCAGGGGAACTTCAATTGGCTCTGGCTCCCTGTCCCTACCAGTGATTTACAATGCTTAGTTGACATGTTAAAAGGTGACAAAGACCCATCCTCCCCCTTCCTCCTAAACTCAGAGGCAAAACAGGCATTAACCAAGACTAATAACATATTTTTTGATATGCCACGTGCCGGGTACTTGCCAGATAAGCCAATTCAGCTTATGATATTTAACTCCTCCCCAACCACCATGGAAGCACTATACCAATCCCAAGGAGTCCTGGAATGGCTGGCTCCACACTTCCATTGGTGGTGCCCCACACATATTAACAGAGATTGATGCCCTCATGGCCATGATCAAAACTGGTTGAGACTGGGCTCTCCTAACCTTGGGCAAATAACCTGACACTATCATAACCCCCTTCTCCCTCACTGATATCCAATGGCTATTCAGGAACCACTCCTGATTTGCCATCAGCCTCATAGGCTTCCCTGGTCAAATTGACAAACACTACCTAATGAAAAATGGATTCCTGCAATACCCCTTCTAATATGGCTTTCACCTTGTCTCTTTAAAAAAAGTCCCTGGTCCCCCCACCATTTTTACAGACAGGGGAAAGAGGGGAGCAGCTGTAGTTCTTTACCACCCAGGGGATTGACCTCCCACCATAATTTTTAAGGAACTTTGTGACAGACCCCCACAGTATAAGGAACTGTATGCCATCTACCTGGCACTCCTAGAAGAAGGCCCCTTCAATCTCTTTTCAGATAGCATTTGTGCTGTAAACTTACTCCACTCACTTGCTTACTCACATGACCGACTAGATGAAAACCCTCTTTCAGGGCTATTGATAAAAGTTTCCAACCTCATATGCAAAAGAAGCCCCCCGACTTATATGTGCAACACATAAGGTCTCACAGCCCCTTACCTGGCTCCCTCACTGAGGAAAATGCCTTAGCAGACCAGGTGGCTTACTATAGAGACCCAACACACATCTTTTTATCCACCCTTGAGGAAGCAAGAAAAACTCATGCTAACACCTACATAAACCTTAGGGATTGCAATCACACTTCCCTCTGATTCCCAAAAATCAACTACAACAAATACTAAAAACATGCCAGTCCCGTGCCTCACTAATAACAACACCTGCCCTTCAGATGATGGGCACTAACCATTGAGGCCCCAAGGCCAATGACCTCTGGCAGATTAATGTCACTCATATTCCCCAATTCAGCCATCAAAAATATGTTTTTTTGACAGTAGATACTTACTTCCATTATATGTGGGCCATGACACAAACAGGAGAGCTCAAAAAAAAAAAAAAAAAAACCTTGTATATCATATGCTCTCTACCTTTACCATCATGGGTTTCCCCCATCAAATAAAAACTGATAATACCCCAGCTTTTGTCAGTTCCTAACTCAAAGCCTTTTGCATGCAATGGAATATTACTCATCATATGGGAATACAACATAACCTACAAGGCCAAGGTATATTAGAAAGTGTGGTGTTCCTGGTTCCTCAGGAGGCCATTGTGCAGATGACTGTGGAGCAGGGTACTGAGTGGATGTGAGTGTGATGGGAGAAAACACCCAGGAGAGCCTCAGATAACAGCTAATTTATTTGTGAGGAGACTAAGTTTTTATAAGCAGTTGAGAAAAATACGGGAAGAGGGTCCTAAGGGGATTGATGGGTCCAAACATTGCTTGCCAATGCCTAGGGATGTTCATTCCAGCATGTAGGGAGTCAGATGATCTATGTAGTGGTGGGAAAAGGTATGGGGTATGAGTCACAGGGGGATGGGCTGTGTGAAGGCTCCTGGCTGATACCATATAAGGAATTTCCTAGGCAACTGGCCAAAGGTCACAGGGTATGAGTTTTATCAGTATGTCCAGGTGTCCTAGGTTTGGAGAGGGAGTGGTCCTATTTCCTTCTGATCTCGGAGCCTGAGAATTTTGTCTGGCGGTCCAGGCTCATTGTGACACTCCAAAATGGGGGGAGGATCCTGACTCACTGTGACTTCTGAAAATGGGTGGGTGGGGGCTCCCGTGCAGGTCTGGGACATGAGATGTGTCTGGAAGTTCAGGATGCTGAGACTTCTCTGTAGCCTGGAGCCCTTAGTCGTGTCTGACAGTTTGCACTTGCTTTTAACCTGGGGCACTACCTGTGCCTGACAAGAAAGGACACACCAAACCTTAAAAGCCCAATTTAAAAAAACAACAGCCCAGTATCTATTTGTCCAACCTTCAGTTAGCCATGGCCCTGAATACTTTAAACATTTTTAATATATACAAAAACTCCTAAAAACTGCCCTCACCCTACTACCCTCCATTGGCACATACCACAGTCTGCTTCTACCATCCTGGTGTGATGGTGAGATACTTTAGATGGAATATGGAAGGGACAAGACCCCCACCTCATCACAGGAAGGGAATTTTCTTGTGTCTTCCAACAGGACCAGCCAAAATCCGTTAGGGAAGTGGCCCAAAATGTCCAATTCTGTTCCTTCAACCAAAAAGATGGCCTGCCTGACATTGACATATTGTAGCAGACAGATTCAGGTTCGCTGAGATGAACTTCCAGACCAGACAAAGTTATGGAGGAAGAAATATTTATTGAAGCTTACAGATCCAGGGGAAGTTCCATAAATGGCAGAAGAAGTTGGCTTGCCTTCACAGGACCAAGCAGAGAGAGAAAAGTACAAGCCAAAAGCCAAATGTCACACAGCACACTTCAGGAACTCCAGCTAAGCACACTTTGCATATCTTTAGATTGAAATATGAAACCCACCATCACACCTTAAAATCCAGCCAGTCACACTGCCTCCAGCCAGGTGGCTGCAGATGCAAACTACAAACAAATAAACAACTGAATATATTGGAGGCCATCTATTCAAACCACCACATAGATCAAGGTCAGAGGAAACAGAGGAAATGCCAACCCCACTGACATCACATGTACCAGAAAAAGGGGGCCCCTGGAGGGATGTTCATTATCTTGTGGATACAGCCAAAGCCATATGCCCACCACAGGCATCCCTCTCTGCCATTTTATTGGTGGCCTTAACAGTTATACATTCCAATGCAAATGTCTCTCTTGCTGCCTCTGCCCTATTGCCCCCTCCCCAGTGTTTTCTAATGGTGCTTTGAAGTCCAAGAGACCTATCAAGAGGTCAATAAAATCATTGCAACAGGATATTGCCCCACTAAGGGCTGCCAAGGGACTGTCAGCTTTTGTATCTGTCCTAAATCTGTTTGCTACAGTCAAAGCATGTCATGCTTTTCCTGTCCCCAGACTGACAAAACGTGCCTTGAAAACCAGGACTACTATGGAGGATGCTGACACAATTACTGTGTCATAGAACAAAGGGACCATCTAGATGCTGTTCTCCTAACCTCCCCACATAAAGAATGTACACTCATCATACAAGAACCCTGGGATGAAAGCTGGCAGGTTGGGGTGACGGGAAAACTCTATGCTTATAGACTTTCATCATTGCTCTCTGGTACTATTCATATCTGTAGACAATATACCCCTGCTTCCTGCCTGATGCAAGTTAGCCACCACATTCTTTCACAGGAAAAACAAGTCACAAAAGAGATACAAACAACCATAACCTGGGCACAGCACATCTAATATGTGACCAACCTTCTCCCCTTTACTAACCATCCTAATGCTTCTAACTGCTTCTTTTGTGCATCCTATACTCATCCCCTGATAACCACAATCTCTATTAATGCCACCAGCGAAAGCCTATATCTATAACCAGCCCAGTATTACTGATATCCCCCTCTTTGTTTCTGGTCAGGGCATGCCTCCTTGCCTGTCCTGCTCTAAGCTGACTAGAGCTGAATGTTTCTTAAATATTTCTATAATCCCACTCTCCTTTGGTGTGAAGGGCTAACCACCCCATGCATGAATGTTTCCTCTCTCACCTATTGTTCCCGATTCTCAATTGTTCCACAGGTGTATCTCTGTGAGGAAGAGGAAGTGGCCTCGCATTTCTATCCACACCAACCAAAAGAATTTTTTTCCCCTCTGCTGATAGGCCTCGGCCTGACACTGTCCCTGGGTGCCTGTGGTGCTGCAGGAGCCTCTGTTGTTCAGACTAACTACCTCATGGGAGACTTCCAAGACAAGCTTGACCAGGCCATGATATCTACTACCAACAGCCACCACTCTCTCCAGAGACAATTGAACTCTTTCGCGGGTGTGGTACTCCAATCCCATCACGCCTTAGACCTCATTACCGCTGAACATGGGGGAAAACTATGGTCTTGGGAGAATAATGTTGTTGTTGTTTGTTAATGAATCAAACATTGTTAAACAAAATGTTAAGACCCTCAAGAATCTCCACAAGGAGCTTCTTGACTGTGACTGACCCGATGACCATACCACCTGGCTATCTAACCCTTTAGTCACTTGGCTTCTCCCATTCCTTGACCCCCCCCCTTCTTGCTATAGAAACCCTGTTACTTGTAGCTCCCTGTTTTATCATATTTCTCAGACAACAAATAACTAACGTTGCTAAAGTTGCTACTAATCAGGCCGTCATACACCATCTAGCTCTATTTGGACCTGTGATAAACTATAGAAAGCTCACTCAATGTGATGATACTGCCCCATTATAAAAACAAAAGGGGCACAGCTAAGGGCCCTGGGCCACAGGAGGTCACAGCTGGCTTAGACCCCCAACAACTTCAGATCCCAAGGCCAGCAGGAGTGGTGCCACTCCCTCTCTGAAGATGCAGTGAGCCTGGACCCAGATAACCTTGGGCTCCAAGGCCTGCAGGAGTGAGGCTGCACCCTCCCCGAGCCTGAGACTCCTGGACAGCTTGATAAGACTTAGGTTCCACTTTCCCCAGAGCCTTGTGACCCCTTGCCATTCACCTGGCACATCCCTATATATTAATGAGGTATCAGCCAGCAGCCTTCTGACAGCCAGTTTCTCTGTGACCTGTGCCCTAGATCTTTTCCCACCAGTATTTAGACCTTGTGACCCTTTCCCATTCACCTGTGACATCACCAAATGCTAGTTAGGCATCAGTGAGACTTTTGTACTAACCAATCTTCTTATGATCCATATCTCTCCCTGCTCTTTCACAAATGCTTATAAACCCATTCCCCTGACAAATATGTAAGCTGCTCTCTGAAACTTCCTCCTATGTGTTTTTCTTTTTTCTTGTCGAATTCAAGACCACTCAAGACCCTGCTCTGCAATTGCCTGGACACCTCTGGGGAGCTGGTGTGCAACGGCCCCCTGAAGAACCACGGACCCACATTATAAGTACTTTATCTCTCTTCTTCTGGCTCTTACATTCTTTCCACCACCTCTTCTGCAATGATCCCTGAGCCATGGAAGGTGTGATAGAGATGTCTCATTTAGTGCTGAACACTCCACTGTCACTTTTCAGAACTTTAGTGAATTTTGAGTCCCTCCAGTGGTCACCACTATCTGAAAAGAGAAGCTTCTCTAACCAAAAGTAAGAGTTGCTTTAATTATATGGGCAAAATAATAAGTATTCACAGAGCAGTCTGGTGGGCATAATATATTCATGTAGCCCAACAACAGTAGCATCTCCTTCCCTTAGAACTTATGACTTCCCAAGCTATAGGTTTTTGCAGTGATTTGAATGTAAATATATGTCTCTCATATCCTCAGAGATTTCTGGTTAAGACTGAGCTTGCAACTTAAGTCTCCAGTGCTTAAGGCTCTGCTAGGGAAGAGATGTGTAGCTGAGGGCAGATCTTGAGTGTCAGTCCTACTAGGTGCATAATGAGCCAAGTTGTGAGATGTAGGTGTTTGTATTTGCTGTGCTGTCTCTCTGCTTTAGATCTATGGAAGTGAGCTATCTTCTGCTGTTTATAGTGTTTTCCCTGGATCCTGTTAACCTGAAATCTTTTCTGGCTCTAAAACATTTCTGATCAGGTGTTTGTCCCAGCAACAAGAAAGAATCTGCAGCAGCTTTTCATTAGGTTTCCAGTACCAGGCAGGAATTCCCTCACATGGAGTGAACCTGAAGTCCAATCAGAAAGCAGTTGATTTCCACTGTAATAGACATGTCACTATGGCACCAGTCGGTACTCTTGGCCTGGCTGTTCAGCTATAGAGCATGCATGGTCCACAGCTGCTTATTACTGATGATATTCTCTTGCTCAACAGGCTCGATAGTTTTTTCCAGCACCTTGAAAGCTAGTCAATAGAGAGGAGGCTTCTAGCTAAGCTCAAGCTTGATTTCTCAGTTACTTTTAGCCAAAGCATGTGGTTTTACTATCTAGTTCTTGTGCACAACCAAGTAGCTGTTATGTTTGGGGGATATCAGGGCCAGGAACTTGCTGGAAGGTATCCTACCCCTGACAGTGATATTTTTCCCAATCTACAACTTCTGTGCATATTATCCACCTTCACAAAATACTTTTGCCCAAGCTCTTGTTTAACATATATATTATTAGCTAGAAAAGAAGTACAATTCCATATGGCTGATTCATAAATCTTAAATTTTGATTAACCCTTCTCTTACTCCCTTCTCTCCTCCATCCCCTTTCCACAATACCCTTCCCCCCAGTATTCTGCCCTTCAACTTATGTATCTGCTAAACCATGCCCTTTCTTCCCTTCTTCATAGCCTCATTCTAGCTTTTTGGCCTCTACTACCAATGTGTATTTCAACATACACACACACACACACCCCTACATCTAAAAATTTTAAGCTAGGATACACACATGAGAAAATACATGTGGCATTTGACTTTCTGAGCCTGTGTGCCTCCCTTATCTGAGCATGAACTTTCTAATTTTCTCTACATATGCAATTCTTTATAATTTTTTCTTCTTATTGTCTGGCTTCCAAAAAGAGAGAAATTAAAAATGAAGAAGAGTAGGACACTGATCCTGGCTCTTTCAATCCCCTAGAAGTCACTTCATCTGAGGTAGGAGGATACAACAATAACCTTATACCTCGTTGTGATCAGAAGCATTGAATCAATATCAATGATCCAAGCACCAATTTTCCAATAGTTAGGTCGAAGGGTCCTTTGTACCTACCCTCAATCCTTGGGCTTCTCCAGCACAGGATACACAGCTCCCTGCTACAGCATTATGTGTAAGGGATGGGTACCTGCTGCTTGTCTCAGAGCTGAAAGTGAAACTATCTATTATTATTTGTGAAAACCTTCCTATTAATGTCTTAGTCTCAGTAGGAGGTGTTTACGTTTCCTACTTAGTGCCCATCCTGGAGCTTTTGGGAGGGGAGAGCCCTGCTGAAGGAGGTGTGTCATTAGGGGTGGACCGTGAGTTCATCCCTGTGTGTTCAGAGTCAGCTGGTTCTTACTGTTCTTACCCCCTTCTTTTCCTCCCCCCATGGATGTATGATGAAATGAGCCAGCTTCTTTTACCATGATGAAGCTTCCCTTGAAAACTGTAATTCTGAAATAAACCCTTTTCTCACATCAATGCTTCTGGTCAGGAGTTTGTTCCAGCAACAAGAAGGTAGCTGTAGCACTTGACAATTATGAAACTACAGAGTAGTTGAACCTTTTCAATCCACATAGTAAAACCCACCAATGGTATGATGGAACTTGTAACCTTTGTAAGGCATGGTTCTTGTGGCCTGAACATGTCAGCCCGCATAGACTACTATGCTTATAGAGTAGTTTGCTAAACACTTGTCAGGAGTTCTTCTCAGATTATGGAATGGATAATTGAGGCTAACCTCATAGAAGTCTACATAACATTTTTTTTTTCAAGGTAGAGTTTCACTGTAGACCAGACTGACCTGGAATTCACTCTGTAGTCTCAGGGTGGCCTCGAACTCATGGCGATCCTCCTACCTCTGCCTCCTGAGTGCTGGGATTAAAGGCGTGAGCCACCACGCCTGGACCGACTTGACAATTTTAAAAGTATAGAACAGATTCAGAACCCTGAAAACCTTACTGTGGGATCTACGTCACTGTCAGCAACAGAAGACTGAAGCAAATTAAGTAGTTCATACCATGTGATTTTATTGCCATGATGGGCAGGGATTGATCCCATAGCCCTGAGATGACAATGACCCTGAACTTGCTCATAGGTTTTGTGATTCACAGAAGACTATCATAGCATTTCAAAAGCCCTAAGGCAACTACGTGACCACTCTTTTACTTTTAAAATTTTCAGTTAACTCATTGTTGTCTCTAACCTTTACACATCATCTTGGGCTACTGCTAGATTAAACAATTGCTTATGATTCTTTTTGACATATAGTATTCCCTATGCTGAGTGAGCTCTGGATCAGGTTAAATAAACGCAGCTATACAAGTGGGGCCTTTGGGAAACAGACAAGGTAAATAATGACATTTCTCTGACTCAAGCTTTAAAGAAATGCCATCCTATTCTCACTCTTATTTCAGGCTTTACTGTGATTGTTGGCTGCCTGTTTTCAAGGATACTATGGAACTGGAGAGGGAGAAGGGAACTGAAAGAAATTAACACATAAAGCTTACTGTTTTACTGAGATTCACTGGTTTTCCTTGAAAACAAACAAACAAAAAACTACACAGATGACTACAAGCCTTTGAGTGATTTTGAGAATTTGGAAAGCAATTGCTTTTGCCTTTAAAAATGATTTTTCTCATTGTTCTTATTGATTTTATGGAGGAGAGACTGTTTTAGAGGTATTTACTCTGCCAGTGTTGCGAGCATCATCCTGCCTGGCCCTGATTCTTGATGTACACTGTCATGACGTCAAAGAACAGGGAAATGCAGTATGTGTCATTCCCCTGCTCTTGTCTATGAAGGAGGATGTTGAAAAATGTCAAGTAGGTCCACATTCTCCCCTTTTTTTCCTGGAACTTCCACTTCTTGCTTCAGCGTAGGAGCTGAGGAGAAGGCTCAGTGGGCAAAACGCTTGTCCTGCAAGCGTGAGGACCTGTGTCCAGATGCCTAGTGCTCACTGGGGGTGGCACTGCGCCCTCTAATTCCAGAGCTGAGGAGGAGGATTTAGGGAATCTCAGGCTTGCTGGCTTGAAAGTTGAGCTAGATGATACACTTTTTCAAAAATAACAAACTGAAGAATGATTGATAAAGATACCCGACACTGACCTCTAGACTCCACATGCACATGTATGCAGGCACACACACTCAAGTGTTCATGCACACCTTCACACACACACACACACACACACACACACACACACACACACACACACAGATTCCTGCACACATACGGACATGCATGCACACCACATATACATGATCAAGAGTGTACTGGGGTTCAGCATATTATTGTCATGTCTCATTGTCGGTCTCTCCCTCTTGTGTAGGTAAACCACATTTCTGCACATCCAGTCTTGTCTCTCTCTCTCTCTTCCTCTGTAGTTTCTTTGTGGTTAGACTTTCCATGATAAGGGCTGAATCGTTCCCAAGAGAGAGTCTATCCACAAGGAAAAGCTACTTGGAGGTATGGGCTTCACTATTTGTATCTACGATGGTGACAAGCTCATCCTTTCTGATCTGTTGTGAAAAGTTTCCAAGTGGGTAAAAATCAGCAAAATGTGTTTAGTTTCTTCCTTTTATCTTTGTAGTATCTTTATATCCATGCACACATCTCTCACAATGAACAAACAGGAATGGTCAATCTAGCATATTCAATCAATAAATAATGTGATGAAACCAGTTGTTTTCATTCTTCTAGCAGGAAAGCTTATTATGGGGGTGTGACAATATTTTGGCTATTGAAAGAAGTTAGAAATAATATTGAAATACTAAAAAGAATATTTCAGAATTCTCTTTTTTTAACATAATGGTTGTGAACCTCACTTATTTCATTAATAAATACAGAACAAAGTGAGCCAAATGTCACCCAGAACTCTGGTGTTGTTCTCCCTCCTTCCTTTTGTCTTTATCTTCCTCTAACATAAAAATTATTATTTAGTTCAGGCCACTTTCCAGCCTTGGCTAGGGCATACAGAAGATGATGGCTGACTGTCAGTGGGTTCTTTCTTTGCTGATTTTTGGTAATGATACACAAATGTGTTCCAATATAGATTTGGGATACTGAGATGATGGGGACATTTTCCTCTTGAAAATTTCCATTTTGATATGTCAAATATATACAAAGTATACTTTTTAGATATACTCAAAATTACAGAGTTCAGAATTTTTTAGTTTTAGTACTGAAGGCAGAGAGAGTGACAAGGCTTGCTTATTTACCGACTGTCACCTTATTTCCTCTTTGGAAATAAGCAGACATTTTCAACATGTAGCTTGATACTCTCAGCTGTGGTTGGGAAGGGTGGGAACACTAACAGCTGCCCAGAACTGCTGCCGGGGTGGACGGCTGGATGCAGGTGCATGAACTGTCTCAATTTGACAGGCTTTAAGGCTTGCATTATCTCAAATGTTATCCAATACCCCATCCGATGAAGGTCTTAGGAACAACCGAAGCAACACAGTTATATATGTTCATCAGGGCATATAGCCCCATAGCCTTCCCTCAGAAGAGCATGGATAAAACATCTGCAATGTGTTATTTTTGTGATCTTTCTCATCAACAGGGTCATGGTAGCTTAGAAATAATATCGTGATACTTAGTTGCACAGTTTTCTTTTTGCCTATACCTGCTCTGTGTACTCCGTAAAGAAGTCCTTCTGGGTTTGCATGAGTTCTTTATAGAGTGGCACAGGGGAGAGTTACATAGTAACTACTGGATGAACTGCCCTTCTGTATATGGGTTGGAGCTGCAAGATGTTATTATTATGCTTCTGGTTTTGAGATTGCATTCTTAGAGGTCATTGATCTGGTGCCTGGCCCACGACACTACTAAGTGGCTGGACAACTCACTTTTATTTTCTGAATCTCCTTTTGGTGGAATGATTTGAAATCGATCCCTGTACTGTTGCCAGCTACTTTGGAGAATAGAGTGATGACAGCCACTTCTGAAGGCAGACAAAAACTGAAACTCATCTCTCTTTGGTATGCTTCCTAACATGACAAAATAATTACAAGAATTACTAGTCAAATAGTGCTCCAAGTATCACCCTTTAAGGAAAATGAATAGCCAATAAAATTCAGCAATCTGGGAAATATAGATTGAAGAATATAAATCTGATGCAAAAGTTCACTTCTTCAATGCTCAAATACAGTTTTTGTGTTTGAAAAGTGATCTACGTGGTAAACTTTCCACCCAAGCAAGTTTAAGATTTGCTTGAGAGAGGCAGGAGGAACTGGAACACAGAGCACCAATCTTCCTGCTGAATGGGTGAAGGCTCTTACCATATGAGTTTATAGACAGGGAAAGGAGGTGCAAGTATATGCATCTAGATAGGAGACAAAACTATACACGAGCACAGGAACATGCAAGAGGATAATATGTTAGGCAGGCAATCAGTGACCTAGCAAGCTGGGAAATAAGCCCTAGTGGAAGTCAGATTTTTACCTTTCATTCCTGGGGAGAGAATCAAGAAAAAGGAAAAAAAGAAGTTGGGGTGTTAACTTCACCCTTCTCTTTTGGTGAGGAAGAGGTTAGTTTTCCATTTCGTCTTTGGATTTCTGGGGAGGGGGGGGAATACGTACCTCTTCTCTCACAACAATGGATAGGACACATGCAGGTGGGCTAGGGTTTGCCTTTCCAGCATTGTTTCCATGGGAAGTGCAAAGACAGTGGTTACATAAGTTAAGTTCAGCAGCTCTCTTATAGGAAGAAGGGGACTGGCTCAGCCAAGTGATGTCAGTTGACTAGATATCAGAGAGATGAGTATGTAAGAAACCAGCCACCAGGGGGAGGGCTCTGGTGTGCAAAGTTGGCGGAGGGCCGGCCACTTGGGAACCACCACGCTCAATCTGTCCGTGGAGGAATAGGGCTGAACCACTTCCAGAGATCGTGGGTGATCACTCAGACCAGGCCTTTCAGATCATTTCACTTCTTTAACCACAGCAACTGGTCCAGGAAAGGGTATGAGAGCCAACACAAGCAAAAAACACCATCTTCTGCCCTCTATGATAGCACTGAAGTGTATTAGAAAATCCATTTGAGAGCTAAACGCGCCAGTCTTGTTGGAATTCCAACACTGACGTCAGGGATTCCCAGTCAGCCTCAGAATTCCCTTGACATTGACATCTGTGTGGACAGGTTGTACGTGTGTGCAGTCCCTTCCTTTTGAGTCACAAACCAGCTTCCTTCTTATGACATTCAAATCACGACACGCAGGCAGTGCACACTGGCTATCTGGGATGAAAGTTGGTTTATGGTTACAGTGTAATGGGAAAACAGAAGATCATGCATAATACTAATACTTGGAATAATTAGACTCTGTAAACTATTATTTCTATTTCCACAGCCAAGTCCGGGTTTGCACTTGGCATAGGGATTTCTAAATGCTACTGCTGAAAGTTATGCGGAGGAGTTGTTAACAAATTATGAGATTTCTTCAGCATAAAGCTTAATATTTTGTTGAGTAGCATGTGAGCCTCACCATCAATTTTCAGTTGCCTGAGAAAAATAATGAGTTATAAATGCTTCCCACTTTACGTCTTGGAACATGGTCATCAGTTAATATCCTTGATAGTGAAGATACTTGTGTTTTCACTTCTTGTGTTGCAATACTGAGGCAATTTGAAATGTGGGCTTGCCAGCCAGCTGGATCCCTACACACATTTTGCTCTACTACTGTGGGAAAATAGAAACCTCTCTCACTGCTGATGACCCACATAGGTTTAACAAATTAAAAAAAAAAAAATGTTTTTAGCAGTAGCCATTAAAAGTCCACTGGATTTTTAAAAAAGTATTTTTCAGCTGAGGTGTTTGGAAGACAAAACAGAAATACTATGTAATTATTATTTAAAAAGTTGATTTAAATAATTTACAAATAGTAGTTAGATCCTAAATAATTTCTTCTATTTATTTTGAGAAAGAGAGAGAGAATGCCTAAATAATTTAAAAAATGTTTATCTTTATTTTCAAGCAGAAGAGAGAGAGTGAAAGAGAGAGAATAGAGGCTCCAAGGCCTCTTACTACTGCAAATGAACTCCAGATGCATGGGCTATTTTGTAAGCCTGGCTTTACATGAGTAGTGGAGAACTGAACCCAGCCATCAGACTTTACAAATAAGCAAATTTAACCTCTGAACTATCCAAGCGCTAAACAATTTTTTTTCCTTTTGGTCTTTCAAGGTTGGGTCTCACTGTGGTTCAGGCTGACCTAGAATTAACTACGTAGTGTCAGGTGGCCTCAAACTCTCAGTGATCCTCTTTTCTCTGCCTCCTAAGTGCTGGGATTAAAGGCATTCGTCACCATGCCTGGCTCTAAATAAATTTTTAAGGACAGTAATAGGCATCTCCTCCATCTTACCTCAGATTTTAAAATTAGAGGCTGGGAATGTAGCTCATTTATAGAGTACCTGCTTAACATGTGCTGGGTTCAATCCCCAGTATTGCAAAGTAATAATAATAATCATCATCATAATAACAATAATAAGATTAATGTAGATAAGGACCTAGATTTAAGAAAGCAGATGTTAGGTTGAAAATGACATTCACATAAGCTACTCACATGTCACCACATTATGTTTCTCCTAATTTAGCATTAAAATAAATTCCTAGAGGGGGAAATACATCCCAGATACTGTAAACTTAAAACAAGGGTAGTCATGAGCCCTAGGGGTGTTACATCTGCTGATGTCTGGAAAAAAATATATACTATGCTTATCAAACTGCCCAGTAAGCACTTCTCTTAATATTTATACCCTTATATTGACGCTACTCTCACTTTGGATAGAGAATCTTCTCTTTTCAAATGGCAGGGACCTTGGGATGACTCAGAAGGTATTATAATGCTGGAAAAAAATGACTGGTGTACTGAGTAACATCTTGATCACACCTTCCAAGGCTCAGGGTCTAATGTGGAAGAGGTGGCGGAAAGAATGAAAGAGCCAAAGGAAGGGTAGGACTCCTTACAATGTGCTCCCTCCAGACATAATATGCCTGAATATCCATGACCTCATAGTGCCTGACACTACCTACACAAGACCACCATAAAAGGAGGAAAAGACCATGACATCAAAATAAAAGAGAGACTGATTGAGATGGGGAGGGGATATGATGGAGAATGGAATTTCAAAGAGGAAAGTGGGGGGGGGGAAAGGTATTACCATGGGATATTTTTTATAATCATGGAAAATGTTAATAAAATAAAATAATAATAAAATAAATTCCTAGAAAGAAAAGTTAGGTTGTATTCACATTAAGTGTATCATAGTAACTCTTAGGCCATGTAAGTGATGCTCACTTCAGTAATCTATGAGCATAATAAGCTTGCCTCTTATCCACTTGCAAGTAATTATTCAACTGATAATATTGGCATAATGCCTTAAATTCCTCCAAAATACACACATTATTCCTCCAATTCAAGTATATGTGTTAAATAAATCTCATAGTGTACACATGATAATATAAATATCCTTTGTAATTACTTTAAGGAAAGAAAATTTTTAAAAATTCAGTTTTTTTTAGAGAAACTGAGGCTTTTTTAAAGTATTTTTTAAAATTATTTATTTATTTATTTGAGAGCGACAGACACAGAGAGAAAGACAGATAGAGGGAGAGAGAGAGAATGGGCGTCCCAGGGCTTCCAGTCTCTGCAAACGAACTCCAGACGCGTGTGCCCCCTTGTGCATCTGGCTAACGTGGGACCTGGGGAACCGAGCCTCGAACCAGGGTCCTTAGGCTTCACAGGCAAGCGCTTAACTGCTAAGCCATCTCTCCAGCCCAAAAATTCATTTTTATTTATTTAGTTGAGAACGATATACAGAGAGAAAAAGGCAGACTGAAAGAGAGAGAGAATAGGCGCTCCAGCCTCTGCAAACGAACTCCAGATGCATGTGCCCCCTTGTGCATCTGGCTAACATGGGTCCTAGGGAATCAAGCCTCGAACTGGGGTCCTCAGACTTCACAGGCAAGTGCTTAACCACTAAGCAATCTCTCCAGCCCAGGCAAAGCAATTTTTGCATGAGTCCTGATCACTAAAATGCCCCATCCTTTTCTACTTTACTGACATTTCCACTTACCTTCTCTTGAATGTTTCATCACAGACATGATAAATATTTATACCCTAATGAAAACTAGTCAAATTGAATATATCAAAACAAGCAAAAATTGGCTGAGAAAATCCACATTGTTTTATGGACAAAGTGACATGTACAATATCATAACTCACATTATCATAAGTTATGTACTTCTTACTTCCTTAATGATTGACAATAGCAAATTGGCAAAACATCTGCCCTGAAAAAGAACCTTAACTGCTCTCAACTTAAAAAATGTTGCTCGGCTATTATTATTGTGTAGCCATGCGTATCATATGGTGGTATGAAATGTCTTGGATACAAGAAATTAATATTCCCATGTTTGGTTCAAAATTGTCTGGAGCAGGGTCCCAGCATAATTCACATCATCTGAAAGCCACAGTTGGAATGAGGCACATGATTTACTAGTGGCACATATAACAGTGCTACTTCTACACTGCCATCATTATGAGTTGGGTAAAGGAAATGTTGCAAACTATTATGTGACTTTGTGCCATCTTATAAAATAACTAGTATTCAGTATAAAAAGAAATATCAAAATGGGCACCCATTTATAAAGTTGACATTTCCAATGCATGATAATGTTTTCAGTGAACAATTAAAATTGATTCTTTAAAGCACATCACCACAAGCGGTACAAACAGTGGGTTTATAAATATCTTTACCTGCATGGACAAGGGTATCAGGTACTTAGAAAAGAGTGGCATTTAAAAAATCTTTTATGTATTTATTTGAGAGAGAAAAGAGAAAGAGGGAGGGGAGAGAGAGAAAGAGAGAGAGAGAGAGAGAGAGAGAGGAAAAAATAGGTGCACTGGGACCTGCAGCCACTGAAAATGAACTCCAGATACATGTGCCACCTTATGCATCTGGATTATGTGGGTCCTGGGGAATCAAACCAGGGTCCTATGACTTTGCAGGCAAGCTCCTTAACCATTGAGCCATCTCTTCACACCAACAGTGGCATTTTTGAGAAGGAACAAGAATCAACTCCAGGATCAATTTTTGTATTGTACTAATCTCCCTAACTTTTAAAAGTTATTGCTGATTTTGTCTGATTATAAAAAGTAAGCAAGGGCTGGAGAGATGGCTTAGCGGTTAAGCGCTTGCCTGTGAAGCCTAAGGACCCCGGTTCGAGGCTCAGTTCCCCAGGTCCCACGTTAGCCAGATGCACAAGGGGGCGCACGCGTCTGGAGTTCGTTTGCAGAGGCTGGAAGCCCTGGCGCGCCCATTCTCTCTCTCTCCCTCTATGTCTTTCTCTCTGTGTCTGTCGCTTTCAAATAAATAAAAAAAAAAAAAAGTTAAAAAAAAATTTAAAAAACAAATAAATAAAAAAAAAGTAAGCAAAAAAAAGTAAAGTTATTAACTTTATTTTTTCTTTAAGAGGATGATCAGATCCCAAGGAGATAAATTATTTTTGTATTCATAACGTATGTTTTCATTGGATTTTAAATTTGTAAACTTGAAAACCACGGAGTTTGGCAAATATTCATAATTTTTTCCTGGCTTGGAAGATAAATTTGGCCATGGAAATAATTCATTTCTAGACTATCTGAGATATTTTTCATCATCTTTTAAAAAAATTCAGTAGTGATGCATAATTATTACATGGTGTGAAAATTTTCATTAAGAAGTGACTTTATCCAAGACATTATCTAACAGAACAGCTGGTATACTTGTTCAAATTCACTCTGAACCACAAAAAAGTTTGCAGTACTCACAAGATTTTGATTTGCATTGTTATTAACACAGCATATGTTAATAATTTATGCTAATGATTTAACTTATCTTTTATTATTTGAGGAAATATTTCACATAAGAAGCACTTAATCTTTCAATAGGATGAGTTTTAAATTACATATTCGGTTTAAACCCAAACATTTTTAACTTCTCAAATGCTGTCAAATCATGCAGTTCATTACTTTATTTATATGTCTCTGTTTAGATAATTCTATCAGTTAGCTCAAAGCATGAGCAGATTTAATTTTTTTTTTAATGTTGTTAGTTACAGAAGATAAAACTAGTAGAGTATGAAAAAGGCTGCGCCCCATATGATGGAGCTGTTGAATATTTCTGACTCTGGCCAGAATTATATACTGTTTACAGTTGCTCAAAGGCAGGTGCATTGTGGGAAAGTAACTCACCACTGAAGTCACACAAGTCCCTTGCTCCTTTTAGTCACATAGTAAGAAATTAACAATGCTGTATTTGTTTCCTTTTCAATATTTCTCATATTTCTTATCCTCATTCTGTAGGAATGCATTCTAATCCAAGGACATATTCTCATACATTCATTAATCCTTGTGCTCCAAAATGATTCGCATGAAAACTCGAAATCAGATGGTTTCATGTGTTCCAACTTAGCTTTCGCTGAAACAGGCGTCATCCTTGAACTTGTCATCTGCTGAGGTATTGAGTTCCCCAGTGCACTCAATTACATGACCTAAAGAATGTGGCTATTTGCCATTTCACTCTCAACTTGAGCACATGGTTTTATATCTCATGTTCAGCTTTCAGGTCCCCTCAATAATAAATGATCTATTGGAGGATAAAGTAAATCACTTAAGGAGTTACCTAAGTCATAGATATATAAATGATGTTTACTTTTAAAGATACAGTCTTAGGAATGTAACTGTCCTCACAAGTCTTAACTCTTTGCTGCACATAAGTCTTCAAGTTCAAAATATGCTTTTAGTCATAAGAAATGGTTTTGAATACTGCAGTTTCAGACAAGATGAAATTTTTATAGAAAATCAGTTTTTATTTTGCTTTTATTTTTAAAAAAGATTTGGACGTGGGATATTATAATTTTACACATTTTATTCCCATAAGTGCATATTATGTTACCCAGTTTTCTTCTGAAATGAAATCGATATTAGTTTCAGAAATTTTTAACTAAATGATTGTATTAAATTCAATGCATTCTCTTAAAACAGGATTCAACACTCATAGAATCATGACCTGTTTATTTCTCAGAAGCAGAAATGAATGGGGAGGTTTGGATGTCATTTGTGCTCACTTCATCTTGCTGAGCTCATCCTATCTTTATTTACAGATGTAAAGCACCTACTCTACTTTTGACTCTGAAAATCTTTGACTAAACAAGAAAATATACGGCCAGGCCTGAGCTTACCTTATAATGTTAAAGTTTTCTCAACACATTCACACAATTGTATTACTTGATCCTTTTGTGGGTCTCATACTAAGCCTTATCAATCCATTTTCTTTCATTGAACTGCTGGGTAGTTAATTATAGAGCAGAACTTCAAAAGTGTATTTTTATTTTTTAAACTTGAAGGTCTTATAGTCTTATGTATGATCACTCAAATTGTCTCTGTAGAAAATGGCTTCTGGGGATAGAGAGATGGCTAATGATTAAGGTGCTAACCTGAAAAGCCAAAGGACCTAGGTTTAATTCCTCAGAACCCACATAAGTCAGATGCACAAAGTGGTGCATGCATCTGAAGTTCAATTGCAGTGGCTATAGGGCCTGGTGTGCCCATTCTCTCTCTATTCATCTCTCTCTCTTTGTCTGCTTCTTTCTCTCTTTCAACTAAATAAATACAAGTAAAATATAAAAAAAAAAATTAAAAGGCTTCTGGTTGCAACTTTGTTCTGACCTAAATCTATCCTAAAAAATTCATGTACTAGAAACTTTATTTCAATGCCACAGTAGAGACACCAAAAAGTGACCAGTTCATGAAGGCATGAGGTTCCCATCATTATTGTGAGTAAACTGGGTTTGTTGTGGATGGGAACTTGGTCCTCTCCTGCTCTGTTGTACTCTTTGGCCTTATCTTGCGAGATGAGTAGTGAAAAGGCCTTTGGCAGATACTGACTCCTTACACTTAGACTTCCCAGGTCCCAACAGTGAAGAAAGTAATCTCCATCCCTTATAAATTTCCCAGTCTCAGATGTACTGTCATAGTAGCACAAGAGGAACTCAGACAAGCTTGGAGATGAGATGAAAAGACTCCCACCCTAACAACAACATCGAAAATAACGAAAGATAACAGGTCAGAAATAAATGGTTATTCTTGGATTCAAGACAGAACTGAAGTTTCAGTGCAAACAACTAAAGCATAGAGAGAATCAAGGTCTGTGAGATGTGACCAAACATCATGATCACCCAGTAAGACAAGGGAACTAGAAGTTTCACATGAATTGCTAAAGTCCCTGTGGACTGTGTAAGCAAATACATGTAGAACAGTGTTTCATCTTCCTGAAGGACATTCCCACAGGAATTCACGTAGTCGATGACAAAGAACACTGAGGAGAATCTAAGAAAACCTTCCTTTGACACTAACTGGGTCAGAAGACTAGAAGGTCACACAGCTCATCTTCCATACCACTTTGAAGATAAAAATATGTGCAGGGAGAATGGAAAAAAGCCATAGAGAAAAGTACCCGGAGGTGGGATGGGAAGATGCCAAGTCTAGCATCACCTCTGGAGGAGCGGCCATATTTGAATGTAGAGCCCTAAGACTTAGGTTAGCAGAACTTGTCTACATCTGAGGCTGAATGAGGCCTTCTTTCCCAAACCACCATATCATGTCAACTGTCATAAAATCATCAGTGAGATACAGCTGGCAAAGCTTCAAGAAAGATATTCTTTGATGCAAAAAGGAGAAAACCCAAGGCAAGTGAAGAGCCACAAACTAGGCATGAAACAAACTTCAAACCAAGCCAGGGTCCTGAAACATGTGACAGTGAGAACGCCTTGAAGGGAACTAGGTAGAGAATACTCATTGTAAGTGTGAGGAAAGATTTATAGCAGACTTCTCACTAGAAACCACACAAGCCAGAAGACATAGAACAATGTCTTTTGGACACATACTTTTATACTGCTATATTTTCAGCATTTATAGTGATGTCTTTAAAGTGCTTAAAGTAAATAAATCCCAAACTGAATTGAACTGAATAAAAATATCCTTCAGAGATGAAACAGAGGGGTTGGAAGAGAAGGTTCTTGTTTGTGAAGCCTGCTGGGCCAGGTTCAATTCCCCAGCACCCATGTAAAGCCAGAAGCATAAAGGGGCACAAGTTTGTTGGCATTGGCAGAGAGCCCAGGTGCTGTCATATTCTCTGTCTGCCTGTCTTCCTATTTCTCTCTGTCGCTTTCCCAAAAAAAAAAAAATTTTTTTTTAAGATAAAAGACTTTGTTAGAGAGATAAAGACTAAGTAAACAAATTGCCACAGATCTGCCATACCAGATCTGCTGTTAAAGGAAGTTCTTTAGATCAAAAGTAGCTGATACAACCTTGAAAATTGGATTTATACAATTGATCAAGAATAAAAATATAAATGGAATATATTTGGTGTGTTATTTTGTTATCATTATTAAGCAGTAGTATTTGTGTGTATTGTATGAGTGGGCACATGAAAGTCAGAGGTTGGGAGTTTGTTTTTTTCTACCTTGTTGAGATGGAGTTTTGCCAGACTAGCTGGCCCGAGAGGGTTGAGAGTCTCCTGAATCATCTCATTGCCATAGGTAACTGTACCACCTTGTATCTAATTTTTATGTGGATGCAGGGGATTTGAATTCTACTAGGCAGGCTGGAAGAGCCTTTAACTACAGAATCATCTACCCAGCCACACTTTTCTATTTTCTGCTTTAAAGCTAAGCAACTAAACCAAAAATTGTGTCAGTAACAATAACAGCCCAGTTAAAATAGGATAAATGATCTTTTAAAAATATTTGTTTTATTACTTATTGTGGGGGGGGTAGGAATACAGAGAGAATGGACATGCCAGGGCATTTAGTCACTGCAAACAAACTCCAGAAGCATGCACCACTTTGTGCATCTGATTTATGTGGATCCTGGGGAATCAAACCTGGGTCCTTTACAGGCTAGTACCTTAGCTGCTAAGCCATCCTTCCAGCCCAGGACAAGAACTCTTAAACAGTTAGTTGCCTCATCAAAGAAAATATACAGATGAAAATGAGGTTATTTTACAGTTGAAGTAACTAAAAGTTAAAGACATATGTTTCTCCTAGATTCTATCACCAGTTCACTTGCAGTAACTGATTCACTCTGTCCACAGGGATAAGCTTCAATTTAGAGCAGAATACAGCCCTGTTCATGGCTGGTCCTCAGCTCTGTCACTGTTCGCTCAAAGCTTCAACCACTCAGAGCCATTCTCTCACCTTCTCACTTCCTGCCTTTCTATGCTAGTGTCCTTTTGTGTCCTAAAATGCCTTCTTCTTCCTTCTTAATCCTCCTGGCAAGCCTGTGCTTCAGCTTTGTCATATGACAGAGCTGTCATATCTTACAGGATTGCTCTTTTTTTTTTTTTTTTTCCTGTTACAGGCACTCTAACCTCTATAGCTTGTCACACAAGTGTGCAACAATGACATTTTTTCTAATGTCTGAAAATTCATGATTTCCCTGGCACTCTTGTGCTATTGTTATCTTGGAAATGCTAGTGAGGAGCACAACTTCTGTCACCTAGTTGGTACTAAATAATGAACCTGTATGTGTGTTTAGCTGAAATTTTTATGATAATTTTAAAATCACATAGAGTTATGAAAAATAGCAGAATTAGATTCCTTGTTTCCCCTGCCCCTTCTCCCCAGTGCTAACATTTTATAAAACTAGTATAATAACAAAGTCAAGATACTTGGTAGACAGCAATTAATGAATTTCAATTTAATCCGTGGCTTAGAAACTATGACAATTCTATCTGTAGAATATGTTGTAGTCATGAAATTACTATAGACACTCAGTCAATACTGATAAGAATAGTAAAAAACAGCTGAATTTTGTTTATGTTTGCTGAGTGGGGTGGTACTTATTCTTGCTGCCCAACAGCAGTTCATGCGTTTGACTGCAGCAAGACTGCTCTTCCTCCCTCCCTCTTTTCTATCTTTTCTTTATTCTGAAAAGTAGTGGAAACTGTTTAAATTACTACAGTGAGACTTCTCCTCTCCCTCTTTTCTTTTTCTTCTTTCTGAGAAATAGTGAAAATCATTTAAGTTACTCTTCCTTTGTTTTGTGCAGTATCATAGTATTAGGATGTTTTCCTGCAGGTGCCTATTTCTGTGATGAGTATTTCCTCTTGTACCCTTATACAAGGCCAAGCAGGATACATGGGAAGGAAGGCTTTATTATGAGACAGAACTCCCACCCCCCCCCCCGACTTGTCCTGCCACAGCCTCTCTTTCCTTCTTCCATGATTTCGTTTCTGTATGGCTCTCAAATACCCTTCTAGGAGATGTAGAAGACCTTCAATGTTTCCCAGAAATATATTTTTGTACCATTTAGCTAACTATCTGCTGCTTTCATTATAGCATCCTAGCTGATTTGGGTCAGCTCTTAAAATTTAAATGCTTTTACTACTAATTATTCATGTTATAATATTTGACACATTGACCACTATTGACTTGTAGAGGATATAAGCATAACTGTGAAATGAAGAAGAATAGTGAAGTATAAAAGAGAAGGAAGAACAGCTATGTGGAGAAAAGGAAATCCAGAAAAAAAAAGTGTGGAGAATACAGGATTGGAATTGGACATTAGACAGTATATATTTTTTTTAATTTTTTTATTATTTATTTATTTGAGAGTGACAGACACAGAGAGAAAGACTGATAGAGGGAGAGAGAGAGAATGGGCGCGCCAGGGCTTCCAGCCTCTGCAAACGAACTCCAGATGCGTGCGCCCCCTTGTGCATCTGGCTAACGTGGGACCTGGGGAACTGAGCCTCAAACCGGGGTCCTTAGGCTTCACAGGCAAGCGCTTAACCGCTAAGCCATCTCTCCAGCCCTAGACAGTATATTTACTCATGTAAATTAAAATCCAAATTTAATAATCATTCCTGAATTTTGGGTTTATGCTTATCCAAATAGCCTTATTTTTATGATAGGTATTTAGGCACAGATATTACAAAGGAATTCTGTAGTCTAATCCCTCTGGTTACCTTGAGTGCTGTGAGCATACCCATACCTGCCCAGAAGGAGAGTGAAGACAACTGAGGTGGACTTAACTGTCAAAGGCTGAGAGTGAGGACACGCTCTATAACGTTCACGTGAGGTCCTCTCTAAGATGAAAACCACTGTTTATTTTTAAATTGTTGTTTTTATTCTTCAACAAATGATATTGGTTTTATTTCCAGTTGCAAAACAATTCTGACATATAAGTTCTCAAATGTAACAATTTGATTACATTGTGAGAAACTTCATGACCCTCAGGGGCCTTACCCCCACCCCCCATGCCATGACTATAGGTGGTAAGGAGACATGTCAGTGCAAGGAGCACAAAGTAAACTTGGAAACACTCATTCATGTGTTACAGACATAATTTAGCATGTTTATTATAACCACTGAAGCCAGAGAGCGGATTCCCATGTAGAATGCTATGACCTCACTGAATATTGTATTTCGCTTAGTTCTGGAAGCACTAAAATCCATATCAAGTCATCAATTACACAGGAAAGATAAAAGAAACAACTAAAGTATAGTTGGTAGATCAAAGAGAACAGCATTTGAACTTGTTAAGGAATTAATGTATGATACTGTTTACATGAGTGACATGAGTGGAACGCATGATGGCTGATTCTGGAAAGCTCCATGCATAGCACAGAGATTTAAACCATGACATGTAATGTTCCTATAAAAGGGAATCAAGAGCCTAATTTGCAAACATCAGCAAATCGTGAAAGAAACTGGGCCTTCTTCTGCACACTGGGCTTATGAAATAGAATGTTACCAGAATCTTTCCAGCTCCAATTTTCCCTCTCTGATATTTTCTTCTTCCTCTGGTTGTGAGCTTGAATTTAATATGTATCATTCCCTTACCTTTCATTTTGATTTGTCACATGTGCATGTGTGATAAGTACAATAAATATTGTTTTAAATTTGTATGTCATTGAAGCATCTGTAAAAGGAAGGCATAACTTTGTGATTCTTTTTTACCCCTCTCTCTGTCTCTCTCTCTGTCTCTCTCTCTCTCTCTCCATATATATGTATATGTATATGTATATGTATGTATATATATATATATATATATATATATATATATATATATGTGTGTGTGTATGTATTTAGTTTTTGGTTTTTTGAGGTAGAGTCTCACCCTAGCCTAGGAGGACCTGGAATTCACTACATAGTCTCAGGCTGGCCTTGAACTCACAGTGATTCTCCTACCTCTGCCTCCTGAATGTGCCACCATGACCAGCTCTTTCTCAATAATTTTTAATCATGTTGATGGCCAGGCTGTGGTTTTTCATGTTTGCTGCATTTTAATGCTTATTTATAAAGCCTCATAGATAATTTTATTCATTATAATTATAATGAGCACATGTAAAGTTCAGTGCCAATTTGTAATAGATGTGGGCTCATACATAAATATTTTTAAAAGAATAACATTTTATAACTTTTTCTGATCATGGCCTTTTTAGGATATACTTTATTTTGCAAAATTTTCACAAACTAGTATTTTGATTACAAGCAGGTTCTTTGGTATATCATACTTTATTCCATTTTATTTTATTAAAACTTTTGGTTATGCTTTCAACATTGATTTATTGCAACATTAAAGATTACTATTAGCAACCAGGAGTCATAGCCTGAGGTCTGGATGGCCTTGCTGGATTGTGGCACAAGCAGATGTCAGCTTTGCTGGGCATGGGCAGACTCATTTCTAATCAGTGGTACTAGAGTTCTATAAATAGCTTATGTCTGAGGGATAGATTGCACACTAGACAACTTACTCACACTAGACAAACACTGTCACTGAGCTGTATCCTCACCCCTGCATTGAGATCCATTCCCATCCTTACAATGAGCTCCATTCTCACCCTGCACTGAGCTCCATTCCCATCCCTGCATTGAGTTCCAGTCTCACCCCTGCATTGAGCTCCACCCTTATCCCTGAACTGAAGTCCATTCTCACCCCTGCATTGAACTCCATTCTCATCCCTGCCTTGAGTTCCACCCTCACCCCCATATGTGACCTTTTTTGTCTGTAGCTTTGCTCATGTTTAATATAGTCAATTGTTTTTACTAGTTTACTACATTCACTTTTAAATTAAAGAAATAAAAATAAGAACATAATTATTGATCATATCACAGATGATTCAAATAATAACTTATCTACTTAGGCTATCAATAAACATAAGATACTTAGAGAAAATTATATGTTTCCATTTTGGAGTCATTTAAGTAAACAAATTTTTGGTGAGAGAAAGGGAGGAAAAGAGGAGAGACAGAGAAACAGAGAGAGAGGGAATGAGAGAGAAAGAGAGAGGAGAGAGAGAGAGAGGGAGAGAGAGAGAGAGAAAGAATGCCTGCCACAGCATGTGTATGGCGGTCAGAGGACAACTTTTAGGTCACTCATCATCTTCCGTCATAGTTGAAGCAGGGTCTCTTATTCGCCATTCAGCTCCTCAGGGTAGCTTTACACTCCTTCCGTCTACCCTGATTCTCCTGTCTCTGCCTCTTCTCACCCATAAGCATGCTGGGATTACAGACATCCACCCGACATATAAACCTGAGTCCTGGGACTCCAAAACTGGTATTCATGCTTGCATGACAAGCACTTTATCCACTGAGCCATTTTCTCAGCCCAGTACATGCAGTTTTAAACAAGTGACTAAAGATGCATAATCTTTATTTACAGTTACTATCAATGTGCTTTATCTTTTATTTTAAGAACTTTAAAATATTTTACTCTTCATCATGCTAGGGATTGAACCCCGGTTTTTTTTTTTCTTCTTCTTAAATCTTTCATTAACAACCTCCATGTAACTATGACAATCTTCTGATCATAATGCATTTTTAAAATTTAAAAATGGTTTATGTGAAATACATATCTTAAAATGTGACAGGGAACTTAGTAGATCCAGCATCTCTCTGAGGAAAATGCCCTACCATCTGTCACTAGAGTGCTAACCTTAAATGCAGATCAGCAATGTTAACTATCCTACAGCCCTGGAAAAATCCTAGGTGAAATTTTTTGTTGTTTACCAAATTGCTTTATTATGATCCCATCCAATCTATAATAGCTGAATTATTTTAAATTCTATGTATGTAAAAATAAATTCTCCAGTGATGGATAACTTAATAAGATTCTTAGAGCATAAAAGGGAGGAAGTCCCAAGTCCACTCAGAAGACATTTAGAACAGTATAGGGCATGTTTAAATCCCCCCAAAATGATGAAGTAATCTACAGCATACTCCTAAGCTAGTGAGGCACATTGAGGAATTCCACTGCACAGACTCTATAGCCTGCTGTGCAGACAAGCTGGTCTCTTGCCTCTGCCTTTCTTTCACACCCACACATTTGATAATATTTTCTCCTATGTTAACAGACTCAGGCTGGGAAGATGGCTCAGCAGTTAAAGGCATTAGCTTGTGAAATCTACTAGGCAAAGTTCAGTTCCCCATTTCTCATATACAGACACTCATGGACCAGACCCAATTTAAAAAAAATGTGAACTTTACTAAATAAACATATTTCATATTGGACATATTCCCATTGTGTTATCCTCTTATATTTCCTCTTCCCTGCCCTCATTTCTCAGTGGAGTTATTAGAAGTCACTGTGGCATCATGGATAAACCAGTTTGTCTGTGTGTGGGGGGAGGGGGCAATGTCTCAGGATACTCCTTCCTACCTTGTGGCTCTTATAATCTTTCCTCCCTCTATTCCCCAATGTTCTCTAAACCATGACAGGCATGTTAAGTCTCCTTTAGTGTTAAGCTGTGTGTAGCCTCTGAGTTTCTACTTTGATGTGTTTTGAGTCTACTTAGTGTCTACACCCATCTCCCTGGGGGAGGTTGTCAGGTTAGGAGTGACAGTAGCAGACCTGTTTAAAACTTCAATTCCTCTGCAATGCCTTCTGGGCCTGGAACATGTGGCAGAGATAATTCATCTTGTGCTGGGCAGTTGCTTTTCATTCTTAATGTACTAATCAATCTTGGATATTTCCAGTATTCATGACCATCTCTCAAAAGCAGATTCTCCAGTCAAGAGTGAGGAGGACATGGATCAGAGGGGATAAGTGTAGTCATTTAAATGACTTGAAGTGGGCATTCTTAACCAATGAACAGTGGAAGCTTCCCTCTAGAGTCTGGGCTTGGTTCTCAGTGCCAGATGTGAATTCCCTCCCATGGGTTACTGGCAGGCCCACCTGTGTGCAGCAGCAAGATACTGTGTCTTGGGCTGGAGAGATGGCTTAGTGGTTAAGTGCTTGCCTGCGAAGCCTGAGGACCCCAGTTCAAGACTGGATTCCCCAGGACCCACGTTAGCCAGATGCACAAGGGGGCACATGCGTCTGGAGTTCGTTTGCAGTGGCTGGAGGCCCTGGTGCACCCTCTCTCTCTCTCTCTCTCTCTCTCTCTCTCTCTCTCTCTCTCTCTCTCTCTCTGCCTCTTTCTCTCTCTGTCTGTTGCTCTCACAGTAGTAAATAAAAATAAATGAAGAAAATTTAAAAAGATACTGTGTCTTAAAGAATGTAGAACATGGATAAGTCTTCTGATCTCCACATGTGTGGAGCAAGACCCTACCCTGAAAATTCAAAACCAAAACAAAACAAAACAAAATTATTATAATTATTATTTTTGTATTTTTGAGGTAGGGTCTCATTCTAGCCCAGGCTGAACTGGAATTCACTATGTCCTCTCAGGGTGGCCTTGAACTTACGGCGATCCTCCTACCTCTGCCTCCCAAATGATGAGACTAAAGGCGTACACCATCACGCCTGGCTACAATTTTTTTAGATAGACTATTGAGAAGATTTGCAAAGTCATACTTATTTTTTCCTTTGTGATACTAACAGTATGGATACTCTGTCACAGCCAGAATGGAAAATAAGAGGAGTAGAGAAAAAAGCTTAACAGTTATAAACAGGAATGAAACCCGAGTCTTTTGGAGAAGTTAGAATGGCATATAGGACTTCAATTAAGACGAGATCATGTATATCTTAACTTACATGGGGAATCCATCTTGCTGTAAGATGAGAAACCATCAACAAATGGTGTGGAGATAAGTGCTGAGGACAAAAGGAATGAAAAGAATTTTTTTTTAAAGGTTTAGGTCACAGAGACAGGTTTTAGAAACAAGGAAGGTAAGCACAGGAACTAGTGACTTCCAGGGTTCTTCTAGTCTAGGGGGATGAAGAGACATGCATCCCCAGATGTTCCTCTCTACAGGATTGTACATGATCTGACCATGGGTGGATGACCTCATGCTAATTCCCAGTGGTCACAGCAAGAGCCAAATGCTTCTTTCATGGTAATCTGTAATCTCCCTTCACATCTTGGCCTGATAAGAAATGTAAGCAGAAGTCTTCCATGGGGGGTAGGTGTGGTTCTGGAAAACCTTTGCTTTCTTCATAAAGGCAGGTATGTCCTCTTTCCTCTTTGTCCTTCTCATGTGTCTGCCTTACATGGGGATGTGTTTTCAGAAGCTCGTGACAACACTTCTATCAGGAAGCAGGCGACCCACATTGTTGAGTTGTTGGCCTAACTAACATACCTTTAAAATACTTGCAACAGAGCAATCAACCCCTATTTGTTGAAGCCAGTTTAATTTTTGAGATTTGCTATTGATGTATTCTTTCTTATATAACATGTATTTTGTTTGTTATCGCTTAACAAAATCTTACTGTACAATTTTATATTAAATTCTGTTGTCCTGTTTTTTTGATATATATGTGTGGAATAGGAATTGCCACCTAGCCTATGTTTTTTTTTTTTAATATTTTGTTATTTATTTATGAGGAGAGGGCTTGATTGGGCATGCCAGACCTTCTGGCCACAGTAAGGTAATCTGAGATGCATGTGCCACCTTGTGCATCTGGCTTACATGGGTACTGGGGAATTGAACCTGGGTCCTTAATCTTTGCTGGCAAATGCCTTAATCACTAAGATATCTCTCCAGCCTCTTCTTTTTTAAAGGCTTGTTTTTAGCTTACAGATTTTGAAAATATTTTATTTATTTATTTTCAAGGAGAAATAGAAATATGGGTGTGGCAGGGTCTCTAGTCACTGGAAAAACAAACTCCAGATGCATGAACCACTCTATGCACGTGACTTCACATGGACACTGCGGAATCAAACCCAGGTTGTGAAGCATTGCAAGCAAATCCCTTAATTGTTGAGTCATCTCTCCAGCTCAAGCCTGAGTTTCTTTACAGTGTTGTGTGAATCTACTGGTAAGAATAACAAATTATTATTTGCATTAATGAGCTAGCCAAAGAAGAAGTTATTGACTGAAGAATTTTGTTATTTTTCCCAATGATTTGGTAACTTTTTATGACTCACCCATTAGAAAGTAAAAGCAGGGCTGGGGTGTTTGGATTTAGTCTCTGACCCTGATACTGTGGGAGCTAACAGACCCTTTAAATAAGGCCAATAAAGGACAGTTGGGGTAGAGAAGAGCATAGAAAACAAAGGCCCTTAGGAGGTGAAAGGGGAAGAGGGAGAGTAGGGGTGGAAGAGGGAGTCTTATGGGAAGGCTAGAGCAAGGTTCCAAGAAAAGTTGTCTTATTTATTGCTGCTTCCACTTAGTTCATATTTTGGAATATTTTAAATGAGATAACATTTCCTAATTCAAAACACTAATGGCATCTCTGATATTGTTGGCTCATTTTAGGGTCAAAGTCCAGAAGTTAATAAATCCAGGGAAAGTTTTCTTATGAAATTTCTATTCCCACCCTCTCATATGCAGAAAGGACAAGAGATATATTTAATCAAATGAGCTTTGAGGTTCTGTTTAAGCAGA
Source organism: Jaculus jaculus (assembly GCF_020740685.1). Taxonomy (NCBI): domain Eukaryota; kingdom Metazoa; phylum Chordata; class Mammalia; order Rodentia; family Dipodidae; genus Jaculus; species Jaculus jaculus. The sequence continues at coordinate 142,150,672 of NC_059103.1, forward strand.
AATATTGGGGATCAAGTTGGATAATTTTAACCTTTAGGTAGGGGTGGTGAATCCATTGAATTGTATATTTTCCTAAGTGTGGTGAAGAAAAAAATCAAATAGGTGTTCTTCAAGTGGAGAGAGAGCTTTAAAATCTGCAGATGTTTTTCTTTTCAGCTCAACTGTGGTCATCCTTTTCCTCTGTTAAATGTGGCAAGGTCTGAGAAATTGCATTCTCCTAGGGTACTGCAAAGGAGAGTAATATAGGGGCTGGGTACGAATTAATGATTGAAAACTTAAATTGACTGGCAATATCTTCTAAAAATACAGATTTATTCTTTTCCCCAGTAATGCCAAATCAACTTTTAGACCACTTTACATCATAAATTCAATGTTAAAATCAAAGCAAAACAACGACAACAACAATAATAACAATAACACAATAGCATATCATTTGTTCACATCTGTGGAACAGTCTTCTGAAGCAGTGCTTTCCTGGGATGTTATTAGTTAAGCTTCCTGGGAATTCTAAATGTGAATTCACAGGGTCAACTGGATTGATGTTTATGAAAACTAGCAAAGGCATCAGTGTTCTCTTATATCAGACATGTGCCAAGTGGCTGGATAGTTCTTTAATAAGCATAAAAGTAATGCATTTCTTTATGGCATCTTCTTAGATATGAGTCTGTGGTGTTTTGTTCTGATTCATTCTTTTCCCCTGTTCTCCCCCCACCCCATGTAATCTTCCCATCCCAGCTGGTTTCCTTTCTTCTGCCAGTTAATCCCCATCTTTTGCTTTCTTACCACATGTATCCCATTATCCTCTCTATTTTCCACCCCCTTAAAATATCCTCCTTCCATCTCATTTTATAACTTTCTTGACTCCCACACAAACATATAAACACACACATATATATTTGTATATGTATTTATATATACATACACACACATGTATATGATTTTAAATCTGGGTTCCACATATGAGAGAAAACATGTGGTATTTGTCTTTCTGAGTCTGGGTAATTTCATTTAACATAGCGATTTTCAGTTACATCCATTTTCCTGCAAATGTAGTGATTTAGTTTTTCTTTTTGATATGTTTCAAAAAATACTTTATTTGGGCTGGAGAGATGGCTTAGTGGTTAAGTGATTGCCTGTGAAGCCTAAGGACCCCAGTTCGAGGCTCAGTTCCCCAGCACCCACGTTAACCAGATGCACAAGGGGGCGCACACATCTGGAGTTGGTTTGCAGTGGCTGGAAGCCCTGGCACGCCCATTCTCTCTCTCTCTCTCTCTCTCTCTCTCTCTCTGTATCTTTCTCTCTCTCTCTCTGTCACTCTCAAATAAATAAATAAATAAAAAATGAACAAAAAAATTTTAAAAAAACTTTATTTATTTATTTATTTAAGGAGGAAGAAAAAGGCAGAGAGAGAGAGAGAGAGAGAGAGGGAGAGAGAGAATGGACATGCTAGGGTCTCCAGCCACTGTAAATGAGCTCCAGAAACATTTACTACCTTATGCATCTGGTTTAGTGGGTACTGGGAAATAGAACCTGGGTCCTTAGGTTTCGCAGGCAAATGCCTTAACCACTAAGCTATCTCTCCTGCCCTTGATATGTTTTAAAAGTTTCTTTCAGTATTCTAAAATGAAGAAAATAAGTAGCTTCTTGGCTATATTGTCTTTTAAAGATGTATTTCCACTACTATATCACACATATATTAATTTAGTTGCTTCCTGATTTAGAGTTGACATTGACCTCATTTTGGATGGAGCTTCAATTACATAATATGGCTGGACAGAAATCTCTATCCCTTGCCAGAAACAATTCCAGTTCCAAGTTGTTGTAGAAGGGAAGTGCTGGCTTGGCTTCTTCATTGAGAAAACTAGAAATTCTTATATTGGCTGGAGAATTTGATCTGTCAATGAAACCTTGTATAAGAAACTCACCACAACCAATTGAGTTTCCCCAAATTTTGGGGATGAGGCAGAGAGGTGACATGTGACATGTGCTGTGAAGAATAGGATTACAGAGTGGATTCACCCAAAGCCAGTGGAGTTCTCCTTTGTTAATCCGCAGACAGGCTTTTATTTTGGTTTCTTTCAGAATTCAAGCTCAAAAGCAGATGGTTGTAGAATTAAAAGAAGCTAGGAAGAATGTAAACAACTAGGCCTGCAGGTGCTCAGATTAGTTATTTTTCAGGCTTCTTGACCTGTATATGTTAAGACTCATGGATATGTTGAAATGATTCATGTTTACTCTGATTTGTCTAGAACTACCCAGAGAACACTCCAATGGAACATACCAAAGCCATGTGTTTTGAGGGAGAAAGAGCTAGTAGTGAGTTTCAAAGTCCCTACTTATATTGATCTCCTTTCCTATGTGTTTATAAACTAATTCAAAGCTTGAAGATTTAGTTATTCCTATTTATGAAGTCCATATTGTCTTATGAATGCTATATTTTTAAACTTTTTGTTAACAACTTCCATAATTATAGACAATAAAACATGACAATTCCTTCCTCTCCCCCACTTTTGACTTCACAAATCCACCCTTTTTCATATCCCCTCCCCCTCAGAATTAGTCTCTCTTTAATTTTGATGTCATCATTTTTTCCACCTATTATGTGGGCCTTGTTTAGATAGTACCAGCACTGTGAGGTCATGGACACCCAGGTTATTTTGAGTCTGGAGGAGCACGTTGTAAGGAGTCCTACCCTTCATTTGGCTCTTACATTCTTTCCAACACCTCTTCTGCAATGGACCCTGACCCTTGGAAGGTGTGATAGAGATATTTCAGTTCTGAGCACTCTGTCATTTCTTCTCAGCACCATGGTGCCTTCTGAGTCATTCCAGTGGTCACTGCCATCTGCAAAGAGAAGCTTCTCTAGGTAAAATTAAGAGTTGCATAAATATATGGGTATGAACCCTAAGAAAAGTGCTTATGGGGCAGTTTGGTAAACATAATGTATATATTTTGCCAGACAACAGGAGGCATTACTCTCCTAGAGCTCATGACCACCCCTGCCATAGGGTTTTGACTAGGTTTTCAATACCAGGCCTATATTCCCTCCCATGGAGTGGGCCTCCAGTCCAATTAGTGAGGATCTGGCTTCCACCATAACATACATGCCACTATTGCACTCATTGGCTCCTTTGGCCTGAATGGAAAAACTTAAGGCTTGCAATGTCCACTGTTGTTTATCACCACTGATGACTTCTCTCTATCCCATAGGACTGAATGTAGCATAGATTTTTCAGCTTTTGGTCAGCTGGTCTGAACAGAGGTTTTCAGCACAGCTCCAATTTAATTTCTCAGTGACCTTGCAGCCCAAGTATGTGGAGTTTTTAGCCATAGGGTCTTCCCATCTACTTCTGGTGGGACAACAAGATCTTTGGCAATGGCCTGTAATGTTTTGGGGACATCAGGGTGCCCTGTGGCCAACAACTCCATGGAAGGTATCCCATCCCTGGCACTGAAACTTTTCTAAGAACAATCTATGGCTCTTGAGTGTACCATTATCCAAAATATAGATTTCCATATGGCTTATTCATAGCATCTTAAGCTGTGATTAACTCTCCTGCTACCCTTCCTTTACTTTCCCCTTTCCTCTCTTAGACCATTGTACATATGTAAGAAAATGAGCAGATTACTGGGGGTAATGCTCTATTTTTAAGGAAAAATATAACAACTGCATTCAACCCACAAAATGTAGACTAGTATTGAAGGCAAATTGTTATGCAACTGTAAAACCAGAGACTTAAAAAAAAAATGATACCAGATATTTTGTGACAAGAACATTTATTAAGGGAATTTGGACCAGGGGTAGTTTTGATAGAGAAGTATGTGGATTCTTCTTTTTCTATTTTTTAACAGAGGGGTGGCATGGGTGCAACATGGCTTCCAGCTATTGCAAACGAATTCCAGATACTCCAAATGATGTGCCACCTTGTTCATCTGGCTTATGTGGGTCCTGTGGAATTGAACAGAGGTCATTTGGCTTTGCTGGCAAGTGCCTTAATGATTAAGACATCTTTCTCCAGCCCCTTGATTTTTCTTAACATGAGGGATAAGTAATTCTTTTTAAAAGGCACCATAGTGCTGAAAAGAAGGGACAGAGGAATGTTCAGTACTGAAATATCTCTATCATATCTTCCAAGGCTAAGGGCCCATTGTGAAAGAGGTGACAGAAAGGATATAAGAGCCAAAGGAAGGGTAGGACTGCTTATAATGCAATCGTTCAGACAGAAATTGGCCTCAATATTCATGATCTCACAGTGCCTAGTACTACCTTCACAAGATCCTCATAATAAGAGAAAAGATGATATCAAAATAAAAGAGATACTAGGGCTGGAGAGATGGAGTAGTGGTTAAGTGCTTGCCTGTGAAGCCTAAGGACCTCGGTTCGAGGCTCGATTCCCCAGGACCCACGTTAGCCAGATGCACAAGGGGGCGCACGCATCTGGAGTTCGTTTGCAGTGGCCGGAGGCTCTGGCGTGCCCATTCCCTCTCTCTCTCTCTATTTGCCTCTTTCTCTCTCTGTCACTCTCAAATAAGTAAATAAAAGTCTTAAAAAAAATAAAAATAAATAAATAAAAGAGATACTAATGGAGAGAAGGAGGGGATGTGATAGAAAGTGGATTTGTGAAGGGGAAAGTGGGGGGAGAGGGAATTATCATAGTTTATTGTCCATAATTATGGAAGTTGTCAATAAAAATGTTTTAAGAAAGGAACAGAAACTGCTGTTTTTGTTTGCTTCTTTGAAAAAATACTTCTTTTGGTGTGTGTGTGTGTGTGTGTGTGTGAGAGAGAGAGAGAGAGAGAGAGAGAGAGAGAGAGAGAGAGAGAGAGAGAGAGGGAGGGAGGGAGGGAGAGAGGGAGAGAGCACATGGGCACATGTATTCCATGGTACACATGTGGAAGTCACAGAATAACACTGGATTTCGTTGTTGCCTTTCCACTTTGCTTATGGCAGGTCTTTCATTGTTCACTGCTGGGCTGGGTCCACCATGCTAGCTAGCTAACCTTGGGGATTTCCCTATCTTTGCCACCCTTCTTATCATGAGCATACTGGGATTACAGATGCTCACCTATAGCACCTTGCTGTTTATTTGTGTGCTGGTGACCTGAACTCAGACACTCAGTCTTGCATAGCAAGTGTTATCCACTGAGCCATTTCTCCAGCCCTGCTTGCTCTGTTTTTAAAGGACACTTTTGACACAATGTTACATGTCCTTTCATTCTGACCACAAGGACAGGCAATGCACTATCAACGCAATGTTTCTCAAGTCTTATTTAATGTGGGTGTGGATTGAACACGATATTTGCGCAATGTTCACAATGAGCACATTGCTGGTAATGTGATATAGTTCCTAAGAATTAGATTTTCTGGTGTTTCTTTTGAAATTGAAGTATTTATTGGAACCTTAGGGAAGGTAATGCATGGAAGAGGAGAGGATAATCAAGGGTAGGTCATTCAAGAAGCTACTTTGGTGGACAACTGGAACAAAATTCCATGCAAAAATTCTAGAAAATAATGCTCTTTTCTTGGAATAGCTCCTCTGTAGAGATGAGAAAGTAGGCATTTCTATGAACCCATTCCCATCATTTTGGTCGCTCTTAAGAGATGGCAAATGCCTGACGCTTATAATTCTATGATTACAGAAAGAGTGCTCTACACAAAGGAGATCTCCACCATAGGAAGTCATCTGGAGCAGTTGGCTTCAAGGAACATGGTCTGCACTGACAGTACCTGACACAGTTGCAGGTGGAGTTACTGAAGTGGTTGAACAATCTTCACATGGAAACCATCCTCACTCATGAATTGCTTGATAACTAGTGATATTGGCTACTAACCAAAAAGAATTAAATTGTCAGAGGGTTTTCTCATGTAATTCTTATTATGTAAATAAGGACATTAAAGTAAAAGTTTTATTGATTAGCCAAAGACACAGACCCTTTTGGCATAATGGACTCATGATTTAATAAGTTATATTACATGATTTGTTTATCATTAAAATACTAGCTAAACTTTTGAATAATGTGTGATTAAGTGGGCACCACAGATCCATGTTCTCAGTCTCCTCTGTCAGCACCATTTCTCATGATCCACCCACAAAATCACATGGCAATGAGTTGGGCTAGAAAGGTACCCTATAATATGTCTTCCAAAATTTGATCAGGAAAAAGTCTTTTAAGCTTATTGCCATCAAGGCATAAGTAAATCAGTTAATTTTATATTGAAGTGTTACTCAAAAATAGCAAGTAAAAGCTGGTTGTGGTGGCGCATACCTTTAATCACAGTATTCATGAGGCAGAGGTAGGAGAATTTCCAGGAGTTGGAGGCCACCCTGAGTTTACATAGTAAATTCCAGGTCAGCCTGGGCTAGACAGAGACCCTGCCTTGGACGAACAAAACAAAACAACAGCAACAACAAAACATCAATTCAAATTCAAAAGCCTCAGTGATGAAGCCTTCGTGCAGTCAGTTGAGGGGAAGTTAAATTTGGATCAAGCAGACCTAAAGTAATTTTAAATATTCATGCTTATGCATTAGTGTATCCTTCTGGAAAATAATGCTGATGATGAAGTCATTACAGTGTTTGGTATAGGGCGAGGTTTATTTTGCTAGGGCAACAATGATAGTGCTTGGAAGAGAAAGTTGTATGCATTTGACAAGTATGAAGTGTAAGAATCACAGTCATTTCTTGACTTTTTTAAGTCAAAATACATAATTACATTTTCATCATACTATTATACTTGATTAAATACCACACATACAGTAACTTACTGCAGAATCATCCACTTTTGATTACAAACTCAAAGAAAATTTCAAATTTTCAGAGATCAGAAAATATTCAAAGAACAAATAATCAACAAATTTCAGTTTTTGATTACTTGTAGTTACTGTTATCTTCCAGTTCATTGTTAGTTTTTTGCTAGGATTAAGTTCTTTCCATTATGTTCAATATTAATAGCCTGTTGTTTTGAAATCATAGTCTGCATCCATTAATGTTAGGAAATTTAGGAACTTTATTTCTAGTACATTATAACAAGTTTGCATTGTTCAGCACAATTGCATTGGGTATGTTGGAACCTTAGCACAGGTGATTGTCTCCCTTTATCCCTGGCTTTCTGTGGCCCAGGCCATTTCTGTCTTCTCCAGACCCACACTGGATTTTATCAAGGAGTTCCAGTTCTTTTTTACTGTCTGGGACTACATATGATTGCTCTGTTTATTTACCAAATACCAAGGATCTTCTCTGGCTGGGAAGCAGGCTGGATGTTCAGGATATAAGGAAGAGAAACAACGTTGATATTGTGTTAGCAGTATTCACAAATAACAGAGAAAATGACTGGACACGCCTCTTAAATACCTTCCAGGATTTCAAAGACAAATGTTTAGCAAGGAACATGTAAGTGGATTTGGAAACTAATTTAAAACTATAATGCTGGTGGAATGAGAGCATAACACTCAGGGACTGGATTTCTAAATATATACCATTTAATATAAAATGATTGAGAGGTGAGGCAGCAAGCAAGAAAGGATGTGCTTCCTTGGTTCTTTTCACCTAAGAAAGTGAGAAGCTTTGCAATGCTGAGCTATCTCTATCACTCTATTAGGACCTTAGTTCAGACATACCCTAACATCAAAGCCTAAAAGGCAGCAATCAGAATGACTGCTTGATAAAACATTGACTTTAGCTGGCATAATTTCCATTGCAACTGTTGCATAGCTCTGTTATTTTGACTCATGGCTAATAGTAGGCGGTTATTGTTTTTGGAAGTTGTACATGTTTTCCCACATGGTCTCAAAACAAAAGCAATAAATTCCCAAAAAAGAACTTCTTGTAATAGTATTCTTTCCTAAATCAAAAATCTATTTTGCAACAAACTGCTCTACTTGTGCTTAGCTTGTCTGTCTGGATTCATTCACAGTCTTTTGGGGAAAGCATTTAATGCTAGCTAGCTCTTAGAATTAAATGCTAATAATGGTGTGTGAAGGAGTTGAATTGTACTTTCAAATTTATTTCAGCATTCCAGATAAAAATGTTTATGTAAAGAACATTTTTTTCTCTTTCAGGACTCATGTTAAAATAAAACTCATAACTTGGGTCCAGAGGAGCACATCTCCCTGGTGTGCTCAGTGCTGGGGGTTTGGTTAAACACACTGGTTATCATTCTACATAGCCCTTGAAGTCCAAGCCTTCCCTCCAGCCTCATCAATGCTTATTTCGGTTTTCCCAGAAATTCTTGAATTATTTCTTTGCCAATTTAAAAAAGTAGTGGTTTTGAAACTGTAATAAAGAAAATCAACTTTTTCACTGCCGGATACAGGTAGGAAACTTGTCTTGATTCCTATAAAAGGAGGCTTCCAAATGCAAACACTTTTGTAAGGAAAAACATCTGAATACTCTAATGGAAACAGTATGCCGTGTTATTTTGCTGATGAAATTCAAGCAAATTTGAACAGTTGTCTAAGAAAATAATGCCTATTGTATTTGTTCTTATAAAAACATGGAAAATAAAAGACAGCAAATGAATACACATGCGATGATGTTTAAGTCATAAACCTTTCACTGAGAGACACGTATAAGAAAGTAAGTTGCTTTGAAGTGTAGAATTTGATGTCTTTTCTCAACAACTGAATATGCCCATGGAACTAGCAAGAATTAGATGTGCCCCAGAGCATTGTTCTAGAGATTTCTCTCCTCCCAATGTCATTCCCACTCTTCAGGGTAAAAACTTCCTAAAATCTAGTAATATAACCTCCTTGTGCTTTTTGTTGGCTCTCATCAATGGAGCTAGATAGCACACTTTCTTCTGTGTCTACATAGTGAATGGCTGGAATACAGCTGTGCACATTAAACATTTCTTGGAGGTATAAACTGACCACGGGAACTGGAGTGTGCTAGCATGTGCATGTGTTCACGAAGGGTGGGAATGTCAGGTTGTTGAAGGAAACCTGCGCACTTTCATTTTAGGCTTGCTTATAGTAATTTTTCTTCCAGTCTCATTCATCATGAGAGATTTCCTTACTGAAACAATAATCTTAAAAGCACCATGCTGTATATCCACTAAAAGATGAGTTTTGTTAATAGAGCTTTTTGTTTGTTTTGTTTACTGAGCCAGGATCTCGCTCTAGCCCAGGCTGACCTGGAATTCACTCTGTAGTCTCAGGGTGGCCTCAAACTCATGGCCATCCTCCTGCCTCTGCCTCGCCAGTGCTGAGATTAAAGGGCTGCGCCACCACGCCCAACATACTTTTTGTTAAACTTTTTTTTTTTGGTAGTCTAAATCATCACTTGTGAAAACATGTCCATTACAATACTAGCAATTACACCTAAAGGCCACAATAATAAGCTCTGCAATAAAAGCTGAATCTGGAATCCACTTGGAATTAGAGTATGTATTTTAATCCTTTAGAATTAAATTTACCATGTTATAAAAAAAAAGGTACTACAGTGCTTTCCATGAAGGCAAGATGAAAATTTGTAAGCATTTTCACCCAGAAATATATCAGACACAGCATTCCTACCTGCTTGGTCCTCCTCATCTTCCTTCTTCTTGCTGAAGCCAACTATGTTTAGTTTAAAAGAAAATAAATTGTCTTCCTTTTTAATTTTTGGAAACAGAGTCTGGCTGTGTACTCTAGGTAGTCCAAGAAGTCTCTACATAGCCCAGGCTGGTCTTTTAGTTGAAACACTCTTGCCTCAGTCTCCCCAGTGATAGAATTATAGCCATGATACACCACTGATTACTGAAAATAAATTTAATACCAGAATATTTATTTGGTAACTTACTCCTTCTCTTGGAGAAAGGAGAGAAAACCAGGCTTGGAGATATCTTGGCCATGTGAGATCACTTAAACCAAAGTTTGAAATGGCCTTGTATAGATCAGTTGCCATGACCTCTTCTTCAGATCCCAAATCCTTCACTGGGTGGTCAGTCTCCATATGAACCCAGGGACCCTGGTATCCTAAAGTTTATATTCCTGAACTGTCTCCTTCCATGTCAAGTCAGAACTGCTCTGTGTGAAAAGGATAAGAATGACAGGGTATGGCTATAAGAAGACATTAAAAAAATCATTTAAGCTTTTACTTGGTCTCTAAAATCACAGGTGTAGGGTTTGGGATAGCAAGTCACCACAATAATTCCTGGGAATAACTAATTCCTCAAGGTAACAGGAAGGGACAACTTCCCATGTAAGTAAGTCACCTTGGAAGCCAATCCTCCATATCTGGTCACACCTTTATATGACTACAGCCCCAGCTATCATGTTGACTACAAACTTCTGTGAGTCTCTGAGCCACAGCTACTCAACCACATGGCTTTGTTAAGTCTCTATTTGAGTAACATTGTCTGGGTCCATCTACCCATATTTTAGGTACAAAGACACTTTGGAAATGCTAGCAGCTGACTTTTGGGGTTTTAGAATAGGAGCTGTGCTCTTCCTCATGGAATTACAAAATCTCCAAGTCTAGGAAAACAGTTTTGATAATGGGTAACCAGGAAAGATACCAACTGTAATATGCCCTGGATTCTCAAAGAGTGGGCAATAGACAGGTGGTATCTGTGAGGTTTTGTTCTTAGTATATGGTAAAATAAGTATGGATAATGAAAATATGCATTCACAACTCATAGCAACTTGGTAAGGTGAAAGTATTTCATTGCATTTGAAAATATTGACACACAAAAAAACAAACTATAACAGAAAAGTGGTCCTTCACTACAAATAATTTGAAAGCACTGGGGACTATAGTACCATATCATAACAGAAGGGATTATCTGAAACTAGTATAACCCCCAACTCTGATTCCAAAGCTTTAGAAGAAGGCCTCTTTCTGCTGCGATAGACAGCATTCAGCAATGTTTGTTCTCTGCATCCTTTAGTTATCCAAAAACACTGACACTGTTCATAGCTAAAGTCATCACAAAATAATAAAAATTATTCTTGTCCATGTACATTATGGGAGTAAGAGCAATAATACTATAAGTGCCACAATAAACTATAATTAAAATATTACTACATGTCACATTTACTCAACGAGACAGCTGGAGCACAGAGAAACCAAATGACTTGCTCATTCCCATGACTTTCAAGAGGGAGAAACAGGTACTGGGTCTAGGCAGGCTGCTCTAGCTGGAACTTGCTTCTTGATGACGCTGTTACACTGCCTTTCTATGATCATAAGAAAAGGCTTGATATGATCCAAAATATCAGATCAAAACGCTATATGAATATAGTTTTTGTTTCTTCTTCATGGTGGTCTTGGCATGATAGGTCTTTGCAGATATCTTTGAAAACTTTTAAGAAAATCCCATTTTTTAATTGTTAATATGCTACCTAGTAGAAAATATCTAATGTCTGCCATCTGTAACATTATAATGTTCTTTAGATATATTAAATACCTGCAACAATGATGCTTTAAAATTAAATAAATGTCCTTGTGTTCACTATTACTAAAAAGAATATCACAGAACTAGTACACACAAACTTTTTAGAATTCAACTCAGAAGTATTTTCCATGCTAGATTGATTTCTACATTATTCATCAATCTTTGTGCATTTTTTAAAAATAAAATTTCATTCCCCCATAAGCCTATTTTATATAAAAGACCAGAAAGCCGATCTTCTGAGCCAGGGGACTAGTCCCCAGTAATGAAGCAGCTGTCCTTGACCTCCGAACCAGGTGGGGTGGGGTTCGGGACTCCTAGTTGGGGCTTTTCTATCCCCTGCAACAATTCGCATCCACCCCTAACTGACAGAACCCCAAGGACTTCAAGCCTGTGACTCCCAGCCCACTTTGAAGAATGCAAAGCAAACTAAAAGTCATTTCACAGTAGGATTGATTTGCAGCCAGGATCAACCAGCTTTTGGCCTTCTGTTTGTGTAATTTGGAAGATTCTACCATCAGATCTTCTCTATATAAAATGTTTCCTGTTTGAGTTTCCGTTTTCCAATGAATGGATTTATTATGCTAGAGTATGACTTATCCTAAGTTGTTCTAAGAAGGGCAAGATGAATGAAAGGTTACAGATCAAACATATTTATTTTTCTCCTGTCATCTGAAAATTAGCTTATGTGTATCATTTTTTTGGAAAAGTAAAGGAACAATGACATGACACACATTAATTCTTTGAATCCAGTGTAATAAGATTAAGCAGTTCTCAGAAAATAGATATGAGCAGGGCACGAAGCAATGGAGGAATAAAAAGAAAGAGAGGGAGTGTGAGTAGTTCGCACGGACACTTATCTCAGTAGGGAAGTCAAGGTGGGTCTCTCCATACCCATCAGTGGAGTAGGCAGTGAGACTAGAAGAGACAGTGTTGGATGAAGAATACCAAGAAGCATTCATGGACATTGTAAAACTTAATCCTTTGGCATGATTTGTATAACAGCTTAGCACATGAATACTGTTAAACATAAACACATGCAGTCTTCAAAGCAGCTACTTGAAGTAGGTACTACTGTACTTTGTTTTCCATTTTACTGTTCCAGAAATTATATTACATACCTAGTGAAAGGTAGCTGGAGTTCATCCCAGTCTCCTAAAGCATGTGCTTCTAACCCAGACTTCATGGGCTCCCTTGGGCTGAGCAGAAAAGTGCCAACAGCACTCCAAGGTGAAGATAGGACACAGAAAGATTTAAATAGACAATGGGAGGTGATCATTGAATATGTTGCCAGAGAAACAAATTTGACTAAAACAGATGGTTTTTATAGGGAAGTTGGCATTTGTCATTTAGGATAATTGATAAAGTTGAGAAATAGAATAGAAATTAGTGATTCCTACATGAATTGATTCTGAGCATGAAAATAATGTATTGGAAACTGTTTGCTTAAGAAGGTGAACTGAGTACTTGTGTATAGACAGGCAAAGCAAGGACAGATCAGAGGCTGTGAAATCACTAACAAGAAGTTGCTGAGCGTAGGTGGGAGATGATGAAGACCTAGACTAATGTGCATGCTCTCAAAAACTTGGTCTTAGACTGCTTATACTCAAAAATGAATGAGGATCAAAAGTGCTTGGTTTTTGTATATTTTTATCTGTTGATGTTTATTGGATTTGAAACTAAGCTTTAAACATAATTTATTAAATCATTTAAAAATAAATCTACTACATATTATCACAAAAACAATTTTCATTAAAAAATGTTTTATAAACAATGAAAAATGATATTGATTTATATTTCTACAAAATTCTTTAATTTGTGGGTTAATAGGCTCCAAATGAGTTGCCATACCGTCAGTGGTCAGATATGTGATGTCACCCACGTGGATTCTTGATAAATCCATTGTAACCCTTATGAGAGACAGAGTGAAAGGAAAAAATTAGACTTGATACAGTCATAAAATTGTGATCCTGTGATCTGCAAGATTCGTAGACTTCTCACAGGTCCAGTATCACAGGTTGAGAATCAGTGTGCTGGAGTATGACTGAGAAAATGGAGAAACAGGAAATTCATCATTGAGAAAGAACAGCCACATCTGGAGACTGACCTGGCCTAGGGAGGCTGCAAAGGAAAGAATATCAGAAAGGCCCAGCTCATCCAGCAGGGTCACATGGGGAAATTGTAAGACCACCATAGGGTGGGGAAATGCAGAGGGGAAGGAGTTGGGTGGGGAAATTGGCTTTTCTGGTTTGGGTGATGTCAATGGGAAGAGAAAGAAAGTTATCCAAACAAGCAAGGATTAGTTCACAGCAGCTGATAGCATCTTTGATTCTAATGGAAGTAGATTTTTGTAATGGCAATTTCAAACTTACACCAAAACATGTGAGATATTAAAATTCCTTTTAAACTCATCACAAATTATTATTTATTTTTGTATGTTAAGGATTGAAATGCTAGAAGAATTCAACTGTTTTTGAAAGCTTTTGTTTTTTAAGCTGAGGAGTAAATATATGGTTATTTGTTATATTATTCTGAAAACATAATGTTGTACCTAGAATAAACTTTAACACATTTAAAATATTAAAGTTCACACCATGTACTAAACCACACATGTCATACAAACACACTGATACAATATACATAGATATTTCTTAGGTCATTTGACATCTTATTCCTAGATGCTAATGATATTGACATCCTATTTGGAGCAGAAAAAGAGAAAAGAAAAAAACCTGAACTAAACTTCAAATCTTGCACCTTCTCTTTAAATATTTAAATATGGTCTGCAAGGTAATTACAATTGCAAAATAGAGAAACTTCTGAGCAAAATGGGAGGAGCCTAGAGAAATTTACCACATGTAGTAGAAGAGATAACAGGGACAAAGAATCCCTGCTCAGGAGATAAGGCATGTGAGCATCATGTGCATCAGCAGAACCAAGGCCTTAGCAGGTGCATCAGAGAGGAAATGACCTTGTAACTGGGAAGTTGTCCAGCCTAGTTCAGTTCTAGGCCTGGAGGTAGTGGGAACTTGAGCACTGAATAAGGCACACTAGTTTAGAAGCATAAACTATTGCACTGTCATTCATTTTAAAACAACTTAATTCATAAACATATAGCTGCAGTGATTTGGGGAAGATTGTAGTGATGGTGGTGCAGAAAGCCTCCCTCTGCTTTCAATACTCTCCCAGAGACACCAAAATGCTATTGGCGACCTGACTTTTGCAGGTCCTCCTAACTGTTATGATTATATTCTTGGTTGCTGAGTCATACAACTGTCCTTCTTAGACCTCTCCATGGCTTGGCACTGATTTTCCACTAGCCTTCACCAGTGCAGCACATTCTTGGAACATACCTAAGCTTCCTTTCTTCACATCTCATAGATTTATTTTCTGATGCTTTATTACTCCACAACTATGCCTATCTAACACGCTACTATTTGAGGGCCTTTTTTTTTTTTTTTTTTTTTTTTTTTTGCCTTAGAAGTCATTCAGATTGTATCTAGCAGCTCTTTGGACCAAAGAATGAATGAAGGCAAAAGTTGTTTCCTTATTTTTTTTTTTTACATAAAAGGTAATACAAAGTAACTCCAAAAAAGTTAAAAGAAGTTGAGATGATGTGATTCGACATGTTGTGGTTGGTTTATATGTAGCACAGGTGAAAGGGAACAATCATTATGCTATCTTAAGTAATAAGAAAAAAGTCCTAGAGAGAAGGAGTATGTCACTTCCATGCAGTGTCTGGACCCTTGGAAAATATACTCTAACTCTGGATGCCAGATTGAATGAATAAATGAATGTATGAGTGAATAAATGGTGAAATGAATGAGGTAAACACACTATATGTGCAAGGACTTCCTAGTTAAAAATAATTCCTTGATACACAAAGACAAAATTTGCTGTGTCCATAATTTTTCAGACAATAGAATTAAATTTTCTTGACAAAAAGAAGAGCTACCTTAATTCCAAGTACAGCAATTTTCTGATAATAATAGTTTCATAAATCCACATATTCTATAAACTCTCATAACTCTCAATTTTTGCTATGTGTGCAGTTTCCTCATGACCTTTGGAGCATGTGGAAGTCTCCCCCTTGTTAAGTTCCCCGTAGTCCTTAATTACTAGAAATTTAAGCACCTAGCAGGCACAGCAGCTGTTCTGAGGTTCAATTATTTCTCTGCTTTTCTTCTAGGAATCACCAAGGGCTGAATGCTTTCCATTTCTTTATCTTTTTTTGTAAAATATTTTATTTATTTATTTGTAAGGAAAGAGACATAGAGAAAGAATGAGAGAAAGGGAGAGAATGGGCACACCAGTGCCTCCACAGACAAACTCCAGATGCATGCACCAGTTTTGTGCAGCTACCTGCCTTTACGTGGGTACTGGAGAGTTGAACTCTGGAGGTTAAGCATTTCAGGAAAGCACCTTAACCATTGAGCAAGCTCCTAGCCTTGTTTCTCTTTATTGAGCAACGGGGGCATGGTGAGAGCCCTGTTCCCACATCACTAAATGACTAACTGAAACAGCAAGACCAGAGGACTCAAGAGATGTGCAGGAGCAAGCACTAATCACCATGGGCAACAGTTGGTTTTGATCAAGATTCAGCCATCAAGAAACTGGGCTGGAACGTCCAGAATGGTAACTGGTAAACTATTAAAGAGTAGTCTGAGCAGTCATGACATAGAACCTCAGCCACTACCTGAGTCCATGTGTTGAAAGCTTTGGGATCTAGGGTCCAGAGAGTTTAAAGAATTTATCTGAAGTCACACAGCTAATTAGTGGTGTGTCAGAAGCTTAATTTGTTACAATTCAGGCCCAGACCACAGGTTTTCAGTTTGGGAAACACAAGCCTAGAAAAGCTAGAGGCCAGCTGTTTAAAATACATAAGTCATAACGCTATAGAACTTCCTATCAAGGGAAAGTGTATGGGGTAAAATTATACAAAAATGTGGGTTGGGAAGATTGCAATAATTACAGGTACTTGCTCTCAAAGCCTGCTAGTCTGGGGTTTGATTCCGCAGTACCCACGTAAAGCAAGATGCACAAAGTGGCACATGCATGTGGAGGAATTTTTAATTTTGCAGTGCCATGAGGCCCTGGTATGGCCCCCCTCTCTGTCTCTTAAATTTAAAAAAGTAAACAAAAATGACTATAGGATTGCATTATTTTCTTAACAAGTGTTACTTATTAAATGTTGAGACATGTTCTCCTTGTTTTACTCATTTGAAGGAACTCTATTCAGAACTGTAGAACATCACCAACCAGTAAGTCATTTGCATGCTAGGCCCCGAGTGTGATAGGAAACAAAACTGGTGCATGTAATTTGAACAATAATGGATTTTTATAGTCACCAATGTAAGGACTTGCAGTGTGGGGATACAGGGCATTTGATGACTGAGCAAAAAAAAATATATATGAAAGTTCTTGGCTGAACACAAAGCATTGCATGTTAGAATACTGACATTGTACTGAAAAGAACAAATTTGGTTAAGTCCTGGCATTTTAAAGTGGAGAATCATTTGATAGTTCACTGAGAAAGTGTGCCCATAAAAAATTATACAGAACACTCAGTTTCTACAGGACAATCTGAGGAATAATATTTTGTGAAATCTGAAGTGACCTTGCTAATTTAAAGAATAGAGTTTTTATCATTTTCAGTTTCCTGTGATTTAAAAGCCACATGTTGGCTTTTCAATAAATATTTTAGCCACATCAGGTGCATGAATAGACTCCAGGACCCATCTGCTATATGGCTGCCAATTAAGTGTGCTGTGTTCTCACTGGCAGACCCTCTGTTCCATTAAAACAAGAGGCTTTTCCAGGAAAAAATATCCAGGGATTTTCTCTGGTCATTAGATAGCTCTACACCAGATAGGAACATAAACCTTTTCTTTGTGTGGAGAAAGAAGAACTCTTTCCTGAAGTTTGACTCATATTACAAAAATGGGGGAAAGGGATTTAAGTGCTTATTTCAGTTCCTTTTCCAAACATGGAAAGTTAAATAGTTGTCCGGCCTCAATCTTGCAGATGAAGATCTCATTGCAAATGTAAACTTCACTGGTCAACTTGCAGTGTTCCACACACAGCAAATAACCCAGACTCCAAAGTTCAAAATGCCACATGCACATCCTGGCTTCAAGTTGTCGAAGTGTTAGTGAGATCAAAAGCACAAGAGCTTTGTGTGTGCTCCTGATTCATCTCACTTCTTCTTGATGGCCTGGGTTTTGAGCTCTGTGTTTTACCCTTTTCACTGGAAATCACATGAGAAAACTAGCATTATTACTAGTTGGCTCAAGGGAAATTAAGAACAGAAATGGAACTTAAACTCATGGTTTTTGATTGTCGAGTTTAGGTTCAAGAAGTCAGATGGCCTCACACTTCCCCCTGCCCTTGCTGCAGTGAAGTACAGCAAGAGAGGTCTCACACAGAGATGACTCTCTGTGGGTTGCCTGCTCTAAGGATCAAAGCCACATAGGACACATTACTGGAAACAAGCCTAAAAAGTTCCATCTGGAGTTTTGTCTGGATCATGTATGTTATTCTGTGAGCCTCAACATTACCAGTTTCAAAATGGGAATACTCACTCATTCTGCTTCTCTTGTAAATTCATTATGGAAATTAAGGTAGCCTCCAGAACATTGCAGAGTTCTGAGCTTACCATCTTGTGAACTTTCGATTTTTTTTTTTTATATTGGAGACATTGAACCACATTGACTATCAGGTGGCCTCCAAGAGCATGAATGCAACTGCAATTGCTTACTGAGAAAAGGGTAAATTAGGTCAATTATCCAGAGAAGCGGAATAGAGATGACAAAAATCCCATTAGTTAATTAACAGGTGGAAGTCTCTTACTCTCCCTTTCTCCCTTCTGCCTTTTTCCCTTCCATCCTCAGTATAAAACTGTTGATTACTTTTGTTTTGTTAATCATTCATTGATGCCATTATTCCTTGCATGCTCAATACTCCACAGTTTGGGCTGAGAGGAGTCCCTTCGAGTTGACTTCTGCGGCCTGCTGCCATGGCTCCAGCACTCTTTGAGCCCTTCCTCATGTCCTTCATGAGATACATTAGACCACTTCCAAGTTCCCCTTCTCCAGCATCAATCAGTCTTTCCCAAGAAGCCCTGGTTCCTTTCTATAAAGCAGCACAGCCAGGAGTGTGTGTCCTGTAGGTGCACACAGTGCCACAACAAGGAGAGGGGACAATGTGTGTTGGGATGTCTGTGGACAGAGAAGGAAGGGGGAGGATCAAAGAAAGAAAGGAGGGTAGAACAAAATGGATGAAGAAGCTTCATTGTTTATTCATCACATTTTATGGGGGAAGATGAGCCATGGGCCTAGAGATGCAGGAAGGAGCCTGGCATGGAGGACTTTGCTGGCCATAGTAAGATATCTGATTTGTTCTAACGTGTGAAAGCTTTAACCAATTCATCTTATTAATTAATGACTGTCATAGTGTGAGTTTCAAAGCAAAAGGTCCTAGAAAGGAGCAGGAGGAAATACCATGAGACGGAACTTCTGACTCTGTTTCCACCTTATGTCTAACATGGCAAATTCCCTGGCAGACCAGACTTCTCATCCTCCCTCCCTCCCGGGTCTGTCAAACATCGTGTACGGGTTCTTGGTCCTTTTATCTGAAGGTATTTAGAAGTTGATTGCTGACTTTATTTCTTAGAGGCGTTTGCAAATATACTTGCAGGACAGAAGCATGAGGCAATAAGAAACAGAAGCTCAAGACCATTCTCCCGCTCTCACAGACTGCAAAGTGCTCACCATTACAAGATGGCTTTTGCATGAGTATAACTGTTTAATATACATGGATAAAACATAGGAATGGTCGGGAGGCAGAGGTAGGAGGATTACCGTGAGTTCAGAGCCACCCTGAGATTACCTAGTGAATTCCAGGTCGACCTGGTCTAGAATGAGACCCTACCTCGAAAAATCAAACAAATGTAGCAGACCGGGTACAGTAAACCATACAAATATATCCCCATTTCAGAAGCTCACCTGCAAGTATATTTATTCCTGCTTCAGGGCCTTGATGAGACCTTGTCTTCTATAGGAAAGCTTCTCTTTTCCTTTCTCTTCACCTGGCTAGTTTCTATTTACTTTTCAGCTTAATGTACTTTCCTCATAAAAGCCCTCCCTGATTTAAGAGTCACTATTAAATTTATTAGTTATATACACTCTGGTAGGACCTAGACTCATCCTTTGTGATACAAAGTGAAAGCTGTAGAGGCTTCTGTGTCATTCTGCTCAGTTTTCACCAAGTCTTCTAGGCTGAGAACTCCATGAATTCACACAGTCTTGTTCATTAATATATAACAGAGCTTCCATATGCAAGGGACTCAGTAACTAACCTTTTTCCATAGTATATAACTTTTTGGATAAGTGATATTCAATCCTACGCACCCCCCGCCCCAGAAACAGCTATAAGCTATTTATCTACAAATTTGGCATTAACAAAAATGTGCAGAATAACTAAACTTATTATGCATATCTACATTTTTTCTTTGTGCATGACAAACATGTGCATGGTATATGCATTTGAGTGAATGGAACTAAAATTCAGCAATTAAAATAACCAGCATGCTTGTTCTTTTTCCTCAGAGCTAGTGGTTCTCAGCAAGTGAGGCTTGGTGGTCACTAAACATTTTCAAATTTTAGTTACATATTGAAACAGGTTATTTCTTTGAAATATTGGAGGATTCAAAATTCTGGCAAATATAACCATGCAGCAAATATAAGAAAATATTGCATCATGTGCCTAATTAGTCAGGTTAAACCCCAAAGTGATTCCCATGTTTCTCTTTTGGATCATAAACACTCTGCAGTCTCAAACTATCCCTTTTGTCTCGCCAAGTACTTTCCCAAATCGGAGTCAGGCTTTTCTATAACTAATGCTAGACAATTTTTGGTAGCTAGAGATAAAAATGTTTTTATTGGATGGAAAAACAAAGGTTATGTTTAAATGTACTAGAAAATTAAGAAGCCCAAACAATTTGTTCATCAATCAAAACAATGGAAATGTTGAAAAAGGAGCCTTCTAGTTAACAGTGTTTTCATCTGGGGCTCATTAGAGGTTCAGAAAGTGGTTCTTTCTCCAGTCTCTCACTAATGTGCTGCTGCTGGGAGCCCCACCAGGTGTTCCTTACACTGATTTCCACTCAGAGCAATTTTATCTGAAAGCCCATCGCTTTCACGCCACACAAATGCAGCCCTGTTCCCTGGTGCTGCTGAGTAGTTCCTACCACCAAGCCTAGACCAGGATGAGTGTGCTTCCAAATCATAAGGACTAAGAACCCCAAATTCACCTACCTGTTTGACTTTTTGTTAATGGGAATTCAAGCTGTTTCAGTGGAGGATTTTCTTTAAAGAGTTGCCTGGCCATATTGAAGTTCTCCAACTCATGTTAACAATTTTGTTCTGCAGTAGGTGTACTAGGACAATATTTTTAAATTTAAAAAGCATAAAATAATTTACAATTCATAAACAATGCCCATTTGTTTTCTAGCTTGTTTCAATGAGAGCAATGGCCCCTCCACATAGGGGAGAGCAACTTGCTCCCAATCAGTCTGGCTTTTCCTATCAAACTTTCCTTGTGGTTTTCCACAGCGAAAGGAGACTTCTGTTCAACTGAACTCTGGCTTGGTGAGGAGTCTCTTGACACATTCTTTCCTTTAATTTAATGTTGGACCTGGCTTTGAAATCTTTCTGTGTTATAGACTTCCTTTTCAAATAATGGCCAGCTCTGGCAACAGAACATATATAGCAGACTATATCATAACCTGTTCCAAGGGCAATTCATTGGGATTGTATTACATGTGAAGTACACATGAATACCCTGAGCCAAAGAGCTTTGGAGATGCATTAAGAAAGAAGCACCATTTTCATGGCTCAGAGATGTAGGACACAAGTGATAAGCTATCATAAGGAGGAGGAGAAAGCCTAGGACTCCTTTGTGAAGAGAAAGTCAGAGAAAGGTAGCAGGAAAAGAAGTAACAAGTCAAGTGAGATGGATACAGTTGTGATAGTGGGATCCGAAGTTGTCCTTTAATGTGACAGAACGATTTTCTCAAGGGATTGTGTGGGGCCTTTACCTTCTCTGAGAAGAATTGAAATCATTTTAAAGGTCACTGATGACACAGCTATCTCTACTAGCAGGACCACATGTTGATGCACATGGGGAGGAAATGCACTTGGCCTGTGAAGTCATGAATTCTCCTGTAGCTCAGGAGGATTTGTATGTTGTTATGAGTCTCTTGGTGGGAAATAACAATGTTTTCACATGGAGTTTGTATGCCCCATTCTGGGACAAGCCTCTGGTCATTGAGCATTCATTTATGGCAGCAGGAAGAACAAACTCCCAAGTGTCTTCATTTTACTTCTACTGCTCTATCCAGATGTTTTGTAGTAACTACATGTTTTGCCCCACTGTGGCCTTTTGAGGGATACTGATTTGTCTGGCTGGCCTTGAAGATGAAACTGAACTAACAAGGGTTCCCTCATTGACTGGTGTTCAGGACCTAATTCTTCTATGGTTATGGAGTTGGTGTCCTAGAGAGACTCAAGTGCTTGTTCTGAGAGCCTCCTGCCTCCTCCATCACTGCTGTAATCCTCCACAGGCATCCTTCATCTGGCTGGCCCCTCATCAACAGGAAAGGGGGGTAGTGAGAAAACCTGCCTCCTTGCTTCTCATGTACAAGAGAAAGGTTGTTTGTATCTAGAATTTTAGGTCACTCTGGGGGCAATGTTTGAAATAACTTACTTTCCTTGATCCACCAAGACCACCCACAATGTGGTCTATACCGACAGTCACAATAGCCATCATCAACAGATGATCTTGTTTAGTTGGGAAGGGTTTTTCTCTCACATGCTTTGAAAGGGTTCAAATAACCCTCTAAGGTGGTCAGTTACCACCCAGGTGTTTTTGCAAATGAACTGGGTGAGGGAGGGAAGTAGAAATCACATGTAAATACATTTTCCTCCATCATACACTAAAATCACTTAAGGTTATTAAGAATTACAATCAACATTAACCTTTTGAAGCCATCAGGACTATCTATAGCATAGCACTACCAGGGCCAAGCTACATGGAAATAGAAGTTAATCCAGTAAAGCCCACAAGTTCTGGTGATACTTAGGGCCAGTATACAGTCTGTGGTACACTAAGGAAGTAAACACTACGCTTAACTGTTCATTTGAGAATCTCCTTGAGCTGTGTCTGCCACTATCAGCCTTCAATAAAACACACTCAAACTAAAATATGGGTGATTTATGGATTTCCAGCAGCTATTAGTTTGAGAAGGAAATCATAGCATGTCCCAGTTTAGACTTGAATTTGGCCTTCAAAAAATTAGCCAATTGCCTGTGTTTAAAGAAATGCAATTTCAGACCTTGTTTTGCTTTTAACAATATGAACTTCAGTGATACTTTCCTGACTTACTAAGAAGAGGAAAAGAGAACAAGGGAAGAGATGGGAAGCAAATGATCATCACAGGAACTATCACAGTCTGATGCCATTTGGGGCTTTTTAAAATAATTTCTTTTGAATTTAGAGATTAAGTACTATCCTCTAAACAACCTGTTTGTGTGTTTTCATTTCAGTATTTATTATTATAAATAATAATAGTCACTATTTATAAATATATAGCATGTATTTTTATATAATATAAATATAAAATAGACAAAAGGCATCATTTCTGTAACCCATTCATTTTCTATCCTTTCCTTATTTTAGTTTGTTCATATAGCTTTCTAAAAGTTCTTTTTACTTCTTTTTCATTCTCTGTACAAAGTAACAACGTACTCATAAGTTTCACATTTATCCAAATTCTCAAGCACTACATGTAGTTTTTTTTTTTAATCATGAAATTTTATAAAACTAGTTTTCCTTCATTGTTCATTTAATATAAAACTATGGGATTATAGTTTTCCTGGAACATTCTGAAGAAACATCAAGAACTAGGAATCTTTTAAAAAATATCAAAGAAAATGCAGGGATCTAAAACCTAATGTAGGAATAGAGGCAGCAACGTGTACACTTGCTACTTAGCCCCGACCTTTGATAAATCCAGGTAGATAGATAATGCAACGATCAGGCATCACCTTGCTGAAAGGAGACAGTTTGTCAAGGTATGCGAACCTTGTAGCCAGCTTCCTAAATTACCTAGGCTCTAATAAACTTAAGGAAATGTGAATTTATTTGGGATCAGCTTTGGGATCTATTAAAAATCTTTAGTTGATCAGTAATGATGAAGATATTTTTCTCTTTGTTTTTCTTAATTGTTTGTGGAATTTCCATGGACATTTACAAATACATCACTGAGCTTCTAAAGTTTTGTTGCCAGTGTTATTTACAAATATTGAGCATCAGAATTATTATTTATATTTCCAAAATTTTTTGTTCTTAATATGACTTTATTATCTTATAAGGGAGAAAGCACATTTTTATATCTCCAACATTATTTAGGATATAGTTAGATAAATTTAGAGTTCATTGTGTGACTAATTCACAGTCTCACTGCAATTATCCCATGTGCATTCTCCATGTGGTACTGAGGTTTAGATATAGACAACAGCTGGGCTTCTTAATGAGGCTGGTCATATCTCTGAGATCATGGCTAAGTTTTTGTCTACTTGGTCTATTTTAGTTTGTGAGAGAGATGTACTTCACGTGTTAGCTATAATCATTGATCTTTGCATCTGAAATTTTGTGAGATCTTCCTCTTCCTATTTTGAAACTTCCCTCCCCCTATTTTGAGGCTTTTCATGTAAGTGTATGATGAGATATCTTCTTTCATTTTCATTTTCCCTGTTGGCAGTATTTCTTTTTTTTTTTTTAATTTAGCTTTATATTTGACTACCATGATTGCTACTTTAGGGATGTTTGGCCCACATTTTTCTTGTCTTTTTCTGCTTTTACTTCTCACCATTTTATACTTTTTTTCCCCATTTTTGTCTTCACCCTTTGAAGGCACCCATTTGCTAGGTTTTATTTATTTATTTATTTATTTATTTAAAATCTAGCCTGAGTTTTCTCTTAACTAGTGAATTTGCCCATATTACATGTATTGTAGTTACTTATGTTAACATTGTTCTCTTTAATCTCATTTTCTATCATCCTCCTTTGTTCCCTCCCTCATCTCTTCTATTCCTTCTATTTTTATGTCCATCCTTCTTCCTCTTTGCCACTATGCTCCCACATTTCCTTCTGCTTTTTAGTTTGTGCATAGTATATATGAATGTGTGTTCATGTGTGTGTGCATGCACACATGTTTGTGTGGGCCAGTGGACAGCCACAGGCATCATTACTCTTAGGTGTCATCCACCAATTCTTTGAGATAGGGTCTCTTTTTTGACCTAGAGTCCAACAACAAAGCTAGACTGGCTGGCAGGTGCAGTCAAGATTTCCAACCATCTCCACCTCCTCCCCAGTTCTGAGATTATACAAGTCCACCATCTCTCCCTTAAATATACTTACCAGGATAATCTAAATTCCTCACTTTGACAATTCTGCCTCATTGACAAATGTTCTTTGGTATTGTTTGTCTTTGCAATTGTGGGGGCCAGTGCTAGTCCCCAGAGGTACCAGCTACACAGTCACAAAATACATGAGGAAATCCCTTATCGCCATCCCTGAACTATGCCATTCCGATGCTGTGAAGAATGTGGCTGTGTGAGTTTCAAGAGGTGGCTTAACTACCAGCAGCCTATTATCCATGCCATCTGGTGCTGCCAATGCACCAAGCACTGCTTTGTGGTAAGAACTCACCTTACCATGTGCATACAGAAGCCTCAGATGGCAAAGTACTCTCCTTAGGTGCCATTCCACAGCAATGCAAATATGGAGGAAAATGAGCTTCAGATCAGTGTATCCACAGGCACCTCCCTGGCCTGCTTTCATGAACTCTACTCCCAAGCAGGACTCTGGAATTGCTATATTAGTTATTTTTCTTGAGGTTGTAAAAACATACCTGAAAACTCAACTTTAAAAAATAATGGTATCTTATTTTTGTTCATGCTTTGGCAGTATGGCCAATTACGGCAGAGAAGGCATGGTGGCAGGCACATGAGGCAGCTGGTCACCACACTTCCACAGGTAAGGGACAAAGAGATGGATGCTGGTTCTCGTCTTGCTTCCTCCTTTCTATCTAGCCCAGAATCGATCTCACGATCTCACCGGATGGTGCCACCTACACTCCAGGTTGGATCTTCCCCTGTGAGTTAACCCTCTCCTATACATCCTCACAGACACATGCAGAAGTTTGTCTTCTAAGTGATCCTAAGTTCAAAATTGACACTAAAAATGAACTGTCATAGATGTTCTGATATCAAAGGGTCCTGGTGCTTTGATCTGTCTGTGCCCTTTTCTAGGGAATGGATGGCCCATGATGGCCATAATGGTATCGAGTCAGGATGTTCCCTCTACCTTACCTTCCTGCTGCCAGCCACCTCAGCCTCCTGGCCAGGCTGCAGCTTCTCACCCTCCCCATATGCTGCAGTTTCTGTAAGAGTTT
Organism: Jaculus jaculus; assembly: GCF_020740685.1. Classification (NCBI taxonomy): domain Eukaryota; kingdom Metazoa; phylum Chordata; class Mammalia; order Rodentia; family Dipodidae; genus Jaculus; species Jaculus jaculus. The sequence continues at coordinate 142,176,560 of NC_059103.1, forward strand.
ACCATGAGCTCTGTGTGATTGTTTCTCTTGTTTGTTTTGTTTCTTTCCTAGAATCCTGTCTTCCCTTCTGCAGTTTCCCCTGGTGGCAATGTACCAGCTGGATAGCAGGCAGACGCCATGAAAGCATAACCAGCATGTTCTCTTTTTCTAGGCTGCCCAATCTCATTTGCTTATGAAACAGCCTTCTATTTTATTTTATTTTATTTATTTATTTTTTGAGGTGAAGTGTGTTTAGCCCAGGCTGACCTGGAATTCACTATGTAGTCTCAGGTTGGCCTCAAAATTACAGAGATCCTCCTACCTCTGCCTTCCAAGTGCTGGGATTAAAGGAATGTGCCACCACACCCAGTTTGAACAGTCTTTAAAAAAAAAATTATTACTTATTTGCAAGCTAACACAGAGAAATAATGGCTGTGTCCGGGCCTCTAGTTACTGCCAACGAACTCCAGATGCACACACCACTTTGTGCATCTGGCTTTATGTAGGTATTGTCTGTTAGGCTTTGCATGCAAGTACCTTCAACTGCTTAGCCATCTCTCCAGCCCCTTGAACAGCATTTTAATATTTGTAAGCTAGGGGAAATTATTAGAAATGTCTTTCTCAACCTTCAGAATTTCACTGTAGGTAAATACTGGTTATTTATTTCCTGATATGTAAAAATGTTGGGAAAACTTTTTATATGATTTAATTACTGATTTAATTATAATTACTAGGATAAATGGCATGTGATCAGATTCTTGAACATGATGATGCTATTAATTTTATGGGCTTAATTATGATCACATTTATACTGTCCAATTAATTTTCTCCTTAGTGATTATTACATAATTTGTAAGGAAAAGCTAGTATGTTGAAGTTACTGATATATACAAGTGGCCCTAAATTTATACCAAACATAAAGATGACCTTGTCAGCTGAAATCATATAAAACTCCCTTAGTAATTAGTAGGAAAATTATGATCATTCTTTGACCTTTAAAATGCATCACTAAACATTGAACATTTGCTTGCTGTTAAATACAAATATATAAAGAAATGAAAATTAACATATTTTAGTGAACTATAATTTAAATCATTCAAAACATGGAAAATTAAAGTGTCATATGTTGTTGCAAAAATATTCTAACCTTATTACCTAATTTGAATAATGTGTACCATCTTCTCATCATGTAACTTACAATACTAAGCAAGCAGTTCTTTCTAGGCTTTGGAGAATCATCACAGCCCCCTCCAAGTTTGGATCAGGCACCAAGGTTTTATCCCAGGTGTTTGCAAAGTGGAAAAACCCTCTGCAAGTCCACTCAAGTAAAGATGTCTGGTAACATCAATTTCTTCAGGTATCTTTATCCATTTTATTCCCACCATTGTCCCCATCCCTGTTGGTAAGTTCATCTACACTAAGTTCCTCTGGCTATGGGTCTAGATTCTCTTCAGCAATTCCCATTATGAACATCTAGATTCTCTTCAGCAGTAACAATATCACATTCCCATTACCAACATCTAGATTCTCCTCAGCAGTAGCAATATCATATTCCTGTGACCAACATTTCTTATGGTCCTTCTTTCCAAATTCCATTCAAATTATCTTTCTAGCATATCACTTTTCATTTTGCTTCATTTCCCTCTTTGTTTTTATTTTTTTAAATTGTTTATTTTATATGTGTATTATGACAGTTTATAATCTTTTATCCCCTCAACCCTGCTCTCGTTTCCCTGGAGGCCCTCCTCAGTGAGGTTATGGTATTCACTGTGGCATCATGAAGTTCTCAGTCAGTCCTGGTGGGGGAGCAGGGGGACGATGCCTGGGGTAATCCTACCCTCTCGGTGGCTCTTACATCTTCCTGCCCCTCTTCTGCAATGTTCCCTGAGCCATGGCAGGTCTGCTGGCAGTCTGGTTTAATGTGGAGTTCTCTGCAGCCTCTGGATTTCTGCTTTGGTGGGTTTTGTTTGATCATCGTGTCTTTCACTTGCCCTAGAGCTGACTGTCAGGCTAATAGTGGCATAGGTACTCACGTCACCTCTCTGCAAATTTTCCTGGGTCCTGACAGATCTGGTAGAGGTGGCAAGTACAGCGGTGGGCTGCTGGCTATCTTCTTCTTATCTTATCAATGGATGTTGGTTCTCATCAGATTTCTCTGTCATTGCTGAGCTTCCTGGTTCTTTTCTTTTCTTTTTTTTTTTTTTTTGGTTTTTTTGAGGTAGGGTCTCACTCTAGCCCAGGCTGACCTGGAACTCACTATGTGGTATGTAGTCTCGAACTCCGAACTCACAGTGATCCTTCTACCTCTGCCTCCCAGGATTAAAGGCATGTGCCACCATGCCTGTCGGCTCCCCTCTCCTTATATCTTATCGATGTAAATATTACACAGGTTAATATTGATAGACAGGAAAATGACAGGAACACATTCTGTCTGTGCATGAGCTGACTGAGTGACTGGTAGTGGCCCATCACCAACAGACTTTCAAAGAAGTGACATGAGGGGTCACAGATCATCATAAGTATGTGTTTGTTACTGATTTGTAGATTGAAGAGCTAACAACAAAGAGTGTATTTTATGCAATTACTGATGATCAGTATAACATCATAACTATGATTTTTGGAGGAAAACTTGCTACTTAAATAATTCTATCATATTTATAGACACAGAAACTGTGCACAGTGAAAACTGTCTGAATCGTTTATATTAAATACAATCATTTGATAACTGGATGATATGGTGGATATGAAAATGTACTCCTCACATCTTTGCTAGGAGAGGTATTTGATATGGTTTCAAGTGCTCAGCTCAGAACTGAATACAGTGTTCCCTTCCAGGGCTGTGCTTCCCAAGCCTTCTTCTAGCTTGTGACTATGTGTATAGTCCCTATTCCTGTCATATGCATGACTTTGACTCAGGACCCCTCATCAGCTTAGCTGAAACTTTTCATGTAACATAATGACTGTACCTCTCCAGCTCTTCTTTCCTTTTCACCTCTGCAGGGCCCAGGCATGTGTCATGATCCAAAGATTCTTCCCATCAGTGCCAGCTTTTGTGTCTCTTCCAATTAATCTCTCACACATTTTATCCTCATGGAATTGTGAGAGTGGGCCAAATAATGGGAATTAGAACTGTGTCTAAGAAATTTGGACATGGTTCTGTCATTGCCTGACAGGTAAAGGGAATATAATTTTTAGTAAAAGGAATTCAGTCTTTTGCTTCAAGTTTCACAGGTGGAAATCTGGATAGATGTTCAGATAAGTAGAATGATTTGGATGGAATGGATGAATTCCTCTGAATATACCAGTTGCCTGGTTATTGCTATGTTCTATAGGTAGTCTGAAGGGGGATGAGAAATTGAGGGCCATTAATATGCAGTTATGGGATAACAAAGTGATCTTTATTTCTTGTACAGGATGAGAAACTGTAGATTACCACAGACTGATGGTCCAATACAGTCATGTAGGTCAAGATGTTTGAATACTTGGCTAAGGTCTACCAGCCATGTAAGGTCATATGTCTGATTCAGAAAGAAAGCCTGGGACCCTTGAAACTTAAAACTGGAGTAGGATATGAAGATAGTTGACTCTAAAATCTTGATTGCAAAGCCCCTGAGCCCACAGATCTTACACTGGTGGTCTACCCTCCCTTAGTGCATGCTAACATTCCCATATGAACACCATTTCAAAAGCCACACCCACAGATAGCAGAACCCTCCCCCCTGGTGAGCTTCCCCATCTGTTCTTCTGGCTGCCAGGTTTTGCATCTCAGAATTTTCTATCTAGAATGAAATTTAAAAAAATGAGAACATAAAGAAGCAATGAGACAAAAAAGGAGTAGAATTTAATTAAGTCTTGACTTAAAAAAAGGCAAAAGATCAGACTACTCAGGAAAGGCCAGACATAATGTGGGTATATGAACCTTAGTGGAAGAGGATTCATTTGGGAGAAGGAGGACACACAAATTTTATACAGAAAGCATGGCATGTTCAGAGTCACAGAGCCCTTAACAACATGGCATCTTGAGAGGTGAAAGCAATTCTTGATTCCTAAAGGATAAGAGATATCTAGGGATACTGAAAGTGAAAGAGACGGGGTTGCAGCTCAGTAGCAAAGGGCCTGTCTGACATGCTCAAAGTTTTTGGGATGATCCCTAGTCCCATATGAGAGTTTTCAGCCTAGAGAGTCTCAGAGGTGGTGACAAGTGTCTTGTATGTTATGGTTAAAATGAAAATAGCTTCTATGATGAAGGGTAATGAGTAGCTCCAAGAATATAGCTGTGGACAGAAGGATAATGGATATATTTGCACTTATCAGTTATTGCCAAGAACCAAAAGTATATTCTTGCTTTTAGTTAGCAACAATGATTTTTTTTTTTAAATCAAGAGATTCATAGCATGAACTTTCTTTTCAAAGTAAGGTGGAATTAGAATTGTAAGTTGACCTAGGATTCACCACCTAAAAATATTTGTGAAGGTTTTAGAGGTGGTTCAGAAAATTCACATGTTGAACTCACAAGATTTCTACTCAGAATTCTGATATTTATGAAGGCTTAGTTTTAAAAATAGGAATATCAATGTTTAGTTTGTGTATTCATGAATACATTTATATATTAGTTGTTCTACTGTTTGGAAGAACTTGACAATAGAATGCTGTTTGCAGAGGCTCAGAAGCCAAAGGAAATTAAAAAAGTACCCCAAAGATGTAAAAATGGTCTTAAAATGTTAAGATTCTGAGAGAAGGAAAGCTCTGCAATGCAAGCTTTACAATAACCTAATGCCTTAATAGTTGACTTTGGGTATGTGTATTCTTAGAAATTTGACTTTAAAGGAATCCAGGCTGACTAAAGGCAATGTTGCTGATATCAGTTTTATATCTTCATTATCCTGTAATTTGGAAACTGTATATTTTGTGAATCTGTGTGTTCTTTCCTTAGCAAAAGGGCAAACAGTTGAGAATTGCTTCCATTAGGTAGCTGCAGAAGAGATTGGAATTTATTTGGAATATTGTTGCAACCATTATTTGATGTTTAAAGCTTGGAGATCCAAAGCAACAAAGCAAACCAAGATATTTTGTTTTTCTTGAAAATGAGAGGTTGGATTCATTTTTAGTGTAGAGATATGGGAATAAATTCCTCTGTGGAGTTTCCCCTAAGATTATCTTAAATGTGGAGTTAAAAATGATTTTTATATATTTATTTGTTCATGAAACATTAAAAATGGACTTGATGATAACTGGAGATGTCATTTCATGATTGGCCAAAATGTGGTCAATGGAAATCATTATTACATGGTGCCCAAATGGATTCCCTATGAATCCATTATGCCTGATTCCAGATGCTTTCTAAAAGCCACCAGTATAATAAATTCGATAGAAACATGAATATTTCTTATGGTGTATTTTGGCCCCAGTTGGGAATATGACTGTGACTAGAGGCAAGAATTTCCAGAAGTACTGAATGCGATTGGAAAAGCAGCAACAGATATTAGTCTCAGCTATCACGGTATCAGGTTTTCATCTCTGCCAGCCTGGGGCTGCCTGAGGAATCCCTGCAGTCCTGTGGGATATTCTCAAGCCTGAAGCTGCCGTGTCCAGATCCCTGGCATCTAAATCCCTACTTGAATCACAAAGAAACGATCCTGGAAACTGTGTTGGGAGATGAGAGCCAGGATAACAAACCTGAGGTTTGTTAGGAATGTGTCCAGCAACTCCCAATGTGTGCGAGGACAAAGCCAGACTGCCCCCAGGGTCACAGAGGAAGAGTTAACAGACAGCCAGCAGCTGCTCTGCTCCTGAGGCCAAGAGGAAACAGTTGACAGCTAAGAGGAGGGACTTAGCGGCTGCCTGAAGGGATCTTAGCCTCCAGGTAAAGCTTCCTCAGAGGAGCAGTCCCATGGCCTGGCCCACTGCTATTACTTACCAGCCTGGACTCTGGTGACGTCACATGGCAGTAAGAGAGCACTGATCCCCAGTCCCAGAGCTCCACAAAACGACTCCTTTAATTCTCTTAAGTAGATACACTATGGAGTGTCCTTTGAAAACTGTTTGAGAAGAACTGTATCAGTCCAGCATTAGCTCATGTTATTGGGTAATCTTATTTTAGTACATTTTGGGGAACTGAAATGGGAAAATTAGGTGTAGCTTAATTTTCCTCATTTCTCTGTTGGTCAGAGGTCTACCAAAATTTGTATGTAATGGGAGGGAATGAAAAAAATTGCAAACAATCTCTTCATAGGGTGAATATCAGAATCCATTTCTTTACAAGGAGAAAATAGGATGTCTAAAGAGATTTAGGGTTCAGGTACCTCTAAGTTAGAAGTGTAATTCTATATACCATTCTTACACCCATTAAGCTTAGCTCACTTAAAAAAATAAAGATACTATCTAACTTGCCAACCCATAGAAATTACTTGAGAAAATACATACAAAATTAAATGTGAAGAAGATGGAAACAGAATGAATTCATGGGAAAGAAATCAGTCATGCAAGAAAAAAGAAGAAAATTTGTCACATTAACTCTAAAATTAGTATTACCACCATTGCTTCTTGAACATATGCTTGTCTGTATATCTGTTTACTAAAACTGAAAGGACTCATTTCCAAAATCATACATATTCAGAATGAAAGCTAGTTACAGTAAATGTATTTATTTATTGCTTTGTCTTCCTTCTTGGTAAATATTGATTTTTTAAAAAAGTTTAACTTGGTTATATATACATATTTATTATTTGTAGGCTGTTATTTACTCATTGCTGATTAAGACTTAAACATTCTTTAACCCTATTTGACAGTCAAGGTGATATAATCATTAGGGGATATTTTCCACATTTTCTACAGTACTTTACTCATAGTTGTCAGTTACAAAGGAGCTACCAGAGAATCCAAGTCTGTGACACCAGATCCTTTCATTGCCCTCTGCTTAGCTTTGCTGCCCTGCTCCTATATTCACAGATCGATCATAGTTTGCGGTCCTCTCTAAAGATTCCGCTGATGCTTAAGGGCTTCAGCCCCCACTGGAAAGACCCATGAGGCTGCCAACAGCTGAGCAACAATCTTCAGGGCTGAGAATGATTCAGTGCCGTCATGCTTGTGGCTTTTCCTGGAGCATACCAGCCTGGGTTCACATGAGCATCTCAGTTGCACATACATATGGAGGCTATACCTTGATTTGAGTGTCTTCCTCGATTCCCCTCAACTTTGTTCACTGAGGAAGGTCTCTCACTTGACCCTAGGACTCACTGGTTCTGTTAGTCTACTCAACTTGCCTCAGGAACCCCCTGTCTCTGCCTTCTGAGCACATGAATTACAAGCATCTGCCTTACGGCCTGGCATTTATGTGGGAGCTGGAGATCTGAACTCTGGTTCTCATGCGTGTTTGGCAAGTGCTTTCTCCACTGAGCCATCTCTCCAAATTCTACGTACTTCTCTTTAAAGTAACAACCAGAGATCTCATTTTCTGAAGCTTCCAGGAGCAAAATGTTCATTTAGACAGTTGAATATTTTTATTTTAACCTCTTTTTAAACAAATCATAAAAGAATTATGGGCCTGCATGTAGGATAATCTTATGAGGCACAATTAACTCAAAAGTAAGAGCATGTCTTTTCAAAGAGCTATGGAGAAATATATGAACAATGTCATTTCCCTGTATTAGATAAGAGTTCCTGAAGGGCTGAAAGGTCTGTCCTCTGAAGATTATGCTTAAAAGATAGACTCAAGCTGTGTGCTTCCCTGGGGACGCTGGCCCAGCCATTAGAACCCCGCCTTTGGACACAAAGGCCAAGATGGTCAGCCTGTCTGAGCCTTGTCTTCCTGGGGGACTTGCCTCAAAATGTAAGGGTACTTGCAGAAATCTTTTTCATTGATAATCATAGAAAGTGCAGGGTTGTACTGACTACAAGGGTGCCAGTAAGAAGAACTTACTCTATTCAACTGTTTTTTGAATCAGACTGTACATGCCTTTACATCCACCAAGTCTCCTAACTCCTAACCCTCCCCTGCTTGCCACCATTCACTGACATGCTGTCTAAGACTGGTCACAGCCAGTGGCATGCATGACAGCCCAGGCTCCACCCTCATGATTTGGAAAATCTCTGTTATATTTTTCTACTCTCTGTTTTTTCTTGCTTCTGATGTGGATTAAAGTCTATACTCACAGTGCTCTCTGATAGTTGAAGGATATTTGATCCTTCAGTATTTATCCATTATTGGCCCTGTTTACCCAAGGGAAAATTAAGTGCAGGGCATTAGAACAGTGAGCGCTTTAACACGTGGATGCATATGCTGATCTCCAACAGATGTTGGTCTTTGGGAACAGCAGAAAGAGGGCCTACGTCACTCGACTGGGAAGCTGTTTGTGCTAGCTGACTGATCCTGCAGGTGCCCAGGCAGCATGGCCATGAGTAGAGAGCAGAGCTGAGAAAAATATCTGGTGTAGGGATAATGCCCAAAATATCTGTGTTTTTTTTTTTTTTTTTCTTCCCACATATACACAGCCAGCCGGCAGGGTATTCTGACCAGTGCCTTATTAGGAAACCATAACCCAAAGAGGTTTTAATTTTAGCTACATATTACTGGCCTTATATGTTTTGACTTTGGGTTGTCTGTTCAAACATCCTTTGGGGCTGGAGACATGGCTTTACAGTTGAGGCAGTTGCTTGCAAAGCCAAAGGACCCAGGTTCAATTCCCCAGGATCCACATAAAAGCCACATGCACAGAGTGGCACATGCATCTAGAGTTCATTTGCAGAGGCTGAATACCCTCTTTCTTTCTCTCTCTCTCTGTCCCTCTTACCCTCTTTATCTCAAATAAATGAACAAAAATAAATATTAAAAAGCATTTGTATTTGTCACTATGTACTCTGCTTTTTTTCTTGATAGGGTCTCATGTAGCCCAGACTGGGACTGAACTTGCTGTGTAGCTGAGGTTGACATGAAGCTTTTGATCTCTTTCTTCCACCTCCTGAGTGCTGGTATCACAGCCTAGTACCACCTTGCCTGGTTTATGTGGTACTGGCTAGGCTAACACTCTATCAGTTGAGTTACATCGCTAACCCTGGGTAATCTTGTTTGTAAATCTATCTAAGTATGTTCCTCTTTCAGACCATACTGCATATTGGGCAAAGTGGCTTTTATCTGTTTGGGAGGATGTGATATGATGTGTGTGTGTAACCTCATGCGTGTTTAGGGAAGAAAAATACACCAGGCAGATTTTTATCAAGACTTTTGATTTGATATTTAAATATAGGAACTTAGGAGCTTGAGACATGGATCAGCAGTTAACTGTGCTTCCTCTATGACCCTGAGGTCCTGAGGGGGCCAGAGAATGCCTGAGGTTGAATCTCTTGAACTCACAAACACAACTGGATGTGGCCACATTGTCGCCCCAGAACTTTGGGAAACGGAGACCAGAGAGTCACTGGAGCTCACACAGTAACCCCAGAATTAGTAAGAGCCTCAGTAACAAGTAGAAAACAGGCAGGTGAGTGATGGAAGGAACCCCTGACGTTCTCTTCCAGCCACTGAAGGTGAGCTCACCACGCCTTAGAGGCTCAGTTTACAGAGACACAACATTGTAGCTTTGTCTACATAACCCTCAACTGTGCACTGCAAGGCTACATGCTTTTCTCAGCTGATCACATCTTCATGGGCCCCACTGCTTGACTATGGGGGTAATCAAGGTCTTATAATTTGATTTCAAGTGCACTCTTTTCCACCATCATTTCTTTGGAATGACTCAGTCCCCGTCAGATAAATATTTTGCTAAGAGATCTGTGGTTGCTTGCCTTCAAAATATAAGAGAGGGCTTCGAGGAAGGACTTCCCTTCTCTCAGATATCTCAGTAGACATTGAACAAAATTTTTAATGAGGACAACCTACAGATGCAGACTTTTCATGGCTTTGCCGTTGCCGTCTGTCTCCCACATCACTCCTTGTTTGTTCAACAGGCTGTGGATCCTCAGTTTCCATAAGTGATCATGACCTAGGGTATAAATTCGCTATACACAGAAGACACTGCTTTAAGTAAACAGTCTAAGCAGGTACATACATTTAGGATAGAACTTGAGGACTTGAGGTTCAAGAGTAAGGACAGGAAGCTAGAGAGATGGCTCAGCCAGTAAAGTACTTGCCATGTAAAAATAAGGGACTGAGTTCAGATCCTCAGTACCCACATAAAAGCTAGACAAGGGATGGAGGGATGGCTTAGCAGTTAAGGCATTTGCCTGCAAAGCCAAAGGACCCTGGTTCAATTCCCCAGGATGCATAAGAGGGTGCCCTGCCACACCCATTCTCTCTCTCTCTCTCTCTTTCTCTCTCTCTCTCTCCCTCTCTCTCTCTCCCTCTTTCTCTGTCAAATAAATAAATAAATAAACAAAAATAAAATATAAAATATGAAGCTAGACAAAGTGATGCAATCCCAGAGATGAGGAAGCAGAGAGAGAAGATTCCTGAGGCTACCTGACCAGCTCGTCTAGCTACATTGGTGATCTTCAGATTCATTGAGACCTTGTCACAAGGAATAAGGTGGAGAGCTGTTGAGGCAACTATCTAATGTTTACCTTTGGGTTCCACATGCACATACACACACGAGTGCCCACATGGATGCATACATACATGCACATAAACATGGCAAAAATTAAAAAAAATCTATAGACAATTATTAGTTGTTCAGAGTTCAAGAGTTACTGCTGACTAGTTCTGTGGGCATAAAAGAGCCCCCAGATCCAATATTTTAAAGTCTTTCAATTGAATACTACTGCCCATATTAAAAAGTTCAGAATTTTCAGCATGGCATGCAAGAGCCTTTCCCTTCTGCCTTCCATGTACTTTATCAGAATTATTTCCTGTCGTCCTCCCACGTACTGGCTGCCTCCAAGATTCCTATTCTCTTGCTGTGTTGTGACCTTCATGGCTCCTTGTGTCTTATGCCAACTCTATCCTTTAGCTAATCACATGGAAAGTCTCGTTTATCCTTCCTCAGTCTACTGGGTTTTGTTAATTCACCTCCCAACAGTTAAGTCTTTCTCTCTATTTCCATAGCAGCATGTACATCACTGAAGCCCTGCATGTTTATTCCTTTGATTCTCTTTTATTCATACGCGAATCTTCTTGTCATTCTTTACAACTTAAGGACAATTGCTTTTCTTTATTTCCTTATTTTTGTACACTCCCAGAGGCAGGATAGAATGGTTGTTAAATATGTGCTGAGTTAAGTTTAATCATAGAAAGTTTCAACCCCAAATAACTTTATTCCTTGCTTAACTCAAGTCTAGGAAATGATAAAATGCTTATGAAGTATAAACTATCCTATGTGAATAGACCTCGGTATCTGTCATTTAAGAAAGTTATTATCCTAAATACTCAAAGTCCTAGATATTTTTAGTTGTGAGAAAGAAAGGTCACAGAACTAATTGGTGGATGGTCAGTTTAGAGGAACTCTGAGCAGGATGTTGGCTGCAGTGGGGGAACAAAAGGGAAACAAAACTTTCAAGTAATTATTCTACTAAACAACCTTTATTTTATATATACTTATAAACAGGTCTTTGGTCTAGTTATTATAATGTTTCAAATCTTGTTTTTTTCTCGAGGGGCCTCATTTGATACTAAATTTGACTTATAAATTGATTATAAAAAAAAAATAACTGGAACCAGTCTGGAATGGAGAGAAGATTCCACCAGGAAAAGAGGCTAAAGACTAAGGCTGGTGGCTCCCCTAACCTGCGGCAAAAATTGCCAGAGCAACAGTCATGGCAGATAAGGTAGGGCCATACAAGCCGTACTAAAAGCTAAAGACCACAGAAACTTTTAGAATCATTTTTCCATGGAAGGATGTTTTCAGGATTGCAAATAAAGAGACCTGTAAATAATTGTAAAGGTTGCAAGATTCTGCAAGAATAATAAATATGGATTTATTAAATCCATATTTATTATTCTTGCAGAATAATTTGGAACCTTTAAGCAGAAGTTTAGGGTTATCAGGATCCCTGTAAGAAGACTGAAAGAAGGAAAAGTCCTTGAGCCTATGAAGGGGAATCTGGCTTTTTCTTATCTCTTTTTCCCTGAAAGAGTCCTGGCAGCTTCCACTTTACTGGATGCCAGAAATGTCAGATTACCCACTTTCCTTGAAGAAAAGATTACCCCTTCTACGTGGGACCACTCCCTTTCCTGAAAACCTGGTGCAGTACCTGGACACCTGGTCTGGGGATGGATTTACCAGCTCGGCTCCCTTCCAGTCAATTCCCGTCAAAGACCCTGATCAGAGCCATCCAGCAGGTTGTCTCCACTTGGGACCTCTCCCACTCAGGAGCTTTCTGCTTTACTCTTCTGAATGGTATTTTGTTTTTCCAATTTCCTAGTATCCCTTTTCTGCTCTGTAAGAACTCTGCCTTCTTTCCTTCTCTTAAGCTCTATAATAAGAACTTTCTAGGGCTGGAGAGATGGCTTAGTGAGTAAGGCGCTTGCCTGAAAAGTCAAAGAACCCAGGTTTGGTTCCCTAGGACCCACATAAGTCAGTTGCATAAGGTGGCACATGTGTCTGGAGTTTGTTTGCAGATACCCTGGGGTGCCCATTCTCCCTCTTTCTCTCTCTTAAACAAATAAATAAAAATGTTGTTAAAACTTTCTAACCTTCACCCACTCTGGCTGATGAATACATAAGACAAGAACCTGGAGGCCATTGACTCAGTGAAAGTCTCATGTGACCATGACCTTCTGGCACTGTAACTTCTGGGTGATTCCTAGCCAACAGCTGAGAATGACTCCATCACTCTCAAAGCCACCCAAGATTCCCATATCACTTGCTGTCTGTCAGGTACTGTCCTAGGCACTTTATTATGTTTATACATTTCATGTCCATAATAATCTAATGGGTAAGTATTTGCATTTCCTCTTTTACCACACTACATAAGTAATAAGTAGTTGGGCTGAGATTTCAGCAAGGTAATTAAGACAGTCTGCGTAGTAGCCTTGCTACAGTGCACAAGGGCAGGAGGAGTTGGAGTCCAGAAGCATTAGTTATGGATAAAAGCACGACTACAGGAAAGGAAGAATACACTTGGGTAGAACTAAGACCAATAGGTGCATCTAAAGAGTATTTTTAATAATTTAAAAAGTTTATGGCACATGAACTAGACTTGATAGTGTCATGTAAACTAAAAGAATTTGCACAGAGAATACAAACTAAATACATAAGAACTAAAAACCAGCTTAGACAGTCCCCAAATGTTTGTGCATCTCCCACTATCCATCTGCACGACTGGCCTTTGCCTTTTCTAAATCCTTTTCTTATTTCCCAATCGAATTTTGGCTCTGGTTTCAACAATCATATTTCTTTTAGGTTTTATTTATTTATTTTTATTTTTCCTCAGCAGGTATAATGAACACCACTCTGGTGTGATCATGTGGAACAGTAGTTCTGGGTTCTCTCTCAGTTTCTCGGACTGTTTCACTTGCTGTTTGCCTTCGTAATGTGCAGCTGCGGTGGATCTTATGACACACCAATTCATGTGCAGTGACTGCTAGTGAGCATTTTCATATTAGCTGGCCCTCCAAAAGTTCCTTGAAAAATATTTGTGGATTTAAGACAAAACAAGGTCCTATTTCTATAAGGGAAATAGCATCTATTTATGTTCAGAAAGTTCTGAAATTATATCATGTTATCCAAGATAGTGCAATCAAACACATGGTCCACAAATCATTGGTTTTGGGGATGATTTACCATGGTGTAATAAAATCTGATTAATAGTGCTTTTAACAAAGCATTTGTGGTGGTTCTACATGACTTTAGCTTTGGTAACCCCTTGAAAATCAGATAGAGAGCCATGTTTAAAGCACCATTGAACAGAGGCACTGTTTGCAAGGATGAGGTACAGGAGAACATGCAATTTTGGGTGGAGTGGAAGTTTCAGCATGAAGTAGGATTCAACATGTAATGGTAGTAAATATAAAACAGGTGGTAGATTGATGGCACATTCTGAATCATGAACACATCTTGTGCAGTGGAGGAAGTGATTTGTTCTGCTTGAGGAAGACTCAGATAAATTAGCTAAAAATAAGGATAGAAAAAGCACATACAGGCATTTGGAATGAAATGTGCATGTGAAGGCATGAAAGGAAAAATGGATGAGTGCCAGATGACAGTGAGGTATGGGAAGGGTGCACAGGCCATGACAGGGAGGCAGGAGATGAAGCAAGACAGAAGGAAGAAAGTGGTTGGGGAGGGCTCTACTCCTCCAATTTATCTCTGGATATTTGCTGAAAACATCTTGTGTGTCTTTAGAGTTGGGAGTCTTTTTGAAGCAGGAACTCACAGGACCTCGCTTTATTACTATGAGCAGTGGCCTATATAATGTTGGGGATGAAGGCAGGGATTTTAGGAGTGGGGGGAGAGGTAAGGGCCAATAGTAAACTGTAACTATTGAAATGGTAATTACAATTGCCATGGGGAGGTGGCAGGCAAGAAGCCATTAGGCGTCTTGCTGAGTCTTAACTGGCCACAGACAGGACGCCAAACTTTAGGTAGGCTCAGGAAGTTCCACTAGGCCTCACGCCTGGGTCTTTCAGGGCCCAACAGTCCCACAGTGAGTTTCCTGGCCTAGAAGATCCACACTTCGGATGGCTGATCAGCAACGGTGAACACTCCCTCCCCAACCCGGCCCCCCACCTCTGTGCATCACACACAGGGGTCTGCTATGGAACACAAAGCGAGTGTGGATTGAAAGGCTTATTATCCCCATATAAGCTACCTTGTACGCTAAATGGCCCACTGTTCTCTTTTCTACCTTTTGTCCCAGTTCCTCCTGCCTCAGTTAGAAATCTTTTCCTTAAGCTTTCAAACCTTACCATAGCAACTTGCCCTGCCACTTAGCATACTTTGTTGGATCATTGGCTCCCATCTAGACTGTTGTTGCCTTGTCCTCCTCTCAATCCCATCTTTCTGTATTAGCTTTACCTAGAACAGCTGCCAGTACATAGCAGATGTTCATTAAGTTTCTTACTGGAAGCCACTGAATCAGATATACAATCCAGGGAAGCTTGTTTACTAGTCCATGCAGGCGTCAAATCAAACCCCTTCTCTTTCCCCACCAGTCAGACCACCTCCCTGCTTACTTTGGGAATGCCATGCTTGCCAAGCATTATACTTGGATCAGCACTGGACTCTCTTCCCATCTTTCAAATGATATTTTTCCTCAATTATGTGTAAAATGTGCTTATCTGTGGATGAACTGATCAGTTGACTTTGAACACAGACTGCATTTGAAGGATATTTTTCATAACTAAGATTCAGCAGAGTCCAGAATCTGACATCAGAGATTAGTGAGCACTCCTGTGTGTCCTTTGTTGAGGGAGAGTGTGTAAAACTAGGCACACTTGCTTCGGTAGCAGCCACATAGATCAAAGGAAGTTATTGTCCTGTGTTTTTAAAAGTTGTTAACAAAACCTATATGGGTTAGGTTCCGATTCTCTCCCTCCCTCTCTCTCTCTCTCTCTCTCTCTCTCACATACACACACACACACACACACACACACACACACACACACTCACACATGAACTGAGTGCCCATTACCTTACACTTGCTAGGCAAACACACTACCACAGAACTATATCCCCAGTCCCTGGAGTATCTTTATCTGTTCCAAATTTGTCTATAAAGGGGAAGATGGAGATGAACTAGAACCTAGTGGGTATATATTTCAGGGCAATGGCATTTTAAGGAAAGATGATATCAGTTATCTGAAACAGGAGAAAACATAATAAAGCCCAGTGCATAAATCTGCATCTGAGAGGAACTAACTGCTAAGTGAGGACCAACAGTAAGGGCAGAAGCTACTGCAAGAGGACAGGAGCCAGCCTAGGACTGACAATCATGGGAAGATAGCAGATCCTCAGGTTGCAGAGGGGAGGTGTGCAGTATGGAACCATTCTGAATGAGTGCAAATCAATGGCTTCCTGTTTTGTTTTTCTAAACACAGGCTGGCTTCAAGTTCAAAATCCTCTCACCTTAGCCTCCTGGATACTGGGACTACAGACATGTTCTGTTGGGCACCTCCTGAGTGTTAGGATTTTATATGTGTTTTACCAGACTACTGTAATGATTTGTCCTTCAAAATTAAGATAAAAACTACATAATTCGAACACCTATGAATATTCTTTCTAATGTGAAGAAGTATAAAATATACTTTCCTTTGTATAAAATACTTTAACTGTATACCTACAATAAAGATCAGAAGAAGTCATATCATTCTTTGTTAATGAGCTTAGTTAGAGTTTGAGTAGTACAGTCAATATTAGAAGGCCCAGCAAAGTATCAAATAACGTACAGAGTGATATGCA
Organism: Jaculus jaculus; assembly: GCF_020740685.1. Taxonomy (NCBI): domain Eukaryota; kingdom Metazoa; phylum Chordata; class Mammalia; order Rodentia; family Dipodidae; genus Jaculus; species Jaculus jaculus. The sequence continues at coordinate 142,192,867 of NC_059103.1, forward strand.
TTTTGATGACATCTCCATTCCTTGGACCATGAAACAGGCATACTCTCCACCAGTATATCTTGGAGGAAATTAAATTTTCTATAATATGCCAATTATGTGAAATATCTCAGAGTTATACTAATGCAAAAACCTTAAATAATCTTCACATTTCTGTCCTATTCTTATCATGTTGCTGCTGTTCAATATTCGGTAATTTCTGTTTTAGAATTAAGTTTCCTCTTTCTGAATGGCAAACATGTTTGCAAGTACTACTGACTTCACTTATGCAGGAACACTAATGGATATTCCAGTGTATGTCAGCACATTCCATATCAATTAGGATTCTGGAATTCCAAGACTGAAAGCAGTAGTAGATGGCTTTCACTTATCTAGTGCTGCTTCTAAACTTAAGTGTTTTATATTCAAAGAAAATGTGAAGGCTAGAGACATGGCTCAGTGGCTAAAAGCACTTGCTTGTAAAGCCTGTATGCAGTGGCAAAGACCCTGGTGTGTTAATTCTCTCTCTCTCTCTGTCTCTCATAAATAAAGAAAGCCCCCCCCCCAAAAAAAAAAGAAAAAAGAAAGTGTGGAAGAACATTAGAACTAGCATGAGGAGAGATGGAACCACACACATCTTCCAGTCTCTAAGGTAACCATGCATGAATTACTGTTTTTGGATAAGTAAACTAAGAGTAACAGGAGACATTTTTTCTATCCATTTAGTCAGAAATGACATAATCACCAATTATCTGTTGATGGAATAAATAAATCAGGTTGCATTGGAAATTGTCATCTCCTCTGCCTACAAGAAGCTTCCAGTAAAGGAAGAGGTAACAGACTACAGCACTCAAGGCCTAAGGTGAACTCATTTTATAGTCACCTCATGACAGGCATTTGTTTGCTGACAGGTACAGTGCCATAGAGATTTATAGTTGGCAGAGACAATAGTTATTGAAGAGTCACAAAGCCTTCTTTGAGGAAGTGTAATTTGAGGTGGATTTCCAGGACTGGCCCATTTGGACATGGAGAACTGGTAGCGATGGCCATCCCAGGGGTCTAAAGGGAGGACCAATGGGTAAGGCAGGTCTGAGAGCAGACAGAGCTCCAGCTGTATATTGAGTACATGAGATGTGAAGCTGCGGGCAATATAAAAGTGCACTGGGGTGCCCGTGCAAGGCCAGAGAGCTGTGCCTTGACCAGGAAAAAAAAGTGATAGCTACATCATCTTGACTTTATAGGATGATACCAGAAACTTTCTTTTTCATGGGCTGTATTCTTTCCAAACAAAAAGTTGAATAAGCCGGGAGTGGTGGCGCAGACCTTTAAGCCCAGCACTCGGGAGGCAGAGGTAGGAGAATCACTGAGAGTTCGAGGCCACCCTGAGACTCCATGGTGAATCCAGGTCAGCCTGGGATAGAGTGAGACCCTACATTGAAAAAAAAAAGTTGAATATAAAATACCTGTCCTTATTTCTCTTTGTTCATTAGTTTAAAAAGAAGGTTGCTAGTGATCTTACCAAAGTCTTTATTGTAGGTGAAGGAGTATAGATTCTGATGTGGGTTAAGATGCATAAAGAATTGCTCATGGTAGACTGGTATCTGCAACTAGTTCCTAAATCATCCTACCCTCTCCACACTCTCCCATCAGCTATACATAATCATCCTTCTGAAACTGCTATGCGCTCATTCACTTCATGGCTTGTTTGTGCTCTGTGTCATATCATTGGCATTTGCTTCCAATTATTACTCACAGACCCTTCCATTCTCAGAGAGAATCCCATTTTGTCGGTGTTTCACAGTTTTTCTTGCTGCTTGGGTATCTAGCTGAAGAGCCATCTTCAACTAGCAGGTGTTTGGGCAATAAATGATTAGAATCAGATAGAAAAATCTTAACATTCTGAAATGAATTCAACCTCCATAGCTACCCCAGAGTCCCAGAGCTATGTTAGCACAAAGTAGAAGCACAGAAGCTCAGATTGTGGGGCTCTCTCTCTCTCTCACTCTCTCTCTCTGACTGGGAGATCTTTCCTAATCTGTGCTACTACTTCATTCAGTTTTCTATGGATCAGTTGTCCTATTATTTAGTTAATTAGCAATTGATGGAAACTTAAGAGCTTCAAGATGCTTGGAGCATTATGTTATCACTAATTTAATCATATCAAATTAAACTAACATTTAATTGCCTTTAGAAAATGATTTCTTGATTCATAAAAACAGAGGCAAATATCAAGCTACTCTTTTTTGTCTTCCTGAAAGTTTTGAAGTTATTTTAGAATACCAATAAGGTAGATTGAATAGACAGCATACATATTTAAACATGTTTCATTGATTTTGCATGTAATTTTTTAATTTTTCTAAAAATCTGAATTTATTATTGTTGTAGGTAGATACGCAATAAATTGATAAGATGGAATTACATCTCAGATTTTCGAAACACAGTACAGCAAAGGTTGAAAAGCAACAGGTGGTGCTAAACATCACCATCTACTGGTTACAATGAGTAATTGCATGCCACCCACAAACATCTTTTTTAAATCATGCGGCACCTAGGGACTGGCTCCTATGTTCTCACATTTCTGTTGGCTTTATTGTCATTAGAAAATGTGAATGGAACGTAATTTTTGATAATTATTTTTCAGGCCATACTTTCACCTTCTTTCAGTAAACCCTTAGGGTGTTTTTCTTTTTTGTTTTTATGCACATTCCTCCTTTTCCATATATTGGCTATGGTTTGAAATGTTCTAAGTTTTATTAAATTGTAAATGATAATTGACTTATATCTCCTCCTCAGAGGGTTTATTTTAATTTCTGAAGATATGACTCTACCAATCAATATAGAACATAATGTGTTAATAGGGCTAGGGCTATATTCAAAACTCAACTTAATTGAAATCAATTGGTCAAATATTCATACCATTTCCGCTAATTAAATGGCATGGTCATTAGAAGTCATTTAAAACATTACCTGGGCACTACAATTGCTGGCTGATGATATTCTTCCATTTCTTAGATATTTGTAAGGCAAAACACAGCAAAGTGAGGTTGACATATGTTGAAATTATGTGCTATTCTATAGGTTCTGAGAATGCATCTGGAGAAGTATATTACAGTTCCTTTCCAGGTCTGGGTTCCTTCCCCTATTTAATGTACAACATGATCACTCAGCATATTTCTACATACTTCCATGCCTCATAAAATGTAAGTTTTATTATTATGAGGCTTGACTACTTGTTAAGAAAATAGCATTCATAAACTGGATGTCCAAACAATACAGATGGTTACACAAATACAGATGGGCTACTTTCTAGCCTACAAAACCAAATTGTCTGATCTTATTCAATGATAGAAAATGCTTCCAATATACTTTGAAGGGATGTTTTTAAACTCATAATTGTATTTTAAGCATGATCTCAAGTTTAGAAGAAAAACTGTGCTCATAGAAAAATACTGGAATTGTATACCCATTATAGATAGTGCTCATGTATGGTTGTTGGATTAGATGGTAAGTTTTAATTTGCTGTAATTCTCACTTAACTTATAACTTTAGAACTTTTTTTTTTTTTTTTTTTTTTTTTTTGGCTTTGCAACGTACAGCCTCTCTAGACCAGGCCGACTTGGAACTCACTCTGTCCACTATAGTCTTCATTCTTGTGTAATTACCCTGCCTACCCTTCCTTGCCCTGACCCTTCCACCCACCATATTCGTTCCTTTAACTCTGTTTTCTAGTAATCATTCCTCTCTCCCCTCTCTGTTTCCACTATTTCCCGGTTTCATTCTAATTATCCACCCATAGTCTTAATGCTTATTTCTTTTTCCTTCCTCTTTAGCTGGTCCATTTAGGAACCACATGTGACAGAAAACATGCCATGTTTGTGTTTTTAAAGAGCATGACCTTGCTTAGGATCATATTTTCCTGCAAATTTCATTATTTAATTTTTCTTAACTGTTGAATAGAATTCCACTGTGAGGTGTTTTCTGTTTTCACTTCTCCTTTCTCACTGAACCTGGACCTCACCAATCCCACTAAACAAGAGAGCCAGAGAACACAGCATCCTCATGTTTTTATTTTAAGCTCTGGCAATGATGAGGTGGCCAGCCTACCTTCTGGTTTCTAGAGAGCCAGTATCTTCACAGAAGATATGTGACTATATTGATCAGCCAAGATGAAAGCAACAAATCCATCCACCATTCTATTTACCAGGTGTCAGGTAAGAAAGGAGTTTTATTGGAAGGCTTAGGACTCAGCTCAGCCTATGTATGCAGGGTGGGTTTCGTGGGGTGTCTTCTCTCAGAGGCCCATGTGTCAGGACTGGATTGGGATCAGCAGGATGTGAAGGAAGGATGATGTGCTACTCTGAGCTGCCTTCAGGTGCACACTCTGCAAGAACCAAGAAGATGCTCCAGGAAGCTCTGACTAAACATGGTGTTGCAGTCAGATTCTCATTGCTGGCAGAAACCACCTGAAGAAGAGAAGCTTGTGGGGGACAAAAAGGTGTATTTTGGCTCATAGACTCATAGGGAAGCTCCATGATGGCAGGGAATATGATGACATGAGCAGAGGGTGGACATCACCCCCTGGCCAACAGCAGGTGGTCAACAGCAACAGGAGAGTGTGCCCAACACTGGGAAGGGGAAACTGGCTATAGCACCCATAAACCCACCCCCAGAAATATACTGCCTTCAGGAGGCATTGGTTCCCAAATCTTCATCAGCTGGGAACTTAGCATTCCGAACACCTAAGTTTATTGGGGACACCTGAATCAAACACCATATTCTGCCCCTGATCCCCATAAACTGATAACCATAAATGATCTTAAATGCAATGCATTCACCCAACTTTGAAAGTCCGTATAGTAGTTTTCATCAATCATAATGATATTCAAACATCCCAATAGTCCAAGGACTTTTAACTGACATATAATACCAAGAAACAAAACAAAACAAAACAAAAAAAATAATGGCACAGAATAAACACTTATATTGCAAATGATGGCACTGAGCATAGCAAAGAAATATTCAACCAATACAAGTTTTAAAACAACCAGTGTGAACATCAAACTCTGTAACTCCATGTCCAACAACTGTAGTTAGTGACAAATCTCCCAGTTCAATAATTCTAACCAACAACAAGTCTCTGGGCTTCCAACTCTGCTCCTCCAGCTAGGCTACTCACGGCCCTGGAAAACTTCGCCTGGGGCCAGCAGCTTCCTTTGGCAGCCAGCTAGTGTTTGCAGCATCTCCACTGCAACCCACAGTTCATCCTCAGAGCTCTGTCAGGTCTCCATGTAGGCATCCAGCAAACTTGCTTCACACTGCCTATGACAGTTTCCAAAACACAAGATTGCATTGCAAACTCAATACCCTCTCTTTCATGCATTTCTTATACTCCATAATACCAGGTGGACTGTTTGTCAATCCAAGGAGGAATAAAGCAGACTTTGAAGAATAGGACACTCCTTCAGCATTCAGGCCACTGCAGGAGACTGCATTCTTTCTGTTGTGCTAATGCAGGTCATTTAGCCCAATTTCAGTGGTTGTAATCTTTCATACAATTAGGCAGCAGTTTTGTCCCAAAGATTTCATTTTCTTTTTCTGTGCCATAGCCCTCTGCTCACATCAGTCTGTTTCTATGCAAAGAAACTCTGCACAAAGTTCACAGGACAGGGACGTAACAGCAAGTCTCTTACACAAACTTCTAGCCTAATCTCGGTAAAGCTGTTTCTCACCTTCACAAGCCAAACCTCACAGCCCATAATTCTTACTGCATTCAGGTCATTCAACTCTGACCAGAATAGCCCATCAAGCTGTCCTTAGAGTAATGAAAGGCTTCTCTTAGGCCAAAGTTTCAAATCCTTTCACATTCCCCTTGAAAATAGGCTCTAAAAAGCCAAAGCCACACAGTCAGGTGTCTAGCACTAAATGACCCCACTTTCAGTACCAACATTGCTTTTGTACTCAGGTTCTCATTGCTGGAAGAAATCACCCTACCAAGAGCAATTTGTGGGGAAAAAATATTTTGGCTTACAGACTCAAAGGGAAGCTCCACAATGACAGGGAAAATGACGACATGAGCAGAGGGTGTACATCACCCTTTTCCCAACATCAGATGGTCAATAGTAATAGGACAGTATGCCAAACACTGGCATGGGGAAACTGGCTATAACACCCATAAGCTCGACCCCAACATTACACTGCCTCCAGGAGGTATTAATTCCCAAATCTCCATCAGCTGGGAACCTAGCAGTCAGAACATCTATGTTTAGGGGCACCTGAATCAAACCACTACAAATGGCAATATCATTGGGGGTTTGTAACCTGATTCTGCTGCCTGACCTCTTCTGGCCTTCTGTCACTCCACTCCTCACCTCCAAAGAGCTGGTGGAGGGAGAAAGAAATACATCTGCCTCACTCTCAGCCTCGCCTGGCTCTGCTGACTTACAGACTAAAAATGCTCAACCAAAAAATGTGGCTCAAGTATGACAACAAAAAGCCTGGAGTCTGCATTAAAGACTGCAATCAAAAGCTTCATATATGTGTGTGAATGATATGTGTGTGTTCGTGTGTAAGTGTAGGTACATGTATGTCCTGGTGCTTGTATGGAGGCCAGAGGGTAATCTTGGGGGTTGTCCTTCACCTTCTGCTTTGTTTAAGGCAGGATATTTCATTGTTTAATGCTGCTTTACCCAGCTAGCTGGCCCCTGAGCTTCTAGGGGACTCCGCTGTCTCTGCCTCCTCTTTTGCTGGAGGTGAGCTGGGATTACAGATGCTTATGTGCTGAGGGATCTAGTTTCATGGCAGTCCTGGGGCTGCAAACTCAGATATTCATGCTGGTACATCAAGTGTATTCTATCTCATTTCCCCAACCTTAAAACAGTTTTAATCATTTCACGTGTCTTAAAAAGACAGTCTTGGATACATGTCATTCACAAAAACTGAAAGTGGCTGGAATAGGGAGCTTGGCAGACAATGGTTGAAAGAAGGTATTGGGAAATGGCAACTGATTCATCTTGAAACTCACAGCCATTAGAAATTGTTCATTAAACCAGCTGCTTCAACTTATCAAATGGGACTGGAAATGGGAAAGAGGAAGGGAAAAACAGACATGGCTCATTTTTTTGTATTGCTTCTGGAAAATCCTTTGTGTTTCCTTGCCCTATTATCTCTTTCTTACCCATTTCTGTAGGCCCCAGTTAAGAGTATGTTGTTGATGTGGTTCAGTTACTCTCTAATAAGGGACAATTTCCATTCAGGCATGTGTCAGTTTTGTAGGGAGAGTGTCTATCCAGCCAAGTCAGTGAGGGAACACAAAGCCACAGCTTTATATTCTTCCTCATACGGCCACCTGCCACATCCCAAGTCCTCAATCTTGTGTTTGGAGTCAAGGACATGACAGAGTGCAAGTGTGTTAGTCCTTGAAAGGATGGTACCAAGTTCCACATGTCTAGTAGTTGACTCCAAGAAAAACAGTGCATCCTTAGTACCTTATGATAGCTTGTTAGAAGTATGCAGAGACCAGCCAGGTGTGGGCTTCACATCCCAGGGCTCAATCACCCTGCCTCACATTTGTGTCTCTTCAAGTGCTCGGCTTGGCCCATTGGCATGGACTTACTTTTAATCCCATAGTGGCTGCCACTGATGACAGTGCTGGTTTACAAATACTTCTCAAGTGGCTTTTTTTTTTCTTCTTTGTCTTTCTGAGACAGGTCTTAGTGATCCCAGGTTGGCCTTAACCTTAGTGTGTAGCTGAGAGTGGCCTTGTACTCTGTATCCTTAGAAAGTCTATGCAACACTAGGTATTCTACCTAACCCCTTGTCATATAATCTCACTAGTTTTAGCTGAAAAGTCTTTGGCCTGGACCAGTGCCTCACATTCAAAATCAGACTCCTGATACCAGCTTCCTGATGTTGAACCCTAATGAGGCAAGTTAGGAGCCTCCATAGCCATACCCTGCTCAGAATGAAGGTCCCTCCTGTTTATTCCTATCTCTGCCAGAGAAGGATAAGATAAGGAGTGATTTTCCAGAATAGATATAACACCAGTTATATGAATGATACCTAAATATTCTTTTGACAATAGCATACAGACCGTTTCTTCACAAGAACATAAAATTGATTCTCTAGTATGTGGGTAAGAAGTCTCCTAATCTGCCAAGCTTTTGTTCCCTGTTCCATTAATCTAGAACTTTCTTTTATGAGACCTGTTGGCAGCGTCCTCTGTGCCTTCCCATGCTTCCTTCCACTGGCTCACTTTCTCAGTGGCTCTGCACTTGCAGTAATACTCACAGAGGCCTTGGGATTGACAGATTAAAGCATATTAACTTTCCATGTCTGTAGGTCAAAGAGTCGAATATCAAGACCTGTGAATGCTTTAACTTTAGCAACCCAATGTGTACTTACCAAACCCATGGGTGTATAATGGGAGTTATGTTGTATGTGTAGCCAACTATGGAAAATTTCATCAGAATTGATTTTAGAAATCAATATCTTTAATAATATTTATATATTTGCAAGCAGAGAGAGAGAAAGAGAGACAGACAGAGAGAATGGGCACTCTAAGACCTTTAGCTATTACAAATGAACTCTAGACGCATGCTCCTTTTTGTGCATTTGGCTTTATGTGGGTACTGGGGATCTGAACCCAGGTTGTTAAGGTTTTCACTCAAGAGCCTTAACAGACGAGCCATCTTTCCAGTCTCAAGATCAATATTTTATTTTCTAAAAAATATTTTACTTATTTATTGAGAGAGGGGGGCATATAGAGAATGGTACTCCAAGGCCTCTAGCAACTGCCCACAAACACTAGATGCATGAACCACTTTGTGCATCTGGCTCTATGTGGGTAATGGGGTTTGAATATGGCTCCTTAAGCTTCACAGGCAAGTGCCTTAACTGTTGAGCTATCTCCCCAGCCTCAGATGTCAATATTTTAATAAGCCTAATGAAAACCTTTTTAGCCCTTCAAGCATTATTTAAAATATCAACAAGTATTTTATATCCTATCTGTGTTTGGTACACCAGATTGTCCTTAAAGTCAAGTTCATTCCTATCTTCTTGCAAGCCAACTATGAACTGTCACCTATCCAATGAAACTGGATTGCATATTGAGTTAGAGTATTAATACAAGAACTAATACATTTTCCTATATAAATATTAAACTCAGAAAGTGTTCATTTGGGGTAACTTAGAATCATTTTTCCTGGAAAACCACTTTCATTTATATCAGGTGTTCTCAGTTGTGAGAAATTTAATGTCCTAACTGAGAAATAATGGAGTTCTGCCCTTTGCAGGGAAGCTCTCTGGGGAGTTCTCTTCTCAGCTTTACGTTTACAATGAGCCCTGTGCTGCTTGCTTCTTTGCAATTCTAACTTTGAGGCCTGTAGAAAGGCCTTCCTCATAGCTACCCTTACACGTCCTTACACAATGCACCTGTCCACTGATGATTGCCATCAAGATAACAGCTATAAAGCTCAAGCCATGAGATGCAAGCCTTTGCATATTGTTTCAGTTCCAGTCTCCCTCCAGAATCCTACATCCTTCCCAGCTTCCCTATGAGCTTTTATGACTGTTCCTGTGGCCAGAGAATGTCTGCCCACCAGTAAACTCACCATATGTTTCACTTTCTTCAGGGCCTACAATCTGCCCAGGACCTACAATTTGGTTTACAAATACAGTGCTCATTTCAAAGACACTAAACATGCTGAGAGCCATCTTTGAAGTGAGTGGGGCCAGACCACCCTTTTGTTTTTGCCAGTGTACAAAAGCACAGCCTTCCTAGTTCTGACGGTTTGCAGTAATACAGTGTGAAAAAGTAAATATGGAATACTTTTGTTAAAATCAGATTAGACTAATTCTATATGAAGTGCTTTAATGAAAAATGTTTAATGGTTGAAATACTATAACTCTGGAGTTAAAGTACAGGTGCAGGAAGGATATTCTACACTCCCTAGAGAGCGAACTGGTGCATACTGTGAAAAACCAATTAGAGTTTATAGTTGCCTGGCTTGGCTAGGAGTCTTTTTCATGGGAAATTGTCATTCTCTTATGAAATAATCATTTTGCATTAAAAATGTACTGAGTTATGTGGGCATCCAGATTATTAAGAGATGGATTTATTTTACAAGTGATCTGTAAGCATTCTTTGCTATTTTTATGAGGTCATTGACATGACTTTTAAATGGGGCTCCAGGCCAACTCTGATTCTCACATCAGTTCATTAATTCACACAGCTGTCTCTGAAAACTACAAGAATAATATATACTGCAGACAGAGGGCCAGGAGGGGTTGGGCGAGACTTCAAGGCTATATTTCAATCAGGCGATCTTGCTGACATCATAAACTAAGAGAAGACAGCTTAAGCTGTTTGGGGAGCAGCAGCAGCCCCCCTGATGGAAATATGGCTGGTTTAATTGATTCTTTTGAGTTTCAACATACACAGAGTGGGGACACCCAGTTGTTTTTATTCTCAGCAAAGTCAGAACATTAAAGGCAGGCACTACAGGAGTACATTAACAGGGAAACCCAAGCAGAGACTTAAGGTATGGGGATGGATTTGATTGTGTTGATGATATATGAACAGCAGAACAGACATGTGAAGAGACTGGGGAAAGAGTGGCCACCAGCAGTTATGTTTTATTGGCAATTGTGAACTCATCACCTCTGGGCAGTGTTTTTCCAAGTGAGATATGACAAGCCTGATATGATTGCAGAGTGACTGAGAAGTTTGGAGAATCAGGTTTTTCTTCCACTTCCCGACTGATAGCAAACACTGAAAGTTGAGGACCAGATGCACCCTATGAAAGGACTTCAGGCAATAGTTTCCATTAGGTCTGAAAGCAGAATTTCTTGCTAAAAAACCTCATTCTGAACTAAGCCTACTTTGGGAACTTTCAATACTAAACTGAATTTGGAGACAGCATGGGCCAAAGTAAGGCTTCTGAGATGGTCCTGCTTCCTTATGTATTACTTAGAAGGAATGGGATAACTTCTTAAAGGATCTGTGAAGTTTCACATCCTTCATTGGTTATAGTTTCCATAAGAAGGTAAGCTAACCTGCTTGGAGTGTCAGGTTAGTTTTACAAATAAATCCAGCCAAGTTTTTATGTCTTAGATGGGGGAAATTTTTTATGAAATGCGACATTTTAAATGTGCACTTCAGTAGCTCTCCATTGAAATAGCAGCACCTGTGCACATGTGGCTGCAGAGATATCTGGTGGTCCGTATCTCAGCTGTGCATACAAATGCCCTTTTCTACATGTGTGTCAAAGCTTTGCATTAAACCCTGGAAAGGTCTATAAAACTATGAAACTGCTGATGATACAGAAAGAGCAAAAAGATTCAGCCTGCCTGATGAGCTCCTCATGAGTCTCCCCTTGGCTCTCTCTACATGGAAGCTTCGACACTGCTCTCTCCTACGTTATTTCCTGGACAAATGCTGGAAGTTTGGCTCTTAGAATCTAAAGCTATGGAAAAGTCTAGGCACACACATTGTGCAGCCACCCAGCCTCGAAGAGATCTGAACTCACAGAGCTGGCTCTGAATTTCAGGTCCACACCGGTCCCTGGGTTCCTGTCATAATGTCTCCCACAGCAGGGCAGGTGAGGGTAGAATGCTCAGCCCCTCAGGAGCCCTACACTATGAGAATCACTGGAAACCTTGAGAAGACATGCCCACTTCCTGACAGCCATGTGCTGGAAGGCCCAGGTGTAATTAAAGAGACTGTAATTTGTTTTGAAAGATGGTTTGTGCTACATTTGTATAAAGAAGGTGAAAGGCTAGCCTATGAATGAATTCCCATTCATCCAGAAAGAGTGTTTCTCAATATTGTATGGTGACAGATGGAGGAATAAATGAAAGTTTTTATAAGTGAGGCCACCACCATTAGTCAAAAGTAGGCAATTTTAATTAAGAAATAACTCATAAATTCGATCATGAAAGGGGAAATGTAGTATTAAAAATTAAAAAAAAAAACAACTTCTACCTAGACTTGATGATGCACACCTTTAATCCCAGCACTCAGAAGGCAGAGGTAGGAGGATCATTGTGAGTTCAAGACAAGTCTGAGACTAATAGACTGTACCTGTTCAGCCTGGGATACAACAAAAGTCCCTACCTCAAAAAATCAAACATAAACAAATAGATAGATAAATAAGTAAAACCTTTTAATGTTTGTCCAGAAATAGATATTCAAAGAAATTTAGTTAAAATCAAAAAAACAATCAAGTTAGAATTTCCAGGTGCATAGTGGGTACTTGATATTGGACTAAATTTTTGTATCACCTCAAAACTTACATGCTTGGAACCCTAATTCACCAAGTGGTGGCATTTTTAGGTGGGGCCGTAGGAAGATGAATTAATTGATATGAAGTAATGAGTTGGGTTTTGATGCTGACGTTAATGTCCTTATGAGACCACTTTCCACGATTGCTCCCTTTCCTCCCTCCCTCTGTCCTTCCCTTCTCCCTCCTTCTCTCCCTTTCTCTTCTTTCCTGGTTTTGCCTCCTCTCTATCATTTTCCTTTCCACTCTTCCCCCTTCTCTTTCTCTCCCTCTCTGTCCCTTGAGAGGCACACAAGAGAGAGCCCGCTGTGAGCCAGAGAGAAATACTCACCAGTCACTGAACCTTCCAGCATCTTGATCATGGACTTTCCAGCTTCCAGAACTGTGAGAAACAAATGTAGCTAAGCCACATAATCTCTGGTATTATATACTAGAAACTTGAGCTAAGACAGCAAGCTTATTATAAATTTGTTCCAGTAAATGATTCTTTTTTAGAGTTATTGAAGTTTCTTGTTAGAAGGATTTGTTTCTTTTATTTATAGATTATGGTTACTCAGACTCATTAATTAGTTAATTTTATCTGAATCTTGTATGGTGTATCTTTCCAAATTGCTATTCAAGTTGTTGTCTGTGTTATAGGTTTGGTGTCTTTTCTGGTAGTATTTGTGAGCTCAAATGTTTCGGTTTGCAGAATGCTTTTCACTTTTGAATATTTGCATAAAAATGAGGTACCTTAGTATAGTACTGAAGTCTAAAAAAAAATTCACCCGTGTTCACCATGTTTTAAATATTTTATTTATTTATGAGAGAGAAAGAGAATGAGAAGACACAACAGGGCCTCTAGCCACTGCAAATGAACCCTAGACACATGTGCCATCTTGTGTATCAGGCTTTACATGGCTACTGGGAAATCAACCATGGGTCCTTTGGTTTTGCTGTCAAATGCCATAACCATTAGGCAATCTATCCAGTTCTCATATTTTATACACATAATCTGAAGCTAATTTTGTTCAATTTTTAAAACATTTTATTTATTTATTTTCAAGCAAAGGGAAAATGATAGAAGAGAGATAGACAGAGAGAGAATGGGCATGCAAGGGTATCGATCCACTGCAAACCAGCTCCAGATGCATATGCCACTTTGTGCATCTGCCTTTATGTGGGGCCTGAGGAATCAAACCAGGTTCCTTAGACTTTGCAGGCAAATACATTAAATGCTGAGCAATTTCTCCAGCTCTTGTTCAATATTTATTTTTATTTTTTAAATTTTATTAGTTTTGTATTCATCAAATACAGGCAGTTTGGTGCCATTATTAGGCTCATCCATGACCTACCCCCACCCCATTGGCCCCACCTTGTTGATGTATATAGGTCATGCATTGTGGAGTTAGCCCACAGTTATTGGTACGATAAATGTCTCTGCATATCATGACCTTACATGCGGCTCTGACATTCTTTCTACCGCCTCTTCCACAAAATTTCCCTGAGACATGTTGGGTTCACTTTTGGTCTGCTTCAGTGATGAGGTGTTGGGGGCCTCTGAGGCTCTGGCTCTCTGATTTGGTAGGAGTTGATCTTTCTCTGTGTTGGTCTCCTTCCCCCTTGTGCTGGTATCCGGTTCATCAGGAAAACAGCACCCTTGCTTGTTTTGCCAATTTTCCTTAGTTTCAGCCAGGGCCCTTTTGAGGTATGATGGGGTGGCTCTCTCCTTAGGATCTATATCTATCTGAAAAAGATAAGCAGATTCTCCAATGGAGAGTAAATTAGCACCAGGACAAATGAGATAACTCTTACTTTTTTTATTGAGAGTTTAATAGGTGTAGGCCCTCTTGTAGCCCATGATTGATGGTAGCTTGATATTGGAGAGTGGGCTTATGTTTGGATATGATTCTGACTTGTTTCCCAGTTCCAGCTATGGGTCCCATACCAATGAGGGGATCAGTTAGCCAAATCAAGAGCAGTTGGTTCCCCACCATGGCTGTGTGCCACTATTGCACTTGTGTGGGCATCACATCAGGTTATTTGTTGCTAAGGAGGTTAGACCATGAGTTGGTTGGACAGATCTTGGTCATTTCCCCCAGTCGTCCTTGTAGCACCTTCTGGCACTAGACACGCTGACTGTCTGGGGACTGACTCTCTCCTGGCTTCCAGCCATGTCGTTCCATTTTACGTGTCAGCTGCATATGGAGTCTTCAGCAATAGGGTTTTACCACTAACCTTTGGTGGGTCATCAAGTACTCTGACAGAAATCTGTCATTCTTTTAGGAAACCTTCTAGGTCTCTCTGATCAAAAGCTCATTGTAGATGATAGCCCCATGCTGGTACTGGGAGTTAAAGGTCAGTGCCCTCTAAGAAAATGAGGAAAAAGATAACTAATATACAAGAGTTAGAGAGATGAGAGAGACAGAGAGAGGGAGGGGTGGGGGAGGAAGGGAGAGAGGCAAGATGTAGAAGATTTAGGTTAGACTTGATCCTACCCTCTCCAGTGTCTTGTGGTTCAGGTGTTTCCTGTAAGGGCCTGGTGAAGGTTCAGCCATTTGGTCTGCCTTTTAGGAAGCAGAATTTTATGGTACCATTGCCGTTTGGATTAGATTAATGTGCTAGATGGTAGCATCTTTGTCCTTCAAGAATTTCAGATTTTAAATCATGCTGGACCTTTGATTTTTTTTTTAAATTATTTATTTATTTATTTGAGAGCTACAGACACAGAGAGAAAGACAGAGGGAGAGAGAGAGAATGGGCGCGCCAGGGCTTCCAGCCTCTGCAAAGGAACTCCAGACGCGTGCGCCCCTTGTGCAACTGGCTAACGTGGGACCTGGGGAATCAAGCCTCGAACTGGGGTTGTTAGGCTTCACAGGCAAGTGCTTAACCGCTAAGCCATCTCTCCAGCCCGATTTTTTTTTTTTTTTAATTGAGGTAGGGTCTTACTTTGCCAGGCTGATTTTGCAGTTAGAAATGCTCATTTTTTTTAAAAAAAAATTTTTTTGTTTATTTATTTGAGAGAGACAGACACAGAGAGAAAGACGGGGCTGGGGAGAGAGAGAGAGAGAATGGGCGCACCAGGGCTTCTAGCCACTGCAACAAACTCCAGACGCGTGCGCCCCCTTGTGCATCTGGCTAACATGGGTCCTGGGGAATCGAGCCTGGAACCTGGGTCCTTAGGCTTCACAGGCAAGCGCTTAACCGCTAAGCCATCTCTCCAGCCCAGAAATGCTCAATTTTTAAGAGACAAAAATGCTGCTGACTGAACTGAGGGTGACTCAGCTCAAATTTGATATACTTTCCAGCAATGGTGAGCAGAATAATATGACAGGGAAGAAGTTACAATAATCCCTAGAAAATGGGTATATTATGGGATTTACAAATCTTTTATTTTTTTGGTATAAAAATATAGTATTTTCCTTGTTGAATTAAAGATTAAGGCATTAAAATATTCTTTTCTTGTGAGAACATTTGTTATTGATTCAATAATGTGATCTTTGAAAGTTCCTAATGAAAAACTCCTCTGAGACACTCCACTCTTAGAAACTCTAAACATTGTATAATTTTGTATTGTGATTAGTTAGTATTTCATCTGCTTAAGACTAAGGAGTCCTTAGAATTCTGATTTCAAATATTTTTCAGATAAGCGATTGTTAGAAGTTCATTGTATATAGTGTGTGCAAGAGTGTATGTATGCATGTTTGTTTGTGAGTGTGTGTGTGTGTGTGTGTGTGTGTGTGTGTGCACATGTAGTGACCAAGAGGCAACCTCAAGTACTATTGTTAAAACTACCATCCATCTCTTTTTTGAAATAGGGTATCTTGTTCTCCAGGAGCTCATCAGTTAAACTACATTAATTGCCTAGTGAGCTCCAGGAATATTCCTTTCTCTACCCTCCCAGTGTTTGGATTACAGGCCCATGTGGGCATGTCTGCCATTTTTATGTGGACACTGGGTACTGAATTCAGGTCCTTTTGCTTACAACTAAACTACCTCTTGAGCCTGAAAGCTCTTTTAAAATCAATGTGTCCTAAAAGTTGGCAATTCCTTTTGAGTTAGATTGCTTTTTTATTTCTTGTTTTAAGCGTGTGTGCATGTGTGTATGTGCGTGTGTGTATGTGTGTAGAGTAGGTGTAGTGTGGTGTCTTATGTGCAGTGTATGCACATGTGCAGATGCATACATGTCCTCTACATGCATGTAAAGCCAGAGGAGTATATCAGGCGCCTTTCTATCTTGCTAATCCCTGTACTTTCTTGAGATGACATCACTTCCTTAACCTGGAGCTGCTGCTTCTTGGTCACTGAGCCCCAACAAGACTTTGTGGTCCGGGGTTACAGACACACATGGCCATGTGCAGCTTTTGTTCTTGAGAGTCTAATTCATGCCATCTCGGATCCTCTGAGCCCCTCATGCTCTCAACTGCTCTTAACTGCTGAGCTGTCACCCCAGTCTCCTCTTTATATTTTTTGAATCAACATACATTAGTCGTTTTAAGAAGAGTAGCAGGCCACTTTAGATAACCCCTTTTTTGAAAGTATTTTCTAACTCCATAGTTATTCATCACCAGGAGGCTCTAGAGATGGTAGACTCTGCTGATCTGGTATCTGGAATTGTGATTCTGCGATAAACTGGCACCTGGGCCAATATCCGGCTCCCCAGCAAAACAGTTCCATTCCTGTGGTCAACCAGTGCTCTCCTGTGAGTTGCTTGTGGCTCCCCACTCACTGTTTCTGGGACCCTGAAAAGCAGCTAAGTGGTAAATATTGGGTAAAAGCATAAAGGCTCTGGTTTCACACAAACATTGCTTCTGCTACTCAAATAATAAGTCACTGGGAACACCTATTTCTTCATCTACAAAGTGGGGTCGCCACTTTCTGCAATAGTGCTACACGTTACAATGAGGCCATGTATGCCAAGTGCCTGGAACACCTGCATAGGTGGTGTTGCAGTCAGGTTTGTATCACTGGCAGAAATCACCTGATCAAGACCAGCTTTGGGGCAACAAAACAAAACAAAAAGAAAACTAAACAAAACAAGGTATATTTTGGCTTACAGACTTGAGGGGAAGCTCCATCATGGCAGGGGAAAATGACGGCATGAGCAGAGGGTGGACATAACCCCCTGGCGAACAAAAGGTAGGCAATAGCAACAGGGGAGAGTGACAAACACTGACATGGAAAAACTGGCTATAACACCCATAAGCCCACCCCCAATAATACACTCACTCTCTCCAGGAGGTGTTAATTCCCAAATCTCTGTCAGCTCGGAACCTAGCATTCAGAACACCTAAATTTATGGAGGACACCTGAATCAAACCACCATATTCCTCCCCTGTTCCCCATAACCTGGTATCCATACATGATATAAAATACAATGCATTTAGCTCCCATAGTTTTTATCAATCCCAATGATGTTCAAATGTCCTCATAGTCCAAGATCTTTAAACTAAGACATAATACCAAAAAAAAAAAAAAAATCCCCTCAAAACCCATAGTGGCACAGAATAAACATTCACACTGCAAAAGGTAGCATTGGGCATAGCAAGGAAATATTCAGGCAATACAAGGTTTAAAACAACCAGGACAGGGCTGGAGAGATGGCTTAGCGGTTAAGCGCTTGCCTGTGAAGCCTAAGGACCCCGGTTCGAGGCTCGGTTCCCCAGGTCCCACGTTAGCCAGATGCATAAGGGGGCGCACACGTCTGGAGTTTGTTTGCAGAGGCTGGAAGTCCTGGCGCGCCCACGCCCATTCTCTCTCTTTCTCTATCTGTCTTTCTCTCTATGTCTGTCGTTCTCAAATAAATAAATAAATTAATTAATTAATTTAAAAAAAAAAACAACCAGGACAAGCATCAAACTCTGTTGCTTCAAGTCCAACAAATCTAGTCAGTGATAAATCTCCAAGTCCTATAATTACAACCAGCAAAAAGTCTCTGGTATTCCAATTCCACCCCTCCAGCTAGGATACTCATAGTCCTAGAAAAACCTCATCTGGGACCAACAGCTTTCCTTAGCAGCAATCTCATGGTCCCAGCATCTCTACTGGGTCTCCACTGCAACCCACAGTTCATCCTCATGATCCCATGGGGGCTCCATGCAGGCATCCAGCAAATCTGCTTCACACTGCCCATGGCCATTTCCAAAACACAAGACCTTATTGCAAACTCAATTCCCTTCTTTTTCCTGCATTTCTTATACACCATAGTACCAGCTACAGTGCCAATTTGTTAATCCAGGGGGGAATAAAGCATACTTTGAAGAACAGGACACTCCTTGAGCACTCAGGTGCCTTCAAAAGAGTTTACATTCTTCCTATTGCCCCAGTGGAAGTCAGACGGCCCAATTTCAAAGATTATAATCTCTCAATTGCAGCTGAACAGGCAGAAGTTCACCCAAAGATTTTTCTTTCTGTGCCATATCCCTCTGCTTACACCAGTTCATTTGTATGCAAAGCAACCCTGTATAACTTCTCAGGACATGGGGCATAATAGAAAGCTTCTCACATAAACTGCTAGCCCAGTCCAAGCAAAGCTCTTTCTCACCCTTGTAAGCCAAACCTCACAGTCCATAGTTCTTACTGTATTCAGGTCTTTCAACTCTGACCAGAATATTCCATCAAGCTGTACTTACAGTACTGCAAGGTCTCTTAGGCCAAGCTTTCAAATTCTTCCACATTCCTCTTGAAAATCAGGTCCAAAAGGCCAAAGCCACACAGTCCGATGTCTAGCAGCAATTCCACTCCTCTGGTACCAACTTTACTGTTGCAGTCCAGTTCACATTGCTGGCAGAAATCACCCGACCAACAATAGCTTTGGGGAAAAAGGGTCTTATTTTAGCTTACAGGCTTGAGGGGAAGCTCCATCATGGCAGGGGAAAACAATGGCATGAACAGAGGATGGGCATCACCCCCGGGTGAACATAAGGTGGACAATAGCAACAGGGGAGTGTGACAAACTCTGACAAGGGGAAACTGGCTATAACGCTCATAAGCCCATCCCGAAACAATACCCTCCCTCCAGGAGGCATTAATTCCCATCAGCTGGGAACCTAGCATTCAGAACACCTAAGTTTATGGGGGACATCTGAATCAAACCACCATAGGTGGTGACCTAGGCACTATCAATCTGCTTCTTCTGTACTCTCCTAGAATCATTCTTCTGAATGACTATGATAAGAATCCACACATGAATGTCGGTAACTGATCAAATGGAGTTTCAGTGAAGCTATGTGCTATTCCTAAGATGATAGGGCAAATGGCAAGTTTAGAGCCTTACATTAGAATCTGTGCCCTTAGTCACTGACTTGCTTGGGCTCTCAGGCATTGCTCTAACCTTGAGAGGCACTGTGGAATTTAAAAGAAGCTGAGAGCACATGAAAAATATTCACATCTCCTGCAGTAAAGCTTTTGTAACATCATTCTCATTAAAAGTGGAGAAGCACAACTGTTTGCCAACACTAGCTATCACAGACCTTTTTACACATTTCTGATGGCTGGTTGAAAATGTCAATTTGTATGATATTTGCATTTCTTCTTCAATTTGAACCTGTCTTCAGTTGTTCAATTTAGCTAAAGAAAAGACTTTCTGGGTTGGAATGATATCTCAGTGGTTAGTGCACTTTCTTGTAAAGCCTAAGGACCTGTTGCAGTCTGGTTTGCATTGCTGGCAGAAATCACCCAAACAAGAGTAGCTTGTGGGGATAAAAGGTTTATTTTGGCTTATAGATTTGAAAGGATGCTCCATCATGGCAGGGGAAAGTGATGACAGGAGCAGAGAGTGGACATTACCTCCTGGCCAACATCAAATGGACAACAGCAACAGGAGAGTGTGCCAAATACTGACAAGAGACACTGGCTATAATACCCATGAGGCTGCCTCCAACAATACACTGCCTCTAGGAGGCATCAATTTCAATTGTCATCAGCTGGGGAGACTAGCATTCAGAATACCTAAGTGTATGGGGGACACCTGAATCAAACCACCACATTCTTCTCTTGGCCCCCATAAGCGGTTATCTATATACGATATAAAATAAAATGCATTCAGTCCAACTTAAAAAGTCCCATGGTATTTATCAATCATAATGATGTTCAAGCATCCCCATAATCCAAGGTCTTTTAACTGAAACACAATGCCAAAAATTTCCCCCAAACCCTATAATGTCACAAAATAAACATCCACAGTACAAAAGATGGCATTGGGCATAGCAAAGAAATATTCAACCAATATGAGATTTAAACAAGGCAAATATCAAACTCTGTAGCTTCAAGTCCAACAACTCTAGTCAGTGATAAATCTCCAAGTCTGATAATTCTAACCAGCAAGAAGTCTCTGGACATCCAATTCCTCTCCTCCAGCTAGGCTACTCATAGTCCTGGAAAACATCATCTGGGGCCATCAGCTCTCCTTAGTAGCTTTCTCATGGTCCTGGCATCTCCACTGGGTCTCCACTGCAACCCACAGTCCATCCACATGCTCCATAAGTCTCCATGCAGGCATCCCACCAACCTGCTTCACACTGCCCATGGCCATTTCCAAAACACAAGACTGTGTTGCAAATCCAATGATCCTCTCTTTTCTGCATTTCTTATACTCCACAATTTCAGGTAGTGTGCCAATTTATTAATCCAGAAGTGAATAAAGCAGACTTTAAAGAGCAGGACATTCTTTGAGCATTCATTCCCCTTCAAAAGAGTCTTACATTATTCCTGTTGCCCCAGTGCAGGTCAGCTGGCCCAGTCTCAATGGCTGTAATTTCTCATATAATTTCAGCTGAATGGGCAGCACTTTTGGCCCAAAGTTTCCTTTCTGTGCCATATCCCTCTGCTCACTCCAGTCCTTTTCTACATATTGCAAACCTGCACAAGTTCTCAGGACACAGGCATAACAGCAAGCCTCTCACACAAACTGCTTCTAGCCCAGTCCAGACAAAGTTTCTTTTTACCCTCATAAGCCAAACCTCACAGTCCATAGTTCTTACTGTATTTAGGTCTTTCAAGTCTGACCAGAATAGTCTATCAAGCTGTACTTCAGAACTGTAAGGCATCTCTTAGGCCAAGGTTTCAAATGCTTCACATTCCTCTTGAAAATCAGCTCCAAAAGGCCAAAGTCATGCAGTCAGGTATCTAGCAGTAAATGACACCACTCCTCTGTACCAACATTACTGTTGCAGTCTGGTTAGCATTGCTCGCAGAAATCACCTTACAAAAGCAGCTTGTCAGGAAAAACATGGTTTATTTTGGCTTATAGATTCAAGAGGAAACTCCATGATTTCAGGGGAAAATGATGGCATAAACAAAGGCTGGACGTCACCCTCTGGCCAACATCAAGTAGACAACAGGAACAGGAGAGTGTACCAAACACTGGCTAGGGGACATGCGCTATGCGTATAATACCCATAAGTCCATCCCCAACAATACACTGCCTCCAAGAGGCATTAATTCCAATTGCTATAAACTGGGGAGCCTAGCATTCAGAATACCTACGTTTATGGGGACACCTGAATCAAACTACCACAGGATCCAAGTTCGATTCCCCAGTACCCATGTAAAACAGATGCATTTATTGGCACATGTGTCAAGAGTTTTTGCAGTGGCTAGCAGCCATGGCACACCCATTATCTCTGTCTGCTTCTATCTCTCATAAATAAGTGATTTTTTTTTAAAGACAAGACTTTCTAACTGGAAATGAAAACTAGTTTGCTCATAAAATGCTATTTACATGTTTAAGAACAATCATTCATGTGCCATCATCATTCAGTAGAGAACGAAGAGCTGTATTTTGATTAATAAAGTTTAAAATAACAAATTAATGGTTTTGTTGCACAGCGTTTAAAATACAACAGATACTGAAAAATCCTTAGAGCCAAACAATACCTTCTGATGGATCTGCACAGAGATGATCTGAGGCCAGTGGTCAGTGTTTAGGGCAGTAGTTGTGCCAGCCATTTTTCTCTCTAAGGTGTTATTTTCTTAAAGTTTTCCATTTACTCTTAGAAAGGGTCTTGCTATGTGCCACAGGCTGGCCTCAGACTCAAAATCCTCCCGCTTTAGTCTCCTGAGCTTTGGGATTATAGATTATGAGATCAAGCTCATTTCTGTTTCATTTCTTTATATATTATGTTCTTGGTCTCAGGACCCAAGCTTTTAGGTATAAGTAGTTTACTTTTGGAATGTTTTCCTCAATTGGTATTTCAGAGCTTGGGGATAACAAATGGTACCCATTTGTCTGAGATCTCATGAAAACGTTGGAATAGATTCATATGCACTTACTTAACTATGCATATATCCACATAGGTAGCATGGGGACAAATGTAACATTTTAAAAATTCTTTCATGCACTAAGTCACAAATTACATGTCAATTTGTATAAAAACTTTTGCATATTTTTTCTCTGGTATCAATTTCTAATAATCAAAGTATGTCTTCCAACACTTGTGGTTTATTTATTTTTTATTTATTTTTTGTTCATTATTTATTTATTTATTTATTTGAGAGCGACAGACATAGAGAGAAAGACAGATAGAGGGAGAGAGAGAGAATGGGCGCACCAGGGCCTCCAGCCACTGCAAACGAACTCCAGACGCATGCACCCCCTTGTGCATCTGGCTAACGTGGGACCTGGGGAACCGAGCCTCGAACCGGGGTCCTTAGGCTTCACAGGCAAGCGCTTAACTGCTAAGCCATCTCTCCAGCCCCACTTGTGGTTTATTGTAGTAACATGTAAGTAATTCATGAGTTGATGAAAAAATTATAACAGAGATCTCACTTTGGAATACAGAAATAATTCTTAATAAAATTATTGGATGTTCTATTACCTATGCACTACAAAAGTATGCAAGGACTCTTTTTCATACAAATGCAAGAGGGTATCACCTCTAGGAAATCTATTAAAGCAAATCAGCATACTAACTGTCATTTGTGGTGTTGCATTATTCTTGGTGAACCTGGTACCAGCACAAGTGTGAAGGAGATACACACAGAGAACATTCAACTCCTACTAAACCTGGTATCCAGAGACACAGAGGCTCCAAAGACCTCAGCACTGAAGCATACCTAAAACAAATCCAAAATGGCTCAGGGAAATTTGTGGAAGAGGGGGCAGAAAGAATGTCAGAGCCACATGTTGGGTCATGATACACAGAAACACTGCCTCCTACCCAGAACTGATGGCTAACTCCACAATGCAAGACCCATACTCCCCAATGAGGAGGGTCCATGCAGAGAGGGGAGGAGGCTAACAATGGTACCAACTTGACTGTATACACTAAGTACAAAACTAATTATAAAAATAAAATTTCAAAAAAGAAAAAAAATCCTGATAGACTTCTTTTTATTATTTTTTATTTATTTGCAAGGAAGAGGAAGAAAGAGATGGAGAGAAATGAAGAGAGGGAGAGAGAGAAAGAGACACAGAGGGAGAGAGAACAATGGGCACACCAAGCATCATTGCAAATGAATACCAGACACGTGTACCAGTTTGTACATCTGGTTACATATGAGTACTGGGGAATCAAACCTAGGCCTTGAACTTTGTATGCAAATGATTTTAATTACTGAGGCATCTCTCCAGCCCTCCTGATAGACTATTAAGCTAAAAACTCCTGAAACTGGCTATGACATGGGAAAAATAATGTTGGCCCTCAAATTTATGCAATACACAAAAATAAACCTTGAATGGTTGAAAGAACTCAATTCAGGAGGTAAATTTTAAATTTCTGAAAGAAAATATAATTAAATTTATTTATAACAGAATAATGAAATATTTCTTTTTTAATTTAATTTAATTTTATTCTTTATCTTTTCATAATTTTTATTAACATTTTCTATGATTATAAAAAATATCCCATGGTAATACCCTTCCCCCCCACACTTTCCCCTTTGAAATTCCATTCTCCATCATATTATAGAATATATGATTAACAAAACTCAAAGGAAAATGTTGCAAAATTTTACTACACTATAAATAAAAGTGCGAGGAAATGAAAATGTGCCGCTGTAAACAAATATGAATAGATAAGTAGCAGAGTAGGAGGGACTATAAAGCTAATAACTGGTTGGAATAAAAAGAGATCTAAATTTAATGGACAACAAATACAAAAGAAGCTTTGGGGTTGGAGAGATGGTTCAGCAGTTAAGGCATTTGCCTGCAAAGCCTAACAACCCAAGTTTGATTCCCCAGTATGCATGTAAAGCCAGATGTACAAAGTGGTGCATGTATCTGGAGTTCATTTGCAGTGAATGGAGGCTCTGGTGTGCCCATTCCCCCTCTCTTTCTCATTGAAAATAAATAAATAGAAACATATTAAAAAGAAGTTTCCTTTAGTAGTAGTAAGTACCATGGAAATGAAGTCATAGGGTAGAACACGCACGCCCACCACTGGCAGATGTTCTGATCATACTAAGTGCTAGTGTGGATGGAGGAAAGGGAACTCTTACTACCAATGGGCATGCAAAGGATGGCAGACACTTTGGAGTACAATATAGGTGTTGCAGTCCAGTTCACATCTGGTAGAAATCACACAACCAAGAGCAGCCTGTGGGAAAAAGAGGTTTATTTTGGCTTACAGGCTCCACGATGGCAGGGGAAAACGATGGCATGAGCAGAAGGTGGACATCACCACCTGGCTCACATTAGGTGGACAATAGCAACAGGAGAGTATGCCAAACACTGGCATGGGGAAACTGGCTATAACACCCATAAGCCCACTCCCAACAATACACTCCCTCCAGGAGGCATTAATTCCTAAATCTCCATCAGCTGGGAACCTAGCATTCAAAACACCTACATTTATGGGGGACACCTGAATCAAACCACCACAATAGGGTTATCTGGAAAAACTGAAAAAGGCATGACCTTTAACACTAGAGGCTGTCATATTTGCAACACTTTATTCCCAAATATGAAAAACAATATAGAAGCATTTTTTTTTGGATCACAAGCATCTGCATAAATACCAGGGAGGGTTGGTGGATGTGGGCTACTGAGTACATGCCTCTGAATGGAATCTTGTCCCCAGCTTCTTCCTCTGTCCCTCACTGCGCCATGGATAGGAACTCACCAGGGGGTAAGTCACTTTGCTCTAGCAAATTCTCGCTGCCATTGATTTCTCTGCCTCACCATCAGCCCAGGGGCACTGGAGTTAGGGGACCATGGACTGAAATCATGAACCAAAATAAGTCCTCCTCTTAAGCTGATTTTCCTCAGTATTTTAACATGAACACAAAATATAGCTAACATATAGCAGTTTTTTCTGAACACTGAGCTTACTTTACAGAGCACCACAGTAACTGTTTTGAAGTGAAATTTTCAGTGACACCTAGAACACTCACTACCTTGTACAATCAGATGTGTAATGGTTATGTTTTAAATCTAAATAAGTCCACCTTTTAAATATTTTTTCTCATGGACTGTTCAAATAGTGTGCCATGGGCAACTGAATACAGTCTATGCTTTAGAGCCTTAATATGGAGGCAAAGACTGCCTGGGTTTGAGGAGGTTTTCCTGATGCCTGAAGTGATATGAATTCTATCAAAATCTGACATACTGTTGGCTGATAACAGAGGCTGAAATGCCAGTGGGATAGGTGACAGTAGATGCAAGCTGAAGCATACATTTCTCCTTTGAAGTTGGAGAGAAAATGTACATTTACTGTGGTTATATTTCAGATGAGAAATGACACCCAGTAATTTCCTATTTCAGGGAGGCAAGGTAAACACATACCACATGAGTGGTATCAACCAAATTAACTTTTTCTGGTATGCCAAAGAAATGCGTTTCTGTACTTGTGTTTGTGCATGTATGGTATATGAGTATAAGCCGATAGACAAATAGCTGTAGATTCTGATTTCTCTGTAAGGATATAGTTGTTTATAAGTCTTGAGTCTTAGAATCTCATCTTAATACATTTTAATTGTTAAAACACCAATTTTAGTGCCAGGCAGAGACCATTGCACACTGACTATTGCAAATATAGGTATACAATATCACAGTGAAGCCATTGGCATTAATACTTAATCTCACATAAGCCAGAGGCACAAGTTGATGCAAGAGCACAGGTCCACACATACACACAAGATAGTTCACTTGTCTGGAGTTCAATTACAGTGGCTGGAGGCCCTAGCACACCTATTATCTTCCTCTCCCTCTCTCTCATAAAAAATTATTAGTTCATGGGCTGGAGAGATGGCTTAGCGGTTAAGCGCTTGCCTGTGAAGCCTAAGGACCCTGGTTCGAGGCTCAGTTCCCCATGTCCCACGTTAGCCAGATGCACAAGGGGGCGCACGCGTCTGGAGTTCGTTTGCAGAGGCTGGAAGCCCTGGCATGCCCATTCTCTCTCTCTCCCTCTATCTGTCTTTCTCTCTGTGTCTGTCGCTCTCAAATAAATAAATAAATAAATTAAAAAAATTATTAGTTCAAACATAAACTTTAATAAAAATATTCAGACTGTGACTATCAACCAGCATGTGTTGATGTGTGATAATGAATTTGGCAAATTGTATAAGAGAATGTACATTCAAATATGAAAATCACAAATGACAGGCTGGTGGTTTGATTCAGGTGTTCCCTGTAAACTTAGAAGTTCTGAATGCTAAGTTCTCAGTTGATTGAGATTTGGGAATTAATGCCTCTTGGAGGCTGTGTATTGTTGGGGGCAGGCTTATGGGTGTTACAGCCAGTTTCCCCTTGCCGATGTATGGCACAGTCTCTTCCTGCTGTTGTCCACCTGATGTTTGCTAGGAGGTGATGTTCCCCCTCCCCACATTTCTTCGTCTTCCCCTGCCATAATGGAGCTTCCTCTCATATCTGTAAGCCGAAATAAGCCTTTTTTCCCCCCCACAAGCTACTCTTGGTCAGATGTTTCCCGCCAGTGTGACCGTGAGTGCAGCACAGACTACACCAAAATATTCTACTGTTTTGCTTTTTATTTATTTATTTTTATTAATTCATTTTTGTACTTAGTGAATACAGTCAAGTTGGTACCATTGTTAGCCTCCTCTATGTCCTAACCCCTCCCCCTGGTAATACCTTGTGGAGCTAGCTCACAGTTATGGGTAGGAGGAAATGTCTCTGCTTATCATGACCCGAAGTGTGGGCTCTGACATTCTTTTGGCCCCCTGTTCCACAAAATTTCCCTGAGCCATGCGAGGTTCCTTTTGGGTCTGCTTCAGTGAAGCAGATCTACTGTTTTGATTTTTAACTTTATTTTTAGATTATGTTTCTTCCATAAGAGTTATTTAAACTGTTATATTTTAAAAAAAAAAATAACCAAAGCTGGGCTGGAGAGATGGCTTAGTGGTTAAGTGCTTGCCTGTGAATCATAAGGAAACCCGTTTGAGGCTCGATACCCCAGGATACACGTTAGCCAGATGCACAAGGGGGCGCATGTGTCTGGAGTATGTTTGCAGTGCCTGGAGGTCCTGACGCGCCCATTCTCTCTCTCTCTCTCTCTGTCTCTCTCTCTCTCTCTCTCTCTCCCTCCCTCCCTTTCTCTCGCTCTGTCATTCTCAAATAAATATATAAAATGAACAAAAAAATAAGAAAAAAAGAATTAACCAAAGTTAGGCATTTTGAGACCCAAAATACCTCCCAAACTATCATGAACATCCTCTATCACCAAGGTAAAGTTGTTTCCGACTGTCCAAAAATGCCTGGACCTGTAGAATTTCAAATGAAAAGGGAAAAAAAATGCTTCCCTGCTCCTGTGAATATAGCCCCACTGCTATGGACTGAGCAGGCTGTTAGAAGTTTCTTATAACTCAGTACGTGGTTTCCTTCAAATAACATTGTTGCTTGATCATTTTAAGGTATGACTTGATCAATGTGATGGAACAAAATCACATTCTCTAGCTCCTGCAAGAAATCAGTACTTTTAAGTACTTATTTTCTCAGTGACATCAATTTAACATTTCTGTCAGGAATTCTATCAGAAAAAGTGATGTAATTGAGCTTTACTCGGTTAATTTAAGTTTTTCTATGGGCAAGTTTTGATGAGACAATCTTTACAAAAGCACCCGTGTACTATAGCAGCATAATTCAGTTTTCTCCCCTGATTTCTGTGGAAGGGAGGGATTTAAGTAGAAATAATCAACATAAGGGGAAAAAGTGGCCTTTTTGTGAAATTGCAGACAAAGGAAGACGTGAAGCGCCTTGCTGAGTATCTAAGCGGGTGCACTTACGCCCCCTGGCTTCCGCTCCCTCCGCATGCCGACCCTCTGACTTCCCCACTTCAGGCTCAGCTGCTCCAAGCAGCAATTCATAACTTGCAGCTCATAATGTGGTTACAGTTGCAGACTTGATATGAAACAAGATATGTCTTGAGTGCTGTAGGATACAGAAGCTCCCTTCCTGGTTTACTGAGCCCTTTAAGACGCCTAATAAATCTGAGAAAGGTAGAATGCCACCATGGTATGCCAGTTTCTCCCTCACAAGAACACCTTGTAAGTAAAATAATGAAGTTTTCTTAAGGGCTGGACTTTTTTTTTTTTTTTTAACTTTGGGGACTTGAGAGATTGCTCAGTGGTTAAGACACTTGCCTACATAGCCTAAGGACCTGGTTCAGTTCCCCAGTACCCAAGGAAAGCCATATGCACAAGGTGGCACATGTGTCTTGAGTTTGTTAGCAGTGACTAGAGGCTCTGGAACACCCATTCTCTCTCTCTTTCTCTGTCTTAAATAAGTAAATAAAGAAAATCTTTTTGTTGACAACTTTCTTAATCTAGATAATTATCATAGCTCCCTTTCATCACCCTCCGTTTTCCCTCCCCTGAGTTCTCCCTAAACTGAATCCCTTCTTGTTTCCAACGAGTCTCTCTTCTATTTCCAGGCCATCTTTCCCTCCCACTCTGCAGGCCTCGTATAGGTAGCGTCAACCACTGTGTGGTCACAAATATTAAAACCACTTTGTGTCTGGAAGACAGTATTGTAAGCACTCCTCCCCTTTCTTTGGATCTTACATTCCTTCCTCTACCTCTTGCACAATGGACCCTGGGCCTTGGAGGGTGTGATAGGGATGTATCAGTGTATCAATGTTGAAGATTCCACAGTCTCTTCTCAGTACTTTGGTGAGTTATGAGTCTTCCCAGTGGTCTAAACCCTTAACTGCATGCACTTATTCTTTAACATAACTTCTTTCTGCCACTTTACTTCATCTATATCTCTGTATCACAACATCCTATATTGCTTGTTTCTCCTGAGAAGCCTATCACGTCCTTATTTTACAATTAATGTCACATCAACTCAGTGATATAAAATAACATGTCAAGCCATGTAGATCTTTGGTAAGCCACATGCTGTTCTTGCTTCCTGGGCCAACATCCCCAGTCAAGCTGGCATCTATGTCTCTGTCAGCCTGTGGCCAAGATCCATGTGTGTGTGTGTGGGGGGGCACCTGAAGAGATGTCTTACTTAATCCTGCTGTTGGTCTTATTTGAAAGTTTTTACATACACAGCAGCCCACATGAAGGAAACTGATTTGCTTTCCTGAGGATAAATGTGGCCACCAATGTGTTATTTCCCAGTGTAAACAGAGCCTCAGACACACGTCATTGATCATGCCTCCAAGCTGAAAGGTGTGCTGAATGTTGGCCACAAATATTATGTTTCTCACGCAGCCCTGTGCTATCAGCCACATTGCTTGATGTCCTCTGATTACATATATAAACAACTTCAGTCAAACAGATACGGAGCTTTGCTGTTAAAAATACGAGATAAGACTTCCATAAAGATTCATCACCAGCAGAGGTGCTGTCGAAGTTAAGCCTGAGCCTCAGTCAGTGAGCAACATATGGGATTTATAATCATAAATTCGGAGTGGCTAGTTCAGTTTGCTGAGAAAGGGAGGCCTTCAAGAGAAGGCAGGATTAAAATAACTGCGTGGTTAACAAAGTGGTCTTGCATTAGTGGCTCATCACAGCACTGACGTTACTCATGGTCGCTTTCTCACTTTATATCTGCTGCAGTGTCATTCTCGCAGATGAAGCCACGAAGAAGGTGATAGAGACCACCTCTGGAACTCAAACGAGTTGGCCAATTACTCAGGGAAAAGAAACAATCAAAATCAAGGGCTTCGGCCACCAAACCATGTTGCATCATTATACTTCAAGCATAACATGAGACTGTACTAGAAATATGAGTGTTCAGTGGTTTGTCTTCCAAAACTCTCTTCCCAAACTAACTCAAAGATGAATCACCTGAGTTAAAGGACACTTCCTGCCCCAATTTCTTTGAAAGAGGCTATGTGCTTTTTCCAGACAAATCTGGGCACTTGTATTCCAAGAGGAGAAAAGGACCATTACTGTCAGTTTTGAAGAGGAGAAGGCTAGGTGAGAGTCAGGAGAGATCTATCCAAAATGCTTGGTGGGAGAATGTAAGAAGCTTTCATACTGAGGTTTTAATATGTGAATATATGTTTACATTTTAGCATGTTTTACATTTTTCTAGAAGATACTTTGCTCACTCACAGGGCTCATTAGCTCTCACTTTAAAGATCTTTTAAAGTTTCCCTAATCAGTATACTTTCTGTTCAACATTAAAAATAAATTGCTCATATTTATAGTTTACTGTGCTTAAGCACTGTTCTAAGCACGAAACAAATTCACTGTTGTCAAACAAATAGATGTCTGTTTTCCTCCTCTGTTGGGGGGGGTATATAAATTATATGTGAAAAATTTAAACTTTATAGGAGTTCAATAAATTTTATACCATATGGATAGATAGATACCTGCTTTGGATTAACTAGTGCCCATTGTAAATGTATCTTTTATTTCTCCAAGATAAATTCTTATCTTCATGATAATACCCTACATAGTGGGTTTCTATGCCTGACTATGCAATGGAGTCAACTGAACACCTATATAAAAATACAAGTTTCTTTATTAATTTTTTAGTCTTTGTTTTTAATTATTTATTGACATACTCAATATGTAAACAGCACATGTTGGTACCATCCTTTCCTATAATCCCTCCCCCCTGAAGAGACTCTCCTCACTGGGGATGCAGGTCAACCCCATGGGGATTATGGGTCATGCAATGTGAGGGCAGCTGTCAGTTATGGGGGAGAGGCAATGTCTCTGTGCATAATGTCCCAACTTGTGGCTCTAACAATCTTTCTGCCCCTTCTGCAAAATTCCCTGAGCCATGTTGGATTCATTTTAAGTCTACTTCAGGGATGGGCTCTTAGGAGCCTCTCGATCTCTGGTTTGGTGAGTGTTGTATGTCCTCAGTGTCTATCTCCTTCACCCTTGTGCTGATATCAGGTTCACCAAGAAAGCATTGCTTGCTCATTTCCCCATTTCCTCTGTGGTTTTAGCTGGGTCTGGGGTGGAGGGCGATGGGTTGTTTCTCTCCTCAGGTCCACCTCCCATCTGAAAAAAAAAAAAAAAAAGAAGAAGCAGATTCTCCAACAGAGAGTAAAGTCAGCACAGGTTAAATGACATAACGATTGTTAGTTTAGAGAGAATTTAATGGGTGTAGACCCTCTTTTAAACCAAGCTTAGTGGGAGCTTGATATTGGAAAGCAAACTCATTATCTGCATATGATTCTGACTTGTTTCCCAGTTCCAGATGTGGGTTCCTTTCCACTGAACAAATCTGTTAGCCAATCCAAGAATAGTTGGTTACCCACCATGGCTAAGTGCTACTATTGCACTTGGTTGTTTGATTCTGAGTAGCTTAGACCCCAAGTTGCTCAGATGGCTGTTGGCCACTTTCCCCATTAGCTCATGTAGCACCTTCTAGTACTAGACTGGCTGTCTGGGGACTCGCTCTCTTCCAAATTTCAGCCAGGTCTCTTCATGCTCTGTACTGACAACATATGGTGAATTCAGTGCCAAGGGAAAAGAAAGAAAATAGAAAAAAGAGATAAAGGTAAAAGAAAGA
This sequence comes from Jaculus jaculus, assembly GCF_020740685.1. Lineage (NCBI taxonomy): Eukaryota > Metazoa > Chordata > Mammalia > Rodentia > Dipodidae > Jaculus > Jaculus jaculus. The sequence continues at coordinate 142,224,979 of NC_059103.1, forward strand.
AACAGGAGAAATTTAAGGTTAGGCTTCAGGTAACCCTCTCCAGGGTCCTCTAAGGTCCTGTTAAGTGTTCAACCTCTTAGTCTGTCTTCCAGGATATAGGATTCTATGGTGCTATTTCCGTCTGGGTTCAGGTTTTTGTTGACGCCCCCTTTCCCTCCACTCAAGCCTTTCCCTCCCTACTGTCCAGGCCTCGAGGTGCCTATTAGGTATGTCAGCACTGTGGGCTGATCTAGGTTGGGAGCCACAAATGAGTGAGAACATACACTTCTTGTCTTTCTTGGATTATGTGAATTTTCTGAGTATGATCAGTTCCAAGTTTGACCATTTTTCTAATAGTGTCATTGTGTTATATTTCCTAGCTGCTGAGTAGAATTCCATCATGTAGATATGCCACATCTTGGTTATCCATTTATCCAATGATGGGCACCTGGGTTGATTCTAGTTCTTAGCTATCATGAATTGAGCAGCTATAAACATAGTTAAGCAAATATCTATGAACTGAGATGTGGAGCTTTTAGGATGAATGCCCAGTAAGGGAATGACTGGGTTTGTTGGTAACTTTATAATCAACTTTTCTAGGAGTCTCCATATTGCTTTCCATTGTGGTTATACCAGCTTACATTATTACCAACAGTGAATGAGGGTTCCTATTTCTCCACATCCTCACCAACATTTGTTTTCATTTTATTTTTTAATGTTTGCCATCCTTACTGGGATAAGGTGGAATCTCATAGTTGTTTTAATTTGCATTTCCCTGGTGGTTAGAGATATTGAACAATTTCTTTAAGTGTGTGTTTTTCATTTGTATTTGTTCCTCTGAGCATTCCCTATTCAGTTCTCTGCCCAATTTTGTGAGTGGATTATTTGATTTTTTTTTTATTGTTTTGTTTTTTGAGTTCTTTGCAGATTCTAGAAATTAGGCCTCTTTCAGTTCTATAGCCAGAATAAATTTTCTCCCATTGCATGGGTAATCTATTGGCTATGCCTATGGTATGTTTGTCTGTAAAAAAACTTTTCAGCTTCATAAGAACCCAATGGTTGATAGCTTAAGTTCATGAGTTACTGGAATTTTGTTAAGGAAGTCTTTCCCCATTCCTATATTGTGGAAAGTTTCTCCTACTTTTTCTTCCAGTAGTAGAAGAGTTTCAAGTCTTATATTGAGGTCATTGATCCATCTGGACTTCATTGTTTTGTATGGTGAGATGTGTAGCTCTAGTTTCATTTCTCTGAATATGGTTATCCAGTTTTTCCAACCCAGTTTTGAAGATGCTGCTTCTTTTTCAGTCTACGTTATTCGGACCTTTGTTAAAGATCAAATAGCTGTAGTTACTTGACCTAAAATCCAGATCTTCATTTCTGTTCCATTGGTATATATTCCTGTTGGTATGCCAGTACAGTACTGTTTTGTTGTTGTTGTTGTTGCTGCTGCTGTTGTTGTTACTATGGTTTTGTAATATAGCTTTACATTAGGTATGGTGATGCCTCCAAGGATGTTTCTTTTGCTGAGGATATGCTTGGATATACAAGGCCTACTGAAATGCCATATGAATTTTAAGATCATTTTTCCCTGTCTCTGTGAAGAATGATGCTGGGATTTTTATTGGTATTGCATTAAATCTGTACATTGCTTTTGGTAGGATTGCTATTTTCACAATGTTAATTTGGCCTATTCAGGAGCTTGGGAAGTCTTTCCACCTTCTCATGTTCTCTTCAATTTATTTGTTGAGTGTTTTTGTTTTATATTATTTATTTATTTATTTATTTATTTATTTATTTATTTATTTATTTATTTATTTATTTTTGACAGAAAGAGAGAGAGAGAGAGAGAGAGAAAATGGGCAGAGCTTCCAGCCACTGCAAACCAACTCTAGATGCATGTGCCCCTTTGTGCATCTGGCTAACATGGGTTCTGGGGAATCAAACTTGGATCCTTTGGCTTTGCCGGCAAATGCCTTAACCACTAAGCAATTCCTCCAGCACTGTTTTTATGTTTTTATTACATAGGATCCTTGGTTAATGTTATTTCAAGCTATTTTTTTTTTGTTCCTATTGAAAATGGGACAGTGTCGCTAATTTCTTTCTCTGTATCCTTTTCCTTTCCATATAGAAAGGTTACTGATTTTTGTTCATTGACTTTGTATCCTGCTACTTTGCTGAAGGAATTAATTAACTTTAAAAGTTTTGAGATGGAGGCTCTTGGGTCATTTATGTGTAGGATCATGTCATATGGAAATAGAGCTAATTTGACTTTGTCCTTTCCAATTTGTCTCCCTTTTATTTATTACTCCTGTGTTATTGCTTGAGCTAGGAATTTTAGTACTATGCTGAAGAGCAGAGGTGAAAGTGGTCACTCCTGACTTGTTCCTGATCTCAGTGGGAATTCCTTGAGTCTTTTCCCATTAAATATTATTTGGGCTTTAGGTGCATTATATATAGCCTTTATTTTGTTCAGGTATAAACTATCCAGGACTATTCTGACAAACATTTTGTTCATGAATTGATGTTGTATTTTGGCAAAGACCTTTTCTGTTTCAATTGAAATGATCATGTGTTTTTTGTGATTAAGTTTATATATGTGGTGTATTACACTGGCAGATTTCTGTATGTTGAATCAACCCTGCATTCCTGGGATAATGCTTGGGATAATCAAGGTAGATGGATAATGCTTTTGATGTGTTGTTGAATTCAGTTTGCGAGAATTTTGTTCAGGATCTTTGTGTGTAAGTTCATCAGGGACATAGGCCTATAGTTTTCTTTATTTGTATCTCTGTCTGGTTTTAGTATTAGGGTGATACTAGCTTCATATATGGAATTGAGGAACTTTCCCTATTCTCCAATTATGTGGAACAGTTTGAGAAAAATTGGTTTCAGTTCTACCATGAAGGTTTGATAGAATTCAAGTGAGAAGCCATCTGGTTCTGGACTCTTCTATTTGGAGAGGTTTTTGATTACCTTTTCAATCTCATTGGGTATGATAGGTTTGTTTAGGAGGTTAATCTGCTCTGAATTTAGTTTTGGTAGGTGGTATGGGTCTAGGAATTTATCTGTTTCTTCCAAATTATCCAGTTTTGTAGCATAGAACTTTTGGAACTAAATTCTGATGATTCTTCTGATTTCACTTATATTTGTTGTGATCTCTCCTTTTTTATTTCTATTTTTTTTTAACTTGAAGCAGCTCTTTTCTATGCTTGATCAAATTGGCCAGGGGTTTATATATCTTGTTTATTTTTCAATGAACTAGCTCTTTGTTTTATCAATTTTCTTAATTTTTTTCTTAGTTTCCAATTCATTAATTTCTGCCCTGATCTGAGTTATTTCTGTCTGGAGCCTTTTGGGGTTGATTCTTCTTTTGCCAGTGCTATTAGATGGATGGTTAGGGTATTGATTTTGGATCACCCTGTCTTTGTTATGAAGGCAGTTAATGCTATGAATTTTCCCCTACAGACTGCCTTCAATGCGTCCCATAAGTTTTGGTACAATATGGTCTAATTGTCATTCAATTCTAGAAATTTTACAATTTTATTTTTTATTTAATCCACTACCCATTTCTTTTTTTTTTTTTTTTTTTTGATTTTCCCCAAGCATTTTTTAATCCACATTTTCCCAAAGCAGGAAGTAAAGATTTTAATAACTTGGGGATTAAACTTTCAACCTGTGCTGAACTAATTCTTTTTTTTTAAATTTAATTTATTAGTTATCTTTTCAGCAAATACAGGCAGTTTGGTACGATTGTTTAGGCTCATCTATGATCTACCCCCTCCCATTGGACCCTCCTTGTTGATGTAAATGGGTCGTGCATTGTGGAGTTAGCCCACAGTTATTGGTATAAATGTCTCTGCAAATCATGATGCAACATGTGACTCTGACATTCTTTCTGCCCCCTCTTCCTCAAAATTTCACTGAGACATGTTGGGTTCATTTTTGGTCTGCTTCAGTGCTGAGGTGTTGGGGGCCTCTGAGGCTCTGGCTCTCTGACTTGGTAGGAGTTGATTTTTCTCTGTGTTGGTCTCCTTTCCCTTTGTGCTGGTATCCAGTTCACAGGAAAACATCACCCTTGCTTGTTTCGCCAATTGTCCTTAGTTTCTGTTGGGCCCCTTTTGAGGTATGTTTGGGCAGCTCTCTCCTTAGGATCTGCATCTATCTGAAAAAGAGAAGCAGATTCTCCAACGGAGAGTAAGTTAGTACCCAGAAAATTGAGATAACACTTACTTTTTTGATAGAGAGTTTGATAGGTGTAGGCCCTCTTGTACCCCATGATTGATGGTAGCTTGATATTGTAGAGTGGGCTTGTGTTTGGGTATGGTTCTGACTTGTTTCCCAGCTCCAGCTATGGGTCTAGTACCACTGAGGGGATCAGTTAGCCAAATCAAGAGCAGTTGGTTCCTCACCATGGCTGTGTGCCACTATTGCACTTGTGTGGGCATCACATCAGGTTATTTGTTGCTAATTAGATTAGACAATGAGTTGCTTGGACAGATATTGGTCATTTCCCCCAGTTGCCCATGTAGCACCTTCTGGCACTAGACACGCTGACTGTCTGGGGACTGACTCTCTCCTGGCTTCCAGCCATGCCATTCCATTTTACGTGTCAGCTGCGTATGGAGTCTTTAGCAATAGGGTCTTAACCACTGGCCTTTGGTGGGTCATCAAGTACTCTGACAGAAGTCTGTCATTGTTTTGGGAAACCTTGTAGGTTTCTCTGATCAAAAGCTCATTGTGGATGGTAGCCCCAAGCTGGAAGTGGGGGTTACAGGTCAGTGCCCACTAAGAAATTGAGGAAAAACATAACTAATATACAATAGTTAGAGAGGAGAGAGATAGAAGGGAGAGGGGGAGAGGAAGGGAGGGAAGATGTAGAAGATTTAGGTGAGTCTTGATCTTACCCTCTCCAGTGTCTTGTGGTTCAGGAGTTTCCTATAAGGGTCTAGTGAAGGTTCAGCCATTTGGTCTGTCTTTTAGGAAGTAGAATTTTATGGTACCATTGCCGTTTGGGTCCAGATTACTGTTTTCCACCCCTCGATGCCCTCCCCGCCCTCCCCATCCATCCTATTGTCTAGTCCATGAGGTGCTTGCTGGGTATGTAAGGTATCTTGGGTAGATTCAGGTTAGGTGTTGTAGATGAGTAAGACTATGTGTTGATTTTTTTTCTGTGATTGGGTAAGTTCACTGAGAATGATCTGTTCCAGGTTCAACCATTTTTCCTCAAATTTCTTTGTGTCGTTTTTTTTCTTACTGCTGTATAGAATTCCATTGTGTAGATATACCACATCTTTGTTATCCATTCTTCTAATGATGGACATCTGGGTTGATTCCAGCTTTTAGCTATTATGAATTGAGCCATCTTGTTAAAAGTGTGTTGTTCAGTCTCCAGCAGCTGATGGAGTTCCTGGCACATCTCTTGTTAATTTCTAGCTTTACATCATTGTGGTCTGATACCATGCAGAAAATTATGTTGGTTTTTCTAACATATGGAGGCAGGCTTTATGGCCCATTCTATGATCTGTTTTGGTAAAGTTTCCATGGGCTGTGAGAAGAATATGTATTCTATAGATTTGGGGTAGAATGATCTGTAGATGTCTATTAGGTGGGGTTGATCTATGGTGTTATTGAGCTCTATTATTTCCCTGTTGATTTTCTGTTTGGATGATCTATCTATTGAAGATAATGGAGTACTGAAATCCCCAACTATGATGATGTTGATGTTTATTTCTGTTTTGTTGTCAAGTAGGTGTTGTTTTATGAATTGTAGTATGCCTGTGTTTGGTGCAGAAAGATTGATGATTGTGATATCCTCTTGTTGGATCATTCACTTGATGATCAATAAGTGGCCTTCAGGTTGAAAAGATAGCTTAGCGGTTAAGCACTTGCCTGTGAAGCCTAAGGACCCCGGTTTGAGGCTTTGTTCCCCAGGACCCACGTTAGCCTGATGTGGAAGGGGGCACACGTGTCTGGAGTTCATTTGCAGTGGCTAGAAGCCCTGGCACACCCATTCTCTCTCTCTCTCTCTCTCTCTCTCTCTCTCTCTCTCTCTCTCTTGCTCTCTCTCTGCCTCTTTCTCTCTCTGCCATTCTCAAATAAATAAATAAGAATGAACAAAAAAAAAGATTTTAAAAAGAAGTGGACTGCTTCATCTTTTTTTGATTGCTTTTGGTTTTAAGTCTATTTTGTCCAATATTAGTATAGCAACACCTGCTTGTTTCTTACTTCCTTTGGTTGGAATATCATTTTCCACCCTGTCACCCTGAGGAAGTATCTGTGTTTAAGCCATCTCTCTAGCCCTAAAAAGAAAAGTTTCTAAGTTCTATCCTAACCTGCTCAGTCTCTAAGGGGGACCCAGATTCTTAGGTTCTTGATGCCTGGCAGGGAGGTGTTGCTTTTATGCCTTCCACATATGACATAGTCAAGTGTTTTAAGTGTCAAAAGCATGAAATTAGAGTGGGAAGGAAGCTGAATCCATCTATATGTTCTTTATTAAATCAGAGGGTTTAGTTGCCTAGGGTGGGCCATCCTTGCCTCTTCTTACCTGCTCAATCCTGAGCACATCCCAGGACCACCTTGGGGCCATTTCTAGTAGTTTTTTTTTTTTTTTCCTCCTAAGCATTATTTAATGACAGCTTCCCCCTCCCAGACAGAACAGAGGTCCATGGATGATATTTGATGAGTCCACTACAAAAACAAAACAAACAAACAAAAAAAAACCCAAAAAATAAAGTCTTAACATGGGGAAAAAGTGAAACCCTGATAGAATCCTATGGGTAATGACAGCCTTAGAGAAAGTTCTTGCCTTTCACTCACACTGGCTTGCTGGACATGATGCTGTCATATAGAGCCAGAAATGTGGCAGAGGACAAAATACTCTTGACTGTTGTTATGCTGTCTTAAATGTCCACACAACATAGATTCCCACCATTTCTAAGGAATTTGACATTACAAATATTATACTCCGGGTCTTTGCAATCATAGCAACCTATTTCCTCCATTTCATCTTAATTCTCAAGTAAACAATACTGAGATAAACAGCTCTACCAGTTTACTGTTTAAAGCTCTGAGGCATTCACATGTAAATCCAGGGAGCATTGCAATCCACAGTGTGCCACTGAGCAGGGTTACTCTGTCCTCTAGTGCATTTCATGATTGTGACTTCCTGTTTATCCAAGGTAAGAGTCTTGCTACTACAGACTGGAATCAGATGTAAGCTGTTTGCATCCAAGAGAGCTGAAGTTAAGCGACCACCTCTGCTTTAAACAAGCTGTGTTTACTCTGTGGGTTTGACCTTGCCTAGTTCCTGCATTACATTTACACTCTATTATTTTATTTACATATTTCTTCTAATACACCGAACCTCTGATGGCAGTGCTTATGTTGTTTCTTCCCACTATGGTATAACACCTTCTCTTGCCCATCCCGTTGTGCATATGCTCCCTTATAACAATAACGAATCCATCTTTTCCTGCCATGCATTCTGTTGGTTACCCAGTCACACCTGAAATAAGCATGAAGTTGACAATTTCTGAATGCATAAAATAAAAAAAAAGATGTTCTCTGCATTCTTGTTTATTGTGTGAGTCATGCCACTGAACCTGCTTAGTTAAAATTAAAGAAATGTCAATCTCCTTGGTTTCTGAGAGATTTGTCAAATGGGACTGAGATTTACTACTCCTTTGTGCCCTCCCCGCCATCAGCACAGGAGGCCCTGGGTTGCTAATTGTCACTTAAAAGTAGCCATGCGCCCTCCTTCTTACTGTAATTTTTCCAAAATGCCCTTATGATTGGGACTGAACGTTTTGCCTTCAAAGCAAGCACCTATGGGTGCTTATTTTTCATTTATGACTAACCTGCCTAATTGTGACATGATGCAAAGTAAACTTTCTACTTTCAGATGTCGTACTGAGTGGACTTTCAGAAATTCTAAGTAAGGAGGCAGTTTAAGAATGAGCAAAGGAGGATATGACCTGGCCTGGAGGATGTTGATGTGGGCAGCTAAAACACATTTTGACAGTACCTTACAATCTTATAGCAAGATGGATGAAGAAGCCTGCGTTCAGAGGTAGGAGGTAAATAGGCCAGATTGAGTGGAAATTTTAAAGCACAGTTAAGTGATAACTGTTCAGTTTCTATTTCCGTAGTCTCATTTTAATCCTTGTAGGGAACTTTAGACTTGGATAGAGCCCTTCATCTTTCCCTGTGATCCAATGTGTGTCAGCTGTGGGGCTATTGACATTTTGACTGAATAGTTCATTAATGTGAGAGGCTTTCCTGAACATCATGGGATATTTAGCTACAGACACATTAGGGAAAAGTAGCATTGTCCACATCCCTTTTGTAGCAATCAAAACACCCTCCATTTTATGCTCCCATTGGGTACTGCTGTTTTGCATTATACTTGCGAAGTCATAGGGTCAGAGTAGGAAGCAAGTTGCATATCCACTCAGAAGGTCAAGGGCCCACATTTCTATGGCCACATGAAGTCAGAGGAAAGTCAGCAACTTCCCATCTCTCTAAAGTTCCTCCCAAGAGGCCTTTTAGCTGAGGCTGAAACACATTATATCTAAAGAGGCTGAATATAGAATACTGAACATAAAGGATATCAGAGAATCAAACATCATCAGCAAAAGAGACAGTTCATACCAGGGGACTGTGTTTCAAGGTCCTTAGCAAACCCCACAGCAGTACCCCAGGAGAAACATCTTTGAATGTCTACCATATCCAAGTACTTCCAATGTCACCTGCTCAAGTAAGACTTCCTTTTCCTCCCCATGAGAGCCAGGGACAGGAGACTGAGTGAAAAGGGAGGTCTTTTATCTTTCCCTTTTCTTTTTTTCTCTTCCATTTGTTCTTTATTAATTAAAGACATACTTAGTATGGATACATCATGAGTTGGTACCATCCTTACCTCATCTCTGCCCCTCTTGTGCTGGGGTGCCTTCTAGTGGAGATGCAGGAATTCCCCAAGTGGTTGTGGGTTATGCATTTGGGGAGCAACAGTCAGTTGTTGGGGGAAGGCAATGCCTCTGGGCATGATGTTCCTACCTGTGGTTCTTACCATCTTTCCGCCCTCTCTTTCACAAAGTTCCTTAAGCCACGTTGGGTGTGTTTTAAGTGTACTCCAGTGATGAGCTCTAAGGGGTCTCTGGATCTCTGCTTTGGTAAGTATTGAGTATCCTCAGCATCTGTCTCCTTCACCCTGGCATTGACTGTCAGGCTCACTATTAAAGCTGCATTCTCCCTCATCTCCCAAATTCCTCTGTGGTTTCAGTTGGGGCTTGGCCCAAGTGTGAGGGGTAGTAGGTCTTGATGGGAAATAAGAAAGGGGCAAAGAAAAGCTTATCTTCTGTGCACAAGGCAAACAAGTCTGGGTATGGGCAGGGCATGTTAAATTATCTTTAGAGTTAGATCTTTAGTGTTCATATTGAATTATGTATTACCCATATCACAAGAAAATAAATAAGTCTTTAGGATTAGACTTTAAAAATAGCAACATTTTTTCTATGTATACTTTAGAAAGTATTCAACACTATTCCAATTTGGATCATGTAGTCATCACCCAAAGGTTCATGTGTTGACAGCTTGGTCCTTAAAGTGGCAATATTGAGAAGCAGTGAAATCTTCAGCAGATGGGATCGGATATAAGGAAGTAAGAAGGTCTACAGTATAGTCTTGAAAGGATTCTGGTTCTCTGGCTAGCTCCTCTTCCTGTTCTCTTTTGTCTTCATTGCTGCCATGTGCATAGAAGCATGCCATAGTGTGCTGTCCTGCCACAAGGCTAAAGCAACAGGGCCATGGGAACCTGGACCAAACTCCCTGAAACCATTAGCCAAAATAAATTTACCCCTTTTGTATGTGCATTATCTCAATAATTTTGTCACAGTAATAGAAAGCTAAAAAATGCAAAAGTTTTGAAATCTTTAAGTAAAAATGACAGCACACTCTACTTTAAATTGCCATTATGAAATAAACCAGACTCTTAATGGAAAAACATAGTAGGAAAGTATCAACTTCTATGTAGAGATAGACCCAAGATTGTCTCAGCTCCGTACTATCTTGGCTTCCTCTCTAAATAATGATTTCTACTTGGGTACTATATTTTATATGTTATTGCTTTTTATTACTTTATCCTGTATTTTATAATGATGAGACATCCTGCTTCTTCCCTTTGTTATTAAGGACATAGGCACAAAACTCATGGGTTGTTGTCTGTCTTTCATCATACATATATATATATATATATATATATATATATATATATATATATATATATATATATATATATATATAATTTTTATTTATTTATTTGAGGGTGACAGACAGATAGGGAGAGAAAGAGGCAGATAAATGGAGAGACAATGGGCATGCCAGGGCCTCCAGTCACTGAAAATGAACTTCAGATGCATGTGTGCTACCTTGTGCATCTAACTTCAGCTTACACAGGTCCTGGGGAATTGAGCCTCAAGCCTGGGTCCTTAGGCTTCACAGGCAAGCGCTTAACTGCTAAGCTATCTCTCCAGCCCTAAATATATTTTATTGTTTATTTATTTATTTGAGAGATTTGAGAGAGAGAAAGAGGGAGAGAGAGAAGGAGAGAATGAGCATGGCAGGGCCTCCAGCCAATGTAAAGGTACTCCAGGTGCATGCGCCCCCTTGTGCATCTGGCTTACCTGGATCCTGGAGAATGGAACTGGGATCCTTTGGCTTTGCAGGTAAATGCCTTAACCACTAAGCCATCTCTTCAGCCCCTGCTGTCTGTGTTTTTTAAAGCCTCCATAGATAGATGGTGCTTGATGATTTAGAGTAAGGTGTCCAGTGTTCAGTGAGTTCTACATAGAATGTTTCATTTAACTATTAAAGGAAATAGGTATGTATCTCATGAAGGGGGCGAAACAAAATGAAGAACATACACTAATAAAGTCTCAATTTATAAAATAAAGAGGAATAATAAAGAAGAAAAAATTGGAACTCACCAAGGAGGCCAACCCTAGAGCAGGGTTTATAAGAAACAGGTATAGGAAGGTATTATCCTGAGACTTTGTATGTGAAGTTGACTACATGTCTGTGTTAGTTAGTTTTCTATTGCTATGAAAATACCTAAACAAAAAAACTTTAAAAGAGGAAAGGATTATTTTGCTCAGAGTTTCAGAGAATTCTGTCCTCCATTGGCTGGTTCTGTTATTTGGGAATTGGAGAAAGGCAGACCAGCATGGAAGGAGTGTTTGCCATTGGAAGCTGCTCTCCTCAGGTAGACAGGAAGGAAGCCAACAAGACAGAAAAAGGCTGAGCCACACTCTCAATGACCCAACTTCCTTTCACTTGACCCCACTTTTATAAAAGTTACACTATCTCACAATGGCGTCAGTGTCTGGGGAACCAAACTTTCAATGCATGGAATTTGAGGGAGATTCAATCCAAGCAATAGAAATGGTCATATTTTAACAAAAATGCTAAGGGGTTGAGTTGGGTCAAAGTGAAAACTGTGGATGTAAATGTCATGAATGTTTCTGTACTGACAGTATATGCGGGGGGGGGGGAGGGGGGAGTGGCGGTAGGGGATGGGGAGGTACTCAGTCAACAATGGGTCTCATCGGGAACAGTCTGGGAGCATAGACAAAGATAAGAGCTAAAACAGTGAGGAGAGGCAAGAGCAGAATAGGTGATATTGTACTTTTTCTATGTCAAGTTAAGACAACCCAGATACATCCATGATGCCACTATTAATGATGCTCAAGGCTTATTTCCAAATAATTATTATCAATCACTGCCATCTAGTGTTAAGAAGATGTATGGATTTCTCAAATATTTTCTTTTCCTCCACTCCTTTCCCAGACCTCCACACTCATTGAAATGGAGCACATAAACCATTTCTTCTCACCTTTTACCCTTGATGATATACATATCCTGCCCTATCCAGGTACAGCGGGTGGCTCAGAGTATGCATTTTTTCTCTGTGTTTCCTGGACTGCAGTCATTGGTCCTGGCCCTTTTTGCTTTCAGACAATAGTTTCATAGGATTGAAATGCATCAAATGCTGAACAGAAAGTTTATAGAAAGAAAAAGTCTAAAAACAAATTAAAGCTATGATTAAGAAATGTATCAGTCAATATTTGAAGTAAGCTTAAACATTCACTTTGATAAAATTCCACATCTAAGAGCAGTCTCTTAATATGCTGGTAGAAATATTTGAAGTCCAAAGACATCCACATAGTTTTTTAAAATTGAAAGGTATTTGGGAGATACAAGCTTACCTAATACAGGCTTTTCATGTTTAACTGTAGCAATGTGAAACTTTGTTTCAAATCTTTCTCTTTACTGAGTGGCACTTCCTTATTAAAAAAAAAAAATACTTCTTTATTTATTTGAGACAGAGAGAAAGGGAGAGAGAGATAGAGAGAGAGAATGAATGTGTGCACCAGGGCCTCTAGCCACTGCAAACAAACTCAAGACACATGTGCCACCTTGTGCATCTGGCTTATGTGGGACCTGGAGAATTAAACCTAGGTCTTTAGGCTTCACAGGGAAGTACTTAACTGCTAACCTATCTTTCCAACCCAAGACACTTCCTTAAGATTTGTTTTAGTGAACTTATTAAACAACACTAACAATATACATAGAAATGCAAAATAGGGAAATAATTTGCTCATCATACTTAAATTTAAGTAGTTTGCATTTGCCAAAAATATTCTAAGCAATATCTAGCACTACTCTGAACAACTGAACTTCAAATCATGTCATATAAAAGATTACAAAATAATTATCTCCATGTTTCTGGATCTTTAGAAGTGCACTTGAAGATCAGATCAGTTTCCACTTTCTGGATATAGAGACACGATAACAATTCCAATTCCAGGTCTTGGTGTTATTGGATTTTTTTTTTTTTTTTTTTTAGATAGGATCTCACTCTAGCTCAGGCTGACCTGGAATTCACTATGTAGTTTCAGGGTGGCCTTGAACTCACAATAATCCTCCTACCACTGCCTACCAAGTTCTGGGGTCAAAAGCATGCACCACCATGCCCAGATTGTTATTGGAGTATTTATTAGAACAGGAATTTCCCCTTTTTGGTCAATCAATTGATTCACACTTTCATCACATTTTAGTCTAAGAAAACAGCTTTATGGTTTTTAAAGATTAAATTTTCATGCTGCAGCTTAAATTTTCTGCTATGATTTGAAGATTTGTCCACTTTAAAACTCGTTTAAAATTAATTGCCACTGTAGGAGCATTGAGCTGACACTAAAGATATCAGGCCATGGGGCCTCCACCCTCATGAGTGAGATTAGTGCTGCTGTAGGGAGTGAAATTGGTGGTCTCTTACCCTCTCAACTGGTCTTTTCTCACCATGGGATAATGAACACCTTGGCATTGGACTCCTAACCCTCCAAGGCTATAATATATCTTTCTTTTTTACAAGGCATCCCATTAGTGATATTGCTATAAAAGCACAAAATGGATGAGGGCATCATTTAGATATTTTTGTAGTTTCCTGTATTAGAGAAACAGAAACTAGAGAACATATGTTGGATCTCAGCAGATGCCTTATGTGGTATTGGCTCATGTAATGATGGAGTTTGAAATACTCCATGATCTGTTGTCTGCAAGCGGGAGGCCTAGGAGAACTGATAGAGTAGTTCTACTCCAAACCCAAAAGCCTGACAATGAGGAAACTGATGGGGAAAGTTGTGGTCTGAGTATGAAGGCCTAACTACTGTGTGGAGTGGGGACAGTGTTGTAGTGTTTGAGGGCAGGAAAAGATGAATGTCCCAACACAAGAAGTGTGACAGTGTGAAGTCTGTGCCGCTGTAACTCATGTGTTGTGAATGTTTGCTCCCTGGCTGGTGGCAATTTGGGAGGTGGCACCTTGCAGAAGGGGGTGTGTCATTGGGGGTAGGCTTTTAGGTATGATAGTCAGCTCCCCCTTGCCAGAATTTGGCTCACTTTCTTGCAGTTTTCCACCTGCTGAGACAGCATCGATGTCTAGACTCTGCTCATGCCATTCTTTCCCCTGTCGTCATGAATCTTGCCCTCTAGACCAGATGTCAAAATAAATCCCTTGCCCCCGTTAGCTGTGTTTTGGTTAGGTGTTTTGTCAAGCCAGGAGAAGGGAATTGCAATAAGCAGAGAGCAAACTCCCCCTTGCTCTATGTTTTCTTTATGCAGGTCTTAAGTGGATTGGGTGAAACCCATACACCTTGGCAAAGGAGATAGTTATTCAGTCTCCTAATTCAAATGTTGATCTCTTCTGGGATACACCCTCACACATGGACCCAGAAATAGAGTTTTATTATCTCTTTGGGCATCCCTTAGGCCAATGAAATTGACAATAAAATTAGTCACCAAAGTTCTTATTTAAAAAAAAATTATTTAATTGTTTGCAAGCAGAAGAGAAAGTGTGGGGGGGGGAATGAGAATGAATAATGGGTATCCCAGTGCCTCTATACCCTTCAAATGAACTCCAGATGCATGTGTCACTTTGTGCATCTGGCTTTATGACTCAAACCCAGATCACTAGGCTTCACAGGCAAGCTCCTTATGTGTTGAACCATCTCTCCAGCCCCAGAGTTCTTTTAAGCTAGGCTCTCATCCTTCCAAAATAATTTGTCTTACTGGTTTGGCTGGCTGTAATATCAACTTCAGGTATTGGTGTCCCAGGATCTTCCTTTCAAGCTTGAGAGGTGAGTGCTACATTTCCAGGCACTTTGCAAGTATTTGTATCATATCTTTCTCACCCCTTACCCCTTGTGTCGTCTTCTTAAATTTGACTTTTGAGGACATTGACTGAGGAGAAAGGTAAGTAGTTCATTTTTGATTTAATATGTGGTGGTCAAGAACAGCGGCTATTATGTTCAGAACTGAACAAAAGGTTAGGGGGGGAAAGGGGGATAATGTTCTGGGAATGAATTATCTGCCATAGGGTACAGGCTACTAGCTCACAACCATGTAAGGTAGTCTTCTCTCCTCAAATACAAATAGTTCACACTTCCAAAGTTTGCTCTGGAAAATACAGTGCTAGCAAGGAAGGAGGTGATGGTGGACCATCCATCCAGAATCGAATTAGAGTAATTACTACCACTTCCACCAAGATGACCTTAGATGGTCTCTGCTTCATCATCCAAATATTCTCATTGAATGTTTGCATTCTGATATAATTCCCACCTTATAGGTAAAATAAGAAAAAATGTCCCAAAATAAATCAGCAAATTTTTGTTGTGCCCTGACCTGAGGGACTCCATTTTATAAGCAGTTTTTGATCCCATTTTTGAGGGTAAGGGATAACTGTGCAGCTGGTTGAACATTTGAACAACAGTATCATCTATTCATACCACTTCTGTGGCACAAACTGATATATGACTTACTCCTGGGAGTAGAAAGAGCCCAGTAACAAGATGTTAGGGGTTCAGGAAAGTTCTCTAACCCCAAACCCTAGGTTCATTTCTAATTTTAATGGGATAAAATTAGACTGAGAAGCACAATTATTAAATTATTATTATTTATTGAGGAAAGTACAGAGCAAAGAAAAGGCACCCATGTGGTGAAAGATCCCATGTGGACAGCCTAGGAAAACCATGGAAAGGAAAGAGAAAAAAAGGAAGTTTAAAGAGCTCCTGCATGTGGGGCACTGAAGGAGAGAAAGAGACCATGAGGAGAGTAAGGGCTAAGTGGCTCTCCTCTCAGCTTGGCCCCACTGGGCCTGGGTCAAGAGGAGGGAAAACTCACCAGCACTTGGAATTCTGCAATGACCAGGGAGTTCAGAGAGCATGCCCTCCCCTCACAAAGGTATTTATAACCTTATGGTGGTTGGCCCTACCTCCTGGCTCAGGTGAACCAGAGGGACAGCTGGTTGGTTGGGGTTAGGAGTTGTCTTAGGAAGAGGCTAGCCCTGACACCAAGTTCCAGGGGCTGAACTTGACCAGCCACTGTGTTTAAATTCTAGGAAAGACCTCAGTCCCAGGAAGGCCCCAGGTTGTTTATGGAAAAGCAGATCTAGGTAAGAGAGAGGAATTCTAGCAAGTACAGATGTCCTGCCTTTTTACTTTAAGGGGTCACCCTAACTGTCTAAAAGAGCTACCTGATTACCTCCCAGTACCACCCTGCAAATTTATCAGGAGAACTGGGACTGTAGAGGCACAGGCACGTATTGAAATCTTCATAGGAAAACTGGACTCAAGAACTTGTCAGACACAGAAGACCTAGCAAAAGGTGGAACCCCCTCACCAGGACCCAGTGAAGAAGTGGATTACTAGCCCTGGGTGACAGTGACCCCCATTGACCTGTTATCTAAACCACCTGGTAGGTGCATTAAGGAACTTCTACAATGTTTAGGAGCAGCAGCTGTCTGCCCTTATCTGCGTGTTTGCCCACCTGAGCCTGTTGTCCATCTGTCAGCCTATTTGTCTGTCTTTCTAGACCAGGTCCTGCCCTTCACTTCACCTGGCTCTATCAATTCACCTCTGACCCTGTAGCTGGCCCTGTAGAGTTCTGCAATTATATCAGTTTCATACCTCTGGCCTCTCAGCTGTCTTTGAAACTCTTTGTCTTTTAAACCCTTTGTAGTTATACTAAAAACTACACATATGCATAGATGAGAGATGAATGAAAAATAGAGATAGATTTACTATGTGATTTGAGAGTTAACATTAGTAATTAGGAATTTAAAAAAAAATACCATTTGCCTCTGCCAGAGTTATCAAAGCTAGTTGGAGTATCTGGCAAATTGCTGGCATTGACACAGCCATACCTTATGAATCTATTATTAGTCAATAAGTTCTGACATTGTAGAATAATTCAAGAGTATTTGACTATGCTTCTGACGTTGTATGCTGACAATAGAGTGCCTTAAAGGTAAGTTGCTTGCAAAAATGGTTGTACTTTCTGTCTAAGAACATGCTTAACTGACCTCTCAGCCCTAAAAAGGACTACTATATCAGTCGCTGAAAGGCTAATGGAACTATAACAGGAGATACAGTAGAAAGAATGTGGGAGCCAGTATTCTCTCTTTGAAATGACAAGGCCATTCCAGGCATGTATTTACAGCAACTATGGTTTCCTGCTAAGACTGAGCCCATAAACATTAAAACAAACAAAAAAAAGACATCAAAATATAAATAGGACAATTTGAGAAGAATTACCTCAGAGGGGTTGTAGAGATAGCTTAGCAGTTAAAGTGTTTGCAAAGCCTGATGGCTCCAAGTTCAATTCCCCACTATCAAAGTAAAGCCAGATTGGCACAAGTGTCTGGAGTTCATCTGTAGTGGCAAGAGGCCCTGGTACAACCATTCTTTCTCTCTCCTCCTCACCCCCACCATGCAAATAACTAATTAACTAATTATAAATATAATATAAAGAATTAAAAAAAGAATAACTACTCCAGAATGGGACATGGCTTAGAAATAGGGGGATATGGAATAGATCATTCTCAGTGAACTTACCCAATCACAGAAAGAAAATCGCCACATAGTCTCACTCATCTATAGCACCTAACATGAGTCTACCCAAGATGCCTTACATACCCAGCAAGCATCTCAAGGACTAGACAATAGGATGGGTGGGCAGGGAGGGGAGGGCAGGGTAGTGGGGAGGTGGGAAACACAAATCTAGACTCAAACGGCAATGGTACCATAAAATTCTACATCCTAAAAGGCAGACCAAATGGCTGGAACTTCACCAGGCCCTTAGAGGGAACACCTGAGCCATCAGCCATTGGAGAGGTTATGATGAAGACTGACCTTAATCTCCTACCGCTTCTCTGTCTCTCTCTCTTTTCTCCCTAACTCGTTTATATTAGTTATCTTGTTCTTCCTTTTCTTAGTGGGAACAGACCTGTAACTCCCAGTACCAGCATGTGGCTATCATCCACAATGAGCTTTTGATCAGAGAGACCTACAAGGTTTCCTAAAAGAAAGACAGATTTCTGTCAGAGTACTTGATGACCCACCAAAGGTTAGTGGTAATACCCTACTGCTGAAGACACCATATGCAGTTGACATGTAAAATTGAATGGCATGGCTGGAAGCCGGAAGAGAATCAGTCCCCAGACAGTCAGAGCATCTAGTGCCAGAAGGTGCTACATGGGCGACTGGGGGAAAATGACCAATATCTGTCCAAGCAACTCATGGTTTCACCTACTTAGCAGCAAATAACCTGCCGTAATGCTCACACAACTGCAATAGTGCTAAACAGCCATGGTGGGAAACCAACTGTTCTTGATTTGGCTAACTGATCCCCTCAGTGGTGTGGGACCCATACCTGGAACTGGGAAACAGTTAGAACCATATCCAAACATAAGCCCACTCTCTATTATCAAACTACCACCAATCGTGGGCTACAAGGGCCTATACCTATTCAATTCTCTATAAAAAAGTAAGACTATCTCATTTGTCGGGTGCTAACTCTACTCTTTTTTTTTATTAATTTGATTTATTAGTTTTCTTTTCATCAAATACAGGCAGTTTGGTACCATTGTTTAGGCTCATCTATGATCTACCCCCTCCCATTAGACCCTGCTTGTTGATGTAAATGGGTCGTGCATTGTGGAGTTAGTCCCCAGTTATTGGTATGCTAAATGTCTCTGCAAATCATGACCCAACATGTGACTCTGACATTCTTTCTGCCCCCTCTTCCGCAAAATTTCCCTGAGCCATGTTGGGTTCATTTTTGTTCTGCTTCAGTGCTGAGGTGTTGGGGGCATCTGAGGCTCTGGCTCTCTGACTTGGTAGGAGTTGATTTTTCTCTGCGTTGGTCTCCTTCCCCTTTGTGCTGGTATCTGGTTCACAGGAAAACATCACCCTTGCTTGTTTCACCATTTGTCCTTAGTTTCAGTTGGGCCCCTTTTGAGGTATGTTGGGGCAGCTCTCTCCTTAGGATCTGCATCTATCTGAAAAAGAGAAGCAGATTCTCCAACGGAGAGTAAGTTAGCACCCAGAAAATTGAAATAACACTTACTTTTTTGATAGACAGATTGATAGGTGTAGGCCCTTTGGTTCCCCATGATTGATGGTAGCTTGATATTGTAGAGTGGGCTTGTATTTGGGTATGGTTCTGACTTGTTTCCCAGCTCCAGCTATGGGTCTAGTACCACTGAGGGGATCAGTTAGCCAAATCAAGAGTAGTTGGTTCCTCACCATGGCTGTGTGCCACTATTGCACTTGTGTGGGCATCACATCAGGTTATTTGTTGCTAATTAGATTAGACAATGAGTTGCTTGGACAGATATTGGTCGTTTCCCCCTGTCACCCATGTAGCGCCTTCTGGCACTAGACACGCTGACTGTCTGGGGACTGACTCTCTCCTGGCTTCCAGCCATGCCATTGGATTTTGCGTAACAGCTGCATATGGAGTCTTCAGCAATAGGGTCTTACCACTGGCCTTTGGTGGGTCATCAAGTACTCTGACAGAAGTCTGTCATTGTTTTGGGAAACCTTGTAGGTTTCTCTGATCAAAAGCTCATTGTGGATGGTAGCCCCAAGCTGTAAGTGGGGGTTACAGGCCAGTGTCCACTATTAAATTGAGGAAAAATATAACTAATGTACAAGAGTTAGAGAGGAGAGAGATAGAGGGGAGAGGGAGGGAGGGAAGATGTAGAAGATTTAGGTTAGTCTTGATCCTACCCTCTCCAGTGTCTTGTGGTTCATGTGTTTCCTGTAAAGGTCTAGTGAAGGTTCAGCCATTTCGTCTGACTTTTAGGAAGTAGAATTTTATGGTACCAATGCCGTTTGGGTCCAGATTACTGTTTTCCACCCTTCGATGCTGTCTGACCACTTGGGAACTTCCAAGTGCTGATGAGTTTCCCCTCAGCTCAGTCAAGGCCCAGGCTGTCCAAGCCAAGTTGAGAGCTCCCTAGCCCTTACTCTCCACATGGGCTCTTTATTCAGTCCAAATCCTTCACATGGCAGGAGCTCTTTGAACTTTTTATTCCTGTCCTTATCAGTTTTTCCAGGCCCTCCACATGGGCTCTCAAGCCATGTGGGTGTGTTTCCTTGGTCCTTTACTTCCCTAACTGTACCTCCCTCAATAAATATAAAATCTAATAATTGTCCTTCTCAGTCTTATTTTATTCAATTCTCTGATTAAACGTAAAGACCTTGTGGTGGTTTGATTCAGGTGTCTCCCATAAACTTAGGTGTTCTGAATGCTAGGTTCCCAGCTGATGGAGATTTGAGAATTAATGTCTCCTAGAGGCAGTGTATTGTTGGGGGTGGGCTTAGGAGTGTTATAGCCAGTTTCCCCTTCCCAGTGTTTGGCACACTCTCCTGTTGCTATTGTCTACCTTATGTTGGCCAGGAGGTGATGTCTACCCTCTGCTCATGCCATTGTTTTCCCTTGCCATCATGGAGCTTCCCCTTAATCTTATAAACCAAAATAAACCTCTTTTTTCCCACAAACTGCTCTTGGTTGGGTGATTTCTACCAGCAATGTGGACCTGACTGCAACAGTAAAGTGGTATTGAGGAGTGGGATTGCTGCTAGACACCTGAGTGTGTGGATTTGGCCTTTTGGAGCTGATTTTCTTTCTTTTTCTTTTTTTTAAATTATGTATCTATTTATTTGTTAGCGACAGACACAGAGAGAAAGATAGATAAAGAGAGAGAGAGGATGGGTGCGCCAGGGCTTCCAGCCTCTGCAAGCGAACTCCAGATGCATGCGCCCCCTTGTGCATCTGGATAATGTGGGACCTGGGGAACCGAGCCTTGAACCAGGGTCCTTAGGCTTCATACTGATTTTCAAAAGGAATCTGGAAGGAATTGAAACCTTGGCCTAATAGATACCTTGCAGTGCTGTAAGCTTTATGGACTATTCTGGTCTAGGCTGCAAGACCTGAATGCAGTAAGAACTATGGACTGGGAGGTTTGGTTTGTGAAGGTAAGAGCTTTGCTTGGACTGGGCTGGCAGTTTGTATGAGAAGCTTGCTCTTATGCCCATGCCCTTAGAAGTTGTGCAGGGTTGCTTTTCATAGAAACAAACTGGAGTGAGCAGAGGGATATGGCACAGAAAGAAAAATCTTTGGGTTAACTGCTTCTTATTCAGCTGCAATTGAGAGATTACAACCTTTGAGACTGGGCTAGCTGACCTGCCCTGGGGCAACAGGAAGAATGTAGGCTCTTTTAAAGGGACCTAAGTGCTCCGAGGAGTGCACTGTTCTTTAAAGTCTGCTTTATTCCCCGCTGATTTAACAAACTGGCACCCTACCTGGTATTGTGGAGTATAAGAAATGCAGGAAAGAGAGGGTCATTGAGTTTGCAATAAGGTCTTGTGTTTTAGAAATGGCCATAGGCAGTGTGAAGCAGGTTTGTTGGATGCCTGCATAGAGACCTGATGGGGCCATGAGGATGAACCATGGATTGCAGTGGAGATCCAGGGGAGATGCCAGGACCGTGATATGGCTGCCAAAGAAAATTGCCAGGCCCCGAAGAAGTTTTCCAGGACTGTGAGTAGCCTAGCTGGAGAGGCAGAATTGCATGTCCAGAGACTTGTTGCTAGTTAAAGTTATCGAACTGGGAGATTTGTCACTAACTAGAGTTGTTGGGACTTGGAGCTATAGAGTTTGGTATTTGCCCTGCTTAAATCACGTATTTCTTTGCTATGCCCATGCCATATTTTGCAGTGTGAATGTTTATTCTATGCCATTATGGAATTTGGGGCATATTTTTTGGTATTATGGCTCAGTTAAAAGATCTTGGACTATGGAGATGTATGAACATCATTGGAATTGATAAAAACTATGGGGACTTTTAAAGTTAAATGAATGCATTGCATTTTACATCATGTATTGTTATCAGTTTATGGGGGCCAGGGGCAGAATGTGGTGGTTTGATTCAGGTGTCCCCCATAAACTTAGGTGTTCTGAATGCTACATTCCCAGCTGATGGAGATTTGGGAATTAGTGCCTCCTTGAAGGAGTGTAATGTTGGGGGCAGGCTTAGGGGTGTTATAGCCAGCATCCCCTTGTCAGTGTTTGCATACTCTCCTGTTGTCCACTTTATGTGGGCCAGGGGGTGATGTCCATTCTCTGCTCATGCTATCATTTTCCCCTGCCATCGTGGAGCTTCTTCCTCAAGCCTGTAAGGCAAAATAAACCTCTTTTTCCTACAATCTGCTCTTGATTGGGTGATTTCTACCAGCAATGTGGACCTGAGTGCAACAGATCTGGACCTTGGGTTTAGGGTTCAAGAACTTTCCTAAACCTCTAGCAACCCATTATAAAACATTCTGTTTATGGTTTACTTCAGCAGTCCTGGAAAGATTACCCACTATCTGCCCAATTAATGCCTTTCTGGAATCACGTGAGCTTACTCTCCATGATATTGCCACCATTTGGATGGCAGAAACTGCATACACACATGGAAGCACCAGAACTGCTATCCAAATATGACCTTGAGAAGAAAAGCCATGAGCCTTGTACCTTTGAAAAGAAAGGTGATAATCTCAGAAAACATATTTGGTGGAACAAAAAAAAATTATTATTAAAGTGAAAGCCATTTTGTGAGGTAGTGCTCAATAAGCCAGAAAATACAGTAAAGAAAAGAGAAGGCCAATGGACCTGGAAATTTCACATAAATTGAGAAATCCTCCCACCTTAAAGAGAATAGGAGTTCCTGAAAGGAATGTTATATATAAAAGGAAAACAACTAAATCATGCAAAATATATATACCCATGTAGACTGTTCCCCTATTCACACTAGCCAATTAGAGAATCAGTCTGTGTGCCCATCAACATATAACTTCCTGAAGAAAATATGACACACAGTAGAATATCATTCATCCTTTATGAAGAAACTCGAATGCTATTTGTAGGAAACAAGATGGAACTAGAGCTCATTATTTAAGGCAAATAAGCATGACTTGGATCGACAAGTATCACTCCTATGTGGAATCTACAAAGCACAAAGAAGGCATGAAAGCAGTAAGGCACTACTAGGAAACAGGAGAGGAGCCAAGAGGAGTTGGGAAAGAGGATTTCTGGATAATAAAAGGGCATAAATTTACAAAAGTAACTTGCATACATGTATGGAAATGTCATCATGAAAACCAGTATTTTGTACAATTGATATATACTTGTAAATAAGAACAACAGAGGATCGAGCCATTGTATTGATCAGAACTTCTGGGATTCTTATGGGGATTTGCAGGCAAAAATTGGAAACCAATGCTTCTTACCCCTTACTTAATCCTAAACACTCATGGTAGTACCCCAAAATATAGACTTAGTGGTCACTGGGCTCCTTTATTTATCCTTCTTCCCATTGTAACCACATAGAGTAAATCTCCTTTCTCTGCTTGGCTTTCTTACTTGCTTCTTAACTAGGCATATTGGGATTATGTGGCCAAGCCTAGCTTGTTCAGACTGACAGAAGGAGACAGGCTTTGGCCTTGAAAGTTCTGGTAACAACTGCATGCACTTGACCTTGAAAATCTAAACAACCATCCAGATTGTCTGCACATTTGTCCCTGAATTTTAGAGAAATAATGTTCCTACTTCCTAGAAAAGAAGAAGAAAAATCATCTACACTTCACATCTTCTTACTCTTTACTAGTGTGATAGTTAAGGTGTTGTAAACTTGATCTGTTTAGTAATACACAGAAATTCCTTTCAGGTGGATCTCCAAGGTTTCTTCCAGGAAGGATCAACTAAAGGAGAAAGTCCTTCCCCCAGAATGAGCCCTTCACCCCAGTGTGGGTGGCCCCTCTCAGAGGGGAACTTTATATAAGGAAGCTTGGGGTGAAAAGAGCCCCTTCTTTCCTTCCTTCTTTCTGCTTGGCTGCCACAGCTGTTTGCTCCCTGCCAGTGTGGATTGAAGACCAGTGCAGACTGAAGACCAGCATCAACTGAAGACCCATGTGGATTGAAATCCAGCGGCTCCTCAGGAAGTCTCCAGGCTTTCTGGTGCCATCTGTAGTGCCGGGTCGGGACTGCTGAGGCATCTGGCCATGTGGGCTGAGCAGCTACCAGGTTCCGTGCTTCTTGGGCCTGAAACTGCTATTGGACTATCAAGCAGTTCTGTTCCTGTAGAAAACCTTGACTAATACATATTTTGGTACATGAAGTGGTTCTAGAGAAAC
This sequence comes from Jaculus jaculus, assembly GCF_020740685.1. Taxonomy (NCBI): domain Eukaryota; kingdom Metazoa; phylum Chordata; class Mammalia; order Rodentia; family Dipodidae; genus Jaculus; species Jaculus jaculus. The sequence goes on from NC_059103.1 coordinate 142,249,023, forward strand.
AGAATTGTAAGGATGGATTTCTCTAGTGGGCTTGGTGCTATCTGGGGTTGGCTCTCCAACTTCAATGCTACTAAAGGCCCTATTGGTGATAAGGAGAGCGATTTTACTGGAAAAAGGAGGGCACTAACAATCCATGGTGTGCACTATTTAAAGAACTCCGTGAGATAGAGGTATTTGGTGATCCTGAGTTATGTCTTGTGAAGAGTGAGGAATTTAGTGACTCTGTATTTAAAACATTTGAATATTTGTGGAAAAGTAAGACCAATGATGAGGCTGGTTGGTTGCTTTTAGCATTTCTGGACAAACTAGTGAGGGAACAACAGAAGCTCAAAAAGGAAAATCCCAAGCTTAAGACCCATGTACATGTTCTTAATGTTTCTAAGGGAGTCCTGGAGGAGAGTCTCCTCTCTAGCCAGAACAGGGTTCAGATTACAGAAAACAAAACCCAAGCTCACATCATGAGATTGGCTCACTTGGAAAGTAAACTCATGTCCCAGCCTCACCATCTATCAGAAGTTAAAGTGAAGGCACCAATTGGAAAAGAGTGGGATCCTGTGACTTGGGATGGTGATGTGTGGAAAGACCCTGAAGAACCTGGGGTCATTGAAGTGTCAGATTCTGAAGAAGATATTTTGGATGAAAATATGACCTGCCCTCCTTTAGCAGCAGTTGTATCCTCACCTCCACATCCTGAAGTATTATCTGCCCCACCTTTGCATGAGGAAATTAATCCCTCTTTGTCTGAGGAATCAGTAGGAAGTGCTGGTGCTTCTTACTTCCCACCCATCTTTGCCTCTGGCCTATAACCAAAGGGAAGGCTAGGCAGGCCCAGAGAGGTGAGATAGAAACTGTGACACAAGAGGAGGTAAGGTACACCCCTAAAGAACTTCAGGAGTTTTCTAACTTGTACAGGCAGAAGCATGGGGAATATGTATGGGAATAGATTTCAAGGGTGAGGGATGATGGAGGAAGGAACATAAAATTAGACCAGGCTGAAGTTACTGAAATAGGCCCATTGAGCAGAAATTTTAGATTTAACACTGCTGCTTGTGCAGTTGGAAGGGGTGCCAAGAGTTTATTTGATTGATTGGCTGAAGTATGGATCCAAAGATGGCCTGCTGCGAGTAAGCTCAAGTTGACTGATATCCTTTGGCTTAATGTTGATGAAGTGATTAAAAATCTCAGAGAACTTGGAATGCTGGGGTAGATTTGCCATGTAAACTCATCTTTGCCTCCACGATGCGATTGTACAGAAGATGTGCCCTTCACTAAGACTATAAGAAGCAGATTTGTGAGGGCAACACCAGCATACTTAAAGTCTCCTATCATAGGTCTTTTATGTAAAAAAGACCTCACAGCAGGAGCTTCAGTTGCTGCATTAGGTGATTTTGATACAATGGGTATAACTGGATCTCAGGGTAACAAGGGCCAAGTGGCAGTGCTGAATTGCCAAAGGTGGGGTGAACATGTTTTTTGTAATAGACAGTGTAGGCAAAATTATGCACATAAAGGTATGAGTCATATGGACCTTGGGAATTGGCTGATTAATCATGGTGTTCCCAGAAGTCAAATAGATAAGAAGCCTACTGAGTTTCTTCCTCTTTTTTTGTAGGACAAAAAAAAGAGGCTAATTTTGACTTACAGGCTCGAGGGAGAAGATCCATGATGACAGAGTAAAACGATGCCATGAGCAGCAGGTGGACATCACCTCCCTGGCCAACACCAGGTGGACAATAGAAACAAGAGAGTGTGCTCCCTAACTTTCTTCTTGATCTGTATAAGCAGAAAAGTTCCAGAGCAAGGGAACATAAAGCCACTTTGAATTATAGCAACAGAGAATCAACACCTCTTAATCAGTTTCCAGACTTGAGCCAGTTTACAGATCCTGAGCCCCTTGATTGAAGGTGTGGCCAGGTCCCCTCGAGGAAAGACCCTCCTACAACCACCAAAAGTTTCAATATTAAGCTTACACCTATCCTTCCTCAGAGGGACCTATGGCCTTTTGCTAGGGTAACTGTACACTGGGGGAAAGGAAATAATCAGACTTTTTGGGGCCTACTGGACACTGGCTCTGAATTGACATTGATTCCTAGAGGCCCCAAAAAGTACCATGGCCCTCCAGTTAAAGTAGGTGCTTATGGAAGTCAGGTGATCAATGGAGTTTTGGCAAATGTTGGACTTACTGTGGGTCCAATAGGTCCTTGAACTTACCCTGTGGTTATTCCCCCAGTCCCAGAATGCATAATTGGGATAGATATACTTAGGAGTTGGCAGAATCCCCACATTGGTTCCCTGACTTGTGGAGTGAGGGCTATTATGGTTGGAAAGACCAAAGGGAAGCCATTGAGGCTCCCACCACCAGGGAAAATAGTGAATCTGAAACAGTATCGCATCCCTGAGTGGATTTCAGAAATTAGTGTCACCATAAAGGATTTGAAGGATGCAGGGGTGGTGGTTCCTACCACATCTCCCTTTAACTCCCTTTAACTCTCCTATTTGGCCTGTTCAGAAGACAGATGGATCCTGGAGAAGGACAGTGGGTTATCAGAAACTTAATCAGGTGGTGACTCCAATTGCAACTGCTGTACCAGATGTGGTTTCTTTACTTGAGCAGATTAACACATCTCCTGGTACTTGGTATGCAGCTATTGATCTTGCAAATGCTTTCTTCTCCATACCTGGCCATAAGGACCACCAGAAGCAATTTGTTTTCAGCTGGCAAGGTCAGCAGTACACATTTACTGTTTTACCTCAAGATTATATTAACTCTACTGCCCTGTGTCATAGTTTAGTTCATAGCGAACTTGATTGCCTGTCTCTTCCACCTCAGTGAAATTTCTAGTTCAGTGGTGTAGGGCATGCAGGGATATTCCTTCTAAGGTGAGGGATAAATTGTTGCATTTGGCCCCTCCTACCACTAAGAAGGAAGCACAACATCTAGTGGGCCTACTTGGATTTTGGAAATTGCACATTCCTCACTTGGGTGTCTTATCCATCCCATATACCAAGTGTGGTAGTTTGATTCAGGTGTCCCCCATAAACTTAGGTGTTCTGAATGCTAGGCTCCCAGCTGATGGATATTTGGGAATTAATGCCTCCTGGAGGGAGTGTATTGTTGGGGGCGGGCTTATGGGCTATATAGCCAATTTCCCCATGCCAGTGTTTGGCACACCCTCCTGTTGCTGTGGTCCACCTTATGTTGGTCAGGGGGTGATGTCCACCCTCTGCTCATGCCATCGTTTTCCCCTGCCATCGTGGAGCTTCCCCTCGAGCCTTTAAGCCAAAATAAATCTCTTTTTCCCAGAAGCTGCTCTTGGTTGGGTGATTTCTACCAGCAATGTGAACTGGACTGCAACAGCAAGTGACTCAGAAAGCTACTAGTTTTCAGTGGGGTTCATAACAAGAGAAGGCTTTTCAACAGGTCCAGGCTGCTGTGTAGGCTGCTCTGCTGCTTGGGCTGTATGATCCTGCAGATCTGATGGTACGTGAGGTTTCAGTGGCAGACAGGGTTGCTATCTGCAGCCTTTGGCAGGCCCCCATAGGTGAATCACAGCAGAGGCCCTTGGGATTTTGGAGCAAGGCCCTGCCATCATCTGCAGACAATTATTCTCCATTTGAGAGACAGCTCTTGGCTTGCTATTGGGCCTTAGTGGAAACGGATCATTTGACAATAGGCAATCAAGTTACTCTGGGACCTGAGCTGCCCATTATGATCTGGGTGTTATCTGATCCACCAGGCCACAATGTTGGACATGCACAGCAGCAGTCCTTCATTAAATGGAAGTGGTGTATACATGATCAGGCTCAAGCAGGCCCTCAAGGTACAAGTAAGTTACATGAGGAAGTTGCCCAAATGCCTATGGTTGCTACTCATGTTGCAATGCCTTCTGTCCCCAAGCATGCACCTATGGAATCATGTGGTGTGCCCTATGATCAATTGACTGAGGAGGATAGGACTAGGGCATGGCTTACAGATGGTTCAGCACATTATGCAGGCACCACCCAGAAGTGGACAGCTGCAGCATTACAGCCCTGTTGTGGGACAACACTGAAGGACTGTGGTGAAGGGAAGTCTTCACAATGGGCAGAACTTCGGGCAGTGCATATGGTTGTGCATTTTGCTTGGAAGTAAAAATGGCCAGATTTGCAGTTATACACTGATTCATGGGCTGTGGCCAATGGTTTGGCTGGATGGTCTGGGACTTAGAAGGAGCACAATTGGCACAATTGGAAAATTGGTGAGAAGTATATTTGGGGAAGGTGTATGTGGATAGATCTCTAATGGATTTGGAATGGGCAAAGGATATAAAGATATTTTTGTCCCATGTTAATGCTCATCAGAAGGTGACCTCATTGGAAGATGACTTTAATAATCAAATACATAAGCTGATCCATTCTGTGGATAGTGCTCAACCTCTTTAATCATTGCCCAGTGTGCCCACAAACAAAGTGGCCATGGTGGCAGAGATGCAGGCTATGCATGGGCCCAACAACATGGACTTCCACTAACTAAGGCTGACCTGACTATGGTTACTGCTGAGTGCCAAATTTTCCAGCAGCAGAGACCAACTCTGAGACCCCCACACCCCATATGGTAGTATTCCTCAGGGTGACCAACCAGCAACCTGGTGGTAGGTTGATTACAATGGACCTCTTCCATCATGGAAAGGGCAGTGTTTTGTCCTTATTGGAATAGACACTTATTCTGGGTATGCATTTGCCTTTCCTGCACGTAGTGCTTCTGCCAAAACTACCATCTGTGCACTTACAGAATGCCATATTCACCGTCATTGCATTCCACATAGCATTGCTTCTGACCAAGGAACTCACATCTCCACCAAGGAAGTACGGCAATGGGCTCATGATCATAGAATTCACTGGTCTTACCATGTGCCCCACCATCCTGAAGCAGCTGGCTTGATTAGAATGGTGGAATGACCTTTTGAAGAAATAGCTACAGCACCAACTAGGTGGCAATAGCTTGGAGGGCTGGGGGTGTATCCTCTAGCAGGCTGTTTGTACTCTGAATTAGCATCCTCTATATGGTAGTCTCTCCTATAGCCTGGATTCACAGGTCCAGGAATCAAGGGGTGGAAATGGGAATGGTCCTACTTACCATCACCCCATGTGACCCATTAGCTAAACTTTTGCTTACTGTTCCCACAACATTATGTTCTGCTGGACTACAAGTCTTGGTCCCAGAGAGGGGAGTGCCTTTGCCAAGAGACACAAAGAACATTCCATTGAACTGGAAGCTAAGACTTCCCAACTGATCACTTTGGTCTCCTAATGCCCTTGAATGAACAGGCTGAGAAAGGAGTTATAGTGATAGCAGGGGTGATTGATCCAGCTTACCAGGAGGAAATTGGACTGCTCCTCCACAATAGAGAGAAGGAAGAGTATGTCTGGAGTGCAGGAGATACTTTGGGAGTCTCTTAAGTGTTACCATGTCCTGTTATCAAAGTCAATGGATGACTACAACAATCCAATAGAAGTAGTGTGATAAATGGAACAGATCCTTCAGGAATGAAGGTATGGGTCACCCCTCCAGGTAAATAACCAAGACATGCTGAAGTGCTTGCTGAAGGTGGAAGAAGTACAGAATGGGTAGTAAAGAAGGCAGTTACAAATACCAGCTAAGGCCACATGACCAGTTACAGAAATGAGGACTGTAATTGCAATGTTTCTGACCTACCTTGATAACAGAGTGTTTGTACATGTCTACATCAGTATTAAGATTATATCACTAGCTAACTGTTGAATTTATGTTAGACATATTATATTAGAGACTAAGCTTTGTGTTGGGGGGAAGATTTTGTGGTTCTGGTTGTACGTGGGATAGTTATGCCATGTTAGGTGGAATTATGAGCTTGTTACTGTTTTCATTTGGAAATTAAGTATGATGTAAGGATATATGATTTGGTGCCAAGTTGACAAGGGGTGGACTTGTGATAGTTAAGGTGTTGTCAACTTGATCTGTTTAGTAACACAGAGAAATCCCTTTCGGGTGGGTTTCGGAGGTTGCTTCCAGGAAGGATCAACTAAAGGAGGAAGTCCTTCCCCCAGAGTGAGCCCTTCACCCCAGAGTGGGCGGCACCTCTGGGTGAAAAGAGCAACTTACTTCCTTCCTTCCACTTGGCTGCCAGAGCTGCTCGCTGTCTTCCAGATGGATTGAAGACCAGCACAGACTGAAGACCAGCATCAACTGAAGACCCACGTGGATTGAAACCCAGCGGCTCCTCAGTAAGTCTCCAGGCTTTCTGGTGTCATCTGCAGTGCTGGGTCGGGACTGCTGAGGCATCTGGCCACATGGACTGAGCAGATACCAGGTTCTGTGATTCTTGGGCCTGCAACTGCTATTGGACTACCCTAAGCTAATCCAGTAAATTCCCTTCATAAAATAGTTCATTCTAGCAGTTCTGTTCCTCTATAGAACCCTGACTAATACAACTAGAGATGAGGCAAAAATAGAAAAAAACACACATTATTTTTAAAGACATTTTTCTGCCCATGTATGCCAAATGTTTTGATACAAAGCTTTTTAAAAAAAATATAATTGAAGTATAAGAACATTATGTTGGATTTTGGAATAGTGGCATCAAATATTGATGCTAATTTAAGTTAGACCTACTGAGGAATTAAGTTGGATATGCTTATGTGTAGATGTGCTTGTTCATATCTGTGTGTGCATGTTTATGGAAAATTTAACTTGTTTTAGGCTTATCCCTATGCTCCTCTTACCCATAGTCAGCTACTAAAACTTATTCCCATTCTCTTTGGACTATCACATCAAATAGCACCATCATTCCTGAATGCTTCTCTTCAAGGGTTCACATTATTAAGAAATATGTCCTTGGGCTAGAAAGCTGGCTTAGTGAAGCCTAAAGACTGTGGTTCACAGCCTAGATGTCCCTCAACAGATGAGTGGATAATGAAGATGTGGTACATTTATACAATGGAGTTCTACTCAGTGGTAAAGAAAAATGAAGTTGTGAAATTTGCAGAAAAATGGATGGACCTGGAAAGTATTATACTAAGTCAGGTAACCCAGGCCCAGAAAGCCAAGTGCCACATGTTCTCTCTCATATGTGGATCCTAGCTACAGATGACTGGGCTTCTGTGTGAGAATGAAAATACTTAGTAGCAGAGGCCAGTAAGTTGAAAAGGAGACATAAAGGGTGCAGAAAGGAAGGGAGGAGGATACTTAATAGGTTGATATTGTATATATGTAATTACAATGATTGTAATGGGGAGGTAATATGATGGAGAATGGAATTTCAAATGGGAAAGTGTGGGGGTGGGGAGGGAGGGAATTACCATGGGATATATTTTATAATCATGGAAAATGTTGATAAAAATTTAAAAAAAAAGACTTTGGTTCAATGCCCCAGTATCCATGTAAGCCAGCCAGATGCACAAGGTGGCACATGCATCTCCAGTTTATTTGCAGTGGCTAGAGGCCCTAGCATGCCCATTCTCTATCTGCCTCTTTCTCTTTCAAATACATTATTAAAAAAAAAAAAAAACAAAAAAAAAACAGGTCTGTGTTAGAAAAAAGAAATGCTTCCCTTCCATTGTTTCTTAAAGATGAAACAGGTTTGACTAAGTGTTTTGGTATTTATACATGTTGGAAACACTAGGTAAGTATGCAGTGAAGGGGACAACTCTTCTCCAGGTAAAACTTTATTATACAAACACATTTACACAAAGATATACAAACACAGGGATGCCCTTCTATGTATCAAGGTATAGCCCCAAACCATATCAGCCACTGGTTGTAAATGAATCTCCTCATGGCACCTCTGAAGTATCAGCTTCTGCATCATCTGTGTAAGCAAAGTTCAGGAAGACCTGCTCCAAGGTGATCTGACTGATGGAATAGTCTTCCAGATTGAATTGCTCCTTTGCTTTCTCCAAAATGCCAAATACCTACAAAAACAACATGAGTTAGCAGTTTCTGTCACAATCTCCCCATTCCCAGCCCACAGGAGCTTCTCTTTCCCTTTCCCAACTCCTGTCAACTTTATTAAAGTTGGAGGACAACAGACACTGAAGGGAAAGATGAGAAAGCAGAGGAAATAAGTCACTGAGCAGCTGTCACAAGGCGCTTTTCTCTCCCTGTTCTCTATGGACATGGAGGCAGAAATTAAAGCAGTTGAACTGCAGAAGTGTTTGCATGTGACCTAAAGGCTCTGCTGTTCCCAAGATCCCAGCTTCCACTGCACAAGACTGAATTCCAAATACTTCATGAGCAGTATTCTCACAACACGGAATGTCAGAAGGGCATGGTTTCTACCATCACCTTTCCCCAGCTAATGTCCTGGCGTGGAATGTAGTAGTTAAGGATCTTTTGATTCTCTTGCTTCAATTCACTACCTAAGACAGGAAAAGAAGACAGGTGAGTAATATACAAAAAGATTGCTTTTAAAATGGTCAAAACCAATGCTACATCTACTTAATGTCATTCATAGTGGACGGTGGGAATATTTGGGTTAATACAAAGGAGTTGCATATTCCCCAAGCCTTCTCTCTTTCATATACAAATTTTACTAAAATATTTAGTCATGACTAAATAGTCTTCTTATGTTGAGTTTGTGGAGATTACATTGAGGCTTTTAGACACAATAAATTGTCACCTCATGTGACTGATATAGATAGCTCAAAATTTTAAATTTCATTCTTAAAATTTGTCAAGTCTTGTAGCATGGCCTAACATATGAACTTTCAGGGAGAATGTTTCATATGGGCTTAGTAGGAAGTTTTGTCCTACTGGTGTTGAATGATTTGTACCATACGTTTGTTAGGTTCCTTTGCTCTAAATGGTAGTTTAAGCCTGATACTTCTGTAGTGATGTTCTGTGTATAAACTGACCATTGTGGAAAGTGAGGTATTAAAGCTCCCTCTTTGTGTTGTGCTATAGTTTTCTCCCTAGTTCCTCAGATATATTACTATTTGATTTATTTGCTTATGGACTTCAATGTTGGGTACATATATTCATGCTTATTATATGTTTGTCTCATTTTACAGCTTTTGATTTAAAGTCTATTTTATCTCTGTATAGCTACTCATGTTCTTTTTCCTTTTTAAACAAAATATATTTATTTTTAAGCGCTGAGAGTATACAGAAGAGAAACTGAAAGACACAGTGGGGGAGAAAATGGGTGCGCCAGGGAGTCCAGCCACTGTAAACAAACTCCAAATGCATGCACCTCTTTGTGCATGTGGCTTTATATGGGTACTAGGGAATTGAACTCTGGTCCTTTTAGGCTTTTCAGGCAAATGCCTTAACTGCTGAGCCACCTCTCCAGTCCTCATATTCTCTTTTGACTCCCATTTACATATTTATCATTTATATCTTTTCACTTTCACTCTAGGCTTATACTGATGGAAGAAGTAAACTTGTCATAGGCAAGACTAATTGAGTGTTCTGAATGGGCCTCTGGCCTGATTTCAAGGCACCACACCTGAAGCCTGGTCAGGAGAGGTTGACCTTGCACAGGGCTGGAGTTGATTCTGCATTTTCTAGTTCTGCCCAGATGCTGGATGATTTTAGTGCCTGGGTCCACTAAGATGGACCAACAAGCCTTAATCCATGGTAGAGTGCTAGATCCTGAGTCTATAGTGGTGGTCTTGGAGCATCAAGAGTTTGTTGCTGTGGACTTAGACCCCATGTCTGCTGGAGTGTGCCTAGTCTGTAGATGCTTTGATCTCTGGATTAATTAATACTGACCTGGAGCCCAAAGCTAGCCTCATCATGGGGTTAGTCTGGCAGCTAGGATCATAGGTAGTGGGTCTGGTGCCTAGAGCTAAAAGGTCTGGCTTGGAACCTCAGGTCCACTAGGTGATGGGATTTTGGGATCTAGTCTGAGTTCTTGATATAAAGAGATGGCACAGAAACTTGGGTTCATGAGGACTGCTTCATCACTACAGGTACAGGTCCAGTCTGTTTGTCAGCTGGAGAGTGAAATCACAGAGGCTGCCTTGGAATGGTAGCATGAGAACCAGCCTGGTACTAAGCACCCCGAGTCTGTCCAGAAAAAGTCCAAAAGAAGCTTTGCTGACACTGGTGTTGATCTAGTTCCTGGGTCTGCCTGTGTCAATGTGGTTCTAGGATAGATCCAGAGACTAGGTCTACTGAGCAAGCCTGGAACTTGGATATATGGGAATCTGTCATTAGCAGAGTAAACTAGCAGGCTCAGTGAGTTAATATTAGTCTGGAGCCTTTATCTCTGAAGGTCATTCTAAAGGATGTGTCTGTAGGTGTTGCCTGATAACTAAGACTGTAGGGATTAGCTTGGAACTGGGAATAGTAAAGAAGTCTTCGCTGGAGATAGTCAAGGTCTGAATGTGCTGGGACTGGTCTGCTGCTAATAGTGATCTAATACTTGGAGTTATTGAGGTACAATGGTGGGCCTAGAGATTCATTCCAAGGATATTAACTAGCCTGGTGCTTGTGATTGCTTCTGTGAGACTGCGTTCTGCCTGGTGCTGAGTTTTATTGAGTTGGGCCTAGTTTGAGGATCTGTTCTTGAATGTAATTTCAATGGTAGATAAAAATATTGGCTTGCAGTTTTCCTTCCTAACATAAAATCATCTAGTGATGCATCTAAATTATCTTTCTTTCTTTCATGTTTTTATTTAGACCAAAAGGTTTTCTCTCTTCCATTTTATTATTAAATATAAGGTATAATGGAATATTTTCTGGTATTGATGATACCACATCAATTTCTTAGTCTCTGAGTTTTTTTTTTCAATATTGTTTTCCCCCCTTAATTCAGGAAATTTTCTTGAATGATATCTTTTTAATATTTATTCTATTCAATCCTTCTTTGTTCACTGTTCTCAGTTTTATCACACTGTCGTTGTGCTTTGATTCTAATATTTTCCCTCAAGTGTTCATTGACATTTTTGTTTTATGTTTCTAGTGTCCTCCTTTCCAATTTGTACTTCCTTTGTGCTTTCTATGATACTCATTCCTGATTAGTATTTCTGAAATGTTTGCTTTGTAAAACCTTACTCATCCAGGCATAGTAGTATACATCAGTAATCCCAGAATTTGAGAGGAAGAGGAAGGAGGAACTATAGTTCATTGTCACCCTAGTGATTTTGAGGCCAGTCTTGGTTCTATAAGACCATATCACAAAAACATAAAATAGTATTTTCCAGTGTTATTGGTTGTTTATTTATCTAATTTCTTAGCCTCCCAACTATAATGCAATATTTTACTTCATATTATCTATATCTCATTTGTAATCTGTTTAGCACATGTTAGAAGAGACTATGCTGTGGTATTATATATGTCTTATGCTCATTGTCTGTTAGATTTTTCTCTTTTCCTCATGAAACATTTTTATGAGGTATAATTATAATTTTTCAGTTAAGATTTAAATAAAATAAAATTTTAAATAGTGTTAAAAGGCATTTCCTATTTATGAAGCGGAATGGGACAAAATAACTTTCTTAGCTTTGTAGTTGGTTGCTTTCAGGAGTCTTCTGGGATATATTAAACTGGTCTTTCAGTTTAAACCCTCTTCTACGTTTATCTGATTACTGATTTCTATGGTTCTCTCTATATTCCAAGCTCATGTAAAGGAAGTTTTACTCCAGGGAAGGTCTGTGTTTGCTTCTTCTTAGAGACTACTTTGCCCATTTTGAGGGTGTGTTTTTTATGTAATAGTCACTTAAATTTCATTTTGATTGTGTGTGCTTTTTATTCTGAATATTATAGTTGCCATATTAAGCTCTTGTTTAGGAAAGCACATTCTGGCTAACTTCTGCCTATAATACTCATTTCTATTTCCCTTTTAGCTCTTAATTAGTGCAGTTGGAGAGATGGCTCAGTGGGTAAGATCACTTTCTGCACAAGTCTAAGTACCTCAGTTTGATCCCCCAGCCCTGATATTAAAAAAATAATAAAATAAAAACCTCATGTGGCTATACGCATTTATAACCCAAGTGCTAGGGAAAGGAAGAGATAGGGTGGTAGCTGGAGCTTGTTGGCCATCCAGTCTATCCTGAAACCAGTGAGATTTAGACTCAGTGAGAGATTCTGTCTCAAGGAATAAAGGTGGAAGAGTGACAGAGAAGGACACCAAATGTACTCCAGCCTCCAAAGACATGCACTTGGATCATATACATATCACATTGACATGCACATAATACACTCATATACTCCAAAAAGTAAAAATAAAGATCTCAAATTGGCTATATTTTGAGAAAGCACTCTACTCCATTATATAAAATAGGCATTATCTGTTCCCTCTTTTGAAATATTAAAATGAACAGATTACATGTCAGTTCATGTAAAACATTCTATCATATTCAGTACTTATTCCCTTAACAATACCATTAGAGAAGGGCTAATAAGCAAACACCTTTATACAATACAGTGTTTATTTCTGCATTAATTAGAGCAAGTTGATAAATCAAGTCATAGTAAATGAGGTTTTCTGGTCACAATTTCTCTTTGTGAACTCTTATACATGAATACTCAAAAAATGCTGGCTATAGAGATGGCTCATTGGTTAAAGGCATTTGCTTGCCTTTTGATTCTTTGGTATCTAGTTAAAATGGGATACACAAAGTGGCACATGCATCTGTGGTTTGTTTGCAGTGGCAAGAGGCCCTGACATGCCTATATTCACTCCTTCTGTCCTCTTTCTCTCTGTCTCTCAAATAAATAAAAATATTAAAAATGTTTGCTGGGCTGGAGAGATGGCTTAGTGGTTGAGGTGCTTTCCTGCAAGGTCTCAGGACCTATGTTAAACTTTCCAGATCCCACGTAAGCCAGATGCACAAAGGTGAGGCAAGTACAAGGTCACATATGCCTAATAGGTGGTACAAATGTCAGTTCTATTTCAGTGACGGAGGACCTGGTACATCATTTCTCTCTCTCCCTCTGTCTCTTTCTCTAAATTAAAGAATCATATATTAGGGCTGGAGAGGTGGCTTAGCGGTTAAGCGCTTGCCTGTGAAGCCTAAGGACCCCGGTTCGAGGCTCGGTTCCCCAGGTCCCACGTTAGCCAGATGCACAAGGGGGTGCATGCGTCTGGAGTTCGTTTGCAGAGGCTGGAGGCCCTGGCGCGCCCATTCTCTCTCTCTCCCTCTGTCTTTCTCTCTGTGTCTGTCGCCCTCAAATAAATAAATAAATAATTAAAAAAAAAGAATCATATATTAAAAATGTTTGTTTACTGAGCACATAAGTGCATATTTGACTTCTTCTTCTTCTTATTATTATTATTATTTTGGTTTCTCAAGGTTGGGACTCACTCTAACCCAGGCTGACCTGGAATTCACTATGGAGTCTCAGGGTAGCCTCAGACTCACAGCAATCCTCCTACCTCTGCCTCCCGAGTGCTGGGATTAAAGGCATGCACCACCATGCCTGGTTCATATTTGACTTCTTGATAGATACATCCACTTGTATTTTTCATGAAAACATCAATCACTATGACTAACATCAAAATGATTATTTTCTCTCCTGTTTTCCATGTCTGATCAACCATCAATTTTTAAAATTTATTCTTCAATATATTACTACTGTATAATTAATAATAGTATTTGTTGTCAAAAAGAAAAACACAAGTGAAAGTCGTGTCATACATCAGGAATTCCAATTTTGCTAAGACTAGCAAGATACAAATTAAAATGAAGAAAAACCTTAAGTACTAAAATTCATGTCATGACTACACATTAGGATTAGGAAAGAGAGATATGATAGGAAATACAGTTACTGTGTCTTGCACTGTACTGTACAGAGAGAAGCCCTAGTGAGTTTGTCACTCAAAAGCAAGGGAACCCTTGTGTGGCAACACATATTACAGCTTGTTGACATTACAAAACCATAGCCACATAGATAGAGAGAAAAAAAAAAAAAGCTATAGTAATATCCTTAGTGAGAGGGAAAAAAAGTTAAACAACCTTGCTTGGATAATATATGAAAATAAATAGAATTATGCTAAAATATGACTTTAAAGATATAATTTATATAAATAGAATACATATGCAACTGCATTGGATTATGACATATACAATAATATAGTCAACCACTGCTTTTGTGAAACTTCTCAGTATAATCTCACACAAGGCATTTGTATCAAACAAACAAAAAAATCCAAAGATACAGTATGGAAGATCATTAAATGTCCACAACACAAAGAAACTGGCATTAAAGACACAAGTCATGTGGGTGGTGAATAAATAAATAAATATATATATATATATATATATATATATTTTTTTTTTTTTTAACATATCTCTAATAAAATTGGAACAGCTTACTTTACCTGGAAATGTCTCTGTGATGAAATTTTTAAAATCTGTTAATGTTTCTTCACTCAGGACCTTGGTCTTCAGAATATAAATGTTGCCAAACTTGTTTTTGAGGTACTGAGGGCTGCCCAAGCACACGAGCTTCCCCTTCACCATGATGGCTAGCCTGGTGCAGAGGGCCTCACATTCCTCCATGCTTGCAGACAGAGGGAACAGAGCGACATTCAGCTAGCTGTTCTTTAAAGATGCATGGACACTCATCATGTTCACATTTGGCAGGGGCAAGTTTTCAAAAGTATGAATCAGCCAGGTGTCATAGTGCACACATTTATTCCCAGCACTCAGGAGGCATAAGTAGGAGGAGCACTTTGAGTTCCAGGCCAGCGTGGGACTACAGAGTGAGTTCCAGGTCAGCCTGGGCAAGAGCAAGACCCTACCTCAAAAACAAACAAACAAACAAAGCTGGTGCAAAAAAAAAAAAAAAAAAAGCTGGTGATGCAAGCCTTTAATCCCAGCACTCAGGAGGCAGAGGTAGGAGGATTGCTGTGAGTTTGAAGCCACCCTGAGACTACATACATAGTGAATTCCAGGTCAACCTGGGCTAGAGTGAAACCATACCTCAAAAATATAAAATAATGCCGGGCATGGTGGCGCACGCCTTTAGTCCCAGCACTCGGGAGGCAGAGGTAGGAGGATTGCCATGAGTTCGAGGCCACCCTGAGACTACATAGTGAATTCCAGGTCAGCATGGACCAGAGTGAGACCCTACCTTGAAAAACACACCAAATAATATAAAATAAAATAAAATAAAATGAAAGGATGAATCACAGAACCCTCATCCCTCAAATACACTTCTTAAATCTCTCATACTCTCCCTGTCTTTCACTTTCTTTTAAACTTGCGATTCTTGGCTATTCCATCTGATTAAAAAAAACTAACTCAAGTTGATTATTCAATAGCTCTGGATAGCTACCATCTTGTCTTGCAAACCTTAACTCGGCCTTCCAACAAGCCACACCTGTGGGACGTTAAGATGATAGCTTTTCCACTCTCACGTGTCTCTATCACTGCATCCCAGAGGAGGCGTCTAGCTTTGGGGTCCATGCCAGTTGATGGTTCATCAAGGAACACGGCAGAGGTTTTTCCCATTAAGGCGATAGCAGTACTCAGCTTGCGTTTGTTTCCTCCACTTCATGACCAGAGAAGGAGAAAGTGGGAGAAGAGGTGGCCTTACATATCAGTTATTTACAGAGAAGATGTAGCACAAATATTCCTGCTCTTGAGTGTTCCAACAAACTCCAAACAGACACCAACCATGATGATTAGATGTTACTTTAACAAGACAGCAGGTCCAAGTACATGTGTGTATATACCTATATGATATAGCTATGACATAGCATAATGGTAATGTGTCTGATTTTGGGCCCATGTGTTTATATATTCCTAGTGTGTCATTACTGCATAAGCCTTACTCTAACTGAAGGGCCTCCATTTCTCTTTGCTTAGAGGATTAGGAATACGTATAACACTGGGAAGAAGAGCATGTTCACTCTTCAAGTCAGAGGCCATAGTCAACAGAACAATGCGACAGTGTTCTAAATTTCATCTGAAACCTAGTAGGGTATTAGGCGGTTTCACAATTAGGTGACTGAGTAACAGAGGAGCTGAGTTGGAGATGATAATGTGGATCAGGGGCATAGGGAAGCACCGTGGACATTGTTAGCATGAACAAGATAGTTAAAAAGCAATAGTATAATAGCTCACCTGTAGGTGCTGATAAGCTTGTTGGCATAAGAATCCAGCTCAAACATGTTCAAGTATTTCTTCACAAAATGATGAATCTGGGACTCAGAGACTCCCCACACTCTTGCATACATGCTCATCATTTCCCAAGCAGTCATGTACTCCAGCAAAGCATCAAACTGAGGACAGTAGCCAATCCTTGATCTCACCTAGTTATAAGAATCACCTCAGTGAAAACACAAGCCATCAAAAACTCATCTAACATTTGCAGCTGAGGTAAAAGGCCTGCATTTCCCATGCCATACTTTTAAGAATCCTTCCAAGAAGTTTTCTTTTCTGAATGGCTACAAAATTGTGGCTGGCAGACTTATTCCAGTACATTTGAATCATCAGTACCTATTTGGTTCTTATGATCTTGAAGATGAAGTGAGAAACAAAATCCTTGAGTTCTCCCAGCCTGTAGGAGGGTTTAGATTCTGAGATGGTATTCCTCTTAACCAGGAGTTCCAAGTATGACCATAAGAATGCTTTTTCACTGACATGTACACCTTGCCATGCATACTTCTTGAGACATGGTAAGGTTGAACTAAAAGCAAAGCTTTCTCCCCACCTTCACAAATACTAGATGACCTGACTAGTGCTTTAAAACTTAGCCAAACACTTCTAATTTATATATATATATAAAGTTGTATATAATTTATATTTAATTTATATAATTTATTTATTTTATACTTTATATATATATATGTATATATATATATATATATATATAATAAATTAATAGACTTGACATATTCCAAGGCCTTCTCTCCTCTGTTATCTGTGGATGTAAAGGGCTAGGCTATCATCCTTTCCAAACAACTTTCATTTTTTTTTTCATTGTTTTCTCTTCAGGATCTAAATACTAAAAACATTAACAATTTCCTTAGTAGAAAAATAAAATTGAAAAGTGAGTATACACACACATGCACACACACACACACACACACACACACACACACACACACACTCATAAAATATACTGACTGATGAAGGCATGAAGAAAACACCAGAGATGATATTTAATTAACAGACTGTTCTTACATCCTGTCTCAGGACAATGAGAGTAAGAAATGTGAGAATTCCCAAATGTGTTTATCTGCAGGAAGGCTTTCAAACCTAGCTACTGAAATGTTTCCTGGGCTCACAAGCTTACAGGAGAGTCACTGAGCAATGTGGAATCTGCATAGCAGCATTGCTTTGAAGAAAGACTTCACAGTGTTTCTTCTTTGTAAGTGGTCATATAAGATATTTTGTTACAGTGACAGAAGGCTGAGCAGCAGGTTTTTATACCAGTGTTCATAGCATCATTATTTGTATTAGCCAAAAGGTGTAAAGAGTAAAATGCTTAGTATGGTAGATACTGAGGTTGACCCTGTTGGTACTTTCCATGGATTCTAGGGAGGTTGGCAAGGTCTACCGCTCACACCCCTATTATCATCAGACTTTTCTCATCGTATCTTGGAAAGGCATCTTACATTTAGGTTATTGTGGGTGATGCTGGTGCCATCAATGAATACATCCCCAAAGTTAGGAGGCTTTTCTCCAGTCAGAATTTTGAAGGTGGTGGTTTTCCCTGCTCCATTAAATCCAAGCAATCCAAAGCACTCCCTCTTTTGAATGGCAAGTGTAATATTTTTCACAGCCAGAGTTATTGGGCACTTAAAGTAGATCTAAAAGCAAATCCAAAAGACACAATTCAGTAAAGAATACAGGTCATTTACAATCAATATCTTAGACATGGAGACCACTAATTCAAAAAGTTTCCTAAAAATTATCCTTGGAGAATACACAGATACTGAAGAATCAATGAACCCCTGATACATAAGTGACTCTTGGAAAGGTGTTACCTTTATAAGTTCCTTAATAAGCACTGGATAACTCAGAAACTCTTCAGGCTGCTCCAGAATTCTCTTTCTCTCGTCATTTATATCTTCATCTTCAGATTTTCCAGATAATTCTTTGGACACTATATCCTGTATTTTAAATATGAAAATTATATATAGGCAGGGTACTTTTTAAGAATATGTTCATAAACCAAAATGGAAGAATTGGGCCTGGAGAGTTGGCTTAGTGATTAAGGTGTATGCCTACAAAACCAAGGGACCCAAATTTGATTTCCAGTACCTAAGTAAAAGCCAGATGCACAAAGTGGCACATACATCTGGAGTTTGCTTGCAGTGGCTAGAGGCCCTGGCATGCCAATTTTTTTCTCCTTCTCTCTCTTAACCTCTCTCTCTCCCTTCTTCTGTTTCTCCCTTAAATAAATTCAATATTCACATGCTTCTGCCTGCATTGGCCACCTGCAGTCTATGCTTCTCAGTGTCCAGACCTCTCTTCACAGATGTTCCCCAAGGCTGTGCCTCATTCCCAGACAATGGCAAGTTAAATTTAGGCTCCATGACTTGTGGCTGTTTCCTGTACTCAGGCCCCAATGGTAGCTCAGTTTTAAATAACAGGTCCCTTTTCAAGATGGTGTCCAGGTACTTTCCTCTGAATAATATAGTGACAAAATGAGATTCCTTTCTACTGTTGACCCACCTAGACCAGGAGTCACCACATCACCAAAATCTATAATGAGGGCTGTGAGACTGATTGCAAGTCTCTTTACTAGGTCCACTGGACTTACCTTTTGTATGAGGGTTTTGCTTCTCCTTCCTTAACAGGGAACCACACTGCTGGTGCTGTTTGGCTTGGCAAGTTTTCCAAGCTCACCTGTTTCTTTTTTTTAAATATTTTAAAAAAATTATTTTATTTTATTTATTTGAAAGAGAGAGGAAAGAGAGAGAGAGAGAGAGAGAGAGAGAGAGAGAGAGAGAGAGAGAGAGAGAGAATATGTGTGTGTGCGTATGTGTGTGTGTGTGTGAGAGAGGAGAGAGAGAGAGAGAGGCAGACACACAGAGAGAATGGGCACACAAGGACTTTCAGCCACTGCAAATGAACTCCAGAAGCATGTACCACCACATACATCTGGCTTACATGGGTCCTGGGGAATTGAACCTTGGTTCTTTGGCATTGCAGGGTGGTACCTTAACTGCTGAGCCATTTCTCCAGCCCTCTCCTGTTTGTTTATTAGCACCCTTCAGCTGTTCTGTCATTACCTTGTATATTTCTACTCATCCTTTGTCTTTGCAACAGACTGTCTTCTCATATGGGTCTTAGCATCAACTTCCAGCCTGAATATCACCTCTCTTTTTATTTATCAGGCAGTATCTCACTATGATGTCCAGGTTGGCCAACAACTCTTTCTGTATTCCAGGCAGGTCTTGACTTTCAATCATCCTGCTTAAGCCCCTGAGTAGTTAGAGATTATAAACCCACCTATATTTCAATTACTTTTTCCTTCCTGGGACAACCATCCAACCAGAAGCAGCTTACATGAGGAAAGGAGTTTATTCCAGACTTACAGAATCCAGGGAAACACCAGCAATGGTGGAAGAAGCTAGTTCGTTTCAGTATCCACAGCAGAAAGAGAAAATCAACAGCCAGCAAATCGGAGCAGTCAGAGCCCAAACTTTACATACCTAGGGCTGGGCTTAAGATCATCACACACCATTTAGCAGGCTGCTGGAGGCTTAAGTTGCAAGCTCAACCTTAATAAAAACACCTTAGGCTGTGAGTGGAGGGATTGTTGCAGTCAGGTTTGCACTGATGGCAGAAATCACCCTAACAAGAGCAGCTTTGGTGGGGGCGGGGGGAGAGTGGTTTATTTTAGATTATAGACTTGAGGGGAAACTCCGTGATAACAGGAGGAAATGATGGCATGAGCAAAGGGTGAACATCACCCCCTGGCCAACATAAGGTGGACAATAGCAACATGAGAGTGGGCCAAATACTGGCAAGGGGAAACCAGATATAATACACCCCCCCCCCGCCTCCAACAATACACTTCCTCCAGGAGGCCTCAACTCCTAAATCTCCATCAGCTGGGAACATGGCATTCAGAACATGTAAGTTTATTTGGGACACTTGAGTCAAATCATCACATTCTGCCCCTGGCCCCCATAAACTGATAACCATCCATGATGTAAAATGCAATGCATTCAGTCCAACTTTAAAAGTCCTCATATTTTTTTTAATCAATCCTAATGATGTTCAAACATCCCCATACTCCAAGGTCTTTTAACTGAGCCATATTACCCACCCCCAATCCCCCAAAACACAGAATGGCACACTGCAAAAGATGACATTGGGCATAGCAAAGAAATATTCATACAATACAAGATTTAAACAGGGCACACATCAAACTCTGTAGCTCCAAGTCCAACAACTCTAATCAGTGACAAATCTCCAAGACCAATAATTCTAAGCAGCTATAAATCTCTGGACTTCCAATTCTGCCCCTCCAGCTAGGCTACTCACAGCCCTGGAAAAATTCATCTGGGGCCATCAGCTCTCCCCAGCAGCTATCTCATGGTCTGGCATCTCCAGTGTGTCTCCACTGCAACCCATGGTGCATCCTCAGGGTTCCATGGGGTCTCCATGCAGTCAGCAATCCTGCTTCACACTGCCCATGGCCATTTCCAAAACACAAGACCATGTTACAAATCCAATGACCCTCTCTTTCCTGCATGTCTTGTGCTCTACAACCAAGTAGGATGCCAGTGTGTTAATACAGGGGGCAATAAAGCAGACTTAAAGAGCAGAATACTCCTTCGACATTCAGGCTCCTTCAAAAGACTGCATTCTTTCTGTTGTCCCAATGTAGGTCAACTGGTCCAATCTCAATACTTGTAACCTCTCAAACAATTGCAGATGAACAGGCAGCAGATTGGGCCCAAAGATTTCATTTTTTTTCTGTGCCATATCCCTCTGTTCATATCAGTATGTTTCTACACAAAGCAACCCTGCACAAGTTCTCAGGACATGGGCATGCCAGCAAGCCTCTCACACAAACGCCTCTAGCCCAGTCCAGGCAAAGCCCTTTCTCACCTTCACAAGCCAAACCTCACAGTCCATAGTTCTTACTGTATTCAGGTCTTTTGACTCAGACCAGAGTAGTCCATCAAGCTGTACTTACACCTCTACAAGGCATTTCTTAGTTTAAGGTTTCAAAGTCTTCTACATTCCTCTTGAAAATCTACACCAGAAGGCCAAAGCCACACATTCAGGTGTCTAGTAGTAAATGACCCCACTCTTGGTACCAACATTATTGTTGCAGTCAGGTTCACATTGCTGGCAGAAATCATCAAACCAAGAGTAGCTTTTGGGAAAAAGAGTTTATTTGGGCTTTCAGATTTGAGTGGAAGCTTCATGATGGCAGGGAAAAATGATGGCATGAGCATAGGGGGGACATCACCCTCTGGATAACATAAGGCAGACAATACCAACCGGACAGTGTTCCCAACACTGGCAAGGGGACACTACCTATAACACCCATAAGCCCCCAACAACACACTGCCTCCAGGAGGCATTAACTCCCAGTCTCCATCAGCTAGGAACCTAGTATTCAGAACACCTAAGTTCATGGGGGACACCTGAATCAAACTACCATAGTGGCCATAAATTCACATTCAAACTACCATAGTGTGTTTAGAATTAAATGATCACATTAGAAACAAAGACATACCTAAAGGTCATGGCTTTAAGCTTCTCTTTAAAAAATTAGGAAATTTGCCAGGTATGTTGGCTAATTCTAACTCTAGCACTGGGGAGCTAACTGAACAGGATCCTAATGAGTTCTAGGTCAGCCTGGGCTAGGGTAAGATTCTGCCTTACAAAAATTAGAAAATGAGCAAAATATAAATAAAAAAGCAAAAGTAAGTTAGAGGAAGAAAATTATAAAAGTAAAAGTGAAAAGCATAATATAAGAGAAAGTTGTCAGCAGTTAGATAAAATACATAGCCAAATGTTGACCCTTTGAAATGATCAAGAAATAATGAGGTTTACTAGAAGTAATGATACCTGAGCAAACATCATGTTGTCAACTGTTCATTCCTGTGTACACCAAACATTTCTTTTATCCAATAACTGAGGTAGTCATGTACGGAACTGTACTTTGTAAACCTAATTATCACATTGCTAGAGTTCTGACGTTGTTGCACTCAAGTACTCACCTTATCCCATCTCTTGTAGATGCCAAAGAGAATATGCTGATTGAGAAATGCATTTATTTTCCATAAATAAGTCTCCCAAAATAAGATGAAGAGAAGGAAAAAAAAGCCTGCAATACTCATAGCCATTAAATTCTTTCCAATCATTTTGTCATTAAATGAATAAATATTATTCTCAATACCTGAGAGTGGAAAGATACATATATAGGTCAGTACACACATAGAACTTGATCTTATTATACAATACTGACATCATGAGCAATGACTAAAAAATACTAAATAAGAAATCTAGGATAAAAATGAAACTCAGCTGAAAAAGTACTTGAAATGTGAGATGTCATTAACTTCTTATAAAATACTATTTATATGTGTTAAATTTTGGAGACTGACTCTCATTAACATATTGAATGATAATAAAATAAGCCTATAAATCTTTATAAGGGTATTATTATGTCTAGTGACAACAGATCCCCCCAAATCTTTTTAGAGGAGTGAAGTATGAAGTTGATAATTGGAAATTTAAAGTAATATGCTCTCGAGAAAGAGAATGCAGCATGCTTTAAACAAGGAAAATTATTAGCTGACACTTTCAATTTTCTTAAAAATAAAGTTCAAAAATCAAAGACACAGTATTCTTATTATAAGAAAATCATGATCCTTCCTTTAAAATTACTGAAGTTTTATATTCATAAAATAATTTCAAGGAGAACATGGGGTGTTCCATACATCTTGCCTCAGGCTTCCCTTATTATTAACATATTAGTATGATGCATGCTACTATGAATAAAAAAGTATTAGTACATTATTATTACCTAAAATATCTCTTTATTCTAATTCCTAATGTTCAATGTAATAACCTTTTTATTGTTCATGTATTAATTCCAGATACCACTAAGTCATGTCATTAGATTTTCTTGGCTATGATAATTCTGTAAGAGAATTCAGAAGCCTCTGTGGGTTTTAGGAGGATATTTTGTTGTCTGTTCCATTTTTGATTTTTTGTGGCCTTCTTATACTAGTTTTGTATGAATAGTGGCTATCCCTTTCTGCAATAAATCACTGAAATTTTCAGACCATCAAAAAGAGCAGTTAAATGAAATGGCTTATGATTACTTGGAGGCTGGGTTTATCAAAAGTATTTTGTTGGTAGTGTGAAGTAAAGATTTTTATTTTTTTAAACAACTGTCATTTTCTGGAGTGAGGAATGGGAAGGTGGAGATGGACTTGGTGCAGTTTTTTAATTACTGACATGTGTTTTATTCTGCAGTACTTTTAAGATATGCTATTACTTTGCTGCTTTTGACACAACCTCAAGTATCCAAGGGCTAGTTGTACCTCCCAAGTTTTGTTTTTTTTTCTTAGATATTTTTACTTCCCACATATGATATTTTTCCAGAATTAATAAGGTAACAAATTATAAACCCTAGAATTTCAAAAAATTATTTAACCAGGAAAAATGTTATCCTAACTCATACTGTGATAATCTTAGTCATGAAAAGATGTTGACAATAAGTAATAAAATAATCAATTTCATACATTAGAAAATTAAATATCTAATGTATAATACAGAAAAAAGTAATGATATTAGAAAGCTAATCTAACAATATAGAATATAGAAGAAAATATCTTATGTTAATCAGAAAATAAGTACAGACTGAATAAACCAATTCAACAAAGTCAAATTCTTCTTGTTTGAAAAGTAATAAAATTGGTTAAATCTTTTTTAAGGATTACTCAAGAAAGAAAATACAAGGAGCTAAAGTTAGCATTGTCATGAATATAAATTATGATACTGTAATAAATATTGCAAATTCTAAAAAATTCTAAAGACTGAACAAATTTACACCAGTAAATTTAAAAAAAATTAGAAGGAATGAAATGATTCCACAAAATTGTAGTAATATCTTTCTTAATATACTAATACCCCAATAATTATATTAATTTAAAATCATAAATAAAACCAAAAATCTTATGCCAATACTTTTTATAGACAATAAAGAGTAGAGTACTGAACATTGATTATTGATTATTTAATTTATAATTATTTGCCATGACAAATTCATCCTATGTACTTCACTATATAATTCAACATAATAAATATTTAATACAGCAAAAATGCAGTCATTTACTTCTTTAGCAGAAACAGTGCAATGCTGCTGATAAAAGTGAATATTAATTCATAATCTTAAAAATCAAACATAGAATAAATAAAAAGTAACTGCATTAGTCTGATAAAGGTTTCTGTCATAAACATCAACGTAATAGCAAAACATTACAAAACTCACCCTGAAAATTGAATGAAGAAATAGGTCTGCTATCACTAATCTAATTCAATTTCAACTATTTGTCTGGGAAAGCAGCAAGCTAAGAAGTAAGTGTATGTAAATTTGGAAATGAAATCAACTACTACTCATTACTTTCAATATATTTATTGCAATAAAATTACCTATACTCAAATCATTAAAATTAACTTTAAAATAGCTAGTTCAATATACAATATATACTATGTGTAAACTGTACATTCTTTTGCCAAAAAACATGGGTTATTGTCTATAATTATGGAAGTTGTCAATAAATAGTAAAAAATATAAAATTACTGTATATTTTCAAGACTACCTAAGTGAGACCATTTTCTCATAAAGGATAATGTGAAAAATTCATTTTATTCTTTCCTTCTCCAAAAGTCCCCAGGTTGCTTTTCTTTCTTTCAGCTCTGGCCCTTTTCTCCATAGTACTGATATCTCTCACCCAGAGCACTTCTCCATGCTTTATTTATTAATAATGCAGGGGAAGCTCTCTATGTGTGAGGTAGTCTAGTATATATGGTATGGATTGTGTGTATTCCTTCAAATCAACTGTGGGTAGGTGAGTGTGTTTAATTATGTGTGGTGTTGATGTAACAAAAGCAAGTATAATATAATTAATCTTTTCTCCGAAGTTCTGTAACATATGGGAGATCTGGCTGATAAAACTTTGTGACAAAGAGAGTAAAGTCAATTTCCTCAAAATAAGTATAGTAGTTACCTTTTCATTTCTGGGATCAAACACCCAAACAGAAGCAGCTTTTATGGGAAGAAAGGTTTTGTTTTGGCTTACTGTTTCAAGGGGGAAGCTTTATTGCAGCAGGAAAGGTATGTGAGCTGGCTTGCATTGTTACATATCAGTATGGAGATAGTAAAGTCAGTAAGTTGAGCTAACCCTGGCAAGCTGGACTAGACTATAAAATTCCAAAGCTGCCCCCAGTGATATACCTCCTCCATCAAGGTTCCACCTGCTAAAGGATCCTTCAGCTGGGGATTAAGTGTGAAGCTTAATCACAAACACATCAGGCTATGGGGGACATTTTACATTCAAACTACCACACTGTGTGTATGTGTATGTGTGTGTGTACACAAAGTTTCTGTGAAGATTTGAAATAATACCTATAAAGCTGGTAGATAGCTTATTTTCTCTACCTACTTTAACCTTACTTTGTATTTGATTTTTGAGACACATGTACATATACACTCCCAACTCCTCCCAGAACCCTGAGGATCTTGAGCATGCCAGGAAAACCACTGCACGACAGAACCAGCACTTTTCATTTTGAGACACAGCCATTCTAAGTTGCCCAGACTAGCCTTAATTTACTCTGTAGGGCAGGCAGGGTTGAACTTGAGATAGCAAGGATGCCAATCTCCTGTATCTGACTTATGAACACATTAAATGGAAGCCTGTCTTACAAAAATGACTTATGTACCAAGTCCTCCCCTTTGAAAGAAGGGCCCATTCATTGTGTGTTCCATGCTCTGAGCCTGTTTGCTAAGGCACTCAGAAATCCTCAAAATACTTACCTGCTTTACTACAATTTAAGTATGAGGGAATTTTCTTTTGCTGGGTGCAGATGATTTTATTGTGGTAGATAACAGTGTACTCACTGATGCACTTCCCAAAGTTGTAGGTAGGAAGGACCAGTAATGCTTTTCTCAGGAAGGCTCTGGTGGTATTAGACATCTCATTATATATTCCTACATGGATTATAAAAGTGGGTTACATTACAGAAAATGACCATTCCCAGGACAAAAAATCTCACCAAAAATGATTAAACCAAGCTCATAGAGTTAAAAACCAGATGATTATTGTTTTGTTGTTGTATGTATGGTGTGCATGTGGGTACATGCAAACTCTTATGTGTGTGGGTAGACATATGTGTGAGGGGTACATCCATATGCTGTTGCATCAATTTTCTATTTTGTTCAAGTGTTCACTTTCTATTACCTTTTTTGTTTGTGTGTGGAAGTCAGAGGGCAACATCATGTGTTATCCTCTGTTATGCAATCCAACTCTTTTGAGACAGGGTCTCTCATTGGGCTTGATCTCATGGATTAGGCTAGACGAGCTAGCCAGAGAATTCCAGGGGTCTCCCTCTCTGCTTCCCTATTGCTGGGGTCACAAGCACATGACACCATACCCAGAATTTCTATGGACACCAGGGATTTAACGTAGGTCCTCATGCTTGTGAGATAAGTACTTTACTCACTGAGCTATTTCCAAAGTTCAGATGATTGTATTTGAAGAGCAGTAATTATTTCCTTTAGGTTTCAGCATAGTATAGATGAGCAGTTTGGGCTGATAATTATGTAATTCAATAGTCTTTTTGGTAGGGTAGAGCCATTATGGCTTTGGTTGGAGAATATGCTTTATGTTACAAATGGCAGAGGATGCTGCGGAAGTCCAGGATACATCAATACAACAAGAAAAGGTAACTGACTGCCGAAGACAAGATGAGTCACCTCTACCACATCTGCTGGGCCCAGCAGTCATTACAGAGGAAACCATAACACGAGTATTGCTCACTGCTGTCCTGAACCAGTTCCAGGGAGAAAATGACAGACACTGTGGCCACTCCAATCTTATCAAAACAAAAATCACACGTGTGCGATATACAGGCAAGCCAGGACCTCTTGCTTCTGCAAATGAACACTAGATTCTTATGTCACTGTTTGCATCTAGCTCCTTGGGCGACTCAGGAATTGAACCAAGGGCAGAAAGCTTTATAAGCAAGTGCCTTAAACCACTAAGCCATCATCTCAGCCTGTGTTTGTTTGTAATGGACACACAATGATTGCACATATGTATGGAATACAATATAATCTTTTGACATGTGTATATATTATCAAAATAATAATTACCATAACCATCATCTCAAACATTTAATCATTGTGGTCAGAACATGAAAATAATCTATTAATGACATTTTATTATGAACTTCAGCTTCCTTGCTGTGTAGGTAACTGAGGTTGTTCCATTTATTGGATATAACTCTATATCTGTGAATTCTGAATTCAGTTTTTCTTTCATTTCCAGACGTTTAATTTGTAAAGTTTCCAAATCTGTGCTATGTTGAATGTGTTTTACTTTTTGTTAATCCTTTTGAGACTTTGCTACTTTTTCTACTTTCAAAATATATGCATTCTATTCTAAAGATTTCTACATTTGAAATATTTTCAGGATTTATTCTGATACTACAGTTTATGGTTTCTGTTACTACCCACACATAAGTGGGCTTTTTTTTCCCTTTCCTCTCATTTACTTTGCTTTCCTTCTTATGTTGTTTTTCTTTTATATTGACCTAATGTTCTCCAAAATTTAATTGTGTGACTAACTGTAAACTAGAGAATTATGTTTGTTTCTGTGACTCACACACATATGAGCACAGACAACTGAAATTATTTAAATCATCAGGCCAATATTTTTGGTGGCTCACATATTCACTAAAGTTTCAGAACACTAATGTGTCTCAACATTGACATGCTAATATAACTTCTTAAATGACATTACTGTCCTGTATCTATACAGAATAAGTAGTCTTAAATTTTCTGAAATTGGGTTCAAGACGAATTCCTCAGGTCAGGAGCTACAGGAAGAGGGGACAGTAAAGGGGAAGCATGTCTAAGGGTCTGTAACTCAGGGTGTCTTGTCACCTCATTGAGAGGAATCTGGGTGGAGCACAATGTCTAGACTATCATAGCACTCAAACAAGGTTACTGAGTTCCATCCAGTATAAAATTTCTCCAAATCCTAGAAAGTACTTGTCTATGAGCAGTCATATGTCCACTGTTCCTTATTTATTTCCTGCTATCTCTGGAGAAGGAGAAATTGTTGTGAAGTCCTTATACTTACTGTCTTCTAGTATGCTGTCTGCAACAGCACAGAGAACGCCGGAAATGTAATTGAATATGACAAGTTTAATATAAGCAGAAGTACTTTCAGAAAACAGGAAGCTCAGCAGGTATATGAAGGGAATGGAACTCCAGCCATACAGTGTAAGAATCAGCAAGGTTTCTAGAACATGGTGATCCATGACATAAATATTCATTTTGTGGTATTTGAAGACTACCTGAAACAGAGGGTATGGTGGGCAAGACAACAGGTGAGTATAGCAATAGAGCAAGCCATTACATCTCATTTAGAATTATAAATTAAGTCAGTCTGCCTGACTTGATTTTCAAAGGAAATGAAAGCCTTTAGATTATGAATTAAGTTACTTTCATCTCTTGTTCAAAAGAGGATATTCTAGTGAGCAGAACCATTGCTTATCCTTTTCTCCTTAAAACAGCTCTACAAATCCACAAAGATCATATATCTTCTGTAAATATTCATAACTATCAACTTTTTTTCTTTATTAGTTATGTACATACTCAGTGTGTAAACAGCCATTTTGGTAGCATTGTTAACCTCCTCACTGTCCTTCCCCTCCAAGGGAACCTCCTCTTTAGGGATTGTGGGTCTTGCATTGTGGGGGTAGCCATTAGTTATGGGGAAGAGGCAATGTTTCTGTGCATAATGTCCCAACTTTTGGCTCTAACAATCTTTCCACCCCCCCTTCCATGAATTTTCCTGAGCCATGTTGGGTTTGTTTTAGATCTACTTCAGTGATGAGGTCTTGGGAGCTTCTGTGCCTCTGGATATCTGGTTTGGTAGGAGTTGAGTGTTCTCTGTGTCAATCTACTAAACCCTTGTGCTGGTACTAGGTTTGCCAAGAAAGCAACACTCTTGCTCATTCCCCCAATTACTCCATGGTTTCAGCTGGGGACCAGGGGAGGTGTGATGGTCTGAATCTCTCCTCAGGTTCTGCATCCAGAGAACATTTTATTTCCCTAAGTAGACACTATTTCTCTGAAGATTTGTTTCTGATTTCATATATTTACCCATCATTGCTAACTGTGGCTTTTAAGTTAGGACTCTTGGTTGTAATATACTTCTCACATACACAGGCCTTCTCTGCATCTATGAAATGATCATGTAGTTCTTATAATTAAGTTTATCTATGTGGTGTATTGCATTGACCAATTTCTGTATGTTAAACAATCCCTGTATCCCTAGAATAAAGCACACTTGATCAAGGTGGATAATGCTTTTGATGGGTTTTTGAATCTGGTTTGTGAGGGCTTTTTTCAGGATTTTTGCATCTAAGTTTATCAGGGATATAGGCCTATAGTTTTCTTTTCTTATTGCATCACTCCCTGCTTTTGGTATTAAGGTGATGCTAGCTTCATAGAAGGAGCTAGGGAGCATTCCCTATTCTATGATCTGTGAAATACTTTGAGAAAAAATGGTTTCAGTACTTCAATGAACTTTTGATAGAATTTGGTTGGGAAGCCATCTGGTGCTAGACTTTTATTTTGAGGAGGTTTTTGGTTAACTTTTCAATCTTGATGAATGTAATAAGCTTGTTTAGGAGATTAGTCTGCTGTGAGTTTAGTTTTGGTAGGTAGTATGTGGCTAGGAATTCATCCACTTCTTACAGATTATCCAGTTTTGCAGAGCAGACATTTTGGAAGTATGTCCTAATGATTCTTCCAAACTTTATTGATGTCTCTTATGACCTCTCCCTTTTAATTTCTGATTTTATTAATTTGAGACTTCTCATTTTTTTTCCTTGATAAGATTGGCCAGGGGTTTCTCAATCTTGTTTACTTTTTCAAGGAACCAGGTCTTTGTTTCATCGGTTTTGAAGTTTTCTTCTTTTCCAATTAATTAATTTCTATTCTGATCTTGATTATTTCTTTCCATATGGAGCTTTTAGGGCTGAATTCTTGTTTTCCCAATGCCTTTAGGTGCATGGTTAGTTTATTAATTTGAGATATCTCTGTCTTTGTTATGAAGGCATTTAGTGCTATGAATATTCTCCTAAGAATTCCCTTCATTGTGTCCCATAAGTTTTGGTAAGTTGTGTTATGATTGTCAGTTGTAGAAGTTTTGCAATTTCCTTTTTGATTTCTTCCACAACCCATTCATTGTTTAAAAGTGTGTTGCTCAGTCTCCAGGAGCTGGTGGAATTCCTGATGATTTTCTTGTTAATTTCTAAAAAAAAGCATTGTGATCTGAGATGATGCAGGAACATATGTCAATTTGCCTGAATTTATGGAGGCATGCTTTATGGCCTAACATGATCTATCTTGGAGAAAATGCCATGTGCTGCTGAGAAGATTGTGTGTTCTATAGAATTGCAATGGAGTGTTCTTTAGATGTCTGTCAGGTCTAATTAATTTATGATGTTGTTGAGCTATATTATTTTCTTGTTGATTTTCTGCTTGGGTGATCTGCCTATTAACGGTAGTGGAATATTAAAGTCTCTGACAATAATAGTGCTGGTGTTTAATTCTGTTTTGTTGTCAAGTAGGTTTTGTTTTCTAAACTGGGGTGCACCTGTGTTTGGGACATACAGATTTATGATTGTGATATCCTCATTGTTCCCTTGATGTGTAACAAATGTCCTTCTTTATCCTTTCTGATTAATTTTGGTTTGAAGTCTATTTTATCAACTATTAATATAGAAACACCCACTTGTTTCTAGTTTCCATTTGCTTGGGATATAATTCCAGTATCATTCTTCACAGAAGAAGAAAAATGATCTCAAAATTCATATCAAATGACAGCAGGCCTCAGATATCCACACATATCCTTAGCAAAAGAAACACCTCTGGAGGTAACATCATACATGATCTACAGCTATATTACAAGGCCATAGTAACAAAAACAGCATGGTACTGGCAAAAATACAGAAATATAGACCAATGGAGCAGTATTGAAAATCTAGTCCTTAGGTCAAGTAACTATAGCTTCTTCATCTTTGACAAAGGTGCTAATAACATAGGCTGTAGAAAAGATTGCATCTTCAACAAACAGTGCTGGACAACTTGGATAACCGTATGTAGAAAAATAAAACTAGACCCACTCATCTCATCATACATAAAAATCAATTTCAAATGGATTAAAGACCTCAATATAAGACCTGAATCTCCCCTATGACTGGAAGAAAACATAGAAAGTCTCCATGATAAAGGCATGGGTAAAGACTTCCTGAACAGACCCCCAGTATTCGGGAAATTAAACAATCAGTCAACCATTGACTTCTCATGAACATGCAAAACTTTTGCACAAATATGCCATAATCGCAGCCAATAGATTATCCACAGAGTGGGAGAAACTTTTTTTACAGGATATACCACTGAGAGAGACTTATTATCTAGAATCTATAAAAACCACAATAAACTAAACAAAAAATAAAAATCAAACAACCCACTCAAAAAATGGGGCAGAGAACTGAAGAGGGAGTTTTCAGAGGAAGAAATAAAACTGGCAAACTCACACTTAAGAACTATTCAATATCCTTAACCATTAGAGAATTGAAAATTACAACTATGAGATTCCACCTTACTTGAGTAAGGATGACAATCATTAAAAAACCAAATGACGGGGCTGGAGCGATGGCTTAGTGGTTAAGCGCTTGCCTGTGAAGCCTAAGGACCCTGGTTCAAGGTTCAATTCCCCAGGACCCACATTAGCCAGATGCACAAGGGGGCACATGCATCTGCAGTTCGTTTGCAGTGGCTAGAGGCCCTGGTGTGCCCATTCTTTCTCTCTCTCTTTCTCTGTCTGTCACTTTCAAATAAATAAATAAACATTAAAAAAAAAAAAGACGGCTGGAGTGATGCCTTAGCAGTAAGGCGTTTGCCTGCAAAGCCAAAGTTCCCAGGTTAGATTCTCCACAACCCACATTAGCCAAATGCACAAGGGGGAACATGCAACTGGAGTTTGTCTATAGCAGCTGGAGGCTTTGATGCACCCAGTCTCTCTCTCTCCCTCTTACTCTCTATCAAATAAATAAAATAAAAATAAACTGTTTTAAAAAATCAAATGACAACAAATGTTGGTGAGGATGTGGGAAAAGAGAAACCATCACTAACTGTTGATAGTAATATAAACTATGGAAATCAATATGGAGATTCCGGGAAATGATGACTATAGAACTACCCACAGACCCCGTTATTCCCTTACTGGTCATTTACCCTAAATACACCATACTTCACTAGAGAGGTATTTGCTCAACCAGTTTATAGCTGCTCAATTCATAATAGCTAAGAACTGGAATCA
The DNA here is from genome assembly GCF_020740685.1 of Jaculus jaculus. Taxonomy (NCBI): domain Eukaryota; kingdom Metazoa; phylum Chordata; class Mammalia; order Rodentia; family Dipodidae; genus Jaculus; species Jaculus jaculus. Next base: position 142,281,548 of record NC_059103.1, read on the forward strand.
ACCCAGATACTCATTATTGGATGTATGGGTAACATATTTGTTGTACATTTACACCATATAATTCTCAGCAGTATTAAAAACAATACAATGATATTTGTAGGAAAATGGATAGACTTGGAACAGATCATAGTCAGCAAACAAACACAATCACAGAAAGACAAAGGTCTCATGTTCTTACTCATCCATGGTTCCTAATTTGATCAAATTGAGTTGCTGGATAAGCCTGGATAGAAGAGAGATTATAGGTAAAGGAGTTTAATTTTGCAGGTCAGTAAAAATTGAAGAAAAATATGAGAAACAGTCTGGAGACATCTTTATGTTGTCCCAAAGTATAGTTAATTTCTTCAAATAAAGGGTATTAGAGCTATTTTCTTTAAAAAATTACCATAAGGCTTCTGAAATATTTATTTTGATATTTTAAGACCATCTTACATATAGCCCAGATTGGTTCTGGACTTGCCATGTAGCTGAGGAGGACACTGAATTCCTTTTCCTCCTGCTTAAACCTCCCAAGTATTGAGATTATAAGTGTGCATCACATCGCTGGAGTTGAAGTCTGTTTTATAATGTAAACAAATATAGTTGATTGGCAGAATTATATTTAAATATTCCAGAATAAGGACTTTTCATGAGGAATAGAAGGAAAATAAACCCTAAAGGAATATTATTTGATACTCACCAGTAGTAGACAGCAGGAAATAAAGAAGATGATGAAATCATAAATGAGAGCAGAGGACCAATACACAAACATGGAGAGCCCACTCAAAAACTGCATGTGTTTTGCTTTAGTCGCTCTCTCAGTAACTACCAGGAAGCAAAATCCACTGATCAAAAGAGCCATGCCCAGCTGTAGTTTTAAGGTCACCACCGATCCACTTGTCAAGCTATAGAGGGAACTACAACAACAACAAAAAGATGCATCAGAACCCTTGCCAAGGGAGAAGCATATATTTCCATAAATGGCCACTTTCCTCATAATAAATATAATCAAATAGGGTGGCAAGATGTTTTAAAGCATAACAAATAGCATACTGTGTTATATATTCTGCAGTTTCACTGGTTGGCTGAGGTTTATTGGAGACTGTTATGGAAGCATCAGCCCCAGAAAGTGACATGAAAAGAATGTTGTCTAAAATCGCCAGGGTCAGAGATGGTGAATGGTATGCTTCATTGTTGAACAATGCAGTGATTTCTGTTTCACTTTCTGTCGTGTCAAAGGAAAATGCAACAATACACCAATCATTACTTTCTTCAATATGCAACAAGTAATTCAGTATGTTACCTAGGATGACGAAACATAGCAGTTAGCATGTCTGTAACACAGACCACTTATAGTATAAGCCAAGAAAGAAGAACAAATAGCCAGACATGGTGGCACATCCCTTTAATCCCAGCACTGAGGTCTCTTGGTCCCCACAATGAATACCAATCACCCCACCAAAGAAGGCCCTCAACAGAATTGGGGTGGGGTGAGGAGGCATAAGAGTACAATCTTTTTATATAAAATTAATTTTTAAAAATCTTAAAATAGTACATAGAGATTTTAATTTAAGTATCAGCCTACTTGGACCTTCATGTCAGCTTCATTAATCTTTCCTTAAAAGTTAACTGTGACTTCCTTCCTGACTTCACACTTTAGAAGGAAATCAGACATGAGAAATTATCTAAAAATTTATTTTCTTTTTGGAAAAGATGTTCCTATGATCTAGGATAAAGAGAAGGAAAGCTCTAAAGGACCATTACCCTAATTAATAAGTGCTTTTAAAGACATGCATATGGGAATAGAGGGAAACCCTATAAAATTAACAAGATGTAGTTATGAAAAGTTCGATGTTTATGACAATAAGAATGAAGCTTAAAAATTTACATGAAAAGCTGGGTGCGGTGGTGCATGCCTTTAATCCCAGCACTCAGGAGGCAGAGGTAGGTGGATTGCTATGAGTTTGAGGCCACCCTGAGACTACATATAGTGAATTCCAGGTCAGCTGCAGCTAGAGTGAGACACTACCTCAAAAAAGAAAAAAAAAAAAAACAAAACACAAACATGAAAGTTACTGAAAAAAACAGTGGACTGGGTGAGCTTCAATAATCTCTCTGTGCTTAGATTACTTTCAGTTAATGATCAGAAGAATAGCTTTTAATTGAAGGTGGATATCAGTGGTAGACCTATTATGCTGCTGTATTTCTACATTTGCTAGTGATATAACATCTAAAAAATCCCCATGATGTTTTTAATGAATGCAGTACCCTACATTCAGAAAGTACTCATATAATTCTAGAGTTGAATAGACTCTATGATATTAGTGAATATCAAGAAAGGAACAAAACAAGTGGACAACTATAATAGTTAACATCCTTCTTGAAAAATAAGCAAACTACCTAAGAGCATTTTTTTAATTTTATAAATAAAAATGAACTTATAAAATTTGTAAGAAAATGGATATACTTGTAAATTTTACTAAGTGAGTGAGGTTAACTTAAGACCAAAAAACCAAAATCACACATTCCAACTCATAGGTGGATCCTACACTTTTAATGTTTATATGTATGCAAATAAGGGAATGTGAGAGTTTACAGGTTATGAATCAAGATAGGAGACCACCAAATGGGAGTAAGGGTTGGTGAGAAAGTCCAGGCAGAACAAAGGAGAGGCATGTATCAGGAAAGTGGAAAAAAGAGCCCATGGTGAGGGAAGGCACAAGGAGTGAGGGTGATGGGGGAAAAGAGGAGGGAAGGGAAACAAACATTTGTTCAAAAATACCATAATGAAACCCATTTTTTCTATGTTGTTAAAATAGATGACTTTAAAATAATTCAGAAAGACTTACCTTCTACTTTCGTGAGTTTGTGGTACTTAGGATTTATCATATTTTTTAGTTGTGTTATGAGATTCATTGTCAAATTAGAATTTCCAGAAATAGAATAAGGCACAATGGTCTGACCATAGTCATCCAAATTCATTTGCCTGCGTGCCCCTTCTGTATCCACAGAGGTATCAGGCTTTAAGAGAACAAGACTAGATATTACAAGTCCTAGTATCTGCACCAAAATTGGTTTCCAGTTACGCCAACTGTACAACAGTTTCTTTACGAACATGGCATGGAACTGCTGACGGTAGAGGGAGCACTAAATAAAGAGAGAACACAGCATTACAACACTCCTAGAGCTCAGAGGACATCCAAGGTGACATTCATTGAGGGAAAACATTCTGACATTTTGTGGTATAAAAGATTATAGCAATTATATGTAAACACAAGTAAATACTGGGGGCTAGAGAAATGGCTTAGTGGTTAAGGGGTTTGCCTGCAAAGCCAAAGGACCCAGGTTCAATTATCCAGGACCCATGTAAGCCAGATGCGCAGTGGTACATGCATCTGGAGTTTGTTTCCAGTGGCTAGAGGCCCATTCTTTTTTTTTTCCTTTCCCTCTCTGATTTGTTCAAATAGAAAATAAATATTAAAAAATTGATTTCTAAAAAAATATTAAAAATATAAAAAATGATTTCTAACAAAAAACAACAAAATCAAGTCAGTGTTTCAAAATAAATACCAGGAGTTACAACCCCAGCCTTTGCTAAAATAAGGCAGGGGACAATAAATTTTTGGGGGGGCTGCAGCTAAGACCATTAATTTCTGCTTTTGAGCTACTTTGATGGAGTTGAATAATCTTGGAAGAGATCGTGTGGCATGTAGAGCCTTCAATCTTCTTTATCTTTTTCATTGAGTTTGCTGACTTCTGCTATAAAATATTAGAAAAAAGATTATGGCTAAATGTCTTGATATGATAATTAAGATCACAAAAAGTTGATTTTTCTTACAATTCCAGCAGCTACAAAAACGAAGAGGCTTTATGGAAGCAACAAATGTTTAGAAGGCCAAGAGGAGAAGTGCTTGGCAGCTTCTCATCCCAAGGATTAAATAGATTATTTGCAATAATAATTCCCCTTGTAAAAATTTAAAATATATACAGCTTTTTAAATTTAAATAACAGGCTTGCTTAGGACCTTCATCCCAGCTTTTATTAAACTAATACATTTCTGGGGTTTTAATATGAACAAATAATTATCTAAAATAAGAAAATTAAAAAAAATAATGAGTGAAAGCAAACATCAGATGTAAATTTTTAGAACTTTTCTTTTTGCTCTTAAGTATTAGCTAAGTTATGGCAGTTATAGATGATCCACATTTTGTTAGTTCTTAAATGATAGAAAACTTCTTACAACATCCGTTTTGTTCAAGAATGAAAACAAAATGTGCCCCCTACATCCCAATCAAATATATGCTACAATTCTTAGTAAAGGGTCTTACCCCAGTATTAAATGCAATAGAAGGGGTTTCATCCTGGGTGGGTGAACATTCTCTCATATTACTTGGTGTATTCTTATCCTGTTGTATGTTAGAGGCTTTGCTGTTTATTGAAAGAGGCTGCAGATCTTGGTTCTCTGTTCTTGAAGTTCCCATCTGACAAACCCTATATTAAAAAAAAAAAAAAAAGAAAAACAACATTTTCCATTTCAACTTTATCCCAGGATACCTTACGGGGAGCATGGGAGTTATCTCACCCAACTCAGAAGGTTCTTGGTTGGCACATTGCATGGAGGAGCATTGGTGGAGACCAGGTCGGAAGTAAAGAGTGTTAGCTCCCAAGCACAACCCACCTAAGCCTTGCCTCCCTAAAATTTCTGATGTGCAAATCTCAGTCTGGAGATGTGTACAAAGGGAACTATTACATGGTCCTTTCTCCAAGGGATTCCTTTTCCCTTTCAAAGAATGCTCACTTAAGGAATACTTCTTCCATAGTGGTGATAGAGGTACCAAAGTTGGCAATTCCCAGAGCTTGTTGATCCTCTTCCAGAGCATTGAACAGAGCTTCAAACCTACAAGCAGGAGAGAAAGGTCTTGGACTAAAGTAGATGATTCTCACATTTATTCTTTTTGATTCTAAACTCATTTACTTTTGATAGCATTTTGGAGCTGATTATCATTTCATGCCTCTATGAAATCAGATAGGTGAGAAAAATAGAAAGATAAAACTTTGCAAAATGCTATTCAAGTTGCTTTGCCCATGCTACTTTGGTTTTGGATGAGGCTAATTCTGATACATTGATAACTTTACATACCTGACATGAATTAACTTTTCACACACATATATGTTATAGTTCTTGTCTGATATTGGAAGTTAAGTAAAATTGACCCGTTAAGACTTTGATGGGAGAAAGATCAGGAACATGTAGGAAGACCTACTTTGAGTTAAGGTATGAATGCGTTATGAGGATATTTTGAATTATTTCATTTACTGTGTCATAATACTTAAGCCTTGCATCAGGGATGTATTGTGCATTTCTTTCAGCTTGCAAGACTTTCACAAAATTGTTTCCCTTCCCATTGCCACCCACTGTTTTTCATGCACATTAAGACATTCCAGTTCAAGAATTTTAAGCATACAGGGCTAGAGAGATGGCTTAGCTGTTAAGACATTAGCATGTAAAGCTAAAGGACCCTGGTTCAATTCTCCATGACCTAAGTAAACCAGATGCAAAAGGGGACACATGAATCTGGATGTCATTTGCAGTGGCTGGAGACCCTGGTGTACCCATTCTCTCTCTCTCTCTCTCTTTCTCTCTGCCTCTTTCACTCTCATAAATAAATAAATAAAGGCTTAAAAAATTTTAAGCATATAAATATTCTGACATGTAGAGTAATTCTTAAACCTCTCTTACACATTGAAGTGTTACATGTCATTCCACAGCCACATTATAAATTATTTTCATTCTAACAAGTCTTAGCTGGAAAATAGTTTTAAACAGTCAAGATCATTCTTCTTGTAAAATACATTCAAGGGAACTGAATTAAAGGTATTTGGATTAAGATTATTTTTTCTCTTCCATATTATTTACTTAGGCTAATAGATAACACAGCAATATCTGGCAGAAAGAATGTACTCAGGGACCATTAGCTATCAAAATCTTAGTTGTAATGGAAATTACCAAGATTTTTCACCACCACTTCACTCTGCTCATACAATATTCTGAAATGCCATAATTCACATTTATTTTATTATAATTGTTCCTTCCAGTTTTTTGTTTAAAACACTCCCAGAGAAAAATTCATTATGAGGCAAAAAGTTCTACTACAAGTTCATCATGTTCATTTAATTCTGTGCCTATCATCTAAATTTATGGCTCAGAAATCTACAAATTGTTCCCATTTTAGAGTTCTTATTTCTCCCTTGTAAATACAAACTTTTAACAAGACTGCATAATACATCACCACCACCCTGAAAATCCTTCCATTTCCTTTTTCAGACGTAACTTTAGTACCATGGTGCTTTTGCCGTCTTTTGCGATGCCACTGTGTGCATGACTTAGCATAGCAAGACAGCAAGTGCTGTGATAAGTTTTTCTTTTTTGAGGCAAAACCAACAGACTGCCTTTCTTAATGCATGAGAGAGAGAGAGAGAGAGAGAGAGAGAGAGAGAGAGAGAGAGAGAGAGGAGAAAATTGGTGTGCCAGACTCCTTACTCTTTGCAGGCAAGTGCCTTAACTGCTAAGCCATCTCTCTGGCCCTCTGAGTGTTTTTTTTTTTCAAGGTAGGGTCCCACTCTAGCCCAGGCTGACCTGGAATTCACTATGTAATCTCAAGGTGGCCTCAGATTCATGGCGATTCTCCTACTCTGCCTCCTGAGAGCTGGGATGAAAGGTGTGTGCCACCACACCTGGTGTGCTGACATGTTTTAACAAGTGTTTCATATGTTACTTTTGGGCAAGTTTTAGAATTCCAAAGGGATCATAACTCAGCTCAGGTATTATGTATTATCAACCCTGGCTCCAATCTTTGCTTCCAATCAAAGCTTCCGTGCTATAGCATTACCAGATCCTACTTTCTGCACAGCTACTTCTCAAGAACAGTTGGTTTACTGAGTAAATAAAATTCAAATGCTGCATTTCATTTCTTATCTCTTCTTCATGACCCCATTCATCTAATCTAACACATTCTAGTAAATGAGAAGCTAAAATATATCACATTTTTTACAAATATGGCTGCCTTGAAATCTAGGGAATATCAAAGTATGTATTCACTTGAACACAGCAAGAGGATAAAAACATCTGCTTGTGAAAAGTCACAGTGGGCATTCTACATGTTCGTTTCTTACATTGCAGTTGGATTTCCCAGATAGAGTTATTATACTTTTGTGACTCCATGATGACTAACATGACTAATTAACACATTTCAGCAGCCTAGTGCTGTGGACTTTGGTCATCCTATCTCCAAGAACCACAATTTAAGTCATCCTATATTTTCCATAATTTTTAAACAAGGTCTCACTATGTGCACTTGCACAGTCTTGAACTCATGATACTTCTCTTTCATGATGTGATTATAGGCATGTACTACTATGCCTGGCTTTTAGGTATGTGTGCATGTGCACATGTACACTGTGATCAAACCCAAGGGATTTTAGTGTGCAAGGCAAACATTTTACCACTAAGCTATTTTCCCATATCTCATTTTTCTCTTTAGTGTGAGTGACAACCATGATAGGAGTTTTGCCTACACTTTATAAAATCAAAGAAACCTGGATAACCGACAATGATTTCTGGCTATGTTACACCAGCCATTTAGCATTATCTAGTTCTTTACCTGTGAGTGTAATTTTGTGGAAGAATAAATGACAGCTCAGCACCAACATTAGTTTCTAAAGTGGCTGTTGGTACATAGTGATGAATCAACTTGGAGATTTCTTCAACATGACAGTGTGGTTCCTTCACCATAACTATGTGGTACCCCACACCTGAGAAAATTAATTTATAGGGACAAATAAAACATTTTTGTATTTTATTTGGTTAAGTTAGACAAAGATAGAGAATGCCACAAGTTCTTTGACTACAACCAAAAGAAACCAATAAATACTTCTTTATAATTTAACTAATTTTCTTAGTGGTTCATATGGATTTTGATCATCTACCCAGATAAAGCAGAGACAAGATGAAAAGCCTCTGTGATCTGACATCACTTTATATTGATGCTGAAGTATGAGAACAAGAATCTTATCCATTTAATTGATATTTACTGGGTGCATGTTGCATTCCAACTAATTACATAGATCAAATAAAAAAATCATTCCCAATATACATCTGAGAAATCTTTGCAAAATACTCCGTGGCTACTAAGATCATGTTTCTAGCCCTTTCTATGAATGAAGGGATTTCTGTCACAAGTACTCTAGAGTTTGTTACAAATTATGCAATGGTGTTTTGGTAACTCATTGCAGAAGAGCAGAACTGAGGGAAATACCTCTGGCATACATTAGCCCCCACATGATAATGGTCTTTGAGAGCATGGGAGGATGCAACGTGGTGCAGAGAAATCTTTTCAGGTATGGAAAATAAACCACAGGAATGGAGATCACACAGGTAGTGTTAGAGCCAGAAAGCTGGCCCCTGGACTGCAAATGAAAGGCAGCTCTACAGTCCATCCATGAACGCAGGTCTCATGTATGCTCTGTTAACAGTGAAATTTAGGATCTTGCTCCTAAAATATGTAATGACAGTGAGAGACTCGCAACAAATCCTTAACAGTCTATGATTGGGTCAAATGCAGACTCCTGAAAGAGATGAGGGCATATCCCTTTCTTTCAATTTCTACTGTTATTTTATTCACACTGTCACTCATCAAAAATATAAATGCAAAGAAATAAGTAAACATATAAAATAAGCATACTATATGGTGTAAAAATTATCAGAATAAAACATAGAGATGAAAACTGTACAATAATGCTGACAAATATATTAATTCACCCATGATCAATTTTTTCAAACTAGTAAAAACTATGAAAGAGAAAAATTGGAAAATAATGTAAAAATACATCATAAATGAAGAAGTCATTTAAATGGTCTTAGTAGCAGATTACACAGAGGAGAATAAAGAAAGAATCAATAACCCTGTAAGAAAGGCACCAAAAGTGACCCAAGCTGAAACACAAACAGAAAGTTGAGTGAGTATGATATTACACAGACTAATACAAGGAAAGCCACTACCACTTATAAAGTAGAAAATATTAAAAGAGAGAGAAAAGAATGGACATACTCTGGAAAACTAAATGTTATGAGTCCTTAAAGCTAATTACTTGCAATAGAGGTTTTAAAAGGCACCCAAATCGTTACTGCTGGCCTCACACACTGCAGGAAATATGTCTTTCTGGGACTAGTTCAGCTCCTTCAAGGGTTTTCTATTTACATATAACAAAATCAATAAGTTTAACATGTGAAGCATGTTCTAGAAGGAAAAAAATCATTTGGATGTATTAATTTTGTCAAAAGTTATGGAAAATACCATTTTTTGTGTTCAGGAGGATGAAAACACCCCAAACACCAAGTTCTTTAAATAACAAGGAAACTAAACACAAGCACAAGAGAAATCTTAAGAACAGCTTGGGGATAGGTGACTGATGACATACGTGACAGATTGAATTTCTCAGTAGAAACAGTTGAGACTAGGTTCTCATGTTGGAAAACGACATCTTAAAAATTATGTTAACCATCTGTCAAGCAAAAATTATATATCCATTAGAAACATTCATAATAAAGAAAACCGAGCTTATGGTTCTGATGTTAGTAGACTGAACTAAACTCCTATCATAAAGATATAAAAAAACTGAAAACAAAAGAAATCACAATCCAGGTGTGGTGGTGCATGACTTTAATCCCAGCTTTTGAGAGGCAGAGAGAGGAGGATTGTTATGAGTATGAGGTCACCCTGAGACTACATAATGAATTTCAGGTCAGCCTAGGCTAAAGTGAAACCTTACCTCAAGAAAAAAAATAAAATAAAGAAATCACAGATTCAGATACTACAAGAAGCAACAAACACACTGACCCCTGTAAGAGGAAAAAAAGAGGAAATGCATGATCACTCCATCGTTTTGTTCAGAAGTGGTGTGTGTGTGTGCATGCATGCACACACACTTGCACCCATGTGTATAGATGTTCCTGTGCATGGGCGCATGCCAATGTATGTGTGAAGTATAGACAAAGACCTTAGGTGTCACTCATCAGGTACCATAGACCTTCTTATGTGACAGCTTCTCTCATTGGGTACATTGATTGGCCAGTGAGCTGCAGTGATCCACCTGTCTCTACCTCCCAAGCACTAGGACTGCAAGTGGAAACTACCATGACTGGACTTTTGTTTTAATGTGAGCTACAGGGATCTAACACAGGTCTTCATCTTTACATGACAAGTGCTTTACTGACTGACCTAATCTCCATAGTCTCATTGAAGGTAATTTTGGGGTGGAGATACAGCAGAGGGGAATGCCAATAGATTCTAATAGACCCCACTGAATTCAGAAGATAGAGGTCAAAGCATAAGGAGACTGAATTAGCTACATGCTTAGAAGACAATTTGAGTGGGGAGCACTGTAGAAAAATAACTACAGAAACTTCCATGCAGATCTCCATTAGTCTTCTCTGGCGGTAGGCTGTATACCAGAAGAAACTCTGTTTATCTTTTTTTTTTTTTTTTTCCCCTCTGTTCCCACTCCAGCTGCTTACATAAAACCAGGTACCATATACTCAAGTTAGAGTGGAAAATCATGGATGGTCAGTAATTTTAGAGGCCTCTAGAGGTCTCATATTCAATAATAACTAAACTATCACTGTATGGAGGGCATTATAGATCCACTTTAGTAAAGGTTATAATGGGCCTGAAATATCTGTAAGAAGTTCAATAGAATGTCAGGATAGAGCCCAAAATGCTTAGAAAATACCTCCTGAATTTAAAAAAAAAAACAAAAAGAAAAAAAAACTGTAGATATTCAACGATGTAAAGTACTCAATTTACAGCAACTACTCAAATGGTACTAGATGTCCTATGCAGCAGGAGATTATAACGCTTAGTGTGTGTGGTGCAGTGTGGGGGGGGGGAGTTGAAAGAAATAAACCCAGAACTTAAGATATGTCTGGTAAATAAAATCTGATCATTTCAAAATACTAGGCATATCATAGAAATAATATTACAATCCTTGCTGAAATTGAAAACCTTGAGCATGAAAGAAAGAGATAATGGTTCAGTGGCTAAATACGTTTCCTGTACAAGTATGAGGGCCTATAAGTCCTGAAACCAAGTTCAAATCTTCAGAACCTACATAAACATCTGGGCATGGCCATATGAACCTATGACCCTAGTCCCAAAAAGAGGAGCAAAAACCTGGCAATCATCTGCTATCAGTGATACTCTGGCTCAAATAAGAACATGTAGAAGGGTGATGGAGCAGGACATCTGGGTTTCTGCTCCAGTCCCCACAGAAAGGACCCCTGTGAACCATGTAACTACATGGACTAGGTAGTACAAGGGCAGATACATGTGCATATACCACATGCCCATTTGTTCATGTGAACACACACACAGAAAAGCTTGGGCAGAGTTGTATATAAGAATGTTCATCTATTTAGATTGTTCTAAGTTTATGATAAAATGTAATCACCATGTAATCCAGTAAAAACATCTATTGAATATATTCAAAAGGAAATTAAAATGCTTCATTCCAAATAAAATCACCATAAACCTGGGCTAGAGAGATGGCTTAGTCATTAAAAATGGTAGTTGTCCATGCCTGACAACCTATGTTCAGATCTCAAAAACTCACATAAAGCTGGATGCAAGTGGTAAGCCACAACCCATATAAAGCCAGGTACACAGGACATATACTTCTGGAATCCATTGTGCTTAGAGCAATGGAAGGCAGAATCACAAGAATCCCAAGGACAGGGCTGGGGAGATGGCTCAGTGGGTAAATACATTTCCTTGCGAGGCCTAATGGCCAGGGTACAACTCCCTAGTCCCCAAGTAAAGCCAGAGGCACAAAGTGGTACATGCATCTGGAGTTGGAGTTCAATGGCAGGAAGCCACAGCACACACATACTCACTCACTCTATCTGCCTCTTTCTGTCTCAAATAACTGAAAATAAAAATAAATTTAAAACACAGAATCCCAAAGCTTTCTGGCCAGCTAGTCTGGCATCTGTGGTGGCAAACAACAAGACAATCCCCACCCCTGACACAAAACTAAACAGAAAAAAATATAGTAATAAAAGATGTATGCATGTAAAGGCTATAATTTCTATAAAAAGTATAAAATACTAGAAGCAAATGTTTTCCTATTAGTAAACTTTAAATTAAAATGGATTATAATCTCCAATCAAATGGAAGATATTGGCAGAATCAGTAAAAGCATTTTTGAGAACTGTGGACCCAACTATAACATCTACAAGAGAGTCAGATTAGATTCAAAGACACATATTGGTTAAAACTGAAAGGATGGTCAAAGCTATTCTGCATATTCTCTAACCAAAATAGAGCTGGCATAGCTTTAACAATACCAGCATGAATAAGGCATACATCAGAAACTCTTCAAGAGACAAAGAGAAACACCATGTGTTAATAAAAGGTTCAACCCAGCAAGAGATAATAGTCACAATTATTCACACCTTTAACAACAGACCTCAGTTGTGTGGAGCATGTCTGCCATAACTGAAGAAAAACAAAAAGTCATACATTTAAAAAGATTTGTTATACTTTACACAATAATAGAAAGAAACAAGTCTCATAGATATCACTCAAACCAACAAAAACAACAACAGAATGTTTATTTCTTTTCTCCTGTGTGAGTAGTACTACAAAATACTACAAAAATCAAGTCTCAATAGACTTTAAAAGATAAACGGTGTCTTCTCAGAGCACAACAGGATGAAGTTATAAATCCATACCAGAAGAAAAGCTGTGGGCTGGAGAGATGGCTTAGCACTTGCCTGTGAATCCTAAGGACCCAGGTTCAGTTCTCCAGTTACCCAAGTAAACCAGATGCACATGGTGGCACATACATCCGGAGTTTGTTTGGAGTGGCTAGAGGCCCTGGCATGCCTACTCTCTATCTCTCTGCCTCACTCCCCTGTATCTCATTTCTCTCTCAAGTAAATAAATAAAAATTGAAATGAAGAAAACAGCTGGAAAATTCATGTCTATGTGTAAATTCAGCCACAGATACTTAAAAAACAAATGTGGCAAAGAAGAAAACTGTCTTTCTGTCTATCATCTATCTATCTCTCATTCTTCTCCAAACTATCCCAATAAAGGAACAATTCAATTTGATCAAATTTAATGAGAATACATATGAGAGAAATAAATGGCAACACTGGGTCCTGTAACAAACATAAAAGTAGGAAACAATTTTGAAGAAAAGTGGAACTTTGTTTTTATAGATGAATACTAGTCATTAAAACAGATGGAATCACTGAAATTATGGCTACATTTCAAAATGGAGAAAAGGATGGTAAGAGACTCTTATTAAAATAACAATATCCTATGAATGATCAAAAGGAGAGACCATAAAGTCGTTTTAGGAAGATTGATGAGCCACAGCACAGGAGGGATCCCTCAACCATGATGGCGATGCGGTCGCCCAGGGCGTCAGCTTCGTCCATGTGGTGAGTGGTCAGCAGGATGGTGCGACTCTGTTTATAGCTTTGAAGGAGGTCCCATGTTGATCTCCTTGAAGCTGGGTCCATGCCAGATGTTGGCTCATCAAGTATCACCACCTAAAGCAAGAAGAACAATGAGATGACTATGTGAACACGTATTGGTTCCCTGGTGCTACTTCGGTTACAGGGCTTAGCTTGTTGTGCCCTTTCATCCACTTGTCCAACTAAGTGAAGATAGCAAATTTTGACAAAGCTGTATCAAGGAAGCTGGATAAATTCCAAACCTATTGCTATCTTATGCCAATAAGATGAATACTGTCGACTCCATCTGATTTCCATTTAGGAGGTTACTTTTAGAGTCTCCATACATGACAGCTCTCTGTGTTGTGTCATTGGTCATTTCAGGCTGGCTGGGATTGAGGTCCATTTTTACCTTGGAGCCCCCAATAAAAGCTATGATAATGGAGAGCTTGCGCTTCATTCCTCCACTCAGTGACTTGGAAAATTCATGACGCTTTTCCAGTAAGTTAAAAGAGGCTAGCATAGCATCAACTTCCTGAAGATACGTTTGGTGAGATGCTCCTTTCATCTAGAAAGAGGAACCAGAGTTTATATGGTGCTTCCAATTTCATTCTTAGAAATATTTTATACCAGTTCTTTTCCTATGTCATTCTCTGTAGTGATTTATCCATTTTCCCATTCTTTAAAGAAAAATTCAACAACATAATTTTTTTAATGTTGTAAGAATAAAGATAATGATAGCAGGTACTGTACCTAGAGTATATGAATATAATATGGAGAAAAATTATATCTTTGGCTCACCATACAATAGAAATAAAGGTGTTCTGATACTGTCAAGTAATCAAACAACAGATTTTGCTGGGGACACAAGCCAGAAAATTTCCTTATTTCAGTCATATTCTGGGAGATATCATAATTACAAATATAGGCTTCTCCACTGGTAGGAGGAAAGAGACCTAGAGTAAAGCAGAAGATAAAATAAAAATGGCTTTAAAATTTACATATCACTACTTGTTAGCATTGCCATTATACACACACACACACACACACACACACACACACACACACACTTCCAGAAAATATCTGGTGCTAGTTTTCAGAGAAATAATCTTGGAATTGATTAACATATTTTTCTCTTTGCTTAATGGTTTGCCCTAATTTCTCAATTATCCATAGATGAAGTTGAATCACATAGAATAATGAAAACATGAAAGTTTTATGTGGGAACATACTAGTATTACCTTCACATTTATATTTACATTTCAAGCTATGCCTCGGACTATGATAAACTCCATTAAAACCTGGAAATCCAGGGCTAAGGAAATGGCTGGGTAAGAGTGCTCACTGTGTAAGCATAAGGGTTTGAGTTTGATCCTCAGCACTAATGTGAAAAGCTGGAGCTGGATTCACATGCCTGTAACCTCAGCACACAGGAAGAATTAGGTAAAGAACAGAGTAACTCAGCTCACTGATCACCTATCTAATCAAAAGAATAGCATGGGACTAGAGAGATGGCTTAGTAGTTAAGGCACTTCCTTGAGAAGACTAAGGACACAGGTTTGATTACCCAGTACTCATGTAAATCAGATGCATGAAGTGGCACACAGATGCATAAAGTGGTATCCATGTCTGGAGTTTGTTTGCAGTGGCGAGACGACTTGGTAAGCCCATTCTGTCTCCTCCCCCTCTCTCAAATCAATAACATATTTAAAAAAATGAAATGACATGATCCCCACGCATAGTGAAAGTGCCTTCAGTGCCTTCCACAAAGAAAAGGACAGGAAAGTGGCAGAGAAGGACACCCCACATTCTTATTTTGCCCTATGAATGTATGTACATGAGGCATATACACCTGTATACATACATGCATATACCACATGTGCATACCATACCTCCCTCTCTCTCTCTATCACACGCGCGTGCACACACACACACACACACACACACACACACACACACACATACACACTATATACCATACATAATTCTCCCACAAACTGAAAAATCAGCATAGAAACTGCTATTCTTGAATAAATTTCAACGTGATTATAATCGATAACTGTGATAATTGGTTAACCTTTTTGTCCAGTGAAAAGAGGAATGGTAGGAGATTTGGCCAGTCTGCCACTCCCAGTAAATTAAGGTCACCTCTGACTAGGAGCTGAGTGGTGGCAGCATGCTGGTACTTTGGACGTTTACACCCAGCTGGAGGGGTGAGTGGATGGAGAGAGAGCAGACTGTGGCTCAAATACCAATTTAGTACATTTCCTTGAATGGATTTCTTTATCTGTTGTATGTCCTTAACACAATTTCCAGAAACTTCCATATATCTAGATGATGGTTACATGCTTTGTTATTTTGCTAGCTTTCTTTTACTGGTGAATGGAGGAAAGGATAAGTGAGTCAAAAGTTGGGTATTGTTTTTATTTAATTATTTTAGTAATAAATTCTAAAGAAAATGTTATTTATATGTATATATGTTAAATTTTAGATTTTTCTTATATTTATTCACAGTTTTATCATTTCTGATAAATTTTATTTCTTCTTACCAATATAAGTTTCATTTGAGAATCATTTTCCTTCTGCCTGAAAAACAAACATAACAGCAACAAAAAAAGTACTTTTTTTTGGTTCTCTCCACTCCTTTTCACAAGCAGCCTAGGATACTATAGGTCTACTAAGATGTTCAAAGGTGGCTGAAAAGAATGTGTACTCTGCTATTGATAGACTAGAGTTTTCTATAAGTGTGCATTAGATTCTGCTCATTAACAGTATTGATAAGTTCCTCAGTATCATTATTGGTTTCCCATCTACTGGATTTATCAATTACTGAAACAATGGGTGTTGAGGTCTCCAACTATTACTGCAAATGTTTCTGCTGCCTTTTTCAAGTCTGTCAGTTTTTCTTTGAGTATTATGGTACTCTGTACTCTCATTCCTGCATATTAAGAAATAGATATTCATAGCAGATTGACATTTTTATCATTATATTCTGTGCCCCAAATACTTATTCTTAATATCTATAATTGCTAACAATCTTAAAAACAAAGTTATTATTAAACTGTATGTCACTGGAATGACAAAAATTTGCTATTCAGAAACACAATGGTAGCATTGCTCTATTTACAGTTTCAAGGTGAGACAACTTCTGAAGAAAGCCAAACACCTACCTGAGAGAATAGATAGAGTAGTGGATTTTCCCGCCCCATTGTGTCCTAGAAGAACAGTGATCTGCCCTTCATATACATTCAAAGTCAGGTCCTTTATGGCTATCTTGGTATTATAACCCTTTTTGAATACCTGTTGGGGAGCCCACAAACATTAACTGTATTTCTATCACAATCACTTTTATTAAACTTAAGCTTTTATTAAACTATCTCCAGAGGAAATAAGACCATGTCATCAATCTTAAGAGAAAATAAAGTATAACAGGGAGAAACTATGATAAGGGAAAATATTTGAAGGAACAGCACAAATTTCAGAATTTCACAGTACGTCTAGAAACCTCCTTTGAGCAATTTCATCTCTCCCTGTTTTGCATAAATTACCATCTTCAAGCTGTTAATGCCACAATCTTCATCAATTAATGTCTTTCATTTGGAAAAATGAAAATGGAAAATCTATGCATGGATGCTCATCTGAGGTTTCTTACTTCTAGTCTAATAGTGACTCTGTTTTGCTAGAAAGAACATCGCTTCCATTCTAGCAACAATAAGAAGCTAACTAATTTCCAAAGTTCTATCTTTTAAAAAATTCATCAGATAGGTGAGATTTTTTCAGGCACAATTAGCTTGAGATTTAAAGAAAGATCAACACACTAAATGAAAGATGGTATAAGAATAGAGCAAATATCTCTGGCTGTGTCTATAAGATTCACCCTTAATGTGAGCAGGCCTGTGGACTAGGATGCCCAAAAGAATGAAAAAGAAAATGCAAGCTGAGCCTCAACATTCACCTCTCTGCTTCCTAACTGCTTACTGGTGCAATGTGCCTGACCAGCTGCCTCCAACTTCCACTACATTACTCCTTCCTGGTCATGACAGGTTGCACCATCAAACCCTGAGCCAAAATAAGTCTTGTATTCCTTACTCTGATTTTGTCAGGTATATTGTCACAGCAGCATATAAAGTTACAAATATATTCCTGTCCTTCAACAAAAGCCTACATTGATTACTAAATGTTGTGTACTAGATTCCTCCCAATTGAAATATTCTCTCCTAAAGACTGGAATAAATTCAGGTCTGGGAGATCTGAAACTTAAATGTCACACAACCTCTTCCTAATGTTATGTTAATTAGTAACTGAAACATTACTCCCTGGGACTGGGTGAGAAAGAATAAAGTACCAGAGACTCAGGTAGTCATCAAGTCTGGGAGAGTTATAAGACCCTACCCAAAGGCTATGTAAAGGGGAAACAACTGCTCTGATCTAGTGGTGCAGTGTGCTAGGGACTCTGATTGAGTTGTCTATGATTCATATGGTGTGCTCAAGACTCTGACCAGCTGCGCTGTCTCCAAGTTGTGCAGTGTGCTCCAGAGACTCGGCTTCCATGAGTCCTCAACTATGCTGCAGTAGGCTTTCCGGTGATACAGCTGCCAGGATCTGGGCAAAGCCAGAGTGAGATAAGACTTCTCATGGTGTGGTGCGGCTGCCATTGAGTTATCTATTGCTCCTGTAAGCAAACCCCACCCTGCTCTGTAAGTAATTGCAATAAACTGGTTCACTGAACTGGTTTGGGTTTAATTGTCCTTTGGTCTGTCATCTATGCCCTATCTTGGGAGAAGACATGTGTTTACATCACTAGAGGAAAACGGTCTACATACCATAGTGCCTAACATGGGACAAGACAGAACAAAGAACAAAGGTAAGTTTGGGAGGAGCAAATGCATGGTCCTGGCTATGGGTAGCAAGGTATGCAACTGAGGCTGAGGGTGTAGCATCCCTAGGGGAAATCCTGAAAAGGCCATCTCTCCCTGCGTGCTGTGTGGTGATGTGCCTTCTGGCAGTAGTGGTAAATGTATGGATCTTGCTACATGTAGTAAGACTCATAACTAAGTCTGCACCATGAAGAAGAAGAACATCTCTGGCAGGAATCCCAGGGTGGCCATCTTCCTGTATGTGGTATGGAGTGGCATGCATGCCTGATGAGTGGGGTCTGCTGAGAAATATGAGGGTGCCCTGAAAATGATTGAAGGATTAGAATGTGTTGAAGTCCTGCAGTGTGGTACCTAAGGGATGGGGATGATGGTAAGCTGCCGCAGAGGCTACCTGGGTGCTGTTACATGTAGTAAGAGACGTAGCTAAAGCCAAGATGGCTGCACAGAAAGAACTTCGTTGTGTAAAACGGGAACTGCAGAGGGAGAGTGACATACAGCTGAAGCCATCAGTGCCAGCCTCTGTTTTGGAAGGTAAATTGTATAAAAGAGAAGATGAGACAGATGTGCTCATTTATCATCTCTCACAGCTAGCAGGAAAACAGGGTAGCAGATTACAAACTAGATCAGTGTTGAAGAGCCCTTCATGGGATGCACAAACTTGGAACCCATAGGAGGAATCAGAGAGTAAGGTGAGGGACAATGAGGTAAAGGTGATAAATTGAGTCAAGAAGAGATAAAAGATGGGCCAAAGAGACAAAGGGGTCTGATGGTATCACTAAAAGGCAGATGTGGGAAGATTTGTGTAGAGTGGGAGTCCTTATGGATAAAATTGACAGAATGCCAAATGTGGTGCTAATGAGCCTCTGGAATGATTTGTGGCCTGAAGAAGACTTCTCAGAGAATATGAATGATAAGGCACTTTAGTCCCAGCAGTGGGCAAGTATGCCTCCAGAGTGAGTCCTTTACCTTTCTTTCCTGCAAAAAGAAGTAGAAATATCTCACCTGGCCCTAGGCCACCATGGCAGCCAGGTATGGCTGAGGGAGAGAAAATAGCCAAACTGTGCTTCAGTGCCAGCCCCCTGGAGCCTGTGAAACCCAGGGGGTGGTGGAGGCCAACCCAAATGGCAGGCCCCACAGTAGGCTGGAGAGCAGCATCACTCCTGTTGGCCTTGGGTTGTGCCAAGAAGCCCCATGGAAATACCACAGGATAAGGAAGTGGGATTTCTAATGGAATATGTCTGGGTGTTATGGAAGGCTAGATGGGATAGTGCCTCTCAACCATGGTGCTGTTCCCAGTATTGCGCTTTTGAGGAAGCATATGATACAGGCAGTAGACTCTCTTCATGCTGTGGTAGTCCTGGCTATTATATGCTCAGCTGCTAACTCCTGAGACCAACTAAGGCCTGCGTGGAACAGATAGCTGTTGCCTTTCAGAGATCTCATCTACCCTCTGTACAAAAGTTTTGTAATAGAGTTACATAATGTTAATAAATGTTACAGTGCTAACCTCCAGGTGTCTTGCATGTTAAGAAAGTTGAGAAGTCAGTAAAGATCACAGGTAAAAAGTTTAAAGGAAGATGTCCTCCATGCATGGAAAGATCATGAGCTTGTTGAATGAAGATCACAGTGTAAGAGATAGGCTACCAAAATTTACTGGCCAGCAGGCTGGAGAGATGGCTTAGTGGCTAATGCACTTGCATGTGAAGTCCAGGAATCCGGGTTTGATTCCCTAGTGCCCCATGTAAGCCACATGCACATGGTGGCACATTCATTTGGAGTTTGTTTGCAGTGGCTACAAGTCCTGCTGTGCCCATTCTCTCTATAGATCTGCCTTTTTCACTCTCTCAAATAGGTCAAATATTTTAAAAAGTTAAAAAAAGAGTTGTTGGCCAGGGGGGTTTATCAGGTCCCCAAATTTAAAAGACTATTGCCATTATTGTTGGTTGTATTCCAGAATTAAATGGTGAGACCCTATTGCTGAAGACATGGCATGCCTTGGTTATAGGATGTGGAAAAATCAGTCTTGGGCTGAGCTAGAATCACCCTTCCTGCTGGTTGCCTTTCACAGTGCTCGAAGGTGTGTAGGCTGCTGGGGAAGAATGGTTATCAACAATCCGACTCAGCTATGGACCTTGTATATTACAGTACCAATATGTGAGTCAAGATGTCCCTGCCTGTGTGATAGAGATATGACTGTTGTGGTTATATCCAACTTTTTTGACTGGATTTGAGGCCAATTCCACAGGAGGGAGTTTATGTCTGGCACTGCAAACCTGGTGAAAAGCCTGTGACTGTGAAGATCACAGGTGCTAGTGGAAGAAATCACTACTATTGCTTCATTGGATGGTCCTGTGAAGATGTTTGCTAAGCATCTATACTTATGCCCATAGAGCATTGCTACTATTACTGCTACTGTCTGCCTTGGTCATGGAGGGGAAATTCCTGAAGTTGGCAGTAGTTGCTAATGGAAAGACTCATTGCTGATCAAGTTCCTGAGACTATGTGGCTGTTGAGACATGGTGGCCAAATGATTTGCCATAGGCAGACATTTTTGACAATGTTCATACATGTACAGAATGCATTTTGTTAATAATCTTCTCACACTACCATCCCCTGGTCCATGGAATCCTTGCAAAAGGGTTTTTAAAGAAGTGCCCTCACAATCAGAACCAAGGAAGGGTGGATGGGAAGAGTGAAGATGAGGTATAGTGTATTTACTCCAAGCTTTCAGGAGACCGTGGCAACTAGTTCTCAAGCCCTAGCAGGGCCGCAGATATATCATAAGGGTTAGGGTGTTAATGGCCCCATGATGAGTATTCACTGGATTCAGGTTGTAGCAGGAGTTCATCTGATGTTGCTCTACTTGTCTCTGATATGACAAAGGAAATACTAGCTGAGGGATGCTACTAGAAGTTATGATATGACACTTCTCCATAAATGAGCAATCTTTCCATCTAGAAGGTGGCATCTGAGTTGTGCAAGCACAGGTGGATGATGTGACAGACAAATGTGTCCTTCCCTGTGTGCATTTTGTTGTACCCTTCTTATATATTTCCCCAGTGATCTGAATCAAGTGTTCTTTGACTGATTATTAACCCTAGGCGGTTGCTGATCTTGGAGTAGAGGATGAAAGTGCCTGGACAGTCAACATGCTTTACAAAGAATTTCATACTCAGTTTTCACTATTTTTGTTTCATTATATAACTGTATCCTATATTTTGTTCCCAGTCCCCCTGCATTCTCCTTCTATACCCCAGAATTAATAGCCTAGAACATTCACCACTGTCTAATGGTCTTGTGTCACTCTACCAAAGTGGCTGGCCAGGGGAATAGCCTTTGTGAGGAGTTCCTCTGTCTTCATCTTTCCAGACTATCTAGATTTGGGGTACCAGTGCAGCTGCATACCATTTTTGGAAATTCATGCATGTTTCAAAGAGAGAAAGCTGTGGACAAAGCTTTAGCTTTTCCCTCTGTTATGAGTTGGCTAAAATATGTCACCAATGTAAGTGTGTCTTTGAGCAGAGGGAGGAGCAATGGTGGAATTCCGGTGGACAGCATGAGGATTCAGACTACTTGGTTATGCAACTTATTAATTCCTCTAGATTCTGCTCATGCTCATTTCCTAAGGTTCTACTTCCATGACCAATTACTGCTGGTTTTGCCTATCTTTACAAATTTGGTGAGCCTGGGGGATGCAAGTCATCATGGGAAGGTCTGGACACTTGGGTTCCTGGTGAACCATTAGTTGCTTCATCTCTACTAAGGGACAAGACCATATTGACAGCTATTTTGAATATGAGTCTCTGTTTCAGTTGCTGGTTGCCTAGTCTTAATCCAATACTCTAATGGCAATCATTGTTATTCTTTCACTGAGATTAATCATAAAGTCAACATGCTATGCTTTCTCAGCATGAACCTCTAATACCATAACCCTGACTAAATTGTAATACTTGAGTAGCAGAACTTTGAGCACCACTTGGACCTGCCACAGAGTCTGTTCCATATTCAATACATTCACATTGTTGGCAGCCTTCCTGTCAAATCAATGTTCTCAGGTCTAGGAAAATAACTTTCAGAACCCCCAGCACCAACACCACACACACACACACACACACACACACACACACACACACACTACCTGGCATTATTACTCTTTTTTTTTTTTCATGGTGAGAGGTGTGAAACACAATAATTTGTTTTTACTTTGAAAGAAAGCCCTGACAAGGCTGATACAAACTCCCAAAATGTTTACTGTTGTGTGATGAGTCCATGAGTCTTTACGGTGTTAGCTACTCCTACCTAAGAATGCATGTGTCTTCCTAAGCTTTCCTATATACTTGCCATGACTTTAAATGTTGTCATTAATGTGTCAGATCACTGTTAGGTCCCTGCAAGGTTGAGGTCCCTTCCCATTATATTAGGAAAGACCACCAACTTGTTTTTATGGACTTGGATAAGTGAGTAAATGTATGTTCTCATTCATTTCAAATAAATACAAAATTCTTTGATTCTCATTTCTGATAATGACATAAAAAGGAATCAAAAAATAATCCAGTACACCTTAGACTACATTTATATCCTACAAAATATGAAATATATAACATCTGACAGAGCAGCTGCTATCAGGTTGACTGTTTAAGTTTGTGAAGCATTAGTTCTCATCCATCAGAACGTATATAAATGAATTTTCACAAGGAGTTGGGTGGTATGTTAGAGATACTACAAGGGGACCTCCCTATATGTACTTTAAATGCAGCTCTAATGTCTGTTAATTCTCCTAGCAACATTATCTCTGGTTTACCATCTAGTAGGTCTCAAAGGATTTCACTAAACCTTTCCTGGTAGTTTAGCTCCTTCCCAGAGGCCAAGCATCAAAGTAGGATTTCCAAAAACTGGTAAGTGTGTCTTTTCCAATGAGGTGTGTCAATGTTATGGATCAGAAATGTCTCCTACCAGTTCATGCGTTGAACACTTATTTACCCAAACTGGTGACACTATTTCTGGAGGCTGTGGGTGGCTAAGGAGAATCACAAACTTTTTGTTGTAGCTCTGTTGTTGCTCCCCATCCTGGAAAACACCTTATCAACCCATAAAAGATTTGGTCCCAGATGAAACCAACAGCTATCAAGAAACAGTGAGCTCCATGGACCTGGTAGCCATAGCAAGGAAAGGTCATCCTCACTGAAATTAAGGACAGCATGGTCTTGATTCTATGCTTCAACATAGGCTTCTTTCTTCCAGAATCATGGAAATAAATGTGCATGTCTTAAAACATCCACTGTGTAGTAATGTTTACACCTGTTTTAGCAAGCTGATATGTACATGTTAAAAATATTTCCTACTAATTAAATGTGGAAACAAACAGCTCAAAGCAGAAATCAGAGATGCAGAAATTTAAAAGAACTTAAGGGAAGGCAGACATGGCACAAAGATGACATTTTTGTTAGGTATAGATAGATATGGGTGTCTCTTCTACAGAACATAATTCATTTCCATGTTTATAAATGTCAGAAAACATGAATTACCTGAACACTACATAACTTTAGATGATCCCATTAAACTGAGAGGGCTAAGTACTGTCACCCACATATACAACACTCTGCCAATTACTCAGGCAAAGAAGATTGCAAATGAATTAATGCAACACATTTGAGACCAGAAATCAATACTCATGCTCAAATCATTAAGCTCCACTAGACACTACATTTATAATGAATACATTTCTAGAATACACCATATGGCTCATAAGGAATCTGATTATATTCTGGAAGCATATGGGTGTGACTTTTATTATATACTATATAAATTTCATTTTTATCTTTATAAAATAAGTAAATATAATGGGTTTCATTTGTTACTAATATCAGACTCCCTCATTTTTGAATATGTCTAGTATTGAAGATTTATAGTGAATGTAGACAAAACTTCAGTCTCATTTTTTTTTCTTAAAAAAAGCAGATATGTGGTCTGACCATGAAAGCATGAGAACTTGATTTCTGATCTCTAAAACTTATGTAAATGCTAGACTGGTATGAAAGCCCACTGGTAATTCCAGGGCAAAGGAAGTGGAGACAGGGGTTCTCTCCATGAGTCAGCTGCCTAGGCAAGTCTGCAAGAACTGGCAAGCTCTGGTTTAAGTGAGAGGGTCTGTCTCACTAAGTGAGGTGGACAGCAATTGAGGAAAACATCCAAGGTCCACCTCTGGCCTACACATACACACATGTGCATCCACCTGCACACATTTATGTTTACACACATGCAAACATTCACATACACATGCACATACATACACATGAAAAACAAAGAAAATAGATATGACAAGCAATACCTTGCTTAAATGTTGGATCTGAATACCTGTGACCATATTAGTAGGTTCCACCTCAAAATATTTGCTCTGGATTGACTTATAATATGGTGGTATTCCAAGGCCCTTTTTAGGTGTTTCTCCAAACCAATAAGAGCGCTATGAGGAAACAGAAATGTAATAACTGTGGTAGCATTGAAAACATAAACACTATAAATTTGTTTGGTCTGATAGAATTTGTATTAATATAGACTGCCTAAAATCTACTGGGATTTATTTTGGAGCAAGCTGACTATAATTTTAATTTCCAGGGCATAAAAGCAAACTATTAAAATTATAAATATTCAGGAGAGACCAAAGGAAATTGCTCCAAAATGAGGTCTAAGAGAAAGCATGTTTTTCCCTATCAGATTTTCTCTGAGAAATATGCAGACCAAAGGTAATGTGAGGAAACAGAAGAGTGGGTAAAATATTCACTCTATTTCCCTATGGTTCTGAGCATAAGAAATCTAGACTAAGCAAGGACATAAAACATATGAGGGTGCCCAGATATGAAAGCTCTCCTTATCAGCATGCAAAGACACACCCTGATTGATTTCTTTAAGCCATAATTTAAGTCTTTTATAAGATACTTTCCGCTAAAAGTTATGGATTGCTCACAATCCATAATAGTTACCTTATCATTTCTAGAACAAAGCACCCAACCAAAAGCAGCATGAATGAAGAAAGGGTTTATTTTGGCTTATAGACTTGAGGGGAAACTGTGAGGGCAGGAGAAAATGTGACATGAACAGAGGCTGGACATCACCTCCTGGTCAACATCAGGTAGGTGACAGCCGCAAAAGAAAAGAATGTGCCAAACACTGGCAATGTGAAGGTGACTATAACCTTGCCATAAACTTATCACCACCAACACACTTCCTCCAGTAAGGATTCAATTCACAAGTTACCAGCAGCTGGGGTTCAAGCATTCAAAACACATGAGTTCATAGGGGACACCTAATTTAAATCATCACACAATTTGTGTAGATACCACCTATATCTATAGACTTAATCTATATTATTTATATCTACTAGGACTTACATTATAGGAAAAGAGAAATTAACTCACATCTGTTATAGATGATTTTAATTAAATCCATAAGGACTTGAACAATGAGCATTAGAACTCACCATCATGAAGAAGTTCCATGGCTTGGGCACACCATACTTTCCTGGAAAGACCATTTCTATATACCAGGCCACAAGGCCATATAAGAAAGCATCTAATAAAAACATTCCCAGAAAATAGGTAAACAACAAATTGTCCATGCTTTTTGGTGCAAGCACATCTCTCCATTTAATTCCAGTTTCTGTGGCATAGGAGGAGACATTGAATTGAGTAACATATGGGACTAAAATAATATTATTCATCTATATCATATTTACATGGTAAAGAAAAGAATGTGTTGGTGCCTTCTACAACTAGAGTCAGCTAGCTTCTTACAAAAGCATAACTTATTAATAGTCATATAGTGTTCTTTATATTCAAATAAGAAGAGGAGAAGCAGGGAAGCAAATTATTAGAAACAATCAAAATCAAAATAAAATATACTAAAAATCAGAAAAATAAGCTCCAATTAAAATAAGCAGACATGGGCTGGAGAGATGGCTTAGTGGATAAGCGCTTGCCTGTGAAGCCTAAGGACCCTGGTTCAAGGCTCCATTCCCCAGGACCCACGGTAGCCAGATGCACAAGGGGGCACACGTGTCTGGGGTTTGTTTGCAGTGGCTGGAGGCCCTGGCCCGCCCATTCTCTCTCACTCTGCCTCTTTCTCCCTCTGTCTGTCACTCTCAAATAAATAAAAATAAATAAATTTTAAAAATAAAATAATCAGACATATATATTAAAATGGAAGCTCAGCTCCTGTCTCCACTCTTTTTTATGCTAGATGCTCATTGAAATACATAATTTGGGGAAAACCATTGAAGGTTAGTGATAGGTTCCCATTTAAAAGGAGTAAGAAGAGTTCCTACCAGACTTGCAGTAATTTTTTTTTTTGAGAATGCAAAAGCACTCATATACTGTAGCATTGCTTAAAAGTAGAACAATGTTTGGAAGGATGGTTTAGCTATACCAATAAAATTTAAGCCACGAAATCTAATTAGACAGCAAAGATGGAACAAACAAGATCAATACTCACTTTTTGCTTCTGCAGTGAGTATGAATTTAAATCCCAGGGACATCACAACATTAAAGCTGAGGCAGGAAGCCAACTTCTGCTTGAATGACATAGTTGCAAAGCCAAGAGATACTTTAATAGATGGGATGTAGGCAGTAAAGTAAAGAAGACCTCCCAAACCAACAGCAAAATGTACTGCAAATGTAAATGAAAGAAGACAGTTTAACCAAAACTGCAAATTTAATTTGCTTTTATAAAACATTTTCTATTCTTAATTTGGCATGGATCTTATAATATTAAAAACACTGACAGGGACATGAAAAAATAAAAATTCCCACCTTCATTCAATGGGACTGTAAATTCATATAACTCCTTTGCATGTGGGCCCTCAAATGCTGAAGATGGAATTTTTAGTCTTTCTTATCAGACATGGCTGACACAAATTATGTAACCTAATGGTGTGAGTCAATATATACATCTATTGACCCAACTTCCTATTCCCATCTTAGAATTCTTCAAAAATTTCTCAAAAGTTACCTACTTCCATTGAAAGAATTCTTAAATCCACCTTATCCTTGAATATCTTAATCCAAGTCCTTTTCATTGATCACTGCATCTCCTGTTATGCTGCGACTGTACTGTTTACAGATTAAGATTATTTCTGGTTGTGTCTGAGAGTGTTTCCAGATGAGATCAGCATTTGAATCTTGACTCAGTTAAGTAAATGTTCTACTGTGAGCAGGCATCATCCAACCCACTGAGAGAAGAAACAAAATTGTAGAGGAAGGGGTAATTCTCCCCTTTCTTTCCTGACTGCCGGTGCTTAGCCAGGACATTAGTCTCACCTACAGAATATGGACACTGTTGGCTCCTCTCATTTTCAGGCCTTTAAAAAGATTCTGTAATTAAACTACTGCTTTCCAGAGTCCTTTACTTATAGAAGGCAGATGGTTGGACTTCTAAGCTTCCATAATCACATGAACTAATGCAACATAAATCTTTTACCTCCCATTGTTTCTGCTTCTCTGAAAAACCTTGACTAAAATAATTTTTAAAATTTAAAATAACTGTACATGTCTCCAAGGTTAGTGTCAGTTCTATAGGGCAAATACTATATTTCAAATGTGGCAGGGCAACAGTAAGTGTCAGTTAATTGAAAATAAGAAGCAGTTCTGTTATCTCATCCATGTCATGTGCCAATCTTATCATCACATCTCATGGGCATTCATCCCTCCCAGTACAATGTGCAGAAGCCACCCTTCATCCCCAGCTTTCCTGGTAGAAGGGCTAGAGAGACACTATACACAAGGTAGTAGCTATGGGTCAGAACACACAATGCTCATCCCATTGACAAATGAATACTATTCTGATTTTCATGATACTTTTCATTCCTTTCCCTTTCTATTTGAAACAGGGTCACATGTAGCTTAGGATTGCTTCAAATTCATTTTACTTATTTATTTATCTATTTATTTATTTTGAATTTTTTTTAAGATAGCATCCTTGTCTAGCCCAGGCTAAATGGAATTTACTATGTAGTCTCAGGATGGCCTTGAACTCATGGTATTATTTCTACCATTTCCTCCAGAGTGCTAGAATTAAAGATGTAGGCCATCGTACCTAGCCTTCAAACTATAGTTAGGAATGACCATAAACTTCTGATAATGTGCTTCCACCTCATTAGTGCCTTAATTACACATGTGAGCTTGCATGCCTAATGTAAAATTTCCTGCTACTTTCATTTAGAACTTACATAGGAACTGTAGCTGTGGTGGAATGAGGAATTTTCACATACAATCTTTGTTAGTGTCTAAGGCTCTTCCACAGGAGGACTGTAGTACTCACCACTATTAAAGAATGTGCTAATCATAATACTGAAAAGTATGGAGGAGATGGCATAAAACAGCAGAAAGGTGAACACAAGTGTTGGGTCACTGTATTGTAAGATTGGTTCAGGTTTAACCTGGTAAAATAATTAGGAAGCCAGTTTAGTCATGGTATCAGTGATATGACAGAGCAGAAGATAATGAAATTTCTTTAAAGATTTCATAAGTCTTGGTAGGCACTATGAGACTACTCATTGAGATAAAGCATTCATTGGAAGATTCAGCTCATTAGGTTTAAAGTATAGTCTGTTGAGAGACAAGGAAGCCTGTGTTTCTAAAGCGAAGTCAACACAAGCCACATTTTCATCCTTTAGCAACCCAAGAGCCACCAGGCTAGTCCTACACTCCTGTTTTCCCTCTTAACATTTCACTGCAACATACTGGAATGTAGTAGACACTTGCCTTGAAAAATAAAATGATGCACATAAAAATGATGTGAATACAATACAAACAGAGAAATGTAAGGAAATAGGCAGTCCAGAGCATCCAGTTACTTAGTCCTAAAATGAGCTGGTATTCCTGTGGGAGAATTAACACAAATCAAATATCACTAAAATTACAACCACACAGTGCCTTAGAGTTCTCAAAATGCATTCACAAATACTGTTTACCTAATTTCATATTTATAACCAAACTTTCCAAAATTATAGAGGATAATGCAAGCATTCAGGATTAAAGTACCTTGATTAATTTTATTTAGCTATTGAAAATTTATAGCTAGTATGTTTTAATTAGCCCAGAGATCATTTCCCAAGTAATTTTATGACACAGATTAGATCTGAATTGCATCTTAAGAAATCTATAAGCCAATTAGGTTAATATCTTCTTACCATATCTTCTAGGAAGTGGTAAAATAACATATTTTAATACAGTTATAAAAAGTAAAAGCAAGCATTAAAACTTATGTGAAAGAGGAAGGGAACAGTGTTTTTAACAATAAGCTTTATGAACAATGTATATGCTTCAGAAATAGTTATTAATAGAAATGTCCTTATTTCTTCATTTTAAAAAATAGATATTAAAAGGATATGACAAAGAATATAATGCTACTATAGGTTAATATAAAAAGACAGTTGACAGGGTAGAGTTGTCAGATACTATTATAAATATTTGCTTTGAATCTTTTTTTAATATTTTATTTATTTATTTGAGAGCGACAGAGACAGAGAGAAAGCTAGATAGAGGGAGAGAGAGAGAGAATGGGTGCGCCAGGGCTTCCAGCCTCTGCAAACGAACTCCAGACGCGTGCGCCCCCTTGTGCATCTGGCTAACGTGGGACCTGGGGAACCGAGCCTCGAACCGGGGTCCTTAGGCTTCACAGGCGAGCGCTTAACTGCTAAGCCATCTCTCCAGCCCTTGCTTTGAATTTTACTGGCATGCCAATATTAAAATTTGAAGGCTTGATAGGTCAGATAGTTAAGGTATTCATAAAAGGTCTGTAGGTGACTGAATGAATGTGAAAATCTATGAATGTTTGCATGCTTTCTAAAGTTCTTACAAACAGATACAGTTTCATAGAGCACAAACTAACACAGGGTTCTGTTGAGCTTCTCATGAGCTCAATGTTAAATCAGACTTAAGTAATTTTAATGAGCAATTAACTAAGAAATATAAGTCTTGTACATATAAAACTAAAAGACATGGCTGAATGTAATGAAAGAAAGCCTAAGTAAATGCAAAGATAACTCATTCACATGACTCATAACAGCTAATAGTATTAAGATGGTGGATCCTTCAAACTGATCCACAGGTTAAATAATCCCTACCAAAATTTAAAAAAAAAAATGTTTATTTTTATTTATTTATTTGAGAGCAACAGAGAGAGAGAAAGAGAGAGAGAGAGAGAGAGAGACAGGAAAAGGCAAAGAGAAAGGGCATGCCAGGACCTCCAGCCACTGCAAACAAAGTCCAGACATGTGCACCCCCTTGTGCATCAGGCTAACGTTGGTCCTGGGGAATCGAGCCTTGAACCGGGGTCCTTAACCTTCATAGGCAAGCGCTTAACTGATAAGCCATCTCTCCAGCCCCCTTTCCAAATTTTTTGCTTATCAGTAACAAACACATACCAAAATTTACACAGGCACAGAAAAGCCAAAATAATCTTTTAAAAAAATAACAAAATTGGAGGGCTTAACTCTATGCAATTTCAAAATATTGTACAGGTAGCTTTCTGTGTCATAAATCACCAGAATGTAGTCTTTCTTACTGAAAGTTTGTAATACCTTTCATCTAAAATTCCTTCATGCCAATTTCTTGTGATCATTTTTGCATCACTGCTATTATGATTTTGAGAGTTACAACAAATTCCACATTTGCCAGTTAAAAAAAGAAATACTACAAACCTATAACAAGGGTTCTGTGGTTTTTGCATATGGTTAGGCAACTAGATCAGTTGAAAAAGGGGATAAAATAGAGAGTCTAGAAATTATCCTACATCTAGATGTTCATTTAGATTGTTCAAAGTAGAACAAAACACAAACCCTTAAAGTATAGGAATAAGACAGCAAAATAGAGAAAGGACTACCTAGAAAGTAGACGGTCCTCCGTTGAATGAGGATGGGAGAGAGGGGACAAAAGAGGACAACAATACAAGAGTATTATTAAATATTCATATATCAAAGTCCCTAATAGAAGCACAATGTTGTACTGGCATAAGGAGATAATACACTTTATTTATACACTCTCCCTAGTTTGCCTAATGACCTATCAAGACACTCAGAAAACTCAATGAGAAAGGCCTTTTTAAGAAGTGGTGTGGGATATTAACGTGCAAAAATGATGAAAAAAAATAAAACTTAGACTATGTATAGTGATGCATGCCATTGATCCCAGTTCCTGAGAGGCATAGGCAAGAGGTTTACTACAAGTACAAAACTAGCCTTGTAATGTGAGACCTTATCTCAAAACAACAACAACAAATAAATCAAACAAAAATTAGAAAAAAATATGGGAACTTATCTTACATAGTGAATATAATTAACTCAGTAATCATCATAGAACAAAATGAAGTAAAGAATCTCTACAATGAGAACTTTAAAACACTCAAGCGAGAAATTGCAGAAGACACTAGAAAGTGGAAAAACATCCCCTGTTCCTGGATTGGAAGAATCAATATTGTGAAAATGGCAATCTTACCGAAAGCAATCTACACATTTAATGCAATCCCTATCAAAATTCCAAAAGCATTCTTCATGGAAATAGAAAAAAACAATCCAAAAATTCATTTGGAATCACAAAAAACCTCGAATATCTAAAATATTACTGAGCAACAAAAATAAGGCTGGTGGTATCACCATACCTGATTTTAACCTATACTATAGAGCCATAGTAACAAAAACAGCATGGCACTGGCACAAAAATAGACATGTAGATCAGTGGAACAGAATAGAGGACCCAGATGTAAGCCCAAGTAGCTACAGCCACCTGATATTCGATAAAAATGCCCAAAATACTCATTGGAGAAAAGACAGCCTCTTCAGCAAATGGTGTTGGGAAAACTGGATAAATATCTGTAGAAGGATGAAAATAGATTCTTCTCTCTCTCCATGCACAAGAATTAAGTCCAAATGGATTAAAGACCTTAACATCAGAGCAGAAACTCTGAAACTGCTAGAGGAAAAAGTAGGGGAAACCCTTCAACATGTTGGTCTTGGCAAAGACTTTCTGAATACAACCCCAATTGCTCAGGCAATAAAACCACAGATTAATTACTGGGACCTCATGAAATTACAAAGATTTTGCTCTGCAAAGGACACAGTGAAAAAAGCAAAGAGGCAACCTACAGAATGGGAAAAATTCTTCGCCAGCTATATATCTGATAGAGGATTAATATCTAGGATATACAAAGAACTCAAAAAGTTAAATAATAAGGAATCAAACAAGCCAATAAAAAAATGGGCTATGGAGCTAAAGAGAGAGTTCTCAAAGGAAGAAATACGAATGGCACATAAGCATCTAAAAAAATGTTCTGTCACTAGCCATCAGGGAAATGCAGATTAAAACTACATTGAGATACCATCTCACTCCTGTCAGATTGGCTACCATCAGGAATACAAATGATCATAAATGTTGGCGGGGATGTGGAAAAACAGGAACCCTTCTACATTGCTGGTGGGAATGCAATCTGATCCAGCCATCGTGGAAATCAGTGTGGAGGTTCCTAAAACAGCTAAAGATTGATCTACCATATGACCCAGCTATAGCACTCCTAGGCATATATCCATCTCATTTCCTTAGAAATACGTGCTCAACCATGTTTATTGCTGCTCAATTTATAATAGCTGGGAAATGGAACCAGCCTAAATGTCCCTCATCTGATGAGTGGATAATGAAGATGTGGCACATTTATACAATGGAGTTCTACTCAGTGGTAAAGAAAAATGAAGTTATGAAATTTGCAGAAAAATGGATGGACCTGGAAAGGATTACACTAAGTGAGGTAACCCAGGCCCAGAAAGCCAAGCGCCACATGTTCTCTCTCATATGTGGATCCTAGCTACAGATGACTGGGCTTCTGTGTGAGAATGAAAATACTTAGTAGCAGAGGCCAGTAAGTTAAAAAGAAGACATAAAGAGAAGAGAAAGGAAGGGAGGAGGGTACTTACTAGGTTGATATTGTATATATGTAAGTACAATGATTGTGATAGGGAGGTAATATGATGGAGAATGGAATTTCAAAGGGGAAAGTGTGGGTGGTGGGGAGGGAGGGAATTACCATGGGATTTTTTTTTATAATCATGGAAAATGCTAATAAAAACTTTAAAAATTAAAAAAAGAAAATTTAAAGTCATAAAACTTTTATTTCTTTTAGGGAGGATAAAAAAACCTAATGGGATATTTGTGATCTTAGATTAGCATTTCAGTTATCACCTGGATTTTTTTCTCTATATGTCAGCAATATGAATGACATTGACTCCTTTCCTAAAGTTAATCTAACCTTGCTAAAGAGGGATAAAGGTCCACCAAGTCTTGATGCATTGCTATGTTATTGACTAGTTTATACAGACATGAATTTGACTTGCTAATTATCAGGTTTAGTTCTATGTTCATGAGTGATACTAAGTTATGAATTCTTTTAACTTACATATTATTATTTTATTTCCAGTGTACTATTAGCCTCATAGAGTTAGGTAGCATCTCATTCTATTTTGTTAACTACTTAGTGTAGAGTGAGTACTATTTTTTCCCAAATGTTTGGAATTATTCCTAGTGGAGACATAGGGATCTATAATGATCTTCATGTAAAGAATTTTATGTATGGATTTCCTTAACTGGCATAATGATGTAAAATTTACCCATCTTTTAGGTAAGTTTGTCTTTAAACAATTTTACCCATTTCATCTAAGCTTTTCAAACTTATGGGCAAGGTATCATCTTAATATTTTGTAGACTCTGTAATAATGGTCATGTCTGTCCTAACATGTGTTGCATGTGTTCTCTTTGTCACTCTTGCAAGGAAATTGAGAGATAAAGAGGTAGAGGTACAGAGAGAGAGAGATGGGGGGGGGAGAAAGAAAGAAAGAAAATGGGTGCACCAGGGCCTTTACCCACTGCAAGTGAACTCCAGATGCATGCACCACCTTGTGCATCTGGCTTACATGAGTCCTGGGGAATCAAACCAGGGTTCTTTGGCTTTTCAGGTAAAAGCCTTAACTGCTAAGCCATCTTCTCTGGCCTGTATTTTCTTTTAATATCCCTTTTTCACACCCCCTTTACTTATTCTCACCCCTTTTCTTTCTTCCATTGACATTGATATTCATTTTATAGCTACTTTTTTTTAATTTAATTTATTAGTTTTCATTTCAGTGAATACAGGCAGTTTGGTACCATTATTTAGGCTCATCTGTGATCTACCCCCTCCCATTAGACCCTCCTTGTTAATGAAAATGGGTCGTGCATTGTGGAGTTAGCCCCCAGTTATTAGTATGTTTTATAGCTACTTAAGCAATACCTCTACATTAAATTTAATATGTTCACCCTCAATCTTGATGAAAAGTACCCCACAATATCAAATTATATATGTAATGCAAAATAGCTAAGCTCTTACACACAGAAGAGTAATATGGTAGCTGCCAGGTGATAGCAGTGTAAAAATATGGGTTAAATATATACAATTTTTCAGTTAGGAGAAATAAATGCTACATATCAGAGGTGAATAAAAAAAACTCTAAAATAGATGGAAGGATCAGCATATGTCTCAGATTAAAACAGAAAATGTTTTTATAAAAGGGTCCCAGTATGACTGCAAAAGCAAATAGGAAAAGACATCTGCAATATATCTTAAACAGCAAAGTAACATACTCCAATCACACTAGTCAATGGATGCCTAATCAAAACAGATAATAAATGGGATAGGAGGTCTATCTGAAAAGATACTCCACTAAGCAGAATATATAAATGGCCCAAAAATCTGTAAAAAAAAAAAAAAAAAAAAACTTCACACAAAAATAGGGGAGTACAAATTCAAGCTATAGTACAATGGGAAGTTGGACACAGTACCTATAAGTGAGGATAGAACTTAATGCACCTGTAGCTCTAAACCTGTCTTTGTTTCTAGCTAAGGAGCTAAGGACAATCTTGTCTTTCGATTGTATTCCATCCTCCTAAACCCCATGCCACTTCACATTTGACTAGCTTCAATAATGAACCATTTAGGCCACACAGATATGTAAACTAAAGTTCCCAGAAAAGCCCTGCATCAGTTACACTTACTTCAAGCAAGGCTGAGTGGTCTGATACAACTCCTGTGATCACGAAGAGATGGAATTTTGCAAGTCAGAGTCAGATTACTTTGTGCTACTTTAACCCCTTAATAGCCTTTTTTTATCCACTTCTGTGTCAGACCTAAAATCCTGGTGACTATGGATCAGGAGTAATACTTTTGGAATGTAAGAACAGACTATTAGCTTCCACCAGCCCAAGGGCTAAGCACATCATCAGATAGCATCTGAGGCCTGTGTTAGAGAGTTCTCCCCTTTGCCATAACCCACATACCTGATGGTCAGCCAATGTATTTGAAAAGTGCATTGATTTATGACTTTCTTTTGTTCTATAACTGTAAAACATTCATGAAATCTTAACATGTTGGAACATGGAATTTGGGATAACCTGAATCTGTGTTCCCAGGCCATGGCCATTCATATTGGCTCCAGAATAAACTATCTTTTACCCCCCTTGTGGTGAGAGCTGTGTCTTTTGTGTCAACAGGCACAAAATAACACAGCACATGTTTGCATTTATATCAAGTTAAAAAATAACAAATTCATGATTTCAGAACTCAAGTGAATGTACCCAATTGAGATAGTATGTTGGAACATATAGAAGGGAATCCAAGAATGCTGAAAGTGACTTATTTCTTTACAGGTCATGACACTTTCTTAACAATAAAGTCCATTTAACCACATTCATGTTTCTTTTGCTTTCCTGAAGTTTGTTTGTATGGCATGATCTAGGATCACAGGGAAAAATTGTTAATTTATAGTGGATAATTAAAGAGAAACATAAAGAAGATAGCAGTTACAAAAGGGGAAGCAAAATGATAACTGTGTGCTCATTAAACAGAAAATGAAGGAAAATTTAATGATGGAAACATAAGCCTAACTTTAAAATAATCCATTAACGTTGTCTAAAAGAAAATGGAATTCCTGCGCATCCATAAAGTAGGAAGTAGTAAGCTCCAAACCTTGATCCTTCAATGTATTCTTTTCAACAGGACAACATAAACCCATCTCTGAAATGGTCCAAATTGTCTGACAGAACAATACCCTTGCAACCATGTTTAAGGTAAATTAGGAGACAAGATGACAGATAAGGTTTATGTGAGAAGGTTTGGAGTGAGTGAGCTAGATCATAAAAAATGTGAATCTGATGTTTTAGGTGGTGCTTCCATGAAGAAAGAAGTGGCAAAAACTGGTATGGCCCACAATATACAGAGACACATGAAATGGAGAAATTCATGGCCTTAGCAGATACTTGTCTATTACTGAGCACTCAGAAAATGCTAGGCACTGTAACATTGTACACATGTTTCCTTGTTTATGCTACCCAATAGTAGGTTTGGATCATTTGGAAATTAAAAACTTTTGCACAACATAGTATTTAGAATCATGTAAACCCAAAATGATAGGTATTAATCTCAATTTACATAAGAAGCTTATGTCACGTGATAAAAATTAATGAGTGATAAAGTCTGAATTCTAACCTATGGTTTATCTGCTTTCCTGAAATAAAAGAGGCACTTTATAAATCTATTATAAACAAACAATCATTAAATCAATCATTGATTAAATAGATGATGTGTAGATTGTCTCTGGCTAGACATCACATTCTCTGGACCAAGATGCCTAAATGAAAAAAATTATACAAAGACAGACAGACACATACCTATACACACACACACTCAGATGATAGAAACTGAGAATGAAGAGATGGCTCAGAGAGTAAGAACATTTGCACATAAGCACGAAAACTTAAGTGAGCCTCATTAGCTCTGATTCCAATCCTGCAGCTGTTTACCTACTTCAATAATTGAGTATGATCTCACACACCTATTAACCTAGTCGTTTTAAAAAAAAAATGACATTGAGAGAATCCATCTTATGGAAACATGAATGAAGAGTAGGACATTTTCTTATCGCCTCTGCATGGTAGAGGAACATTTTCATACACACATTAAGGCATATAGCACCCACACATGTGAAGAAAGAGGCCAGGGTTGGAGAGATGTCTTAGCAATTAAGTGCTTGCCTATGAAGCCTAAGGACCCCCGTTTGAGGCTCAATTACCCAGGACCCACGTTAGCCAGATGCACAAAGGAGTGCACGCATTTGGAGTTCCTTTGCAGTGGCTGGAGGCCCTGGTGCACCCATTTTCTTTCTTTCTCTCTCTCTCTCTCTCTCTACCTCTTTCTCTCTCTGTCTGTTGCTCTCAAATAAATAAATAAAAATAAAACAAAGTTTAACAAAAAGGAAAGAGACCAGAACTTGATTATAAAAAAACATAAATTAGGGAATCATATGATGCTGGGATTGTATTTAAATTTATCTGGATGTCTGAGGTTACCTCAGTGAATTTTAAGGTATTTGATATGTAAATTTTATGTGTAATATTATTGAGTATTTTTTCTATGAGGTAAAACTTAAAACATACAAAGGATTCTGATAAATACAAAAGTATAAAGAATTTCCAAGAACAAAAGTGCATGCTACTGATATATAACCATCTACCAGATTTGACCGTAGAAATAACCCAACACTCTACATAAAATTTCCCCATAGATTCAAAAATTTCTATGGAATCTCTGTCTCCCACAAGGAAAGGAGGGTTACCTTCAATTGTTTTTCCTTTTCCGACACAATGGACTGAACTAAGGTAAGATGGTTTATACAGAAGATACAGACCATTGCTAGAGGGATGAAAATATTAGCAAGTATAGAGAAGAGATCAAATTGATGTAGAGGATATGGAAATCTCTCAACAAGAACTGAAACTTCATCAAAGAGTGACTTTGCAGCAGGGCCGCCATGATGTAGCATGATAGCTTTATCCAAAGCATGTTGCACAGCCAGGAACCCTTCACTGATGTACCCTAAGTGAAAAACCAAAGATTGATAAGTAACATGGGCCAAAAACAGCTGAGCCAAACAAAGAGAAAACTCGGTGAGTGTACAGTTATGTATTATAAAACAGCATATATAAATCTATGAACAAGTGATATAGCCACCTTAGTCTACATAGTCATGATAGTAATCAGTAATAATGGGCAATGCTTACTAATGTTCTTCTATGATCTTATTCCCTTGTGGAGTGATGCATGACTGCATGTAAAAAGGAAGAAATAGTTAATTATAACTAGGCTCTTATCATCATCTAAAATTCAGAGTGGCTACAAGTTTGTCCATATCAATTCACAATGAACTTGTCTGTTATCTATGAAATAAAGATAATTTCACTCTGTTTTGCCTAATGAGTTGCATATTCTTTTTTTCTGATTCACACTAGAACACTTAGTAATTTGCTGAATAGAATTAATGAGAAAGAAATGTTGCACAGGCAGTACAGAGAATGACCACATCTCACACATTCTCAGTTGGAGGTTATATCACTCCAAGGGAGCCACAGTATTAACAGACATAAATCTGTGATCTTAAGTTTCCTGATGGGGAAGGACTAGCTTTAAAAAACATCCCATGAGGCTCTTAAAAGAACAATAATAATAAGACTGAGAAATACTGCTTTGTGTCCTATGCCAAGCTTACTTGACATCATGTCCTACCTTACCATTATACATTTCTGAAAGCTAATGAGTTAACAATGATGCAATGCTATTTATAATTTACATAAGTTTTATTTGCATTCCTACCACTTTTCCCCAATACTCTTTTTCTGTTCCAGGATCTCGCTGTTTGTTGTGGTTACTCATGGCCTCTATCATCTCTATTCTGTGGAAGTTTCTCATTCTTTCCTTATTTTCATCACTTGTTTCCCCAGTTTGGGTTTTTCAGTGCTTGTTCATTAATAATTTAGGGATACATTTTAGGAAAGGAAACTAGTTTAGTGAATCACCCTCTTTATTTAATTATACCACATTTTTTTTTTAATTTTTTTTTAGGTAGGGTCTCACTCTAGCTCAGGCTGACCCGGAATTCACAGTAGTCTCAGGGTGGCCTCGAACTCATGGTGATCCTCCTACCTCTGCCTCCTGAGTGCTGGGATTAAAGGCATGTGCCACCACACCCAGCTTTACCACAAATATTTGACATCAACATAATGCCACTATGCTAAGATAGTATCTGCCAGCTTTCTCTATTACTAAGTTGCTATTTTTTTTTTAAACCATCCAAATAGTCTTTGAAAACAAGGTGCTAAGAGCAGACATACTCAATAGGAGGGGATATTTTACAAATTTTATCTGGCATTCTACTCTAAGGAATTTTTATATAGTCCCATCAACTGGGAATTAAATTGTTTCCTACCCCTTGATTTTAAAAATAGCACTTCCATTTATATTCTTTCTATTAACACCCCCTACTCCCCCAATTTTAAAGGATTTCCATCTAGGATTACAGTCTTTACTTGGCTAACACAATAAGACTAGTTAATGGATGTAGCAGACAGCTTCAGGTTCATTGAGATGAACTTTCAAACCAGACACAGTTATGGAGGAAGGGATATTTATTGAAGCTTACAGTTCCAGGGGAAGTTCCATATATGGCAGGAGAAGCTGACCTGCCTTCACAGGTCCAAGCAGAGAGAGAGAAGTACAAGCCTAAAGGTCAAAAACCATAGCACACTTCAGGAACTCCTGCTAGGCACATGTTACATATCTTTAGATTGAAATCTGAAACCTACAACCACTCTTTAAGATCCGCCCAGTGACATTGCCTCCAGCCAGATAGCTGTAGATACAAACTACAAACAATAGAAAATGAATATATTGAGGGCCATCCATTCAAACTACCACATTCTGCCCCTGTCCCCCCAATACATTTTTAACTATCACACATTGTAAATTGTACTCAGTTCAATTTCAAAGGACCCCACAGTCTTGACCAATTTAATATATTAAGACCTGTAAAATTAAACAAGTTAAACATTTCTAACATATAAAGGCACAGAGTAAACATTTTCAACTGGTATAAGGCATAGCATAAGGAGAGACTAAAACAGTGAAAACTCAACCACCATCAAAGAAACATCAAATTTCTGCAGTTTAAGTCCAATACAACCAAAGACTGACAGTCTCCATATTTTCTAATTCTTCCCCTCCAGCTAAGCAGAGTAACCAGGGAACACTTCCATCTAAGGCCAACAGTATTCTCTATGGTAGTGCTTGCATAGTCCTGGTATATCCAAAAAATCTTGAGGTCTTCATGCAAACCAAGGTCCATCTTCCAAAGGCTCTTTCAGCCTATCAGGGCATTATGCCCTGCCTCATGCTGCATCTCAGCAGCAGCTCCTAGAACCATGTCCAATTCATCACCACTGCTCACATTTGTCAGTATTCTAAAACCAATACCTGGTGTGCAGGACACAGCCATATTCTTAAGATCACAGACAAAACAAATCATAACCTTGAAAAGCAGGTTCCTTCTCCAGTCAACTCTTTTCAAAAGTGTGGGCATTTCTATGATAGTCTTTCCTCAGGCATCCTTTCCATGGTAAAGCAATTGGACCATCTTCCTTTAATATTGCTAATGTGTTTGACAATAGCAGATTCAGTAACCTAAAACCAGTCTCAGTGCCTGTAATTTTAACTTGTTTGAGGTTTTCCAGCTTAAAATCTTAAATCTCTCAGTCCAATATCTCT
The DNA here is from genome assembly GCF_020740685.1 of Jaculus jaculus. Lineage (NCBI taxonomy): Eukaryota > Metazoa > Chordata > Mammalia > Rodentia > Dipodidae > Jaculus > Jaculus jaculus. The sequence continues at coordinate 142,322,582 of NC_059103.1, forward strand.
AGCCAAGTAAATCAGTCCATTACAAATTTAACCTTGATTAAACTCTCTGGGCATGGGCAGTAGGATGCAGCCAGCCCTTATGTCAGTATCCCAGTTTCAACAAAGTCCTCTGCAGTCTTTCCTTCCCCTTAGAAAGCTCATAAGCCAAGCCTTGAAGTTCAATGCTATCTGCACTCAGCATTCTCAGACTCTTATCAGAATAGTCCATAAAACTTGGCTTACCACTCCAGAAGACATCTTCAGTTGCAAGCACCAAGTCCATGCCTATTCCTCCAAAACAAAGGTTCCAAGTGATCAACATCCACATGGTCAGGTTCATCTCACCCCACTCCCGGTACCAAGTTCTGTAGTAGCCGGCTTCAGGTTCACTGAGATGAACTTCCACACCAGTCACAGTTATGGAGGTAGGGATATTTATTGAAACTTACAGTTCCAGGGGAAGTTTCATAAATGGCAGAAGAAGCAGGCCTGCCTTCACAGACCCAAGCAGAGAGAGAGGAGCACAAGCCTAAAGGTCAAAAGCCACAGCACACTTTAGGAACTCCTGCTAGGCACACTTTACATATCTTTAGATTGAAATCTGAAACCTAAGACCTAACACCTAACACCTTAAGATACACCCAGTGACATTGCCTCCAGTCAGGCGGCTGCAGATGCAAACTATAAACAATAAAAAAAATAATGAACATATTGGGGGCCATCAATTCAAACCACCACAGTGGGGTTAGGCACTCTCCTTCTAATATGCATTTTGGTTTCTACTTCACTTTTGGCAAATTTTTAGAATTGTCCAGATGTCTAAGTTTTTCACTAGAATAATACAAACTAAGTTTGTTATACACTCACATAGCTGGGAAAAGGAATAAGGCTTCCTTGTATTTAAGTGTTTTTAAAAATCCACCAATGGTCAGTTTAAAAGATAGCATTTACCACAAGGTTAAAGAAATATAAGCTCATCAATCATAAAATGCAAAGGAAAATAAGAAAAGTTAGGTTAAAGGTCTACTCACCAGGGCTACCCCCATCATCATGCATTACGTTTCTAGGTCCTAAAGAAGGGATGGTTGGAAAGAGAGAATCTATAAACCAGCTTTCTTCACCCATAAAGCTTTCTTCATGGTAAATCAAATGTGTAGCAAAACGCAAATAATATTTTACCTAAAAGAGGCAGAATTTAAAACAATATTCATAATGCAAAAGGAGGCAAGAATCAGAAACAAAAAGAAGTTAAAGTATATTTGGGATATTTTTTTCCTTAGGATATGTTCATAAGCATCTCAGTAGATTTTGGAAGCAAGAACAAACATATCTGAAAGCATATGACATACTCAGACTTTAAATGCATGTAAGACTACTTCTGTTCAATCAATCCTCTCTTCATATGGGACGAATTTTAAAGTGTTAACAATTCCTTAATATATGTTATGGGCTGCAAACTCAGTAACAACTTACTAATTATTATAAATGTACTTTTACCTAGACAGAGAGCTAACAGTTGACTAAAATAAAATATTTTTAAAAAGATTATTTTCTCTACCAACTATGTCAGCTAAAGATCCTAAAAGGATAGGTATGACAACATAAGAAGAAATTTTATATGAGGACAGAGGAGGCATGAAATAAGTTATAACTCTGAAAAGTTGTATAATTTAAGGAATGAAAAGATGACTAATTCTGGAGAGCCTAGTAAACTTCAATGTCTATTATACCAGAGATAAAGAGCTTTCTGACACAACTAATGAATTTATTGTTGCCAAAATGTAGACAAGTGAGACTAGTTAAGATCAGTAGGGATGGGCAGATTTATAGAAATACATATTCATATGTTGGTTTTCAGACAAAACTTTCAGGGATGTATTACACACCCAAGGAAAGCCCTGGTTGTACACAGAACTCAAATCATAGTTGAGGAGAAATATAGATACACACTGACTATTAATTCAGTGATAGAGAGATATGGTTAGAGTATTATGGAAGGGTGGAAGAATGAAGGTGTGTGTGGAGAGAAGACACCATGTAGAGTCCAAGCACATTCAGAAAGGGAACAAGTGAAGCAGAGAGGAGGGCTAGTGTCAAGGAGCCAACAATACAAAGGTAGGAAAGGTTAAGCACAAAATTGTACCAAATGCAGCAGATTCTGACCAAGCTCTCTGCACACTGATGGCCCTACATAAGCATCAGCACACAAAGTCATAATCTGAGGACCGATAACACAGGCACAACCAGCGAGAAGGTGATGCAACAGTAAAAAGAAACTTACATCCTTACTTGTGCCCTTATTTTTGGTTCCATTAACAAGTACCTATATCCTAATCATAGTTTATTGTTTTGAACTTGCTGTAAGATTTTATTCATTGCACTTTTTAAAATATGCTTAAAGGAAACTCTTTCAATGGAATAAAAATTTCAAATCACACTTTTTAGTACTTAAAAACAAACAAACAAAACATTTCTCTGTTCTGCATATCCTGTGGTGAGGTGGTTATCCAGAAAGACTGTGGAGGATGGGATATGATTTTTGCATTCATTTACCAATTAGTGGTCACAAGCAGGTCAACTCACCAAAAAACAATTTTCTGAAAGTCCAATTCCTTGAATTGTTACTTCTCCAGAAATTGCTTCTCATATCAGCTCACCAAAGTCTAATTTCACTACTGACTAATTCATGGAACGACCAATTTTCTCAATCACTGACTTATTAAAAATTTCCTTCTACTACGTTTCCTAATGTTTATCAAATCCTGCTATATAAGGTGACTCTATCAGGGGCATCTTTAAATATTTCAGAATTTTAGTTCAATTCCAACTCTCCTTACTTTGCATTTTTGCTATAGCCTTGTCTCATTAACTATTGCAAAGGTCTAATTAAAGTCTTCTGTCTTCCATTTTTGAGCAAATCACATAACTCTGACTTGGGGAGTTTAAGTTATATATTGCAATTTGGAATGCTGAGTTTGTTTTACAATCAAAAGCTTTTTAAATCATAAAGTTAAGGTGAGTTTCTGCCATTGAAATCATTTTTCATCTTGCCTGTTGTCTCTTGTGTAATTTTTATTAGATACGGACATATTCAGTATGTAAACAACACATCCTTTCCCTTTTCTCTGCCTCTTTTCTGAAGTAGCCTTCCTCATTGGGGATGCAGGTCAACCTCATGGAGAATGTGGTTCATGCATTATGGGAGGGGGCAATGTGTCTGTGCAAAATGTGCCAACTTGTGGTCCTAACAATCTTTTGTCCCCACTTCTGCAAAATTCCTTAAGCCATGCTGAGAGCATTTTAAGTCTACTTCAGTGATGGGCACTTACGAGCCTCTATATCTATGGTTTGGTATGTGTTGAGTGTCCTCAGTATCTTTGTCCATCACCTTTTTGCTGATATCAGAGTCACTAAGAAAGCAGCACTCTTGCTCATTTCCCCAATTCCTCTGTGGTTTCAGGTGGGGCTGGGGAAGAGTGAACTGGGTCATTTATTTCCTCAGGTCCAGCTCCCATCTGAGGCAGAGAAGCAGATTCTCCAAGGAAGAATGAAGCCAGCAACAGTTAAATGGGAAAACCATTATAATTTAGGGAGAATTTAAAGGGTATAGACCCTCTTAGTGTCTAAAGTTAGTGGGACCTTGACAATGGAAAGCAGAATCATTATTTCAGTATGATTATGACTTGTTTCCTAATTCCAGATATGTTTTCCTTTCCACTGAGTGGATCTGTTAGCCAATCCAAGAGCAATTCTTTACCCACCATGGCTCTGTCCCACTATTGCACTTGTGTGAGCATCAAGTCAGGTTGTTTGCTTCTGAGTCACTTAGACTTTGAATTGCTTGGACAGATGGTGGCCACTTTCCCTTGGTAGCTCCTGTAGCACCTTCCAACACTAGATGGGCTAATTGTCTGGGGACTGGCTCTCCTCCAGTTTTCAAATAGGCCTGTCTTTGGGGTGTGCAAAGTTTGATGTCTTCAGTAGTAGGATTTTACCATTAACCTCTGGTGGGTAATCAAGTGCTTTGGCTGAACCTGACTTGTTTGTTTTAAGAAATCTAGTAGATCTCTCTGATCAAGAGCTAATTGTGGATGTAGACCACATCCTGGTACAGGGAATTACAGGATATCTCCAAGGGAAATTTAAAAAGAAAATGCAAGAGCAGAAAAAAGAGAAGGAGGAGAAATTTGAGGTTAGGCTTTGTCTCACTCTCTCAAGGGCCCTTCGATTCAGGTGCTCCCCCTAAGGTCCTCTTGAGGATTCCACCACTTAGTTTAATTTTCAAGATATAGGATTCTATGGTACCAGTTCAAATTGGGTTCAGTTTTGTATTCATCCCCCACCCTTCCCCTTCCCCAAGCCATACCCTCCAAGCCTCAAGATACTATTCATTTATGTCAGTAACTCAGGCTGATCCAGGTTAGGAACTACAGATGAGTGAAATAATGCAACGGTTGTCTTTCTGTGATTGAATAATTTCACTTAGAATGATCTGTTCCAAGGTTGACCATTTTTCCTCAACTTTCAATGAGTCATTTTTTCTTACTACTGAGGAGATTTCCATCATGTAGATATACCACTTTTTGGTTATCCATTTATCCAATGGTGAGCACCTGGGTTGAATCTAGTATTTAGCTAGTATGAATTGAGCAGATATAAACAGGGTTGAGAAAATATCTCCGAACTGAAGCATGGAGCTTTTAGGGCAAATGCCCAGTAAGGGAAAAAGAGGGTCAGTTGGTAACTGTATATTCATCCTTTTCAGGAGTCTCCATATTGATTTCCACAGGGGTTGTACCAGCTTACATTCCCACCAACAAGGAATGAGTATTCCTATTTCTCCACAGCTTCACCAACATTTGTTTTTATTTGATATTTGATTTTTTGTATGCTTGCTATCCTTACTGGGGTAAGGTGGAATCTCATAGTTATTTTAATTTGCATTTCCCTAATGTTTAGGTATGTTGAACATTTTCTTAAGTGTGTGTTAGCCATTTGTAATTCTTCCTCTTAGAACTCCCTATTTAGTTCTCTGCCCCACTTTTGGAGTGGATTGTTTGATGTTTTATTGTTTAGGTTTTGGAGTTCTTTGTAGATTCTAGATATTAGGTTTCTGCCAGTGGTATAGCTGGCAAAGATTTTCTCCCATTCAGTGGGTAATCTATTGGCTCTTATGCTTATGGTATGTTTGCATATGCAAAAGCTTTTTAGCTTCATGAGATCCCATTGGTTGAGTACTTATTTAATTTTCCAGGCTACTGGGGTTTAGTTCAGGAAGTCTTTTCCAAGTCCTACAGAGTGAAGAGTCCTTCCTATTTTTTTTTCTTTCAGTAGTTGAAGAGTTTTAGTTCTTATATTAAGGTCCTTAATCCATTTGGACTTGATTTTTGTGTATGGTGAAATGAGTGGGTCTAATTTCAGTCTTCTACATATGGTAATCCAATTTGTCCAACATCATTTGCTGAAGATGCTGGCTTTTCTCTAGTCTACATTATTGGCACCTGTGTCAAACAGCAAGCAGCTGTAGTTGCTTACCCTAAGGTCTGGGTCTTCAATTCTGTTCCATTGGTATATGTTTCTGTTTTTATGCCAGTTCTATGCAGTTTTTGACAGAATGGCTTTGTAATATGCCTTTAGATCAGGTATGGTGAAACCACTGGAAGTGTTTCTTTCTTCTTTCACTCTTACTTTTTAACTGAGGATATTTTGGATATCCCAGGAATTTTACCACTCCATATGAATTTGGAGATCATTTTTCCAGTCCCTGAAGAATGATGCTGTCATTTTTATTGGTATTGTGTTAAGTCTTCATATTGATTTGGTAGAATTGCCATTTTCACAATATTAATTGTACCTATCCAGGAGCATAGGAGGTTTTCCCATCTTCTAAAGTTCTCCTCTATTTCTTTGTTGAGTGATTTTATGTTTTCATTATGTAGTTCTTTCACATCCTTGGTTAGTGTTATTCCAAAGTATTTTTTGTTGTCATTGTTGCTATTGAAAATGGGACACACTCACTAATTTCCTTCTCTGTATATTGGTCTTTTGCATATAGAAAAACTACTGATTTTTTGTGCATTGATTTTTATATACTGACACTTTGCTGAAGGAATTTATCATTTTTAAAGGTTTTGAGATGGAGACTTTCAGATCACTTGTATATTGGATCATGTCATCTGCAAATAGAGCTAATTTGACTTCTTCCTTTCCAATTTGAATCCCTTTTATTTTATTCATTTATTTATTTTGGTTTTTAGAAGTAGAAGCTCACTCTAGCTCAAGCTGACCTGGAATTCACTATGTAGTTTCAGGGTGGCCTCCAACTCATGGTGATTCTCTTACCTCTGCCTTTTGAGTGCCGGGTTAAAAGCCTGTGCCACCACACCTACTCAAATTCCTTTTATTTCTATCTCCTGTCTTATTGTTTGGGATAGTACTTCTAGTACTATGTTGAAGAGCATTGGTGAGAGTGTGAGGATGTCTTGTTCCTGATCTCAGTGGGAACTCCTTGAGTTTTTCCCCCATTAAGTACTATTTGGGCTTTAAGAACTTTATATATAGCCTTTATTGTGTTGACATATAAACTCTCCATGCCTATTCTTTCCAGTGTTTTGATCAAGAAGTGGTGTTGTATTTTGTAAAAGGCCTTTTCTGTATCAATTGAGATGATCATGTGGTTCTTGTTCATTTTATTTATGTGGTGTATTATGTTGACTTATTTACACAGATATACATCTAGCCTACTCACTCTCAAACTTTGCATCCACCCACATTCTGTCCATGCAAGGAACTCCCAGTTTTGCTTCTATATATTGCTATATGCTGGACCTAGGTCATTTTCTTTAATGCAAGTTAAGAGCAGACTCTATCTCTCTGCTTGCAGACTGTTGTAGTTACCTTCTCATTGCAGAAACAAAACACCTGACAGAAACCAGATGCTTGAAGGAAAGTTTTTATTTCTGCTTATAGTCTCAAAGGTAAAAAGTTCCATAGTGGTAGGGGAAAGCACTGCATGAGCAGAGGCTGGCCATCACTATTTTGACACAGCAGGTGGAAAATATCAGTAAGGGAGTGAGCCAGCTAATGTTAACAAGCCAGGGGCTAATAAACCTCAAGGTCCACCCCCAGAAAAAAACCTTTTCATGCAAGCCTCCAACCCTAAGTTTTTATAACCTGGTGTGGTGGTTTGATTTAACTGTCTCCATAAACTTATATGTTCTGAAAATTATATCCCCAACTGGTGGCATTTCAGGAATTGACACCTCCTGGAGGAAGTATATTGTTAGGTTGGGCTTATGGGTGTCATAGCCTGCTTCCCTTTTGCAGTGTTTGGTTCTCTCTCCTGCTCCTGTGGTCTACCTGATGTTGGCCAGGAGGTGATGTCCACCCTCATGCTCATGCCCTCATTTTCTCCTGCCATCACAGAATTCCCCTAGAGTGTGTAAGCCCTTTCCTCCCACAAGCAGCTCTTGGTCGGTGTTTCCTGTCAGCAATGTGAAACTGATTGCAACAATAATAACTGAACCAAGAAGTGGGATTGTTGATGCCTTTTGGAACTGATTTGTAGGAGGAGTGTGGATAAATTTGAAATCTTGGCCAAAAAGAAACCTTGCAGTGCTGTAAGTACACTGCATAAGATGGCACTGGGGGACTGGAGAGATCGTGCCATAGTTAAGGCATTTGCCTGAGAAGCCTCAGGACCCATGTTTGACTCTCCAGGTCCCACATAAGATAGATACACAAGTTAATGCATGTATAAGGTCACATATGAACACAAGGTGGCACAAACGTCTGGAGTTTGATTACAGTGGCTGGAGGTCCTGATGTGTCAATTCTCTCTCTCTCTCTCTTTCTCTCTCACTCACTCTCACTGTCTCATAAAAAAGGCCAGTCTGTTGGAGTTGCCTCAAGAAAACAAACAACAACAATAAAAACACAACACAAAGAGATGTCAGTGGGCATAGCAAGGAAAGATTGAACCAATACAAAGTCTAAAACCAAAGGGACAAGCATCAAACTCTATAGCTCCATGTCTTAACAGTGGCCAAATTTCTGGGGTTTCAATTCTTCCCACCCAGCTTGGCTGATCACAGCCCAGAGAGAACTTCATCTCAAGTTGGCATCTCTCCTTAGTGGTCATTCTATAATCCTGGAAACTCTAAAATCCTAGGCTGTCCACTGAAACCCATGGTTTATCTTCATGCTCCATCAGTCCTTCACACAGGGACTACAGCAACCCTGCCCTCACATTACCTAGTGGTCATTTCCTTAGAACAAATTGCGCTGCAATTCAATGACATTATCTTCCCTACGTTTGTTATATCCCCCACACAACTAGGTAGGGCACCAAATTTGCTAATCTAGGGGGAAATAAATCCAACTTGAACAGAAGGAAAATGTCTTCAGCATTTTCCTTTCAGGCTCCCTACTTTCAAAAGAGTCAGAATTCTTCCCACTGTCCCAATGCAGAATAGCTAGCCCAATACCAATGGTGCAAATCTCTTAAGCAGCTAACATGAGCTTCTGTGTCCTGCCCAACTTTTATTTCTGTGGCACATCCATCACTTCAGACCAGACCATCTCTTCAAAACTCAACCCTTCTCAAGATCTCACAAAACAGGCAGAATGCAGCAAGCCTCTCATATAAACTTTACCTAGTTAAGAAAAAGTTCTTTCTTCTACTAATAAGCCAAGTTTACACAGTCCACAATTGTTTCTGTATTTAGTTCTATAACACTTTGAACAGAATTGTCCATCAAAGTCTGCTTACAGGTTTCAAATCCTTCCATATTCCTTTCACAAATCAGTTCTGAAAGACTAAAATCTACAGTAAGGTTTCAAGCAGCAATGACTACACTACACTGGTATCAATTTTCTCTGTTGTAGTTATGTTCTTATTGCTGGAAGAAAAGCACATGGGGAAAAAAAGCAGTTGATAGGAGGAAAGGTTTTATTTCAGCTTACAGTCAGAAGGGGAAGTTTCATGATAGCTTGAAAAAGCGTGGTGTGAATAGAGGATGGACATCACCTCTTTATTGCAGGTGGAAAATAGCCATGGGGAATTAGCAAACAAACACTAGTAAACTAGAGGTAATAAACATCAAAGTCAACCTCCAACAACACACCTCCTCTAGCAGGTGAGCCCTGCTAACCTTCTAAGTATCCATCAGCTGGGGACCAAGCATTCAGAACACTTGAGATTATGGGGAACATCTGATTGAAACTACCACAGGGATTGCTCTCAGAATCAGCCTCACTATATGTTGATGCCTTACTTCTGGTTCAGCTTAGCTAAGCCAAAATTATTTTCTAGATTTAAAACTAGAAATTTTGAAAATTAGAGACACCTACCATAACAGATACATTAGCAAAGATAAATAGCCTTGATTGTGATTATTTCTTAGGTTTCCAGTTGATGTATTAGGCATGGTAGGTGGAATAAACAGCAAAACATTGGCTAAATAAAAGCACAGATACTGAAGTAAGCTAACTTTGGATTCAAGTTTCTAACACGGATAAGCAGCAAGCTCTTTCATAAGTTTGTTACCTTGTTTATTAGGTATTGAAATGGTACTTCTACTGCACTGAGTCTCTGGAAGCCACAAGCCAAATATGAGGTTTGCATGAAAATATTTCTCACCTTACGTGGCAGGGGATCATGGCTGCTTTTGAAGTCATGGTCAAACACAATAGCAGCTAGAACATGTCCATAATTCTTGGGGTTCTTAACATAATCTTCAAAATTTTTTTCTGTAGAAAAGCCTACAACTGTGGAAAAAGAGAGAGATGTCTGCCTTCTAAGTTGAAAAAAAACCTGCATGTTAGCGCTTCTATCTTTATTTTGGGAAGCCACTTTACCTGGAGTAAAGACTGGCTCTTGACGTGCTATAGATATCAAAACACTGTTGCTCAATCATTAACATATGAAACTAATTAGTACTTGGAGTATATTTTATTACCAATATAAAATAAAAATTAATATGAAGATATTGAGGTAAGCTAAGGAATAAAGAATAGTCCACTCAGTGTTCTGAAATATTCACCTTGATTAGAAATTAGAAAAGAATGTGATCTATCCATGTAACCTATTAAAATATTATGCCATGTGTGGTGGTTTCAATCAGGTGTAGCCCATCAGCTTAGATGGTCTGAATGCTAGGTTCCAAGCTGAAGGAGATTTGGGAATTAATGCCTCTTGGAGGCAGAGTATTGTTGGGTATTATAGCCAGTTTACCCATGCCAGTGTTTGGCACACTCTCCTGTTTCTACTGTCCACCTTACATTGCTCAGTGGGGATGTCCACCTCTGCTCATGCCATCATTTCCCCCTGCCATCATTGAGCTTCCCCTCAAGTCTGTAAGCCAAAATAAACCCTTTTTTCCCAAAAGCTGTTCTTGGTTGAATGATTTTTGCGCCACCAATGTTAATTTCACTGCAACAGCACGTTATTTCATAATCTCCAATATGTGAATCAAATATACTTGGAATTTGTGGATTAAAAACTACTTTAAGATTTTGATAAGGCAAAACAGTTGTATTTCACTATCTAAAACAATGAATGGAACAGCATATAGTGCCATTTGTACCCTCCTAAATCATTTAGTCATTTAATATATGTGCAAGTGTGGTTGTATATAATAAAGATTTTCTGAGGACTAAACACATGTTTATAAAAACAGAATGCCATAGACTTCAATAACCCAAGAGTAAAATGAATATCTATGCCTTTTTGACTAGAATTTAAATGCCTTTGTTGCTGCTATCTTTATAGATTCATCCTCTAAAAATCTTCATTTAAGTGGAGGGTTGGATGCTTGCTTTACAAGTACATAAAAATACATCATTCCTTTCTCTAGGAATATCTTAGACTAGGGGAGAAAGCAAGAATAATATCATAGATTTGAATAACTGACCCTGATTCTGATATGCCTGAGAAAAATAACTTTTTTACTATTTTTGCATTCCTTAAAATGGATTTGAAAATCAGCAAGTAGAAGTTCTTTCTCAGATGGCTACACTTCCATTTTATGGAGTGAGTGAATTCATAAACAATGAGGAGCTATTCTAATTTCCTAATCTAGTCTTGTCTGTTGATGGTTGGTTAAACTCTATTTGACTGAGAACACTGTTGGTGGCCATGCCATTAAGCAGAGAGTTTATGATTATTGCTTTTGACAAAGCTCAAAAATGCCAGGTTTGAAGTACCTGACCTAATCCTGCTGTCTCAAGTGTAAGCCAAACTGAATATAAATTTCAAAAGAAATTTACTAGGATCTGTTGTGTACTTATATAAGTGCATCAGGAGCAGGATGAGACAAGGGCTTCAGAGAGTTAAATGTTTAAATCCAGTAAAAGTAAATTTACTGCTAAATTTAAAACACAGAAATACAGCTGACAATAGAATAGCAAAATTTAAGAGGTAACTGCTAGAAATGGAATATGTCATTGAAAGTTGAGATCTAGGTGGAAAGGAAATTGTGTGGAAAAGTACTAAATCACAGAGAACAAATTGAGAATATTCTTGGGGTCCAATGAAGCATCAGCAGATTTCCTATATTACTTATCAGTTACTCTCTTAAAGGCACAAAATCCAGGGAAGAATATGAGAACAGAATGAAAGAACAAGTTGATTTCCTTATAATTCAAAGGCAAAATATGACAAGTTTGGTTTCTTCTGCTGCTTGAACAATATCAAGAAACAGTGATCTAATTTCAGAATGAAGGGTTTGTAAGGAGATAGACATGGTCTCCAGGTTAAAATGTTGTCCCTAGGGACTAGGTAGATATTTCAGTCAATAACGTGCTTAAAGCACTTTAAAAGAGCTAAGTGTGTTTATGTTGCATGGTTGTAATTCCAGTGTCAGAGATGTGAAAACAGGTATATACCTGGGGCTCAACAGCAAGATAGTCTGGACTAATTGGTGAGTTCTAGGACGTTTAAATACCACATTTCCTCTAAAGGTAGATGACACATGTGGAACGATACTAAAGTTTTCCTCTGGCCTCCACATGCACACACACAAACACGTTTCTTCTTATTCTTAATTTCTGCTTTCTCTTTGCATTATTCTACAGTGTAAAATATAATACCAATAAGATATGAAGGCATGCTATATCTCTTCTTAATGGTCACTAGAACACTAGTTTTATGGTGATACTCAGCAGAGGAGGAGGGTAACGGATTGAGAGTCTAGGGCTACTGTAATAATAGAACCTATCACATAGTGAGTGCCCATCACCGGCTCTTCATCCTTGTTCCTTTGTTGTTCACAACTACCCAACATATTAGGCACTACTACTCTTTTCATTTTACAAGTGAGGAAGGATACTTGTTGTCCTGGTTTATCGTGGAGAGAGAGCTGTAGGAAGATATTAATGTGTCAAGCTGAGGTATCCTGGTTTTATAATGTATAGGCTTTTGACCAAATCCTATTTGTACTTCAGTAACTTGAAATATAAAATCAGTCTTTCATTTGCCCCCATTTCTTTCCAGCTGAAATTCCGTTAATCACTCCTCAAATTATTTAATTCATTTGTCTTGTCTATCTTCCATACTAGCAACTAGAATGCCACCCCTGAAAATAAAATCCCCTAAAAGTAAAAATAGTAAAAGAATATAACATCTAAAGCTTTTCATTCCAATAAACAGAAAATATGCTTGGTCTCAAAAAATAGAATACTAAACACAAGTGTTTGAGTACACCAGTGTGCAATGCAAACCTTTCTCTGAAACCCAGGCTCAGGTGTCGATGCTGTTTTCATTACTTTTGCATGAGAAAGAATGTGTTTCATTCTCTAATTTTGGGGAGGCATTTAGCATGAGTGAATGAGGTCATAATAAAGTAAAATTCCAAAATATGTGTAAAGCATGACAATTAGCCTTTGTAGCATATATATAATTTATGGAATATTGTAAGCAAACTTTGAAATATGTAGTCTTTATAAATTACCTTGGAATGTTTATTAAAATATGCTACATACTGATCATAAACAATTCTCAAACTTTCAAACACCTGAAATCACAGAATAAACCTTTTGATTAAAGGGGAATTAAAATAGAAACCATTAACATTGCTGTAACAACGGCTCCAATTATGCAGAAGTTTAATAAGAAATTTGTAAAAATTCTAAAGTTTCATGCATTTAAGAAAAAAACAAGATGAAATTAGATATGTCTGGTAATTCAGTATCAACAGATTCTACATTTGTTAAGATTTTTTTTTGCTATAGAATTAAAAAAAAATTATCTCTGAGGACTTGCCTCCTTCACCAGTTCAATAAGTGACCTCAAATCTGCTACCTTCACCTGGCACAGAGCACAGGAGTTATATTCTTTACTGAGTCCTAGTTGGGACAGGGTTTACTTAATTCTGTGGAGATAGATTCCACTGGGAATCCTATTACCTTTACCTCATGGGTATAATCTCCACAGAACTGGGTATAGCACTCTACCTGAGTCCCAGCCTTCAGAGTCCCTTTAGAAATCTTCATTCCTGCATGGGGAGAAGCACCAGTGATCTCCCATTTGGGCTAGGAACTAAGTGTGAGTTCCAGCACAACTATAAGTGAAACATGACCACCTCATACATGAATCCATTTCATGTATTTCCAAGACAGAAATCTAAGCACAACAAAGTGGAAAAGAAGAAAAACAAATACAAAAAAAAGAACAACCACTGTTCTAAGTACTCACTAGCACAGCTATGCCATAAGGACCTGACCAAATGTTACTCTTGATGGGTAAGTGACAGAAAAACCAAGCCAATGTTCCTTCCTCAAGTAATATCAAGGCATAGCATAGGACACCCATGAGAGTTGCCTAGGGAAAAGTCCAAAAATCTCCAAAGAGTGAATATGAATATGTATAAAGAACTTGAAGAAGACACAAATAGAAGTAGGAATGAAATCCTGAACTAGTTTAAAGAGGACATATACAAAACAGCTTAGACAAAATAAAGTCTAACCAGGATATAAAAATAGAACTTCAGCCATGCATGGTGGTGCATGCCTTTAGTCTCAGCACTTGGGAGTAGAGGTAGGAGAATTGCTGTGAGTTCCAGGCCACCTGAAAATTCAGAGTGAATTCCAGGTCAGCCTGGGCTAGAGTGAGACCCTACCTTGAAAAATCAAAAAAAAAAAAAAAAAAAAAAGAACTTGAGAAAAAGATTGAACTTCTCCCCCTCCCCAAAAAAGAAATAAAGCTAGAAATGCAAAACACACAAGTCAACAAAAGGCTGCATGAAAAACTTCACCAACAGGCTGAATCAAATGAAAGATTGACTATCAAGCCTTGAAGACACAGAGGAATTAGATAAATTGTTCAAATACAATAGAAGTTTAAAAGAGTACATGAATAAAGGATGAGGGAAACATGCAAAACCACGTAAAGAACAAATGTTTGAATTATAGGAGTTCAACAAGGAGAAGAACTTTAGTCCAGTAGCATAGAAAATATTGTTAATAAAGTCATAGAAGAAAATTTCCCAAACCTAGGGAAAGAGAGGCCTACATGGTATCAGAGGCATCAATAATACTAAATAGACTAAACCAGGAAAGAAATTTTCCACATCGTATTATAGTCAAAATACAATGAACAAAGAAAAGGTACTGAAAACTATTCAAATACAATGGCAAACCCATCAATATGACAGCAATTTTCTTAATGGAAATATTAAAAGCCAGAAGGGCATGGGATATTATATTTTAAGTGCTAAAGAACCACAGCTGTCAAACTCAAATCACTACAACCAAGAAATTGTCTCTTATAAAAGAAGGAGAAAGAAAAATATTCCATAATAAAAATAAGTTAAAGAAAATTTTGCACACAAAGCCAGCCTCACGAAGGATATTAAATGAGACAATGCATACAAAATATAAGAATAAACATATTCAATAATCTACAGGAAAAAAAAATCATCTCCAAAGCTAGAAAACTAGTTAAGATAACAAAGACCAAGAGATCAATAGCCTGGATTAGAAAACAGGATCTATCACTTTTTCTGTCTTTAAGAAACTCACATCACAGTCAAAGTCAGGCACCACTTAAGAGTAGAAGGATGTTCAAACAAAAGGAATTAGGAAACAAGCAGATATGGAACTAGAAGCTTTTCTAATATCTAACAAAATAGATTTCAAACCAAAATTAATCAGAAGAGACAAAGAAATATACTTCATATTAATTAACTGAAAAAGTTACAAGGAGTTGATTACAACTCTAAACATACATGTATTAAACACGTATGTACCAACTTGATAAAACAACATCTACTAGATATAACATCAGACTCAAATCACAAAACAAACATAGTAGACATATGCACTACCATCAATACACAGGTTATCTAGACAGAAAATAAACAGAGGAACAAGGTATTTAAAAAGACACTGTAGATCAAATGGACCTAAAAGGCATTTCATACAAATATCCCTCCAAACACTGCAAAATACATACACTTCTCAAGTCACTGGGGGTTGCAGGACCTCATTTAATTCCTGTGAGAAAGGGTTGTTATGGAAAGTGCAAGCTTGAACCTGCTCCTCCTTGTGAGCTCTGTCCATCAAACATGCCTTCATTGTGATGTCACTTACCATTTATATAGGAAGATAAATCATCTTTCACATGTTCAACAATACTCTTCACCACATCAACATTGGAAGGCACATAAGCCAGTTCCAAAGGATAAGTGAACATCATGGGGTACTGGATGAACATAGGCACATCACTGACCGAATAAGAAGAAAAAGTCAAATTTTTGATCTTCTGTTTGACGATGAAGTGGCGTGCTTCCAAAAGTGTAATGCCACATAAAATTGTCAGGGCTATTTCTATAAGTAAAGTATAAAACTGCCGCTTCTAGGAGAGCAACAGAAAACAAGATCATGTTAATTGTTGTAAGATAACCTTAACATAGCAAATGGCTAATTCTTATGCATGACATTAGTAAGAAACTTCACAAAGTATACATAGATGATTAGCAAGCACAGCTTCACTCTGGGACAATAGCAGTTTCATAGACTTATTCTTCTCTCTTATTTAATATTCTGCTATTATTGCAATCTGTGAAGATTCTATGTTTGGTACAGATAGTCCCAGCCTTGGGACTGAAAGAAATAAAACAATATAACTTAAAAG
The DNA here is from genome assembly GCF_020740685.1 of Jaculus jaculus. Lineage (NCBI taxonomy): Eukaryota > Metazoa > Chordata > Mammalia > Rodentia > Dipodidae > Jaculus > Jaculus jaculus. Next base: position 142,338,693 of record NC_059103.1, read on the forward strand.
GCTGTGATCATGTTATAAAAATCTCATCCTGGTGACTTTGGAGCTGTGTAACAATAACACAACAAGTTCAATTTACCTTTAAAGTAAAGTTCTTCCATAGGAGATACCAAAGTTTACTGAGTCCCAAAAAAGCCATTCTTCTGAAATGAGGAGTATAAGTTCAACTCTATGAAGGTATTAAAGATAGTTTCAAAAATATTAATAGTATCTATCAGTATGCATATTTTAGATACAGAAATTCATTTAATTCAATTAATTTTCTGATAACACTTAAAAGATGACAAGAGTATGTATTTGAGACTGAGATTTTTAAAAATTATAATTATTTTTGCTAAGTTATAATTTTGTAATTATTTGTATAATTAGTTCACTTAATGTATCTGTGGACATCCTAATATGAACAAAGAATAATTGGTCTTTTACAAGTGTCCAAATACAGTAGTAACTTCCACAAACAACTGTGCTAAGAAGAACAGATTTATAATGTTTATTTCCCTACCAAACTCATAGTTAAATCCTAACTAGTTGATGTTATTTGGAAGTGGAGACTTTGGGTGGGTGGTGATATGAATACAATTAGTACCATTATCAGTGACCCCAGAGTCTCTCATCCCATCCCTCCCATCATATGAGAAAATATGGCCATTTGTGAGTCAGGAAAAAACCTCACTAGACACTGAATCTGTTAGCACTTTAAACTAGGCCTTCTTATACCTTCAACACAGAAAAAAAAAAAAAATCCCTGCTATATCTAAGCCATGTTGCCGATGGTATTTTATTATAACATCCAAAATAAATGAAGATGAGATTGCTTCTTGCATTTAATGGAGATTAAACCTTCTACATGCATATACTGGGCATAGTTCTTTTAAGGTAAATGAAATAAATAAATCCTCATGGTGTATATGACATTATAGATTTATTAATTATCCCACACTGAAGTCAGAATTCCTAAGTGAAAATACCATATCTGTGCCCAACACTATGACATTGGACATTTACCCTTAAATTCTTGGGACTATGAAGAGGAACGCTAGTGTTTGGGACCAGGACAGAGAGATAGCCAGATAAGACTTTATAAGTCAGTGAACCTGGCCCTTACAGAGATGTCAATTTACCTACAGACACAAAAATTAAGTCTTAATGCACCTAGCTATATAAGAAATGCATGTTCTCTGAACAAAAATAAATTGATGCTGGAATAAACTATTCCTGTAATCTTTCATATGACATGATATGATAACATAACCATAAATTACTAGAAAGTTTTGGTTTTGAGACAGGGTCTTGCTTTATAACTCTTATTGGCCTGATACTCACTATGTAGTTAGGCTGGCCTTGAACTCATGACAATCTTCTTGCCTCAGTCTCCTGAGGGATGGGATTGCAGATATATGGTACCATGCTCACCTTCTAATATTATATACTTGGGGCATACATCATAAAATAGGTTTACCAAAATATAAAATTTCTACCCATTAAAATCTAAAACTAATATATTATGTAGGGGCTGAGAAGATAGCTCAGTAGATAAGAGTACTTGCTATTCAAGTAGGAGGGCTTGAGACAGCGTGAGACTGCCTGATTTCAACTCATCAGCACTCACATAAACAGATGGGTATGACCACATGAACCTGTAATCCCAACCCTATGAGAACAGGAATCCAGGGAATCTCTGGGGCTTGGGGCTCAGCCAGTCTAATTGAAAGTAGCAGTTTCATGTTTAGAGAGAAACCAGGTTCAGAAACCAACCCTCTTTCATGGAAATATGTAGATTCAGTGACAGAGGAAGGATACCTGACATACTCTTCTGTCTGCTGCATACATGTACAGAGTACATGCACATCTACACACACACATGCATACAATACTCATATACCACACAATACATATTAGCTACACACTCATGCAAAGAAAAGAGAAAGCAAATATGGCTCCCACACAGTGATATACAGATTCAATGAAATCTCTAGAAAAACACCAATGGCAATCTTTAAAGAACTATAAAATCAATTCCAAAATTTATATATATAGAACCACAGAAATCCTAATGAGTCAAAGACACCTTGAGCAGAAGGAATAAACCAAGCAGGCATTATATCACCTAATCTAAAAGCATATATATTACAAAGTTATAGTAACTAAAATAATGTGAAATTAGCATAATCACAGATAAATAGCCCAATGTAGCATAATAAAGAATTAAGAAATAAATTCATGCATCAATAACCATGAACAAAACCTAGGGAAAGGCATGGTCATTTCAATAGTGTTAAGTTGGATATTCATATTCAGAGAAATATCAACTCCTACGCAATCAGAGAACCAGAGCCTCAGAGGCCCCCAACACCTCATCACTGAAGCAGACAAAAAAATGAACCTAACATGGCTCAGGGAAATTTTGCAGAAGAGGGAGTGGAAAGAATGTCAGAGCCACATGTTGGGTCATGATATGCAAAGACATTTATCTTACCCATAAATGTGGGCTAACTCCACAATGCACGACCCATATACCTCAACAAGGAGGGGCCAATAGGGAGGGGGTAGGTCACAGAGAAGTCTAATAATGGTACCAAACTGACTGTATTTGCTGAATACAAAACTAATTAATAAAAAAAATTTAAAAAGACTAAATTCCCAATCCCTTGCAAGTTACAAAGATTGACTCAAAGTAGATTAAAGACTTAAATCTAATACCTGAAAGTACTAGAAGAAAAGATACAGAAAATGCTTTTGGACATTGAAATAGGCAAATATAATTTAGAACAAGAACCTAAAACACAGGCAACAAAATCCTCAATAGACAAGCAGGACTGCATCACATGTTAAATCTACACTGCAAAAGGAATAATCAGCAAAGTGAAGAGATGACCTACAGAATGCACAAAATATTGTAATCATCTTCTGCCCAGGGGCCAGGCTGGCTTATGACACCCCAGAGTCCAGATCCGTCTTCACTGACCCTACATACAGGCCAGAAACTGCAATATAACCTTAAAGCAACCAATGTAGACGTCAAGGTGATTCCCACAGCTCCAGACAACAGATAATCTCCAGTGGCTTCACGTACCAAGGAACTGTCTCTAGACATAGGCTTGAATTAGTCACTTTATCTCCATGTTCCAAATAAGCCCCATGACCAGGCAGCTTCAGCCTTCAAGACACTTCCTATCACCCCAGGACAAAGATGGTCAAGGCATGATCTAAAACACAGGGTCCAGATTCATCCTGTATACTCTAGTGCACCCATTATCTCGTGCTAGAAGCCCATCCTGGCAGAAGGTCAACACTGTGAAACTAAGCTTCAAGATGAAACCATAGAATATAGTTTTCAGCCTCAAACTCCTTGATTTCTGCTTCAAGCCAAACTCCACTGATATAATTACCAGACTGCACTTGCCTGTGAAGCCTAAGGACCCATGTTCAATCTCTCTCTAGATCCCACAGAAGCCAGATGCACAAAGATGAGGGAAGTGCAAGGTTGCACATGCTCATTAGGTGGCTCAAACGTTTGGAGTTTGAATGCAGTGGCTGAAGCCCCGGTACACACACTCTCTCTCTTAAAAAACAAAACAAACACTATCACCAAAAAAAAAAATAATAAAACGAGAATTTGGGCATGATGGCACATGTCAATAATCCTAGGAGGCACAAAATGGTAGATTCTTAGATCATATTGGCCTAACTTAACCTAATCAGTGAAATATAAACCAATGAGAGGCTGTATCTCAAAAACTCAAAAACAGGTGGATGCTATTTATGAGATTGTCCTTTCATCTCCACACACATGTGCACATGTATATATGCACTCACACATACACATGCTTGTTTATTTGCACATACATACAGACATGCAAACATACATGCACAAATACAACATGCATACATACATATACATGCAAAAAAAAAAAGAGATATCACCAAAGGAACAACATACTCTGTTGATCCCCACAGAGGTAAAAGTAAAAGAACTTCCTGACAAGGAATTCAAAATAATAGTATGACAAATGTTCAAAACACCAGTAAGAAAATAATTCAATAACATCAAGGAAGACAATAAATGTCTAAAATGAAAACTTTAGCAAAAGGGTTGAAATTACATTTTAAAGAAGAAGAAATTCTAGAGTTGGAACATGTGATGAATAAAATCGAAGATGGAAAAGAACCCAACGAGGAATCAATTGACCAAACAAAAGGATCTGGGAACCCAAAGATAGGCTGATAACTACAATTCAATGTAGGAAAAAAATTAAGAGAAAATGCAATGAGGTAGCATATATAGCATATATAGTTTATGATATGGCATCATTAGAGTCTGGGTTAGCCAGCTTTGCATCACTGAGACACAGTATCTGAAAAAGGCACATTTTGGACATTTCATGGTAACCACAAAACAACATCCTATAGTAGATAAAAGATAAATTAAATGAACACTACTATAGGAATTCAAAAATGCAGACAGCAACGAAAGGAACAAAAGATCTCACTATCAAACAGATGACAATATTACAACATCGAGTGACCAAATAGATTAAGAACACATGCTAACAGCATTCTGCTTACAAGAGACTAAATTTGCCTACAGAGGTACGCATAACTAAGTGTTGTAAAGGGATCCAAAGAAATGAAGAGATGAAAAAAGATATCCTAGGCAAATGGAAACCAAAAGAACACAAGAAGACTTTCATTACTATAAACTGATTTTAAAATCAGGCTTTTCTAGTGGAACAGGCTTATAATTGCGGCTACTCAGGAAGCTGAGGCAGGAGGATCAAGGCCTGCCTGGGTAGTCAAAGCCATCCTAGGTTTTCGCATGAGACTTCATCTCACAACAAGAAAGCAAAAAGTGTGTTGGAAACCACTTGCCTAGCATGTGGGAGGCCCTGGGTTAAATCTCTGACACTAAGTAAAAGAGGGTACAGAGAAGGTCTAAGACAAAAACTGAAAAATAAGACAGGGTTTAAAGTGAAGAAGGGTTAACTCATCCAAGAGGACAAAACTCTTTCTTCCCAACCCCTCCCCCCATGTGTGATCTATTCACTGTTGAGTTAAAATCTAATGTAAACAACCCTAAGAAGGAAAAGTTTATTTTTTCCCATGGTTTCAGTCCATGGTTGGTTGGTGTCACCACCTTGGGCCTGGGCCAACATGGTGATCATACTGGAAGCACGTGGCAGAGAAGTTTCTTAACTTAGAGAGCCAGGAAGCAAAAGAGAGATAGGAGAGGACTATAGTCCCAAAATGCCCTTAAAAGAAATATCCCTAATGACCTAATCCTTCTTCCCTTAGACCTTACCTACAAGTTCCATGATCTTCCGTTTGCATCACAGGCTGGGACCAAGCCTTAAAAATACACTGACATTTGCTGTACACTTAAGGTTCAAAATATATTGTTATCTGTATATGTATATGTGTGTGTATATACACATGTTCATATTTATGCCTGATATCATGGGGCATCAAGAATACAGAACAAATACTGAGAAATCTAAGGGGAGAACTAGCAATAAGAAAAATATTTTGGACTAAAATATTAGTTAGACTAAAAAGAGATGACAAATATAGAAAATTATTCTATCCCACAACGGAGGAATGTATGTTCTCCTCAAGCTCATGCTGTCATTTTCAAGGACAGAAATATTTGCCACAAAACAAGTCATAACAAATTCAAGAAAACTGAAATCTTATCACATACCTTTTCTGGCCACTATGTTATAAAACACTGACAATAGGAAGGGTTCTGGAAAATTCATAAACATGGAAATTAAATAACACACTATGAAAAATTGGATCGATAAAGTCATTCAAAGAAAAACATGACCAACTTCTTTCTTTCTTTCTTCCCCCCACCCTACCAAGCCAGGGTCTTGCTCTAGCCCAGGCTGACCTGTAATGCACTATGTAGTCTCACGGTGTCCTCGAACTCACAGCAATTCTCCTACCTCTGCTTTCCGAGCACTGAGATTAAAGGCTTGTACCACTACGCTCAGCTATCACCAATTTCTTCAAATGAAAGTAGAAACAATACCACAATAAGGACAAGATGCAGGAAAAAAAGAAGGAGGAGGAGGAAGAGGAGAAGAAGAAGGAGAAGAAGGAGAAGAAGGAGAAGAAGAAGCACTCTAACAGGAAAGTTTGTGGCAGAAGAGATCTAAAATAAGCAATCTAACATTGCTTGCTGATGGAGCTAGAGTGACAAGAGGGAAACAAAGCTCCAAGGTTAGCAGAAGGGAGGAGAAAGGCACCCCATTCAAATTCTAGAGTCTGCTTTGATATCCTCTGTATATGAGGGGTTGAGGGACTGTTAAGGGTAAGTCTCTAGTGTCCCTAGAGCTGTGTGTCTTTAGGTTTCTGAAGACTTTGGGATAAAGCACATAGCCCATACTAATTAAATCCCTTGAAGCTGAGACATTTGAAGGTGTGTACAGTTCTGTTCCCCCCCCCCCCAATCCTAAGAAACAGTTTTCATCTTTCAGGCTGAGTACTAATTAGTGGAGCATTTTGTTATTTTACCTTTAATCTTGCGTAACTGCAACATTAGACCCTATAAGATGGGTGCCATCCTTATCCCCACACTGTTCATCAGAAATAGGAACAACACCAATGTTTACTAAGCTTCACCAAAACTCCCCTTTCTCTCATTGAAATGTAGCCACAACTGTGAATGTAATTCATACCTCCCATAGTTTTAGCTTTGAAAGGGAGGGTGCTGAAAGCTGTGGAGGGTGCTGTGCATGTCTTAGACTGGGCTTGTGGGGCATCCATCCGGAGCAGCTTCAGAGCAGGGGACGTGGGCAGTAGGGCGAGGGAGAGCCAAGGAAGTCCCTGGACTCTCACTGCTCAGGCCTCCAGGCCTCGCAACCGCTACTGTCTTTGCCACGGAATGCCGCGTGCCACCCAGCTCCGTGCCTCCACCTCCTCCCAACGCCCCAGCCAACCGACCCTGGCAAGACTGTGCCTGGGTCAGGTGGCAGCCAACTAAAGACTCCTCACGGACAACCCAGGGCTGTGAGCAGGGCAGGGAGCCCGCTGCCTGAGCTGGAGTGGCGCGGAGGCTCCTGCTGGGGGGATCATAAGGGACAGGCTGAGTGGGGGGACAGCAAGCGGAGCAGGTGGAAGAGGGGGCAGGAGTACTGGCTGGGGTGAGCTCACCAAGCGTTTTTTCCTGCGCAGGTTCCCTAATACTCACGGGTGAACAACCCTGGAGGCCAGAGAAGAGAGTCAGACGCACAGGCACGAGCCTGCAGAAGACGGTGAGGAGCCGGTAGGGGCTCCCACGAGGGCAGCGGGCCAGCCCCATCCTGGGCCCCAACCAGCTCACGCCCTTCTCTGCAGCCCGCGCGCGCCCACCCGCTCTCCCAGCCAGCACGTAGCATCCTCTCCCTCTCTCCCCAGAAAGGGGCCTCTTGTTCTCCATGGCATGCCTTACGTCCTACCCAATACCCTTAGTCCCTGCCCTCAGAGACCTGCTCACTGGACCCCAGAATGTGCCCACTCTTTTCTGCCGCTTGTGGCCTCCTCTGCCTCTGAGGAGATTCACTACCATACACACCGGGTTCAGTAAGCCCCCAAACCTCATGCCAAGTGCAACTTTTACCAAGCTGACACTGTCTCCCTCCACAGACCGCGCCTGGGTCTGTGTGGGTGGCTCCAGCACTCCACCACTCAGTACGTGGACTTCCCACTCGCTTCAGCTGGGTTCTCTGCTGTTCCTGCATGCAGCCTACCCTACCCCCATATCATTCTTTTCCTTGGTTTATGGATGCGGCTGATTCCACCCTTGCAGAGTAGCTTAATGGTTCGGTTCGAAACACAGGCTGGGGTTCTGAGGAGGGCAAGTTTACTGTCCACCGCTGGGTGTGCTGTCCTGCCTGCATTCCAATAGAAGAGGTGTATTGAATTGGTGTGAACTGTTGTCAGGAGAGGGCGCCTGAGGAACACAGTACAGGCATTTCTTCCTGGTTTTCTCCGTGGATAGTCCTGGTTTTGACCTAGCATTCATCCCAGGAAGTCCAGATTCCCAGTGACATATGCAGGTACCTCATCGGTCTGATTTTTAACAGGAGCCCGGTAACAGCTCATGGAAGTGTTTTTGTCTTTTCAGACACAACAGCTGTTTCTATTTGGCCAGCAGAGACTATGACTGCTTGGCGAGAATTGCTGCAATGGCTCTCAGCCAGAGCCCATGTCTCTCCTCACTCTATGGAGGGGTCTTGGTTCTCAATTTGTATATTTTTGGAGTGTTTTCCCTCAGCAATGGGGCAAGGTATTCACTTGAGCACTTTTAACCTCTTCACTGACAATCCTATTATGATTATCAATTCTTTAAACTTTCCCTGTTGAAATAGCTCTGTGGTTTCCTGTCCCCTCATGGGGACAGTAATGGATAAACCTGCTTACTTGACCAAATCTGGTAACACTTCTTGGTCTCTTATGGACAATGAAGATAGGTGGCTAAACCTGGCTTCCGCAGTGGGCTGCAGCAGGATAAAATGATGCAGGGTAAGGAAAGTGGTTAGCAGAAGGCCCCACGCCTACATCCTGTTGTTGTTTGCAGAGCAGATGGAGAAGTGGGTGGAGGATGGAGGAAACAAAGAGAAAACACAAACACCAGGAGTTTGAGTAGGGTAATCAAGGGAGCCAACCGAAAGATGTTACGAATGCACTCCTGGGACAGCTAGAAACGGGAGATACTATGATTGTTTTAAGTCAAGCAGGCTCAAAACTGCATGCAAATTAGATCAAAATTAAATGAAGACTTTCCCTTTTGAAAGATGGCCAGTATAGGAACAAATTTTCCAAATACTTATTACGGTAGCTGGAGATCTCTGGTGGGCATGGTACTACGTTGTCTTGTTCTTTAACTCCCAGGATTCTGCTAGCCAAGTGTTGCAGTCCGGTTCGCATTGCTGTTAAAATCACCCAACCAAGAGCAGCTTCTGGGAAAAAGAGATTTATTTTGGCTTACAGGCTCGAGGGGAAGCTCCACGATGGCAGGGGAAAACAATGGCATGAGCAGAGGGTGGACATCACCCCCTGACCAACATAAGGTGGACCACAGCAACAGGAGGGTGTGCCAAACACTGGCATGGGGAAACTGGCTATAAAGCCCATAAGCCCACCCCCAACAATACACTCCCTCCAGGAGGCATTAATTCCCAAATATCCATCAGCTGGGGAGCTAGCATTCACAACACCTAAGATTATGGGGGACACCTGACTCAAACCACCACATTCCGCCCCTGGCCCCCATAAACTGATAATCATACATGATGTAAAATGCAATACATTCATCTCATTTTAAAAGTCTCCATAGTTTTTATCAATCCCAATGATGTTCATACATCCCCATAGTCCAAGATCTTTTAACTGAGCCATAATACCAAAACAACCTCAAAAAACCCATAATGGCACAAAATAAATATTCACACTGGAAAAGATGGCATTGGGCATAGCAAAGAAACATTCAACCAATACCAGATTTAAAACAAGCAGGGCAAATATCAAACTCTGTAGCTTCAAGTCTGGCAACTCTAACCAATGACAAATCTTCAAGTCTGATAATTCTAACTAGCAACAAGTCTCTGGCATTCCAATTCCGCCCCTCCAGCTAGGCTACTCACAGTCCTGGGAAACTTCATCCATGCTGGCAGCTCCTTGGCAGCCATCTCATGGTCCCAGCATCTCCACTGGGTCTCCACTGCAAGCCACGGTTCATCCTCATGGTCCCATGGGGTCTCTATGCAGGCAACCAGCAAACCCGCTTCACATTGCCCATGGCCATTTCCAAAACACAAGACCGTGTTGCAAACAAAATGACCCGCTTTCCAGCATTTCTTATACTCCACAATACCAGGTAGGGTGCCAATTTGTTAATCCAGGGGGGAATAAAGCAGACTTTGAATAACAGGACACTCCTTGACCACTCAGGCCCCTTCAAAAGAGTCCACATTCTTTCTATTGCCCCAGCACAGGTCAGCTAGCCCAGTCTCAAAGGTTGTAATCTCTCAGTTGCAGCTGAACGGGCAGCAGTTCACCCAAAGATTTTTCTTTCTGTGCCATATTCCTCTGCTCACACCAGTTAATTTCTACGCAAAGCAACCCTGCACAACTTCTCAGGACATGGGCACAAGAGCAAGCTTCTCACAAAGACTGCTAGCCCAGTCCAAGCAAAGCTCTTTCTCACCCTCATAAGCCAAACCTCACAGTCCATAGTTCTTACTGCATTCAGGTCTTGCAGCTCTGACCATAATAGTCCATCAAGCTGTACTTACAGGACTGCAAGGCATCTCTTAGGCCAAGGTTTCAAATCCTCCCACAGTCCTCTTGAAAATGAGCTCCAAAAGGCCAAAGCCACACAGTCTGGTGTCTAGCAGCAATCCCACTCCTCGGTACCACTTTACTGTTGCAGTCCAGTTCACATTACTGGTAGAAATTACCCAACCAAGAGCAGCTTCTGGGAAAAAGAGATTTATTTTGGCTTACTAGCTCAAGGGGAAATTCCACGATGGCAGGGGAAAATGATGGCATGAGCAGAGAGTGGACATCACCCCCTGGCCAACATAAGATGGACCACAGCAACAGGAGGGTGCACCCAACACTGGCATGGGGAAACTAGCTATAAAGCCCATAAGCCCACCCCCAACAATACACTCCCTCTAGGAGGCATTAATTCCCAAATATCCATCAGCTGGGGAGCTAGCATTCAGAACACCTAAGTTTATGGGGGGGGGGCACCTAACTCAAACCACCACACCAAGCAAGATGAATAAAGATGGCTAATAATGAAACAACACTCAAATAAGCACTGTGCACGAAAGCTGGTAATGCCATGAACACTTCAAGAACTCCAGGGCACTGACGTCAATAACAATTCAGTGAAGCTTATTAGTTATTATCCTGAAAGAAAAAAAATAAATCTTCTGCACCCCTTATTGGTGCAGAAGGGGTACACAACCAACTACTCAAGGAGAAAAGGAGTGTTTCCAGAGGCAAGCTGCACTATTCCAAAGAGAAAGGGCGAGTTTGGAAGCCACACATGAACTTCGACTTTTTGGCTACAGTAGACATCAGAAGAATTTATTTTCTAGAATTTAGCAAAAATGGGCAGTAAGGTAGGAGATGCAGAAGGAAGTTCCGAAGCACTAGAAGTGGAACTTCCCTCCTAATTTTTGTAGTAAGCATGTATAAAATGAAATGTGTTAATCTAATATCAGATCCCGACTATATCCATATTTCATAGTTGTCCAGTTTCATAGCTACACTTCAAAACCACAACTTCTCTGTGACTGTTTCAGCATCTGGCTCTCCTATCAAGAATCTGCAATCTAGTTTCTGTTTCTGTTTCTGACTCAGTAGAAATTTGCCCTCAGAAATTGAGCCCCTCATTGGTCTGGCTGAACTATTTTCAGATATCCTCAGGAAACTGTCTAAAAGGTACTTGAGTGATTCCAGGTCTTACTCTCCCCCAATGAAAGCAAGTACTGCAACCTAAAAATCAAGACATAAATGAAGACCATAGAGCAAGGAAAGAGGCTCTAAATCCAGCCCTTGAGGCCTGATTGATTGGGTGTCATAGTGAGATAAGATCATATCACATCTGACAAAGCAAACACATAACTAGCCCACTGAACCTAATCTTTGTTAAATAAAGACAGGGATGCCAATATGTTTTCCACAGACACAATTCTAAATAGTTGGGAAGGAAAGAAGAAAAAGAAAAATATAGGAAAAAGAGTTTTCCATTTCTAATGTGGTGACACATATTTGTAGTCCAAAGATGGGAGAGGCTGAGCTCTTGAAGACTCAGCACTCGTGCAAGGTCAGACAGCCCCCACACACTACCGTAATTTTGTTGACAGGATGCAAAATAGGACCATCTGCCATGAAAGTAAAATAAAATAAAATTGAAAAGGGGGACACAACAAACAAAATACAGAAATTGATTCACTAGTGCCCATTGTTAGGTCAGGACAAGGTGGAGTTACAGCTGAAGGGCAAAGTGAATCGTCCACCTTCCTCAAGAAATTGCCCAGCCATTATCCCCCTCCTGCCTAACAAGGTCTAGATTTACTGTCCCCTTATCTCTCACTCTGTCACTTCTGGTCTCACCCTATGGCTAATGTAAAATTTAACTACCCCAACAAAGAAATTCCTTCCCTTTCTCACCTTCCCGCAATTGTGGCCTATAAAGTAACCCCAAGCTGACTGCTCCTACTTTTTTTTTAAATTGTTTTTTGTTTATTTTTGTTTATTTATTTGAGATCAACAGACAGAGAAATAAAGAGGCAGAGAGAGATAGAGGAGAGTGGGCACGCCAGGGCTTCTAGCCACTGCAAACGAATTCCAGACACAAGCGCCCTCTTGTGCATCTGGCTAACAGGAGTCCTTAGCTGCTAAACCATCTCTCCAGCCCCTGCTCCTACATTTGAAAGTCAGTCCTGGCAGCTAGGGTTTTTTCCCCGAATAAAACTTCCATCTTTGCCTCAGAGTGCTTTCTGTGGTCCTTGGTCACTCCTGAACCTTACACCCATATCATTCAAGAGGCAGGAGCAGGACAATAATAAGTTTAGGTCAGGTGGGGACACATGTCAAGTTCCATACTAGCCTGGCTAATATAGGTCCACCAAGTCTCAAAGGACAAAAATGTTCAACAGTGGTTGTGGTTCTGTAACCTATAATCCCAGGACTTGGCAGGGTAATCCAAGATGATATACAGCACCAGTCTAAACTAGGATACACAGGAAAAGCAAATGAAACAAAGATAGGCGGGAGGTGGCCGGGGAAAGGACGTGTCATGTAAGGACTGCTAGGCTACAACGCCTCTGACTCCACTGATCATGAGGGTTAATTCTACTGAATAGGTGGGTTAAACAGGTGTCCAGTTCTCTCTCCTGCACTGCTCTGCTGGAACCTGCAAATACATTCTGTAAACATCAAAAATGTAATATTCAGCATCATTAATGAGGATGGGAATTCAAATCAATATCATAATTATATATTAGTTAAGTAACCCACTTTCTCCAGCAAGGTTCTACTTTCCTGAAGGTTCCATGTTTCCTACCTGTGCCACCTGTTAGGGATCAAGTATTCAAACATACCAGCCTATGGTGGGGCATTTTACATTCAGACCAGCACAGAAGAGCTAGTAGAGGAAATGAACTCAGGTTTTCACTCATAACTGGAATAAGAACAGAGTTGGCAGAACACAGGAAGAAAGAGAAAACAAGATAGCCTGGGAAAAGGGAGGAGAGGTGACTAACAATGGAAATAACAGAAGAACCTTTACATCCACCCAGTATTCCACTTAATTGAAAGACAAGGATCATAAAACACTCTAATGGATCACTCCCCATAGTGCTCAAACTGAAAAATTGGGATTTGGATCTTAGTTATATGGAACAAGGAACTAAGTCATTTTCATTCAGAAGGACTGCATTCACTCAGTTTTTACAAAGTACTTTCCCACCACTAATTATTTCTCAGTGAGATACTGCAGGCTCACCCTGAGCCTTTCACTGATATGAAAACAGACACAAAGGGATGAGAACTGGGACAGGAAGAGTGGGGGATGGGAAGCTTCTGGGAGGAACATGTAAGGTAGGCTAGAAACAAACACACTGGAAAGAAAATTAGAATCATATCTGGCTTACCACTGACCATCAGAGCCTTTGTTATTTTATTTTATTTATTTTTTAAAAGATTTTTATTTATTTTTATTTGAGAGTGACAGAGAGAAAGAAGCAGATATAGAGTGAGAGAGAGAATGGGCGCGCCAGGGCTTCCAGCCACTGCAAACGAACTCCAGACGCGTGCGCCCCCTTGTGCATCTGGCTAACGTGGGTCCTGGGGAATTGAGCCTCGAACTGGGGTCCTTAGGCTTCACAGGCAAGCGCTTAACCGCTACGCCATCTCTCCAGCCCACCTTTGTTATTTTAGAACACAGAGAGTTTTCTGAAATATTTTAAGTGCTGAACGTATCCACAAGTTGGGGGCTGAGATATTGCTCAGCCTGTAAAATGCTTTCCAGACCTAAATTCACATCTCCAGCATCCATGCAGAAGCCAGGCATAGTGGCAGACACCTGTGACCCCAGTGCTGGGGAAATGGAGACAAGTGATTGCAAGAGCTTACTGGCTAGCTATTCTAACAGAATTTATATACTCAAGGTTCAGTGAGAGACACTGTCTCAAAAATAAGGTGGAGAGGACTGGAGAGATGACTTAGTGGTTAAAATGCTTTCCTGCAAAGCCTAAGGACCCAGGATAAGCTCCCAGGAACCCAAGTAAGCTAGATGGACAAGATGACTCTTGTGCACAAGGTCTCACATATGCACAAGATGGCACATGTGTCTGAAATTTGATTGCAGTGGCTAGAGGCCCTGGCGTGCCGATTCTCCCTCTCTATAAATATATTTTTTAAATTAAAAAATAAGGTGGAGAATAATTCAAGAAAATACACAGTGTCAACCTTTGGCTTCCACATACATGTGTATACACACATACACACACACACACACACACACACACACACAAGCACATGCACACATAAACATTAAAAACATTAATAAGCTAAAATCTAGTTGTAATCTAAGCTACAATGTGGTCATCAAAATGTAGTTGCAGGGCTGCGGAAATGGCTTAGTGGTTAAAGCATTTGCCTGTGAAGCTTCAGGACCCCGGTTTGATTCCTCAGGACCCATATATGCTAGATGTCCATGGGGACACATCCCTCTGGAGTTCATTGCAGTGGCTGGAGGCCCTGGCATACCCATTCTTTCTGCCTCTTCCTCTCCTTCTCTATCAGATAAATAAATAAATAAATTAATTAATTAATTAATAATAAACTATTTTAAAAATGTAGTTGCTTAGCATTACAACATACCCAATATCCAGTATACACACTGATTTCAATTTATAACATGAACTTATCTCTTCAACCAAATGCCACCTATTTCAACCACATAATAGTTGTTCATGAAAAGAATAGCTTCATGTAAAAATAACAAAAGATAAAAAGACCAAGAAGTCAGAAACAATTTTTGGTTGCCATTTGAAATTCTTTTAGGGAATCATAATAAATCATAATAAACATAACATCTTATAAAATCAGGGGTTTTTTTAGCTATACTTTGATATATCTTGGAATAAACTACTGTTAAGAAGCCACAAACATAAAAACTAGCATGCATAGTAGGTTCCCAATGAATGTACTTTCAACAGAATGAACTTCATGCAAAGGAACACAAGAGCTTAATATGGATGAGTTCACTGAATGAGAAATCAAAAAGACTGACCAAGTAGTAACACAATAAATGATGTAACACAGTTTGGGACAGTTAAGATGTTGTCACTTTGATCTGTTTAGTAATCCACAGAAATCCTTTTCTGGGTAGGACTCTGAGGTTGCTTCCAGGAAGGATTAACTGAAGGAGGAAGTCCTTCCCACAGAATGAGCCCCAGAGCTGGTGGCCCCTCTCAGAGAGGGACTTTATATAACGAATCTCTGGGTGAAAAGAGCCCCTTAGTTCCTTCCACTTGGCTGCCGGAGCTGCTTGCTGCCTTCCATCTTGGACTGAAGACCATCACAGACTGAAGACCAGAGTCAACTGAAGACCCTCATGGATCAAAAACCAGTGGCTCCTCAGGAAGCCTCCAGGCCTTCAGTGGCAGATCAGGACTGCTGAGACATCTGGCCACGTGGACTGAATAGTTACAAGGTCCCTTGATTCTCAGGCCTGTAACTGCTATTAGACTACTGTAAGATAATCCAATAAATTCCCTTTTTAATATAATTCATTCTAGCAGTTCTGTTCCTCTAGAGATCCCTGACTAATACACAGTTACATTAAACTTTTTCCTCAAACTATCAATTTCAAAATAAAATAGTTTTTCTATAATTTATATGCATATACTGTTTAGAAACCTATAAGATTGCTATGAGGTTATATACTCTTATTCCCAGTTTACAGATAAGGAAGCCAATTTTAAATGAGAAATTAATGGCTCAGTTAGCTTCTAAACATATATGTCCAAACATTTCCTCAGTACATTCTCTAATCTTCTCATCTTCTCATCAGTCATATGCTTTTACCATATACTACATATATTAATTGGAGTGATTATACCCCACTCTTTCCCTAAAGCACATTTTAGATTGATTTGCAAAAACTCATATATGTTGGCTTATCACTACTGCCTTTATCTTGTATGGAATTAACTAGCACATATAAGGAATTTCATATTATTGACTGAGAGAATGAATGAATGAATACCTTTCATTGTGTTAAACTAACTTTTCCTCAGCAAACAAAATAATACTAAAATGAATGGATTAAAAACTTGTGATGGTCAAATTCAAGTGTTTATGCTTTCTTTTTCAAGCAAGTCACATATTTTCTCCTATTGATTTGCTCTCATAGATTTCTTGACATCGCAACAAACCTGTGAGAATATTGAAGATACATTGTCCTACACAGTCAACATAACAACCCAAGTCCAATGTAAATTTCTCCCGTAGCCTGGGTGTGTTTATTTCTTTCCTCTTGTACCTTCCTAGAATGGTAGTCAAGGCATAAGATAACCTTCTTTCCTAGGTAAACAACTTGAATGTAAATTTTTATGAGCATAAATGTTTACATTAAAGCAATATCCTTTACAAACATAAAGGTAACAGCACAGGATGATAAGTAAAACTGTGTCTAACTTTTTCCTGCTTTATGTGCTTTTTCCTTCCTTACTAAATCACAGAACATGGGCTGGAGAGATGGCTTAGCAGTTAAGTGCTTGCCTGTGAGGCCTAAGGACCCTGATTTGAGGCTCAATTCTTCAGAAATCACATTAGCCAGATGCACAAGGGGGTGCACATGTCTGGAGTTCATTTGCAGTGGCTGAAGGCCCTGGTGCACCCATTCTCTTAATCTCTCTCTCTCTCTCTCTCTCTCTCTCTCTCTCTCTCTCTCTCTCTCTCTCTCTCTCTCTCTCTCTCCCTCTCCCTCTCCCTCTCCCTCTCCCTCTTTCTCTCTCTGCCTCTTTCTCTCTCTGTCTGTCACTTTCAAATAAATAAATAAATAAAAATTTAAAAAACACAGAAAACTGAGTCTAGAAGACTCTAGAGGGCCAAGAGGTAACTAGTAAACACGATTTATAATTTATCCTTAGTGAAAAGCAATCCTCCTACTTGGGAGTAAATATCAAAGGAATTAATTAAAATAGTAATGGATTGACAAGTACCTTCACTTCTTGCTTTTAACAAATTGCCCACTTACTCTCATTGAACTGAAAGACCATATCAATTAGATATAAGTTGATTTTTTTTTTTTTTTCAAGGTAGGGTTTTGCTCTAGCCCTGGCTGACCTGGAATTCACTACATAGTCTCAGGGTGGCGTCAAACTCAGAGATCCTCCTACTTCTGCCTCCCAAGTGCTGGGATTAAAGGCATGTGCCACCACACCCAGCTGTATAAATTGATTTTAGTACTGGTGCTGGTAAAATCAATACCTTGGCCTGAATTTTTATTTGACTCCTCACATAAAACTATGAAGAAAAGAAGTCAGCTAGGAAGTCAGTGAAACTAGCCTATCAGGAAGGCCATGAACCAAATATATTTCTTTAAAATCTTTCCATGTATGCTGTTCTTTTCATCTTAAAACTAAAATAATGAAATCTTCTACACTTAGGTCGCAGATGAAAAGTGCTATTCAAACTGATCAGAAAAATACATAGTCTGCAGAGATCCGTGTGTGTGTGTACCTGTGCATGTCCATGTGTGTTTGTAGATGCACATGCATATGTGTGCATATCTGTCTATAGTTTAGGGGACTTCAAGTGTCATTCTTCAAGCACATGATCTATCTTTTATGAGTCAGGGTCTCTCATTGGTCTTCTATTCATCAATTAGGCAATACTGGCTGGCCAGAGAGCCCAGGGATACTCGTGAGTCTGTGTTCCCATTGCAGGGATTACGACATGCGCCACCACACCTTATATTATTAGGTGGGTGCTAAGGACAAACTCAGGTCTTCTGCATGCAACCCAAGCACTTTACCCACTGAGCTCTTTCTCCCACCCTGCCAACACAAGTGTTTTATAGGCTGAAAAACTTTCACATTCTCCATGAACATTAATTATAGCACATTACATTAAGGCCATATTTAATTCATTTAGTCCTTTTCTCAAACACAGGTGATTTACTTAATGCTTTTGTATGCAGCTGTTCTAAAAGTAGAGACAATGAGAGCATAAGAGAATCTGAATAACCCAGAAAATTATGCCCAAACCAGGAGAGAGATATACAGATGTTTTAAGATTGTCAAAGGAGCTAGGATCTCTTCATCATACCAGAGTTTTACATTACCATAGTATATAAAATTGTATAGCCAGATGGATAGAATTTTAGTTAAATTGTCCTTTTCACACTGAAAAAAAAAAACAATCATGATTTTATGCTTTTCATACTGGCTGTTCTCCATTTGAGTCATCCTCTTCATTTTTTTTTATTATTTCTCTTTTTTATTAGTCATGTATATAGTGTGTACACAGCCATGACAGTACCGTTGTTAGTCTTCTCCCTGTCATCCCTCCATGAGGATTGTGGGTGTTGCATTGTGGGGGTGGCCATCAGTTATAGGGGAGAGACAATGTCTCTGTGCATAATGACCCAACTTATGGCTCTAACAATCTTTCTGCCCCCTCTTCCATGAATTTCTGTGAGCCATGCTGGGTTCATTTTAGGTCTATTTCAGTGACAAGGTCTTGGGAGTCTCTGGGTCTCTGGATGTCTGATTTGGTAGGAGTTGAGTGTTCTCTGTGTTTATCTTCTTTACCCTTGTGCTGATACCAGGTTCGCTGAGAAAGCAGCTCATGCATCTACTTCTTTCTACTGCCTTAGCTCTGCCGGTGGAAGCGGTGTGGCTGGGCAATAATAGCCCAACCATAGTTGCTGAAAAGCAACTACTGAAAGCAAATTGTTTTTACAATTTTTTTTTGCATTAAACATGGAAATGTACTTTTCCCAATCCTAGCAAAGTACATGGCCATCCATGTATTCTGCTAACTTCCAGAGTTGATAGGATTTTAAAATCTGGCTTCCTGTCTCTTGGAGACTATAATTACAGGCATGAGTTATTATTCCTGGCAACTGTTTCTGTTTTAAAACACCTGATTGACATTGTAAATATATTAACTACCAGTGACAATGTTCATTTTAAAATAGTTAATTTTATGCTACTCACTATATGAAATTAAATGTTCTAAAGGAAGCAAGGATTTTGAAGAATCTGAAAACTGGTTTAGTTTACTTTGTGGAATGATCCAAGCTATAATATCTTTTAAGTATTACATTTTGCATCAAAATAATCTAAAACTTTAATCTCTAGCATTTAAAAGCAAAAACTTAAAATGCATTATTCAAGATCATGGGACAAGATCACAGCCAGTGCTTTATTCAACACTTAGTCATAATATCTTCTTTCTACCCTGTGTTACTCAGTAATTACATGGAAGTCTGGAAGACAAGAAGGAGACATTTTCCTGTTCTATGCAACTAGCCAAACCATGGAAAGGGAACAAATGCTGAAACTTAGTTATAGGAATGAGTTAATCCGGTTTTACTAGGTGCTAAAACACCACCACATATTAATTGGTGTGCAAACTCAGTTTGTAGACCTTTAAGAAAATATGAACAATAAGAATGACAGAAAAAAATGAAAAGTATGGCAAACTTATTGTTTACAATGATGAAGGTTTTCTCCACAAGGGCATCATGTTATTAGCCTTTTTATTTTAAATAAATCATCAAACAAACATCAAGTTATCCTGGGTAGAGGTGAATCATTGGTAGAGTACTGCGGGTCTTATCACATCACCATTAGTCTAACACCAGCTCTATGCTTACAAACCATACAACCCACAAAGGTTATTAAAACACAGTTGTCAAGCAACCAGAAGAGCTTGCTGAGCCCAGGGAATCAGTAGAGGATGCCAGCTGCTAAAGTGACACAGGTACAAAAATGAAGTTCCAAAGTATAACAGGCCTGGCCAGGAAGATGGATCTCTATAAGATAGGAGAGTTTATAGAGCCTCAATAAACTGCTTCCATTCCTAGGTAAATATCACCTACTCATCTAACCCTGCTTTTTATCTCTGTCTACATTCTGCCCTTACATATTTATCATTTGTTTCCCATTTAGAATGAAGAACTTTTAAAATTCATAATCCACAGAATTTGGGTTTGCTAGTAGAACGAGAAAATAACAAATCTGAATCAATACTTTGCCTGTTTTTCTCCTCTTACCAAGGCCATGTGGTTACTTCAGGGAGAATATAGCATGAAAGAAAGAGTTTACAGTTAGAATGTAATGTCTGCTTTGTCCTGACTCTTGTTTTTTTTTTTTTTTTGCTTTTGTTTCATTAATTCATTTCATCTTAATCATCCCTATTAATTTTGAAGAATTTGAAGGAAGGAGACAATCTGGAGTGATCTAATTACTAAGAGTTATTTGCAAATTAAAAATGGTAAGATTTAGAGTATCAGGGCTGTAGAAATGGCTTAGTAGTTAAGGCACTTTTCTGAAAAGCCTAAGGAACCAAGTTCAATTCCCCAAGTACCCACGTAAAGTAGATACACAAGGTGGCTCACGTGTCTGGAGTTTGCTTTCAGTGGCTGGAGGCCCTGGCATGCCCATTCTCTTTCTATATATATCTGACTCTTTCTCTCTCTAAAATAAATAAAACATTAAAAAAATAGAGTATCAAACTTTTCTATCTATAGTAAATATTTTTATTCTATTTCAGAAATTGCTCTTACAGGGTATAACCTTGGGACAAGATCCAATCTGGAGATAATTCCATCTTTCTCTACATGTTGGGAAGGCTTTCACTTGATGCTTTCTTACATGGCCTTGTTACCTGATATGTGGAAACTGTCTCTATCCTGGGCAGTATGGCATGTACCAACAATGATTTTTTTTTTCTTATGGTGAGTTTTAATGTTGCTATTATTTCAAAAGTCCATAGTACTTTAAAACTGTTATGTATAATCAAGTTGAAAGGCCAAATAATGACTCCTCCTCATTGGCACACCATCAATACAGAGATGCTAGCTATTTCTTGGTATTCTTTAAAGCTTTCAGCATACATTGATATTCATCTATTGATCAGACATTGAAACCTCTACATTAAAACTGGGTACTGTGATCTTTCTATAATGATATAGATAGCAGTTTATATTAGAGGATAAAGAAGCCTATTTACTTATCTTGCTATAATTATTTAAATTATCTTCTAGAAATTAGAGGATATTTTGCTTTTTATAGAAATTTAGATTTGTTGTTGAGAATTAATCAACACTGCAGTCTTTTTATGTTTTTGAACTTTTGTGGGCATTGGTTTATTTATTATTTATTTTTCAGTTTTTATTATTATTGCCTTTTGTTTTTATTGTGTGTGCATGTGTAAATTATATTTATTGTTTTCTAATAATTTTTGAAATAACTTCTTTACTTGGTATTTCTTTATGTACTTAACTTTGATTTTAGTGAAATTGATTCCTTTGGTAAGAAAAATGGATATTGTAGTCATTACTTTCCTTTGTTCATCACCTATAACTGTAAAATGCAAACAGTTTGACTGAAATAGTCACTAGTAATCAGTTTGGATGATGTAATCTATAGTTCTGCCTTGGTCTTTGAAATTTGAGCTTAAATGATGGTAATTTGTGGATAGATGAGTCATTTTCCTTAAATACTTACCCTTGTTTTATGTCATACCACAGTTAAATATAAATGCATATTTGACCTTTGACAAATGTGCTCATTAGTAAATCTTCATAAATGCTTCCTGATCCAGAGTTCAGATTTAGGCATGGTCAGTTAAACATAGGTTTCAAACATAAAACAACTGGGCTGGAGAGATGGCTTAGTGGTTAAACGCTTGCCTATGAAGCCTAAGGACCCCGGTTCATGCCTTGATTCCCCAGGACCTACGTGGGCCAGATGCACAAGGGGGCACACGTGTCTGGAGTTCGTTTGCAGTAGCTCGAGGTCCTGGTGCGCCCACTCTCCTCTCTCTCTCTCTCTGCCTCTTTCTCTGTCACTCTCAAATAAATAAATACAAATAAACAAAAAAAATTAAAAAATATGTAAAACAATTGACTGAGCTGGGCATTGTGGTGTACTCAGGAGCCAGAGGTAGGAGGATCACTGTGAGTTTGAGGACTACATAGTGAATTTGAATTCCAGGTCAGCCTGAACTAGAATGAGACCCTACCTCAAAAAGCCAAAAAGCTCCCTGGTGCCCAGTAGAACACAGAGCAGATTCCTTTCTTCATGTTTTGGTCCTGTGTTCCATTGCTCTTTCTTATCTAATGTGATTGTCACGTGTGTCAAACGCTTCTTCTCACTAAGGTGAAAATGAAACAAAAGGTATATTTATCCATTGCTTTATATCCTGAAATAGCCAAAATAAATACACAAGTCACCACAGGGAACATGGTGCTCGCCATTTTCTAAGTGCAGTTAAAGGCAGACTAAGCCCAGATGGGAATTCTTTGACCAGCAGGGTTATTAGCCAAGCATCTCCAAAACCCCTGTCTGCAGGAAAATATTTATAAGAAAGGTTAAGTTGGTAGTATGTTTCTGATAGAAGTGCCTCAGTCACCATAGAAGACTGGTAGCTACTTAGAGTCTAAGCAGTTGTATTTTATGAATGATACAACCTTTGTTCAATTTGAAAGGATTTGCCAGTTCCCATCTTAATCAAAGTTTTTAAATGCAAACATAAAGCTCTGTAAGTTAACAATGGTTCGAGTTTGTAACTCATCTATAGTTCAGACATTCTGTCATTTGGAGTGCACTGTTTAAATCAGATTTTTTTAACTTACAAATTATTTTCAGTAGTAGTTTTCACTATGTTCACTTGTAAATAATTTCTACTATATTGTTTGGAATGTGAAATTTGACATATAAATTCTGTAAGCTTTCATTTAGCAACTGATTCTTATTTTGTGTTAAAATTAAATATCAATAATAAATGACTGTTATAAATTGTACTTATTTTTGCAGTTGTTATTCTAAACACTTAAATGAAAACACCTCTTCCAGGTCTGATTTTCCCTCACCTATGCAAACAAGGACCTGAATCAGCACTTTACCCAAGCATCAAGGCTTGCCTATATTTTCACTATATTAGAATACTTTTCAAATTAACAACCTGTCCATGTGATCTTACAAAATCTTGATCTGTTGGCTCATTGTAGGTAATACCACTGACTACCTTGGTGAATTCAAACCCATTTGAAGGCATGGTGTGAATAGTATGGTGATTCTGGGATATTGAAACAGCATAAGGTCAGATCCTGCACCCTGAGCATTAAGTGTATGGATGGCAGAAGGGCCATTGTCTTCCCTTTCAAACTGAGATGGAAAGCAGATCCCATTACACACTGTGATTCTCTGTCTGATGGTTTAGAGGCAAAGTGGGATTCTCATTCTGAGAATAAAGAGCTCTCGGGCTAATTTTTCCATCCTATTTAAATAAGGATGAAATGTCCTTTAGCAAAATTATAAGTGGGAAAGTTTTCTTAGTGGTACAGGATGGTGGTAAAGTGAACACACATCTACAATTCAGAATTAAACCTTTCTAGAAATGTTCTGTTTCAGGAATCACACCCAGCATGTGAACGGTAAGCATGAGTCAGCAGGTTTCTTGCAGGACTGTAAGAGCTGTTGAATTGCTTGTGAGAGACGCCAGTTTGGCTTACTTGGTTTCATACCTTCACAGGACCTGCCTCAAGAGCTTGCCCCCCCCCCATATATAGCATTACCAAAAACTGGACATAGCAATGTTGCGTGATTACAGATTTTGTATCTGGCTATGCTATTCTGAATGGAAAGATATCTTCAGTCTTCACCCCCAACCGCTAGCTTGTTCCCACGGTGACTGTGGCAGCTTTGGTCCCCTGTGGTCTGTATAGTAATGCTCTTGTATCTACACAGATATGGAGTCTTTGGCATTGCTGAGGTGACATGTAGACAGAAAAAATAACTGCCTTGTGGCCCCTTGTACATAAATATTTTAAAAGTAAATAAAACAGACACTTTTGTTGTTTGTACTGTGTTCATCAGGCTGGCCAAGGATTCTTGTCCATGCTGCCATAAAACCACTAAGATTACTGAGGCTTATGATATTGTATGTGGTCCTCACATGGGCATGACAAGCAGTTTATCTATCCAACCTTATTCATGGTTAGTCTTTGTATTGTTTTGCTCCTGTGGACATTGAAGCCAGACCACTATTTTCTTTTGAGTTGACAGGTTCCAGAGGCATAATATAAGGATGAGCAGAGCCATGGGTAATTGTTACTACTTCCTTATAAATCATGCTCATTTGAATTCAGATATCTAGGATTATAGAGCCTATTTTAGGTATATTAAAAGAAGCCACTTGCCTGTTACATGAGTTTTTAAAACTTACAATGTCTCACTTATGGTCTAGTAGGATAGTGAAGTTATGCTAGTACATAAATCAAATTATGTATCAGAAATTTTGAAACCAAACTAGGAAAAATGTGAACTATGATATGATCTTTAAATTTTTAAGACAGGCTTTCATGGTTCTTTTTTTTTTTTTTTCAAATCTGGAACAAAAAGGGAGAAAACACTTTACATAAATTTTGTTTCTTCCAGACATTTGCAAGTGATATTGTCTTCATTGTTGGGTAGTTTCAAGTGTGTGCTGTAAGCCAAGGAGCTATTACAAACATGGTACCTATATTAACTCATTTAATAACCTGAATACCTCTTTGAGATGTATGCTATTATTATACTTCAGAGCCAAATGAGTTAGGCTCTCTGTGGCTGGACATCCTGCACACATGCTTTCACTTCTGTACATTCCTTTATCTTTTATCTGCCAAACACCAACACTTACGAGTGATCAATTGCAGACATCCACTGAACAACCTATATAGAAAACAACTAATGAAATAATGCCATTTTCTATGTTTTATCTTTATTTTAAAGAGAGAATATAGGTTCATGATAAGGACACAAAATCTAGAAGTAGATTGGCTGTGTTATCTCAGTAATGTGACGTTGAACATGGCATTCAGCCTAGTATGTGACGATTCCTTTCAAACATGAGAATGATCATCTTAGCAACTACCACATAGTTCTGAGGATCATAGGAGTTAATACATTGCTTTTATAGCACTGCCTAAGACATAGGAAACTTCAGAGATCTTTATTTACAATCAGAGAGAAATGAGATTGACAGAGAGTATGGGTGCACCAGGACCTCTAGCCACTGCAAACAAACTGCAGGTACATGTACCACTTTGTGCATATGTCTGCACATGGGCACTGGGTAATTAAACCAAGTCACCAGGCTTTGTAGACAAGGACCCCCTCCAACTGATGAGCTATATAAAACCCTATTGCTGAAGACTTCATATGCCTAAGTGGCTCAGTGACTGAGAAATCAAGCTGACCCTAAGCAAGAAACCTTCTCCCTATAGCCCAGCCAACTGAAAGCTGGAAAAAGCTGCACTGTATGAAGTCTTATGGTAGACCGAAGTCATCAGCAGTAAAAACAGTGGACAAGTTTGGCCTGTCAGGTCAAATGACAGAACTAGTACAATCGTGGCACATCTGCTCTGGGGGAAACCAACTGCTCTCTAATTGGACCGAAGGCCCACTGTATGGGAGGGAATACATGCCTGGTACTAAAAACCTAATCAAAAGATTATGGCAGGGCCAGTCATGAGCCTTAGGGGTATAAAGTCTGCTCTTGTCTAGATAAATGCATAAACTACTCTCACCAAATTGCCCTGAATGTACTACACTTAATGTTCATATTCATATATTAATGCTAATCTCACTTCTGGTTAGAGAAAGCTTCTCTTTTCAGATAGTGGTGACCACTGGGATCATCCAAAAGGCAACATAGTGCTGAGAAGAAGGAACAGAGGAGTGTCCGTCACTGAAACATCTCACACCCTCCAAGGCTCAGGGTCCATTGCGGAAGAGGTGGTGGAAAGAATGTAAGAGCCAAAGGAAGGGTAGTACTTCTTACATACAACTGTCTGGACAGAACTTGGCCTCAATATCCAAGACCTCTCAGTGCCTACCAAAACTCTCATAATAGGAGAAAAAGATGATTATCAAATTAAAAGAGAGACTAATGGAGAGAGGGAGGGGATATGATGGAAAGTAGACTTATGAAGCTGAAAGTGGGGGAGGGGAGGGAAATAGCATGGTTTGTTGCCTGTAAGTATAGAAGTTGTCAATTAAAAAATATGTATATATTTAATAAAACTATACTATGACCACATAACACAAAGACATGCCCATAGAAAAGATATAGTCTTTGCAGTAAATGTCTTCTGGAGTGGGGGAGGGAATAAACATGAGACATGAGACATGAGACATGATGAAGAATAAAATAAAGCACAAGCAAGGCCTCTGAAGATCAATGATGAGATATATGACACATTCATACTTTTATTAGATATCATGCGAAAATACGAAAGATATGACATAGGCATGTTTGCAAATCTCAAAATGCTAAATGTAACAAGAAGTTCTCAGTTCACACACCACAGTTGCTGAGGAGTCACTCTGTAGATGTATATTTATTGATTATTGACAAGCAAAAATACAGAGGTAACATGCATTACCTGCTGTAAAATTCATATGTATCATAAATCTATCCATGAGTACTTCAGTTATATGCCTCAAAGTGACATCAGATGTACTGGGACCAGCAAAACGGATGTGATTGTTTATCGCAGTGGAGACAGAGCGCACTGACTCCTACCCACAGCTTCTTCTGACACAGGAAAGCTTTCCACATGATAATTAGGACTATTGTCTATGGCACCTCATGCTATATAATTATTTTTTATATTTATTTATTTTCCAACAGAGACAGAGAGAATAGGCATTTCAGGTCCTCCAGCTGCTGCAAACAAACTCCAAATGCATCTATCACTTTGTACATCTGGCTTTATGTGGGACTGGGCAATTGAACCTGGGTCATTAGGCTCTGCAATCAAGTGCCTCATTCACTAAGCCATAACTCCAGCCCATCATGCTATATAATTATTAAGCCTTATTACTTCTAATCCTTCCTAATGTATTGTATGGTGTAGCAAATATATTATCCCATATTACTGTATAACTTAAACATATCAGCTAGGATATTTTCAATACATAGTAACTAACAGAAAAGATTTATTTATTTATATATGTACATATAGAGACAGGGAGAGAGAGGGGGAGGGAAGAAGAAAGAGAGAGAGAGGGAGAGAGATAGAGAAGAGAGAGAGAAAATCTGACATTGACTTTAGGCAGGGACCTGAGCTTGCAATGCAGTGAAACTAATTAAGCTTCACCTTCTTCTTTGCTCTTTCTAATATTGAAATATCATGTAGTAAGGCAGGCAACCCACACATCCACAAGAAGTTCCACTGATGGTATATGTGACTAGTAGTTAGGATACTGTGTATTTGTCTTAACTGCTTTCAACACAAAATTCCATTTGCTATTCATTTGCTCTAGCCGCTCCTTTTTGAACTTGTCTTGAAAAGAACAGTGGTTATCTTCATCTTCTGTCTCTGAGACAATCTCCATCTTCTGAATGATGAGTTTGATGAGCTCATGCTGCTTTTCCAGGAGAGAAGTAACATCCTTCAGCCTGTAAAATCATACATGTTTCTAAGTTCATTTTAAACTATTCTGTTAGTCCTTCTTTTTTTCTGACTACAGAAGGATATAGGAGCTAGTTATATATATATATATATATATATATATATATATATATAAAATATATATATATATATATATATCAGATTAATTGTGCTTAGATTATAGCCTCATAATAGTTATTGCATTTTTGAAATTGAAGCAATTTTCCTAAAGTGACACAGTTAGTTTGTGGCTAATTGTTGTTGCCAGTTATAGGTTAGAAAAAAAAAATAGAAAAACAACACTTGAATGGAATGAAGAAACAGTGTTCTGAGGGTCACAGTATATAATTGATTAGAAATCTAAACTCAGGTAAACAACCCTAAGAGCCCTCATGCTTTAACTTCTATCTACTATGTGCAAAATCTCCAGGGATTCTACAACCTTTTCAGAGCTTAGTTGGATGAAGTTAGCTCACAAAGGTAACAGGTGACAATGATGTCCCCAAGAGTAAGGAGATCAACATTTATTTTTCATTTGTTTCTCCTTCAAAGTCAAACTGCGGGTATAGCCATGATAATTGGTTAAATCTAACAATGTCTCCTGGTTCCCAGTACATGAGCTAGATCCATCAATTATTCCTGACTTCTTGTAGAAAAGAAAGACCAATATAAAATGGAATGTCATCATAATTTAAGAATCTTACACCTCACACATACATATAGAAAAAAATACATACCGGTATTTCTGTTTCAGTACTTCCATTTCTAAGCATGTATCAGTATTTGGTATTTCTTGTTTTGTTTCTTGGGTATAAAAAAACCAATGAAAAAATCGCTGTGGGATAAAACAAAATAGTTAATCAAGTTGAATTAAATTCAGGAACTATTTCCCAAATACATACCAAAATTTAGCCACCAAATCAGGCTTACTGAAACAAATACCCAAGATGTTACAGGGGTCAACTTCCAAAGGCTTATAATCTACCATTAGAGAAAGTCATGTGAAAAATTATCAATGGACTGAACACATGGTTCAGTGGGTAGAGCACTACCTGCATCATTATAAGGACCTGAGTCCACAGCCCCAGAACCCATGTAAAACACTAGGTGTGGTGGCACTTGCCTTTAATACTAGTGCTAGGAAGGTTCAGTCAGATAAACCCTGGGGCTCAGTGGTTAGGCAGTCTAGCCAAATCAGTGAGCTCTAAGGTCAGTGAGACACCTTGTTTCAAAGAATAAGCTATCAATGAAGGCTTACATAATCGATAAAAGAAAAACAATGCGTACATATAATATTAGATGGCATAAATTGGGGGTGAAAGATTATTTGATAATAGGCTTAACAGGCTCATGTTACAAATTCTCATCAAATAACCATAATGCACTATGAGTGGTATTATTCTATTTACAAATAATAATTTTTTTGAAACTGATCCACTTTATTTTCCAACATAACTAAACCAATGAACAAAATTTCATATCTAAAAATTTCTGAAATAAAATTTTAGAAAATTTTGTGTAAATTCGATGTCCTCTATTTTTCTTTCAAGTACTACAGGTGGAACCCAAACCTTGGTGTGTGCTATGCAACTGCTTTACCACTGAACCATACGTCTAGATTAATTTAGTGTCCTTAAAAAAAAACAAAACAAAACAGGTAACTAAAGAAACTTAAGGGCAGATGTAAAAAGACTAAGAATGAGATAATTCTAGGAGTCCAGACATGGAAAGATGGACTAGACTGTACAGGCAAATGAATGGTAGTTATAGAACTGTAATGGAGGACTCCAGAGAAGAACCAGGACCTGTTTGTTCTTTCTCTGTAGGAAATGTGAAGATGGGTGACACATCGTAGGAGTGAGTTGGGTGTTGAGCAATCTGAAGGTGAAGCAGCTCTGTGACAGACAAGTGAAGAGACACATGGGTCTGGACCTCAGAGAGGAGCTCTGGGCTGGAAAAAGAAACTAATGGACTGTCAGAGTTTCAGTTTGAAGACAATGCAGAGTTAGAATAAATCCAAGGCTGAAATTTAGATAGAAATTATCATTTTGTAAGTACACAAGGGGAAAAAATTTGGGGAAGAAGTCACTGAGATGGAGGACCATAGACCTGGTCAGAATTAACACTTTCAAGTTCTACTGTCAGAGTGGCCTCTTTTCCATCATGATACTTGGATCACTTTATATCTTCTGCAATGGAAAGTCTTCACATACACGTACACTGTGTTCTTTACTGTGTATTCTATACACATGAATGTATGTACACAGATATGGACATAAATCTACACATAAACGTATTTGGCAAGTTACCAGGAGAAACAAATACAGTATAACACCCCAGCAAAGGGTGCTGAAAGGATATGGCTGCCCGACCACACCTGTCTTCTCTCACAGAGATGTGGGTGTATTTAATGCAGATGCTTTGAATGAACAAACATCTCACTCCCAAGTTTATTTTCACATTATGTGTTAATTATGTACTTTTTAAAAAAGAGTGTAACTGCTTTTCCTATAGGCAGAGTAGAATCCAAGCCTTTAAAAGTGCACTGATGACAAACGAGGTGTGGTGGTTTGATTCAGGTGTCCCCCATAAACTTAGGTGTTCTGAATGCTAGGTTCCCAGCTGATGGATATTTGGGAATTAATGCCTCCTGGAGGGAGTATATTGTTGGGGGCGGGCTTATGGGCCTTATAGCCAGTTTCCCCATGCCAGTGTTTGGCACACCCTCCTGTTGCTGTGGTCCACCTTACGTTGGCCAGGGGGTGATGTCCACCCTCTGCTCATGCCATCGTTTGCCCCTGCCATTGTGGAGCTTCCCCTTGAGCCTGTAAGCCAAAATAAATCTCTTTTTCCCAGAAGCTGCTCTTGGTTGGGTGATTTCTACCAGCAATGCGAACCGGACTGCAACACGAGGCTAGCACAATAAATGGATGTCAAGAAGCCTCATCCACATCATGCTTCCTTATGTGTACTTACTAATATCCTCCCATGTTGAGGTCTGTTGGGATACACGGTGGTAGATTTCTGATCAACTTTGCGTAAGTACCAAAGTGGTAGCTTTTTCTCTAAGTTGGTGTGTAGTTCCACCTAAAATGCACATTGGGTTTGACAGACTCATTAGCTAGTGCCTGGAAGTCTTATATCCTGCAGAGATGATCATCACCATGGTAAAATGAAATGATTCCTGTGCTTTACACATAATAGCTGGGCTGGCCAGGCTTCCTGGGCAGAGCACTCCATCACCTTCCCCTACCTCTCATCCCCTCACTCACAGGCCAGGAGAATAATGTGCAAGTGAAGGGGGCAAGTGGCTAAAGCAGCTTCTGTGAGTCCACAGGTGTTTACAGTTCAAGAACTATAATCAACTGGTAGCCTGTGCTCTTCGGGGTTGCAATCCTACCACACAGACTTTTCTGGAAAGTGTGCGGAGTACGAGTACATAATCAGACAGGAAAGAAAAAATGTTCGTAACTAAGGGACACATGGTAAGCTGTTTAAAAAAAAAAAAGTAGAACTAGCATTCCTAAGATAATTCTGATTTTTCTGGCTATAGTACCAGGTACAAAATAGTTTACCCAGGATGTACATTGACTATAATTTCTGTTCAATGCTGTGCTTCATCTAGAATAAGGATCAGATACTATGCCATCCTGGGCTTTGTGCTGCTTGGAACCAGGGAGCAGAGACAAGACAACATAGGATCATGTTTTGCAACTCAATTCCATGGACACAGTAGGTTTCTGAGGCTATCAGGGCCCAGGATTTGGATCCAACAACTCTAATAGTCATAGCATTCTCTTCACTACTTTTAAAAAATTTATTTTCTGTACCTGATAACCATAAAATTCATATACTTTTGTTCTCTAAATGTATCAAGCTCTTTGCATAATGACTGCACAGTTAAAATCACAAAGCCTGATAGAGTTTAAAAATGAAAATGGCTTAATGTTTGACTGGGGAGATGGTTTAGCTATTAAGACTCCAGCCTGCAAAGTGAAAAGACCCAGGTTTAATTCCCCAGTACCCAAGTAAGCCAGATGCACAAAGTAGAGTGTGTGTCTAGAGTTAACTAGCAGTGGCTAGAAGCCCTGGCATTCCCTTCTCCTTGTATATCTGTCTCTTTCTTTCACAAATAAATAAATACAAATTTTAAAATGACTTAAAGTTAATTTTTGATGTCACATATTTAGTTTGTATTTATGTTGTCATATTTTAAATTTATATTCTTTATTTCCTCTGGCTTCTATGCTCAATTGCACTGCCTTTTGAATACACTGGAGCATTGTTGTATGACTAAATAACCTTGATGTAAAGCTTAGAAAACAATATCAAATAATGACACAAAGGAAAGAGAAGAGCAGAGAGAAAAGAAAATTATAGCATGGATTTTATTTTTCTTGAACCAGCTTAAGTTTTGAAATAGAGATATTTCAACTGGTCAACAGGTATTCTTGATGTACCAAATAGTCCTATTCAAATTTGAATTCAAACATAATGCCAGGCTGGGGAGATGGGTTAGTGCTACTTAAGGCAGTTGTCTACAAACCTTAATGAGCCAGGGTCAATTCCCCAGAACCCATTTAAAGCCAGATGCACAATGTGACACATGCATCTAGAGTTTGTTTGCAATGGCTAGGGGCCCTGCTGTGCCTATTCTCTCTCTCTCAAATAAATAAATATTTTTTTAAAAATTATTTATTTATTTATTTGAGAGCAAAAGACACAGAGAGAAAGACAGATAGAGGGAGAGAGAGAGAATGGGCGCACCAGGGCTTCAAGCCTCTGCAAACGAACTCCAGACGCGTTCGCCCCCTTGTGCATCTGGCTAACGTGGGACCTGGGGAACTGAGCCTCAAACCGGGGTCCTTAGGCTTCACAGGCAAGTGCTTAACCGCTAAGCCATCTCTCCAGCCCTCAAATAAATAAATATTTAAAAAGACAATGCTATTAGGAGCACAGAAATGACTAGTTTACAAGATTTAATAGCCACTGGCCTATTCAGTAACATTTGACTCTGGCAAAATTCATATCAAATTCCCTAGAAAAATTAGAGGACAGATGTAACAAGAGAACAGAACTTTATATAGTTACATCTTCAGCATTATTGGGGGCCATTTAATTACATGCCCCAATAGAATCTCAAGAAATATTTTGAACAGCTGTTCTATAACAAGACATAATACCTTATATTAGCTAGGTACAGTGGCACAGACCTGTAATTATAACACACAGAGGCTAAAGCAGGAGAATCATGAGTTTCAGGCCAATATGGACTACAAAATGAATTCAAAGCCAGTATGGACTATGAAGTTAAGACCTTGTCTCAGATAAATCAAAAAGCAAAACAAAACAATTCTCACACATATGCTATACTTGGTCCAGCAGCTAGTTACCTAGCTGTCTAATCTTGATATGTATGATGGCTAATCTTGGTTGTCAACAAGACAGGATTTAAACATCATGGAAACAGGTCTCAGTGAATGCCTGTGAGGAATCTTCTAGATTAGGCTAACTGAAGTGGGAGGAACCATCCTAAATGTGGGCAGCACTGCTCCATAGGCTGGGGTCCTGCACAGAATTAGAAGAAAGGGAGCTGAGCAAGAGCATTCATCTCTCTCTGCTTTGTGGCTATGGACTAAATGTGACCAGCTGTTTCCTGTACCTGTTGGACCACCGTAATGGACTATAATATCAAACCTTAAGCTGAAATAAACCCTTTCTGAAATTGATTTTGCCACAGCAACAAGAAAAGTAGCTAATACAATATATAAAAGGGAGTTAAGCAAATTCTTGACTCCTGTGTATAGTTTTCTCTAGGTCTAGGAGTTTTTAAAAACAATTGTGACTTTGATTATGGCAAGAATTCCAGAGAACACACAAACAGGCAGAGCATGGTAGTCCTCAGTATGGGAAAAGATAGTTAAGGAATGTGTTCTTAGAAAGTCAGCCATTCTTATGTGCAAATAATAATAATAGTATTTGTCTGAATACATTTTTTAAAAAGTGCAATACTTGGGCTGAAGAGATGACTTCCTGGTTAAGGAGCTTGCCTATAATGTCAAAGGCCCCAGGTTTGATTCTCTAGGACCCACATAAGCCAGATGCACAAGGTGGCACAAGTATCTAGAATTTGTTTGCACCAGCTGAAGGCACTGGCATGTCTATTCTCCATCAAACTCTTCTCTCTCTTATACATAAAATAATAATATTTAAAAATATATTTTAAAAATATATACTTACCTGCATAGCAATCCTCTTCAATGATGCATGTTTCTGGACCTCCGCAATGTCACCAACTGCCAAGCCAATCTGCAGTATGTCGCAAAGATTAATCATGGTCCTCATAAGAATTAATTTAAGGTTAATCTTAATCCATTCATGCTTTGTTAATCAAACATCTTAGACTAGTATATAAACAAAAGAAGCTTGCTTTTCACAGTTCTAGAAAGTCAAAAACAAAGGTTCAGTGTGTAATTACTGCTTTCTATATATTCTCAAGTGGCAAAGAGCTAGGAAGGTCAAAAACGTCCCCACATACGTTTTGAACCTATCACAGATCTTATTCATGATCACTCTGCCACCATAATAATCACCCAAAGGCCCAATATTCTGATACTATGACCTTGCTATGTGTCACCATGTAAATTTAGAAGGGGTATAAATATTCTTGGTGTGGCAAGGTCTCTGGCTAAGTGGAGGAATGAGATTTTGTAGTGGCTACAAAATGTTCTGCTAAGTTACTTTACATAAAACTGCAAACTCCATATATTTCAGTCATTTTACTCTTATTATGATGTGAGATATATAGATTAAGGTATAGTTGATTTAAAGATTAAATATTTAAATTTTGGGGAGGACAGACAGGTGTTCCACATTTCAATATGGTTAGAAGCTCCAAGTGAATAATAGCTAAGGTAGGTAAAAACTGACTTGCCCACATGGAAAAATTCAAACTTTAAACATGGTAAGTTAGGAGTTGATATCTTACCTATACTCTGTAGGAAAAGTTTGTTTCCTGGGGTAGATAAGGCTCTGGCTAGACATCAATTCAAAATTGTATGGCTAGATGTAATCATGCGAGGGGAATCTATGAGCTCAGATTTCCTGAGTTTCATTCACTTTTTTTTCCATTTATTTTTGGATACTTAGTCCCTGTCCTTGCTGAGTCGGAGTGCATATTTTTGTGCATTACTAGAGAGAAGCCAGTGTTTACTCTCTAGAAGCTAAAACTAAAGCAATCTCCATGAGAGAAAGACTCTACCTGTCCCAGTCACAACTGCATGCCTGAGGTTAAAACAAAGCAGGCACACAGTAAGAATGCTGGGGCTGGAGAGAGGCTTAGTGGTTAAGGCACTTGCCTGCAAAGCCTAAGGACCCAGGTTTGGTTTCCAAGAACTCATGTAAGCCAGATGCACATGATAATGTGTGTGAGTGCTTAGGGAGAGTTGAGTTATCATGAGAGGGTTTTCCAGGCAGAAGAAAGAGCCTATGCCAAGTCCTGAAGGAGAGGCATGAAAGAAAGGTGGAACAGTCCTGGAAAGGATGGTGACTGGGTAAGATCCAGACCACAGAGACCATAGTGTGAAATGCTGACATGTTCACTGGAAGTGTCTAAAGAGTTACAGGAAAAAAGTTAACAGATTCATTTTTAGGTAAAACCCAAGCTTAAAAAAAATTAATGTGTGTATGTGTGTGTGTGTGTGTGTGTGTGTGTGTGCATGTGTAAAGTATATGTGACATAGTGTATGATGTGTGGTGTATACACTTGTGTGTGCAGATGCACGCCTGTGTGTATGTGTGTGTGTGTGTGTGTGTGTGTGTGTGCATGTGTAAAGTATATGTGACATAGTGTATGATGTGTGGTGTATACACTTGTGTGTGCAGATGCATGCCTGTTGTGCACATGCAGAGATTAGAGAGGATACTGTTCCCCTGAACCTCCGAAGCCATGTACTGAGTAAACCTTCTCTCTTGGTCAGTTTGTGTTCTCACAGATTTTGTTTCAGTGACATGAAGGTGATACCAATCCCCCCATAGGAGGGATATTAAAGAGGCTAGGAATGACTATTATTAAATGTCCCACACAGTCAACAAATAGAGAATACAAAGAAAAAATTACTTACAAGTAAATTCATGAGTACAATTGGGACAAACATGGTGAAGGCAATAAGTTGGGCAAAAGACAGAGTTGGATATGCCAATTCTTTTCTTAAAAATGGTTCTAGGAAGGCATCACGGTAATTGATGTCTCCTAGCATCATGCTGAAAGTCTGGATTAAGGAAAGTAGTGGAGAACTGAAGGCATCCTAAGAAAGGAAGACAAGTAAACATGAGAAACAAGATGCCTAAATATAAAAAGTATTTTCCAGGGAACAAAGTGATGGTAACTATATTGGGAATTTTTTTAAGTCAGGCATGTAGCAGCTAAAAGGAAGTCATGTGAAATATTAATAAACTATAACCAAGTCACCCCAAATCTTTTGCACACATTTAGCAAATCTTTGTTCTTATATATACACTTTTGGCTAAGGTAAACCATCTAATAAAACTATACTTATCCTTACAATAAAATTATTTGAATGATATATCAGATAAAGACTAATCAAATTATGGGGCTATTATTAGTTTATTAGGCCATAGAGATTTAAGTATAAATATTTATATCCAATATTCACAGTACTCAAATTCCACTGTAGAGGAAAATACCTCACCTGTAAATTCAGGAGGACATAAAAACTAAGTCCAAATGCCAGAAGCAGGAAAATAAATACTCCTGTAGATCTCATCAATGTTTTAAAAATCACCTCCAGCATAACAATAAAAATGCCACAATTTTCAAACCTAGAAAAGTAAAACAATATATTAAAATATTTGCTTACTTTTGGATCAACTTATATTTTATTAAGCAACAGTACTTATATTAAATCAAGTACTATATTTCATAGGTGAAATTACTGAAGACAGTTGTTATGGAAAAATATGAAAATTCATTAGTAATCAAGTCTTCCTCTCAAGCTGCTAATCAAATTACTTTTTCTGTTCTTTGTGTTATAGCGCTCATCATTTTTTCACTTAGCCACTGGACAGTGCTTACTCAAAGTAGGAGAGCAAAAAATGAATCACTTTTCGTTATCAAAAACAATATGAACTGCTTAAGAAAGGAATCAAAGGCAGAAATTGTGTGGCATATCAAGTAGAGACTGATTAAATGAGCTCATGTGCTTGAAAGAAGAGTACCTGATTTATACCTATCTAACCTCATGATTTCTTTTGCTCACCTCCCAAGGACCTGTGTTGTAAAATGTTTGCACCGACAACAGATGCAACATCTGGTCACCAACTTGAAGTTCTCCTTTGTCAAAAACAATATGTTAGAAGGAAAACAAGATTTTGAAATTTTTCCTGCCTGACATACACATGAATACAAACTCCCTACTCTTCCTCATAAATAAGTACAGATATTATGTGTCAATCAAAACATAAAATATAATTTTGAAAAAAAAATGACAGAGATATCAGCTAAGTTCAAAGAGTGGTCCAGAAGCTTTCCAAAGTCACTGATAATGACAGAGCCAAGGGCATGGCAGTACCCAGGCCTGACTTGAATCGACTTTCTTTCTGAGTCAATGCTCATAGCCTCATGCCACATCCTCCAAAAAGGATCAAGCTTCACTCAAAATGCTATGCTCCTGTCAGCAAGTCAGATGGTATAGTTAGAGAAGTGTGTACCTGGTGACACAACATATTGGTCCATAACGATGTCTTTACTTAATAGCTAAAATCTTCAGTAAGATACACTAAGCCCATCTCTCAGTTTCTTCTTTTATCTGAAGCATGCCATAAAATTCTACGGCTTTTTATTATAATAATTTTGTGACATAGCACTTCACTCAAAACTAGCAATGGTGAAAAGGAGAAGTTAGCCTTACTGTTTTCTCTTGAATTAGGCTGTTTTCTTTTCTTTTTCTTTTTGAGGCAATGTCTCCCAGGCTGTCCTTGAAGTCATGATACTCCTATCTCCATCTTCCAAGTGTTGGATTCAGGTGTGCACTACCAGTCTGAATTAGAGCCTTTGGCCCTTTTTATCTTTTATTTATGTTTTAATGTTTGTATTTGCTTTTATTTACATGAGAAAGAGAGGGAAGGGAAGAGAATAAGAAAGGAAAAGAGAGGAGAGAATAGAAGAGAGCAGGGAAGAGAAGAATGGGCACATCAGGGCCTATTTCCACTGCAACCAAACTCCAGATGTATGTTCCACTTTGTGTGTTTGGATATATGTGTGTACTGGGGAATCAAACTCAGGCCAGCAGTCTTTACAAAGGAAGAACCTTTAGCTTCTGAACCATCACTCAAGGTTTCTCTTGTATTTTTGTACCAGTTTTAGTCACAATTTTGCTTAACCCAAAATAAATTCTCATCAAATAATAGCAGGTAAGACAAGAGCATCCAGTACGGTGACTTGTATTACTCCTATATTTAATCTAGATTTTTTGAGATGTACGAAAATTTGGCAGTGACATATAGCTGTGTCTTGATACATTTCTGACTATTAAAATGAGGCTGACACATCTGCTACTGGTGTCCCGTGAGTATAAGTCAGGGATATTGGCAAATACACAACATACAGCTGTCCACAATGTAGCTCTCCCCCCAGCCTCCGGTAAACACACACACACACACACACACACACACACACACACACACACACAATAATTTGCCTCCAAATTTTAAAGCACAGATGCAAAGACTCTGGTCAACATGCTGAACTCCAGAACTTCAGAAGTACTGAAATACTTTCACATTTTAAAACAATTGGATTAAAGTAAGAAGCCAGATATATATGTTCATTCGACTTACAATAGAATTTTCTTTTGATAGTGAAAGTGTTTAAAGGATGTAGCAATGATCTGAGTGACTTTACCTTTGAAGATACAATAGAAAGTTCATCCAATAGAAGAATATTGCTATTGCTCCGCATTGCCACTGCATGTATGCCGGGATGTTAAAAAACAAGGGCAGCACGAAGATGATACTTGTTGTGTAGATGATCCATTCCAAGCCATTGTTGTAATCCAAAAAGTAATTTCTTTTCTGGGACAGAGAAGAATGCAGAGTTGCCACATAGACAGAGACCTGTTACCTTGTGAATCATTACTACCATTAGGACCATAGTACTAGCTGCTGGCATCCAGGCTGCTTATGAACTCCTGAGGTACATAAAAATCAGTAACTAAATGCAAATTAATACTACTTCTGTTTTTAATGCATAGGTCCATAAGTTTACATAATGTAACTAAAACGTTTCTCAAAAAGGGCCCCAGCTGAAACTAAGAAAATTTGGCAGAACGAGCAAGGGTGCTGTTTTCCTGATGAACCAGATACCAGCACAAGGAGGAAGGAGACCAACACAGAGAAAAATCAACTCCTACCAAATCAGAGAGCCAGAGCCTCAGAGGCCCCCAACACCTCATCACTGAAGCAGACAAAAAATGAACTCAACATGGCTCAAGGAAATTTTGCGGAAGAGGGGGTGGAAAGAATGTCAGAGCCACATGTTGGG
The DNA here is from genome assembly GCF_020740685.1 of Jaculus jaculus. NCBI lineage: Eukaryota > Metazoa > Chordata > Mammalia > Rodentia > Dipodidae > Jaculus > Jaculus jaculus. The sequence goes on from NC_059103.1 coordinate 142,377,938, forward strand.
TCATGTTATGCAGAGACATTTATCTTACCCATAACTGTGGGCTAACTCCACAATGCATGACCCATGTACCTCAACAAGGAGGGGCCAATGGGGAAGGGGTAGGTCATGGATGAGCCTAATAATGGCACCAAACTGACTGTATGAGCTGAATACAAAACTAATTAATAAAAAATATTTTAAAAAGTTTCTCAGAAATGAGGTGTATAGCAGGCATATGACTTATGCAAGTAATGTTCACAAAATATACAAAAACATAAGTAATATGACTTTATGTTGAAACAAAGAATCTATGCTATTTACCAATAAAAGCAAAAATCATCAGATCATTTACATAATTACAGAACCAATCTGAACCTGTCTCACCCTAAAAGAATATGTTATGAGGGCTGGAGAGATGGCTTAGCGGTTAAGCGCTTGCCTGTGAAGCCTAAGGACCCCGGTTCAAGGCTTGGTTCCCCAGGTCCCACGTTAGCCAGATGCACAAGGGGGCGCACACGTCTGGAGTTCGTTTGCAGAGGCTGGAAGCCCTGGCGCGCCCATTCTCCCTCTCTTCCTCTATCTGTCTTTCTCTCTGTGTCTGTGGCTCTCAAATAAATAAATTAATTAATTTAAAAAAAAAAAGAATATGTTATGAAAATTTTCAATGCCAGGTGTGCTGGCATATGCCTATGTAGCCAGCACTAAGGAGGCTAAAATAGAAGGATCATGAGTTCAAGAACAGCCTCAGTCACATAATGAGACCTCCGTCTAAAAGAAAATTTTTTTTACTTTCTAGTACCTTAGAATTTTTTTCAAATAATGAAAACCATTTCTATTAGGGAAATAATTGAGAGACATGCACTTGAAATAGGGATCTTAAAATAGGTAAGTTCCTAACAAATATTTACATTACAAAGTTGAAATTTAATTTATAATAATAAAATTTAATATCAACTGTTGCAGAATAGCAATAATGCTATTGAAACAACACAATAAAGTCATTCATAGTGATTTTTTTTGTAAATAGACAGATCCATCTGAACCAGTGAGAATGGAATGACTTTTTATGTGATTTCTATATTTTAAAAGGTTTCTACTCAGTCAAGTTATTTGATTTTATTATGACAAAATATTTTTCAGATATCTGTTTAGCAATTATGTTCTGCACCTCAAATATTTGTAACTTAAAGAAACAAAATGTATCAATGTACCTGCTGAAAAATTTGTACCACTTCTTTGCAATATCCAAATATGCTTGATAAAAACACCAAGATCATACACACTTGTATTGGAAGTGAATGCTGAAACAAAAAATTATAAGACACTTTGGTTATGAATAGTATAAGATAAATCACATTTTGCTTGCTTCATCATTTTCCACTAGTATTCCACTAGTAACTGTTATTTTATTTTTATTTTCTTCATTTCTATGTATTATCAACATCTGAGTAAAACAGAAAATTACTAATCTCATCCAGTACAGATGACAAACCCATGTTTATTGTCATTATTAAAACCAATTTATATGTTGGCAATTGAATTGTAAAGGAATACAAGTGTGTAGAACAACATACATATTTTTAATTGTGGTAAAAATGCATGTGTTTGTAATTGAGTCTCATACTCAATCCCCAGCCAGTGGCAATTTGGGTGGTAAAACCTTGCTAGTGTGTCACTGTAGTTTGGACCTTGAGGCATATTAGCCCAGCTCCATAGACCAGTAATGAAACTAATTCTGCCCAAATGTGTGAGTTAGCTTTCTGCTTTGCAATGCTTTTTAAACTGCCATGACGAAACTTCCCCTCACAACTATAAGATGAAATACACCATTTCCTCCCATAAGCTGCTTTTGGTCGGGTGTTTTATCCCAGCAACGAGAAGTGAACTGCAATGGTACATCTGTCGTAAACTTTACCATTTTAAAAGCTTTGTATTTTATATGTACTTTTGCGTTATAAAATGTATGACAGTGTTATTTAAGTACATTTACATTCACTACCATGACTACCTACTTCTAGAGATTTATGTAATCTCATAGAGAAACTCCATGCCGATCTTCTTCTCCCTGCACTGCCTGGCAACCACAAACATGTTGTTGTACTAATATTGTGAAATCTTACATTTCATTTGCATCTCAGACATGCCAATTTCTTTTGAATTATTCTTTAAACTCACTTACTGACCTATGTACTTATACTTTCTCTCATTCTATGAAAGATGGTAGAAAACCTAACATATAATATACAATTCTGTAGGTTATTCACAGTTATGAAAATTGTGGTATGTCAGATTTTTGATCTTGTTATCCATAAATGGAAAATATCTTTTACAATCCTTTATTTTAAAAATATTGAGATTATACAATACCGTAGTGTCTAATACTTCCAAATGATCACTTGTTTCATTGATGATTCCAGTTGAGTTGAAAGCCATTCCTGGCTTGATGTTGACAACAAGAAGGGTCATAGGTATGAGACCAAGACAATATGACCCTAAATTCATCATATGTGCTCGAAACCCATAGGCACACCTACCAAAAAATAGGCAAACCACAAATGAGTCACCTCAAAGATTCCTGTAGATAAAGTATTTATGATCTTATTCTGAAGTCTGTTTTGTAATTCAGTGAACTTTCATAGCAAAAAAAGAAAAAAAATATCTAATTTACTTTAAAAAAAGTTTTCAGAGAGGGAATCTCAGCTTCAGACATAAAGTCTCTGCAATTAATAGGCATGTGGTCTTCAGTCCTTATGTCTTGACTGCAAATTGAGGCGTTACTTACATCTGTCCTCTAAACTACATGACCCAGGAAGCTGTTTCTAGTCCCACATAGTAATCCCCTCTACCCCTTAAACATTTCAAATATATTAGTGTTAATAATAAACAACTAAGATTTTTAATGGCTAATTTGTTGATACTCTTTTCTTTCTTAAAATTTAAAACATTATAATCTCAAACAAAACAATGTGAAAACAGGATCATCAAGAATGTTCTACGAAACTTAATGGGGATATCAGTTAATAAAAAAAGAGTCACTGCTCAAAACCCACCACTTCATAAGTAAATATTCTTTACACACAGGGTGGTTCAGAAGCTCTATGCGGTTATGCTGTACCATGACCTGAAATATAGGGGAAAAAGCAATAAAATACAAGTATTAAACAATCAAGTATATATTAACCTTTTGTTATATGAGTTATAACTCAATTATGGTATCATAAATATAATAATCCCTTATATTTGAAATGATGAGAAGCCAATAATTATAAAAAATAAAACACAAACTAGAGAGAATCATTTTATAAGCGTTCAATTGTTTGATTTATTCTTTTTCTATCTCTATCAAGCTGATTGACATGAGCATTTTTAACATGTTACATCTGTTACAGCAGGAACAGACATTAAAGGTGAACTGGCATGCATTTTACCCTTATTCTGTCCTTGAAGAAATTCAGCCTAATTTTTCTAGAAAGACTTAAACCATGAGAGTACATGTAAACAGCTAAAATAATGTGTCTATTATAAGCTTTTATGAAAGTTGTTAGTAACTACTAGTATCTATTTTAAACTACATTTTAATTATTCCAGAAATGCACAGAAGAGCCTATACCACCAAGTTGACAATATGACTCCGAGATCCTCTTTCTTCCACAGAAAGATGGATTTCAGCATAATACATGGGTCAATACCTTCATGAGCATTGCAGAGCCCAGTTAAGAAGCTCTTGTGCCACAGATGTAACAAAACCTGACTGTACCAATGTCATGAGGAATAATGTATGGAATTTACTTGCTGCAGCCTCTTCTGTCACAGCTGTGCTATTGTGAAGAAATTCCTGGTTTCTTTATAGAGAAAAAGACTTGGGAGCATATTCAATACTTTGACTTGGTGGCACGCGGCTGCCCTACAGGTGCCACTATCAGGACCAGGCACTAAGAGAAGTCAACTGAGGGCTAGAGAGATGGCTTAGCGGTTAAACGCTTGCCTGTGAAGCCTAAGGACCCCGGTTCGAGGCTCGGTTCCCCAGGTCCCACCTTAGCCAGATACACAAGGGGGCACACGCATCTGGAGTTCCTTTGCAGAGGCTGGAAGCCCTGGCACGCCCATTCTCTCTCTCTCCCTCTATCTGTCTTTCTCTCTGTGTCTGTTGCTCTCAAATAAATAAATTTAAAAAAAAAAGAGAGAAGTCAACTGAGAACAAAGCAGATCTTCATGGCTTGGGCCAGCACCAAAGTTGCTGTGGTATCATTGCAAGAAAATAGAGGGCGGTGTAGTAAGCTATTTGTTATAGCAACAGAGATTTGGTACCACAGACACACACCAGGAATAGACAATTAATAAAAACAGGAAAATCTCTTTGGGTAGATTATATATACAAGCCAAGAGATGAATGCCTAGAAAAGTGTGGCTTTGTGTACAAAAAAATTAAAGGCTTGGCCAACATCTCACACACACGTGCACACACGCACACACACACGTACATTCAACTGCTAAACTAGAATCCTCTGCAAGCCCCTTCTATTTCCATAAAGCATGAGACTGTTACACCAAAAGAGTTCCGAACCCAGGTGGAAATAACTTTGTTAATGCAAGCACTGGACTTACATTAAGGATTGAAAGAGGCTCATATACCACTTCTTGTGCAGGTGTTAATTTTCTGGTCAATGTTAAAGGACACTGAAGATATTTGAAATTATATTCAATCTGTAGAAAACAGTATTTTTTAAAATAAAGTTAGTCTAATGTAGACCCCCAAATACTTGACAAGTCAAATGTACAAGCCTACAATTTAACTGAAAATTAACTGATATAAGCAAAGATGTGTCACTGCAAGTGGACAAAGGAAAATTATTACATATTAATTATAAAAAGCAAATATTCTAGAAATCTTATAACCCAGAGCAGTGGGAAAAAGAATAATTCTATGATTTAGGTTTCTATCTATGTAAATAATCTGAGTCACAGCAAACCTCATGGTCCAAATTCAAAATCTCAAGATAAACAATTAGTCCTAGCTAGGCTGTCCTTTTGAGATCAGGATAGACAATATTGCATCTAGGAGCTCCTAGAGAAACTGTTCAACTCCACCTATGGAACTTGAGTAATTCTGTCAGATCTTCACCTTCCAGGTAAAATTACCCAAGAAAATATAAGGGCTAGATATAACACTAAATGATGCTAGAAACAACTAAGGTATTTGGGGAAATCCAGGATGTAAGGGAAATTTCTCTCACAAGTAGGTAATTCAACCTCATGATAATTAGACTGGTATTTGATATCTGCTACTAAAGGAGCACTAGTTTTTTTTTTTTTTAATCAGATCATCATGATAAAATGAATTTACATGATAGTCTCGGCAGGATTTATCCTCTGTGGAAGGGATCATGCAGAAATCTAACAGAACCTGTGGGAGAGAAAAAACAGCTGAAATAAAGAGAAGTAGACTGTACATGAGAAAGGATTTTACTACCTATTTGCCTCTTTTAAAAAAAATTATCTGAGAGAGAGAGAGAGAGAGAGAGAGTTAGGCAGAGAGGAGAGAGAGAAAGAAAGCGAGTATGTCAAGCTCTGCTATATCTGCAGAAATTTCAGATGTATGTGCCACTTTGTGCATCTGGCTTTACATGGGTACCAGGGAATTGAACCTGGACCATAAGGCTTTGAAGTAAATATTTTTAACCACTGAGCAATCTCTCCAGAACCTCCTTTGTTCCTTGCACTTCAGGGATAAAGAGTTAGCTTCATAGTTTGGATGGAGACATACATTGGAAAATATAATTCTACTACAAGGAAAACAATTGTATAAGAGTGGCAATGCATGTCTACTATCATTTGCCATTAGAGTCAAACATACAAAAGGAAAGGCATGGCATGCCACATGGGAAACACTTCTCCACCCTGTAGCAGCCAGTGCTCAGCCTTGCTTACCTTTTCAGAAGGCCTTCCCAAACTTTAGATCATCTTTTGGTTTTGTTCAATGGGAAGCCAGGTATCTGGAGCCTTAATGAAAGCATCTTGGCTACAAATGTTAGCATCTAATGCATATTTAAAACAATAAAAATGCAGGGCAAGTAAAACGTACCCAGAATATTCAGGCAAAGCATGCCATGTTGTAGTCTCTGCCACACATTTGGATTACTTGAAGAGAAAAACTTATCTGTTTAATATATTTTCCTACTTTACACATACTAAAGGATGAGTGCTCCTTAATACAAGGAGACCCTCATTCAATACTTTTTGGTTAATTTTCCTTATTTCCTATGGGAAACTAGACACTATACTCTAACATGGAAATTATTGTTACTAGGCAGTGATTTTGACAATAAGTTGTCACACTATATTACACATCATGCAAATATATCCATAAAGGCTTTTGTTTTAGAGGGCTTACTTTCATGCATTCAGGGAGATATTCTACCATTTCCATAATCGGGCATCTGTTGATTGGAGAAGAATGAGTAAATACTTGAAGGCATTCATCCCATCTATAAATAAAAAATAAAAATACAATTCTTAAATTTTGTTTCTTCATAGAAACTTAAATTTAATATTATATCTTTAGCAGAAACCTAAATATGATGAAATTCTTTTAATGTAATGCTCACTCACTAGTTCTGCTGGAGTCAATATGTGAACCAAGGCCAATACATTAATAGGTCTGTGTTCATTTATGGAAGTTATCAATATGGGAAAATTACCAAATAACTGTTATAATCACTGTTATCTATCTTTCTCTAATTATTTTCCAAAGAAGCCAGGCCATTATCCTTTTTTTTCTCCCAAAGTTCTGAAATGATTAGTGCTTTCAAAACTGATTGAGTTGGAGATACTTATATACATATATTACCAACTTGGTTCTCAGTCCATATTTCACAATCATACAAATGTGTATACAATGTATTAAGCTTCAAAATAAAGTATCAAGTATACTAATAAATAAATATATGTTACACTCTATCTTTCAACACCACCTATGGGATAAGGTGCTGTTTCCAATTATGATTTAAATGCATAACAAAAATTAAAGATGAGACCATTTATCTCCAAGATCCTATCTGTATGAAAAGTCTGATTCTAATAACATAGACAAATTTTCTTATATCAGTAAATTCCATGTGGAGTACCTATATTGTCATCAGAAAATTCTGGCTACATACTTCAATTCATTGGCATTTTAATGAAAATAGGAACCTCTTGAGACTGCCTATGCTCCAAACTTAGGCTACATTTATCTTGGATATGGCATTATTCCCCTTTGTGCCCACTACCTGATGACAAATGGCTTTTATGTATATCTATCTATGATGATATAGAAAATTCATGTTTGAGAAGAAGAAAAACTGCACAATTTCATCATTAAAATTCCTTAATAGTGATAAGAAATCAAGTGTTAAGGGACACTCATTTAATGATACCAGTAATCTTGGTTAATATCACATCAATATCTAGCTAGGGAGTTTGTGTTGAAAAAAGTATGTCTGGGCAGGGCAGGGCACAGCTTTTTTGATATTGACTGGTGCCAAATAATGTGTGTACCTGGATCTCTCAAGTATTACAAAAAGTCTAGTGGGGTTGTATTATTCTTCCATGTTTAATATTGGTAGAATTAGACATCACAATCAGAGGATGAAGGGAAATTCATGCTATCATCCACAAGGTACACTAACATCATTTAAACAGCTATTTTTTCTCACATGCTGATTAAAAGCTAAAGTACAGGAGTGGGGAGATAGCTCGGTTGGTAAGATGTTTCATCACAGTATGAGGACATGAGTTCAATCCTCTGACCTCACATAAAATGCTGGGAGTGATGGTGCACACTTGTAATGCCAGGTCGGAGGTTGGATCCCTTGGGCCAACTGACTAGCCAAGCTAGCCTAATTAGTGAGCTTCAGGGCACAGAGAGACCTTCTTTCAAAAATACTAAGAGGTGTATCTGAAAAAACAAGACAGAGAGTTGACCTTTGCAATCCACATGCATACACATGCATGAACATAAGTGTACCAAAAACACACATGCAGAGAGAGAGAGAGAAAAATCTTTTTTGTTTTGTTTTGTTTTTAATCTGTTCTCCAACCAGATAACACCAAAGGATACTAAATCCCAGCCTAGATAAAAAGACAGTGTACCTTTTGTTCCTGATGGCAGTGAGAACCACTTCCTTCCGCTTGTTGTGCAGTGCAATGTGCAGAAAGGACGCTTGCTGCTTGTTCAGCACTATGTCTGCATTGTACCTCAGAAGCATTGCAACAGCCTTGGCATGCCCTTCACGAGCAGCAAAATGGAGTGCAGTGTTCTTTCAGAAGAAACAGAGAACAACGTAGGGAGACATGGCTAATTATTTGTGCTTTGCTGCCTTGCTTAGTTATGTATCACTGAGTGACATAAAACAAGTACTCAATGAAGCTATTTAATACCAAAGTACATCAATTTAAAACCCATGCTCACAGTGAAGCCTTGAAAAAATTAAGAAAAAATTGGTATACCATTCAAGCTCAGTATGCATGGTGAGTGTGTGGATATGTGATTAGGGTTGTGTTACATTCTTTCTGCAGTAGGATACTTCCAAAGGGATAAAGGAGAAGTTTTCAGGATAAGAAGTTTGTAGTAAACATGGAAGTATGTAAACACTTAGGAGAGTTACCTGTTAGAATGCTGGGCTATGGATTTGGGATTTCACAAACATTAAAAAAAAATCAGTGATTGTGCCAAATTGCAATATTCTCATATAAAGGCATCTTTAACAAAATAACACAAGGGCTGGAGAAATGGCTTAGCAGGTAAGGCCCCTGCCTACAAATCCAAATTCTCCAGGACCCATGTAAGCCAGATGCACAAGGTGGTACATGTGTCCAGAGTTCCTCTGCAGTGGCTATAGGCCCTGGCATGCTCTCGCTCTCCATTCCTCTCCCCTTCTCTCTCTCTCCTTCACTATCTGCCCCTCTCTCACTAACAAAAATAAATTAAATATTAAAAAAAACAAAATCAAGTATGATTTATCTCCATCATTTCATGAGCAAATGTACATCTCACCACTTTCCAAACAAGGAAGGAAGAAGGACACAATACTCAATAGGAGAAGTCCCATCAAATCACTGTACTTCAAAGTACTAAAGTTGCCTATACCAGTAACTCAATTCTCTTCATTTTTCTGGGTTCACCAGGAAGTTCTGAATACTTTACCATGAAACTATAATGGGCCTGAAGGGGTGGCCTCAACTTTCACCTGTTTCTATTAGCACTAGTAATCCTCAATTTCTGGTCTCCTTTCTATACCTCACTTCAAAAATTTGTTTTTAACAACCAAACAAAAAACTAAGAGTATGACAAATAATTGGAAGAGGATAGGGTAAAAGCTTTCTTCCAGTTTTAGAACTTTGCTACATACCCGGAAGTTTTGTTGGTAAGAGGAATATAGTACCTACCCCTTCTTCATCTAGCCGATCTGTACACTTCAAGTTAGTGTCGAGAATGACCTTCATAGTCTGAGTATACCCACCCATGGAGGCATGATGCAAAGCAGTCCAGCCATTGTGGTCACTGTGGAAGAGGTTAAAAGGAAAAGACACACATATATACCCACAGATGGAATATGGGAGCAATACAACTTGCCTGCTCGTCACTGGGTCTGATGACAAAAACCACACTAACTGAGATCAAGGAACTTGCCTACTTATGTATGTGATAATTTCAAGCACAATAGTTTAAATGGTCTATATATAAAGTGAGTAACACATTCAGTGTTAGTGGATTAAAGTTTAAAGGATATAAACATATTAGCATTGCAGATAGGGGAACTATAGTTAGCATGCCTGTGTTGCATATTAGGTTTCAAGGTTTTGATGTATTTATACCTATTATTTTATATCTTGTTTCATTGAACATTATCCAAAAAGTTTCCTAATGTTTATATCTGCCTTAGTTATATAGTTAATATATAATACTATCTTATAGTGCCTAATTGTAAGATATTTACTATTATTTTATAAGCCTCCAGGTCTATATCTTCAAGATCTTTGGAAAATGTGTGTCCTTCTCACAGAAATTCAAGATGTAAAAAAACTTGTCATATCAGTAATACTATATATAGAGAAAAATCAAAGAACTTTACACAAGTAATTTTGGTACTAATAAGCAACTTAGGGTGTGAGAGACACCTTGCTATTTCAGCTATGCTATAATTAAGCACCAGCTTTATCTCCTCTACAGGTCCTCTTTTCTGTCCCTTGGACACAAGAAGAGACAGAAAGAAGCTGACATTGGAGCTCTGATGAAGAACGTGATCTTGAACATGAGCCTAAAGAGCTATTAGTTACCTGCCACACTGGTGACAGTAGAAGATAAGTTATTGTAACTGTATATTTGTTTCTAGGTTTTCTTTCCTTTTCTTATAAAAATGTCAATCAATTATGACTCATACATTATTATGCCAAATTTTTACTTGGTTTTGCTCTCCATGTCAATTTTCCTTTACATACTATGGAGCTCAGCTTATTTTGAATGCTTCCTGGGCTCAAATTTTGTGTCTACCATTTGATTGAATGAAAATACTTTGAGCTTGGATGTTTCTGTGTTTGCATACATCTACATATTGACACCCATGAATATATTTGTAACTCTACAAGAAGATGACAGACTAATGAAGTAAGCTATGAGGAAATGTATTTCAAAGGTCCTCAAAAATTCTCTCCCCAATCTCACTAACTCTATGAACTTGATGAAGATCTTCATTCTATAAACTTCAATATGTTTATTTGCCATTTGGGGACTATACACATTTTGTTGTCTCATATTTGAGAAATCACATATGCTTTGAAGATTAAGAGACATGAATATAAGAAATTAGTGAGATTTTAGTTTTGATAGCCTAATTTAAAAGTATAATAGAAAAGCAGACCGAAATGGTTAATTGAAAGTACACAAAATTCCACATATAAATTTCACCTGAGAAATAATGCCCCTTTCTTCAGAAGCAGTTGAACAACTTTGTCATGCCCATTTTTTGCTGCCAGATGGAGAGGAGTCATTCCATGGAGATCTCCTTCATTCAACAGCCTTGTATCACTGATGTCTTGGAGCAGTCTTTGACAGGTATTGATGCGGCCATAACTTGAAAAAAATCATGTTTCCTATGCTCAAGATAAATATAATACAGAAAACAGACATGCTCATATGTTGACAGGCTGATCCTTACCTGGCTGCAAAATGCAAAGGTGATTTTTTATCTTTGCTTTTGGAATGAATGGATACATTAAACCCAAGGAGATTATTTACAGAAACAGGAACCCCCTGCCTGCATGCATAGTGAAGAGGTGTGCACCCATCATTGTCTTCATCCATTACCAGCTCTTTAATCTGTTGCATCTGTGGAGAAAGCAGTAGTCTAATATAAACACCAGTGTGTTCATAGTCAGATGGCACTTTTCAATATATACTGTAGCACAATATTTCTAACAAGGGCCAATTTTAACTCTTCTGAGATAAAACTCTGAATTTAAAGAGACTGGAGTAAAATAAATATGGATCAAGACCCATGCTATGTCTATCTGTCATGTCATATTAAGTGCTCTAAGAGATCCCACAAGAAGGTAAAATACTTATCCCAGTAATTTCCAAATATCTGACTAGATTTCCCATAACCTTCTCCTTTCATGGTTTCTCCCCAAAACATGTAAGAACTTAATGTGGGGCTGGAGAGATGGCTTAGTGGTTAAGCGCTTGCCTGTGAAGCCTAAGGACCCCGGTTCGAGGCTCGGTTCCCCAGGTCCCATGTTAGCCAGATGCACAAGGGGTCGCACGCGTCTGGAGTTCGTTTGCAGAGGCTGGAAGCCCTGGCGCGCCCATTCTCTCTCTCCCTCTATCTGTCTTTCTCTCTGTGTCTGTCGCTCTCAAATAAATAAATAAATAATTTTTAAAAAAACCACGGAAGTTTTTTTTTTTTTTTTTTAAAAAAAAGAACTTAATGTGCTTTGCTAGGAAAAAGGGATGGAGATGGTAGATTTACTATAAGTTTTATAAATACATTATGTACATTAAATAAAAAACATGAAATGTGAGAGGTTAATCAAACTAATAAATGTATCTGTAAGTTTTGTTTAAAATATTCAAGTCTATGTGTCTTTTGAATCTTTATTAAACAGCATAACAGCATGAAAAACTATAATAAAAAAATATAGCACATTTCATATCACCTAGTGATCACTCATTAAGTATGAGCTGGTTGGTATGAATATGGAATTGTTGTTTTCACCTGTCACCAATTAGTCACATATGTTTTCTTTCTTTCTCTTTTTCCTTCCTTCTCTCCTCCTTTCCTTTCTTCCTTTCTTTCTTTTTTTTTAAATTTTATTTATTTATTTATTTGAGAGCGACAGACACAGAGAGAAAGACAGATAGAGGGAGAGAGAGAGAATGGGCGCGCCAGGGCTTCCAGCCTCTGCAAACGAACTCCAGACACGTGCACCCCCTTGTGCATCTGGCTAACGTGGGACCTGGGGAACCGAGCCCCGAACCGGGGTCCTTAGGCTTCACAGGCAAGCGCTTAACCGCTAAGCCATCTCTCCAGCCCCCTTTCTTTCTTTATAAGGGGAGAGAGAGAGAGAAAGAGAGAGAGAGAGAGAGAGAGAGAGAGAGAGGGCGCACACACCAGGGCCTCTAGCTACTGCAAACGAATTCTCGGTGCATGATCTATTTCATGCATCTTGTTTTACATGCATACTGGGGAATCAAACCAGAATGTTGGGCTTTGCAGGCAAGTATCTTAGGAGCTGAACCATCTTCCCAGCCCTCATGCTATTTTTCTTAATTGATGGTAGTTTTATTCATTTATCCATGTATTGGGTTCATCACTGATTTGAAATTCTCAGTGGTCAAAGAGCAAATATGACTGACTAATAATGAATCCTTAATATAATTGAGAATACATGGAAACTTGTAACTACAAAAACTCAGTCCCCATGAAGTTATCATAATCTCCACCATGATGAAAACAGATATTCCAATACAGAATCTTTAAAATATATTTTTTGAAATCTCAACATCAGTTTTCATAATGAAAGTCAGACTCCATTAAATACAACTAAGTTTATGAAAGTCCATAGACATACCTTACCTGCATAAACTCGGGTTGCAAATTTTTTAGTCCATATGGCTGCTGTACGGTCAAATGTAAAAAATTTCGCCCCAGATTATCTTTTATATCTACTTTGGCACCTGAGAAAAAGTAGAGTATAAGCATAAGTTCTACTTATATATCCACGGCGTAGCCTATGGTGGATTCAACATAGTAAAATATTTTAACTAGAAACATTCCTTCTCGCCCTCTCTAAAATAAATAAAAATAAAAATAGTGAAATTATAGGTAACTTTATTTAGATGGGAAAACCGAAGACATTCAGAAAATAGGTTTACTTTACTGTGTGTGTTGGTATGTGTATACCTATGTGTGCATTGGGGGTGGGGTGCAACCTGAACCTGTGATATATTACATGGACATATGAAGGTTTGACTTTAAAACATAGAACATGAATATGGATTGATGAAGAAGGGACAGGAGAAGAGATGTGACCTCTCTTCTGTTGTTACAGCACTAGGTTAACATCTATGATGGCGACAGTGATGGCATTTCTATCACATGAGACTGACTGACAGAAAGCTGACAAAGTGTGTAGCAAATACCATACCTAGTATTTCACAATTTCTTTGTAATAGTGTCTTTTATTGTATTATTATTTTTTAAAAATAGTTTTCACCAAATATTATTCTATCCATGCTATGTATTTTATTGATCTTTGTATTCACAGAGCCTGGCCTGATGTCTAGCATGCAATAGTTGGGTAATAAATTATGTAATCAGACGGAATAGTATTGCAAAGACTCAGCTTGCTCCATACTGGTACCTTTAGAGAGCAGCAAATTCACAATATTCCAAGATGCAGAAGCAGTCGCTAATATAAGTGGGGAGCGTCCTTCAGAGTCAGTGCTGTTGATATCAGCTCCCTAAACAAAGCACAAAGAGTTGTGAGCAGGTAAGTCAGCAGCTTACACTGCAACCTCAAGCTAGTACAGTGCGCATGTCATGACCAGTGCTCACGGATATGGTGTGCTACACAATGACATGAACTTCCCTATAATTTACATGTTGTAACATCAGAAATTAAAGGAGACTTTCATATTTTCAAGAGTGATGTTATTCTCATGTGTTAGGTGTTTGATATCTGCCAGGGTATCAATTGCTATGGAATACCTAAAACAAAATTATTTTATTTAGGATAAGATTGTCATTCTTGTTGTTGTTGTTTTTGCTGTTGGTGGTTTTTCAAGGTAGGGTCTCACTCTAGTCCAGGCTGACCTGGAATTCACTATGTAGTCTCAGGGTGGCTGAGAACTCACAGCGATTCTCTTACCTCTACCTCCCAAGTGCTGGGATTAAAGGTGTACACCACCACGCCTGGTTGTCATTCTTTTTATAAGAAATTATTTAATTTTTTTAATTCTTTCAAATTTTGTATGTGTGTTATGATTTAAAACATTAGCAATAAATTATTCCTTTAAAAAATCTTCATCTTAAACAGAAAAATGGAAATAACTTGACTAAATTATGAAGGTAAGACTTTAACCAGACACAAATTTGAAAAGAAATTGCATTAACATTATTGTTGTGATTTTAACAATTGTCATTATAATAATATTTTAACTGACAATAAACCAGAGGGCTTTGAAGCTACTGTGGAGAGAACCCTCTATCTGGCAGGGCAGTAATACCAGCTTAACTCTGACTGCCATACTTCTCTACGCTTTCACTGTGCACAGACGACAAGGCAGCAGTGTCTCTGCTGAGAGCTGATGCTGCCCAGTGAGCTGCAGCCCTTGTCAGGTAAACTGCAAGAAACCACACATGGCACAAAACCATGGGGTCTAGTTGGGCTTCCTGGGATTCTTCTGTACAGACATCACAATTTCATCAGTTGCTACTGACAACCACAAATGTTAAATATGAGGAACTTCATTCATTGCTCATATGGAAAGGCTTAAATAAACCCACCATGAATTCATTCATGTGAAGTCTTATGAAAATGTAACTAAGAAGCGAACTGATTCCACTTCTGAGAGTGAAAAGGACCTCATGGTTTCACTGGTGACAAATCTTCAATGATGTCATCCAATGTCTTTGATTTTTCATGTCTTAGAAGGTGGTGCTGAGGCACTGGAGCTAAACGCTTACAGGAAAAGGTTAAAGTAATGTAGGCTACCTGTCCTATATTGGCCTCCAGCCACCAGTACCAAAGAATGACTAGAAGAGTTGTCTAATCCCAGCAGTACCAAGAGCATTCCAGACAGGCTATCAAAAGAGCTTCATCAGCTGGGCGTGGTGGTGCATGCCTTTTGTGCCAGCACTTGAGAGGCGTAAGTTGGATTGCCATGAGTTCAAGGCCAATCTGAGACTACAGAATGAGTTCCAGATCAGCCTGACTAGACTGAGATTCTACCTCAAAAAAAAAAAAAAAAGAGCTTTTCTTACAGTTCCTTCATAGAAACTTTGACAAGGATATCACAGTCCTTGTACTTTATTTTATTTTTTATTTCCATGTGAAATATACTCTAGTTGAAAATGCATTAGTCATCCTTATAGAACCCTTGCTGCTAAACAATAAATTAAAATGGGGTTTATTATTGAAAATCTATACTATGTAGTTGTATGATTTTTCCAACTATAGTTATGTAAAAATTAATCTTGTCAGTCAAATAGTTACCACTGAAATTAAGTACTCTGCCAGGTCATGGTGATCAAATAATGAGGCTCTGTAAGAAAGAGAGAGAAACACTGACATAAGTATAGAAAAGAAAGCTACTTACTCATAAAATGAACTTAATTAGACAATGAATGAACACAGTGTTCTGCTAAATCATGAGGATTCTAATGAGTCTATTTTCCAAGTAATATAAATGAGGAAAAACAAAATATATCACGAAAATTTTCTTCCTCATCTTTGAACAGATTTATTTTCTCCTGAGAAATCATCACAAAGATGTTCTACAATGAGTAGTAATATCTGTCCCAGTATATAAGAGACAAAGGTACTGGTCTGTACTATTTTAATTATGGGGAGAGCTAGCTGCATGCAGGTGTACCTAAAGTTTCAACTCCCTTTTGGGGAGTGGAGTTCTCTTTGGCAAGAGCTAAAAAGAAACAATAGTATTACTGAGGTTTTATGAAACTACTTACAGAGAGAACTAAAGTCACTGTGGAATCATCTTGTGATTTCATATGCAGCAGAAAAAAATGTCTAGAGATAAATCCATCATTTTTATTTTATTTTCTTATATAAGAGAAACAGAAAGAATGGGAGCATCAGAGCCTCTGGCCACTACAAGTGAACTCCAGGTGCATGTGTCACCCTGTGCTTGTGACTTTACATGGGTATTAGGGAATTGAACCCAGGCCAATAGGCTTTCCAGCAAGTACCTTAACTGCTGAGCTATCATCTCTCTAGCCCCCACTTACTGATTAGTCATTTATTTATACCTTTGAAAGACTAAAAATCCTTTATTTCCAAATTCTTATCACATTGCTTAATTTTAATTAATTATAGCTTCTTTTTAGGTAGAGCCTTACTCTAGCCTAGGCTAACCTGGAATTTACTATTTAATTTCAAGCTGGTCTTGAACTCCCAGTGATATTCCCTCTCTCTCTCTCTTTCTCTCCATTTGTGTGTGTGTGTGTGTGTGTGTGTGTGTGTGTGTGTGTGTGTGTACTGGAATGGAAATAAATACATCTTTTGTCTCTTGTCATTTTTCTTTCTTTTTGCATTTTAGCTATTTCCCTACCAAATCAAATATCCAGAGACTCAGAGGCTCCCAACACCTCATCACTGAAGCAGACCAAAAATGAACCCAACATGGCTCAAGGAAATCTTGCAGAAGAGGGGGTGGAAAGAATGTCAGAGCCACACATTGGGTCATGATATGCAGAGACATTTCTCCTACCTATAACTGTGTGCTAGCTTGACAAATCATGACCCATATATCTCAACAAGGAGGGGCCAAAGGCAGGAGGTAGGACATGGATGAGCCTAACAATGGTACCAACTTGACTGTATTCACTGTGTACAAAACTAATTAATAAAATAAATTATAAAAATGAAATTTTAATTTTATGACAACATGAATGAGAGGTCCTTTCTATGAATTAATATATTATCATGGCTGCTAGTTTTACTAATGTGTACATTTGTCCCACCTCCCAGTTCAGAAGTATATATTAGATTGATAACTATAGCTTTTTTTCCCCTAATATCTAGTGTAGAGTTCCTGGTATAGTTAAATACTGGAGATTTATTACCTCTTCCATGGCATTCTGGTCTCCTAGCTTAATCACAGGTCAGGAAGAGATGAAGGAAAAGAGAGAAATTATAGAGAATAAATTCTGTCACTGAAGTAGGAAATAAGTTTTCCTTGTTTTCTCAAAGGACACAAGCTCCCACACTCTACTAAGCTATTTCAGACCCTTTTCCTTATGTGATGTGGTAGTTGGTTAAAATCCACAGAAATGCTTATCTTTTTGGACAATTGGCCATAATTTCTTAAATCTGTATGTTTTCAAAGTATTTATGTATAATTTTAGGTGTAGGCAGAAGGAGTATGAGAGGGAACTGTGGAATACCCTTGGGTATCTGTCCCTTAGTCATCACTGAGCATAAGAAGACATGCCTGAAGAAATGGAACATTAAAATGTCTTAGAATGTCTCCTGTGCGTTGGCTTCTTACATACAGGAAGTGAAGCGTGATCCTGCAGCTAGTGGACACAGAATTAATCCAGAAATTTTCACTGGAGATTTTCTTTCACAAAGTTCCATTTAACTTCCTCCTCTGATTCCTAAGGTACTTAAAAGAGATCCCAGCTGGACTGAAAGGTCTTTCATATTCATTTGCTCTTTAAACATTAGAACTATTGCCCTATTGCCAGCATACTTTTGTTTTTAATGTGTGTGTCTTTTCTGGTAATACGTACTTCAATATGTGAATGACAGATAGGAAACTTGCCTGTGAAGCAGGGTCTCCTGATTCCCATCAGTGGCATTAACAATATCACTGTTACCAGAGTACGAAGAAATCATCAGTTTAACGATGTCAGTGGCTCCCTGGGTCGCAGCAAAATGAAGGGCCATGCACTTGCCATTCTATAAATGGTTTTGATATCATAATTAGTGCTTAAATCTCAATTTGATGATGCAACACATGCAAGTCCCACTGAGAGTTTCTTCTTCCTAGATCAACGACTGTCACATTTAAGCTAAAGAACAGTGCTGCTCATCTTCTCAAGATGGTGACTGTGCGGACCATCACTAGCAAGGGTCTTTCCTGGCAGTGTGACAGCTCTTCATGTACCCTGTCATTATCATACCCAAATGCCATTATTTTTCTAATGCATGTGAGTCTCATGTATCCCTTTAATAACTGATGAAAGTAACTACACACCAAAAGTGTTGGTAATTCATTTCTATTTTGAAAGAATTTTGTGGCAATGGGCAGAAGGTATATGAGATTTTAATAACCAATATTTTTTTTTTCTTCACAAAGGACAGACCTCTGAGGTAGCTGAGAGGGAAACATATTGTCACTCAAAATCCAAAATACTACAGGCAAAAAGCTTGAAGTATCTACTTTTAGGCAGACATACATAGTCAGTTAGGCAGAACACAGGCCCAGTCAACACTTCCACATATTTATCCTTACAAACTGGTAGATGGTCCTTAAATGAAGACTATAACTCTTTACTATAGAACCAGAACCAAAGACACTCAAGACTGGGCTTCTGGCTGGCAATATTAATGTTAGTATTTTTGAAGTTGGGCTCATGACAATGAAATTTGAATAAACTCTATATGTATGTGCAATTAATTTTGATATGTTGGAATTTATAAAACTAGAATATACTTTTCTGCATGAACAAATGAAAATAATATGTTTCCTACTTTATGCATTTTCAAACTTATTTGGCTACAATATTTTGGGTAATGAATCAGGGCAAGTCTAAAGAATAGTGCCATGCAGAGTGTGATCACTTACCTCTACCAGGTCTATGTTTGCACCATTGTCCAGGCACATTTTAATCATTTCCAAGTCACCACTCTGAACTGCCAGGTGGAGTGGGCTGACTTTCTTATGGTTCACAAAGTTAATATGAGACTGTCTGCTATAGCCTCTTTTTTCACCTTTAGAATAAAATATCATATAATATGTATATTTTAAATAAATAATATGAATTTTAGAAAGAAAGAACATCTAAATTTATATAGAAGCAAATATTATATTAAATATAGCTTTTTCAAATTAATAAAAGCTGATAGGTTTCATTGCCATGTAGAATGTAGAAAACCTTCACTTACCATACTTTAATATCAAGTCCATGCATTTTTTGGCACCTGAAAATGCAGCCTGATGAACAGCGTAATCTCCCCATTTATTTGACTTACATAGCTTTGCTCCTTTATTTAACTAGATGAAAAGGAAATGAAAAAGTCAATTGTACAAGTTAAACTCCAAATCAGAAGGGTGGATAAGAGTTTTCAGTGCCTATACCAGACCATTTCACTCTTCTGAGTCTATAGGAAAATATACAAAAGACTTTGTAAGCTGTAATATCAAGGTCAGAAGGGAACTTTGGAACTAGGCTAAAAATCTCATAATAGAAATTATCTTGAAAATAAGTGAAAACCATAACAGAGTATCAATGTTGATACACTAACAAATTCAATACATCTTTTAAAAAAGTTTAAAAACACTATTATAATCTTTAAACTCATTCTGAACTCATAGGCAAGTAATGTATTTCCCAGATTTTTCTCCTTCATCTATGTGAAATTAATAAAAACTAAATTACAATATATATAAAATAATATACAAGTGCTCTGTACTAAATCATGAAAATCAGACATTTGCACTAATGAGGTTTCTTTACTAAAATGATGTTAGAAGAGTTGAATCTTATTGTGAACCTTTTAAGTGAGCCAATCATTTCCAAGTAGCATTTTCTTTCTTTTTTTTTTTTTTTAAGGTAGGATCTCACTCAAACTCAGGCTAACCTGGAATTCACTATGTAGTCTCAAGGTGGCCTCAAACTCACAGCGATCCTCCTACCTCTGCCTCCCAAGGGCTTGGATTAAAGGCATGTACCACCACACCCAGCTCCCAGTACCATTTTCTATAAATCGTTGGACTTAAGTTTTAGTATCATTCATCATCACGGAAGAAAAGATTTTGTAATTTAAAATATATTTGTGAAGTAAATGCCTATATGAATACATATGTGTATCAGAGTCTTGTCTTTTAATGATAGAGTCTGACACACATATGTATTCTGTACACATAAAACAAAGGAAACAAATGGAAGATGTACTTCATAAAATCACAATGAAGAATATATGTATGGGGGCTGGAAAGGTAGCATGCTTGCTTGCAAAGGCTGATGGCCTAAGTTAAATTCCTCGTGATCCACGTAAACCCAGATGCACAGAGTGATACATGCATCTGGCATTCATATACTGTAACAGGAGACCCTGACATGCTAAAGCTCACTCTGCCTGCCCCTCTCTCTAATCAGTAAATAAATTAAATATTTTAAAAATTATATATGTTGTTATATAAAATATTTTTAAATAATACAATCACAATCTTCATTCATACAAAATCATTTTGCAAAGCAATACTTTAAAAAAATTTATTAGTTATGGACATACATAGTATGTAAGCAGACATATATAGTAGGTAAACAGCCTATGTTGGTATCATCTTTTCCCTCATCCCTGCCCCTTTTCCAAAGGGACCCTCCCCATTGGGGATGCAGGTCAGCCCCATGGGGATGGTAGGTTATGCATTGTGGAAGCACCCACTGGTTATGGGGAAGAGACAATGGCTTAGTGGCTAAGGCACTTGCCTGAAAAGCCAAAGGACCCTGGTTGGATTCCCCAGGACCCACATAAAGCAATACTATTTTAAATATCTATATCTCTGTATCTATAAATCTATATAACTATGTGTAACTTTTCTTGTATGTTTTCAACTTTACTACTTTGCTATTCTAATTTATTTTGGATAATTTAATGCTTTCCCCCTAAATTCTAGGCTTGATTGCTAATTTTGTTTTATTTACCATTTATTATCTTTTTGGTCCAATCACATTAACTTAGAGTCTATATATTTGCCCCTTAGTTTATCAAGTGAATATACTGACATACATTTGTACAACTGACTATCAAGCAAATGTTTAATATGATTTCATTTCATTTGCTTACTCTTTGGGTTGGTGAAAAGACAGACTCATCTAGTAATGCAGTCAGAACCTAGTGTAGATATTGTTTGTAGGATCCAGGAACATTTAAAAGAAAGCTACTTACTGAAGTTCCAGTAGTGTGCTCAGCAGGGCAACTACACAGAGAGTAAATACTCCTGAAACAGTCATCTCTGCCACCTTGGGGGACAACACCAGGGAATGTTTTGGGAGAGGTGGATGCTCTATCCTCTGAGGACAGTTAGCCAGTAAACCACAAGGGTTCTACCTTGAAGAAGCCACAGCAACAGTTCTTGATTTGGGAACAGAGATGCTGTGCTTCTTTTAGCTTTTATCCTATGGGCCAAACTCTGCATCTGACTATATTAATTTTTTCTCTGATCATTCAGAAGCTCAGCATCAAATGGTCTTATTAACATAAAGGCTGTGGTTACACTTCATGTTTTATACTCTAGCCTAATTGCCAGTTTCATATTTATTATCTCTGCCTGTGTTTTCTTTTTACTTGGATTTTTCTCATGTGTTCTTTCATTTGTATAACTGTTAGCCTTCTGTATACAATCTTGTGTCCTTTTAAGGGGTATGTATGTATGAAAAAACACAAAGACCAAGATTTGTAAACTTATTTTTCATTTTGGTAAGTAGAAGATCTTCTTAGATAACAATTCACAGAAAGAAAGCAAGGAAATCAGTATACAAACCAAACTTTGCAGGGCCTCACTGTTATCTGTGGTGCAGGTGCTTATCACAGCCGTGTTTCCATTTTCTCCTTCCAAGTTAATGTTAGTAGCACTGTGCTCAACCAAGACCTAAACAAAACAGAAAAAAAACATTTGCAGAAATCTAAATTGTTGATTTTCAAATAAGGATATGTCTTAGATTGTATTATAGTCTTTAGATGTCTTAGTTTATGCCTTCTTTTTTTTTTAATTTTTATTTATTTATTTGAGAGCGACAGACACAGAGAGAAAGACAGATAGAGGGAGAGAGGGAGAATGGGTGCGCCAGGGCTTCCAGCCTCTGCAAACAAACTCCAGACACGTGCGCCCCCTTGTGCATCTGGCTGACGTGGGACCTGGGGAACCGAGCCTCGAACCGGGGTCCTTAGGCTTCACAGGCAAGCGCTTAACCGCTACGCCATCTCTCCAACCCAGTTTATGCCTTCTTATTGTTTGCAATCCCTTATCCTAATCTTGTACATACTGAGTTCCAAGTGCATTGTTCAGAGAATGGCATTAGTAGCACAGCAATTGATGCAGTATTGAAATGTGTATTTATAAAGGGAACTACAATTGGAAGTACTTCATAGTTTCTCTGAGTACTTGTCCCTTTTAAGTGTACAGAGGATAAGGGAGGGAGAAAAGAAATGTGAGGAGCCGGGTGTGGTGGCACATGCCTTTAATCCCACCACTCCAGAGGCAGAGGTAGGAGAATAACCATGAGTTAGAGGCCACTCTGAGACTACACAGTTAATTCCAGGTCTGCCTGGACCCAGAGTGAGACCCCACCTTGAAAAAAAAAGGAGGGGGGGTAATAAAGTGAAAGAAAGGAAGGAAGGAAGATAAGAGTCTCCTTTTTTTCCATGCAGTTATTGTCATTTTTCACTTAGAAGGGAAACATTGTGGGAAAATTTCAGTAAAAATACCATTCTTATAAGTTTAGAGCTCTATATAGGCCTGTGTTTGATATAACTTAATTAATTCAAACGGTTTGGAATAGAAACATTTTTTTAATTTTTTTTGTTTATTTTATTTATTTATTTGAAAGCAACAGACAGAGAGAGAGCAAGAGGCAGATAGAGAGAGAGAGAATGGGCACGCCAGGGCCTCCAGCCACTGCAAACGAACTCCAGACGCGTGCACCCCCTTGTGCATCTGGCTAACGTGGGTCCTGGGGAATCAAGCCTCGAACCGGAGTCCTTAGGCTTCACAGGCAAGCACTTAACTGCTAAGCCATCTCTCCAGCCCAGAAACATTTTTATATCCCATAAAATTATCCTGAAGAGGGCTGGAGAAAAGGCTTGGAGGTTAAGGCATTTGCCTGCAAAGCCTAAACACCAAGGATTAATTCCCCAGTACCTACATAAAGCCAGATGCACAAAGATATATGCATCTGGGGGTTCATTTGAAATGGCTGGAGGCCTGGCATGACCACTCTCAC
Source organism: Jaculus jaculus (assembly GCF_020740685.1). Taxonomy (NCBI): domain Eukaryota; kingdom Metazoa; phylum Chordata; class Mammalia; order Rodentia; family Dipodidae; genus Jaculus; species Jaculus jaculus. The sequence continues at coordinate 142,401,367 of NC_059103.1, forward strand.
ATCTCTCTCTCTCCCCTCTCTCTGCTTGCAAATAAATAAACAAATTTTTTTAATTATCCTGATAAAGCATCAAATAATAGTTATCCTGTCATTTGAGTGCAAACCTGTTATCCCCTCACCTGCTGACCACCCATTCTTTATTGACCAAATCTACTAATCTTTCATCAGTATTAAATTCCACATGAAATCTAACAAAAACACCTTCTTATAAGTGTCTATTTCAGATGAGATATACTAAGATGGTCTGCTAAGGAACTTTTCTTTCGAATTAGTGCTGTGATAAAACCATAGCACACAATTTTTCATTCTACCTTTTTTATTTACAGATTTAGATAGTTGCTATATAAGAAATAGAACTAAGGGCTCTTGAATGTTAGATAAGCCATCTACAACTGAGCCATATCCTCAACCTGTTTTTTCTTTTTCATTTCTTTAGTTTTGAGACAAGATCCTATTTAGTTGTGCAGGCTCACTTTGAACTTACTTGGTAGCTCAGACAAGATGTGAACATCCAGTCCTTTTTTTCTCAGCTTTCTGATTACCTGAGATTACAGCCTTGATCCACCCAGGCCTAGCAACTTAATTGTTTACAAGGACTTACCTAAAAAACTGTTTCTTATAAACTTTGACTTCTTTGAAATAGTGCATAATTTCCCAGGAAAACTCCTTCCCAATAGACCATATTTCAATGTGACAGGAAACAAATGAATTAGGCTTACTAATTAGCTCTGCTCATAAGAGAATTTGAGCTTTCAAATGTTTTCATAAATAAGAACACATAGCAGAACTACTGGTGGGTAAGGTAAAGGGAACTGAGAGCCAAAGCACCATTCCACTTTAGGAAACTTCGCATTCTTTTCTTAACCCCCAGATTCATATGTAAAACCTTGTAAGAATATTTTCTCCTTTGTCTTCAGAATCACTAATTAATCATCTACAGAACTTATTAATGTCTACTTATTATACTTTCATAAGCACAATGTTCCAAAGGCTGCATGAAATTACAGGTGGCATTGGGCCCATAGAAAACACTAACTTCAATTCTGTCATGTACGTCAATTCAGTATACTTCAATTCCTTCATGACCAGGCATATCTGAAAGCTTGGAAGGTGATTTCCCTAGGGTCCTTTGATAAGAATTCAGAAAGCCTCAAGAAAATTTCAAGCAACTGGATAGTGTGAGTTTTAGATCCAAGGACAATGATCATGTAGAAGTAAGGCCATTTCCTAACCTCCAGGGCAATGACACTCAGAAAAGAAAAACCTATAGTGTAGGCCTAGAATCTGAGCCAAGGCATGGATGACAAATTTTTACTTTACAAACATGTAGATAATGGTTGAAGTTCTGGGGTAAGCTAGTAGATCAGCCAATAATAAAGTCTTCCAAACTTAGAAGGCTTGAGTGGATACAGGCTAATCGCATGGGCATAGCTGAGAGAGAGCCTGGAGAGCAGGGACTGCTGATTGTAAGCTTTGCTCTCTTCTCCCTGGTCTCATGAACCAGAGATTTGAGAATATTTTCAGACACAGTTATGGCAGGTAAGATCAAGTAAGGGAGAGACCATTTTTATTTTCTTGTGACCCTATTTTTCAACTTCTAGTTTTGCCCTTGGAATTTTTTTTTAATTTAGTCTTATTTTTAGTTAGTATACAGAGATTTAGGTATCACTCATTCTCTTATGTCTACACAGATATTTCAAAAAAAATAGCTATAGGCTTATTTATGAGAGTTTTTTTTTTATTTCTATAGTTTCTCTGAGTATTTTTCTAATTAATACTTTTTGCTGCTACCTGCCATTAAATTCCCAAATCATGCTTTTAGAGAGGAGATTAACTAAGTTAATGACCATTTATTTATGAAAAGGGCCTTCAGAGAAAATACCAGAAATCCATTAGGAAGTATATAACTCCACCTGGGCTCTCTGCCATCACTAGAGGTGACAGGGAAGCAGCACCTGGCTAATGGATAATGCAGCTGTTTAGAAGAAGACAAAGGCAATTTCTGACATATCCTCAGGGGCTGAGATGCCTCATTTTTTGTAGGTACCAATTACTCAGCTTTCACATCTCATTATTCATCCATTTACCACTGTTTACCAGAATAGTGGTGATGACAACAGGACCCTCTTGCATGGACACAGCCAGTAGAGAAGGAAAGCACATGAGTATTAATGACACTATCATGAGGTAAGAATTGTGGTAGAGTTCTAAATCCAAGAACAGTGGTCAAGTACGAAGAAGGCTTGCTCCTCTCTCTCCACAGGCCAGACTTCCAGTGATCAACAACCCCAAGGGCTGAGAGGAAAGATTTTTGCTAAAGGGAGCTTGGCTCTCTTGGTGATTTATAGACAATTAAGTTTTGGTTTGGCCTAGCACATTAGCTAAATTGTCATTCCCAGTATTGTTTCCACAGGAAAAGATATTTTAAGTTCCAAATAGTCTAACTTCAAAATGTACTTCTAGAACTTGATCCATTTGTAATTGGCATTCCTCTTTGAGAAAGCATGTGTCTAAAGATTCTGAAGTATGGTTTAAAAGTCCTATAGATTTTTAAATCCTGACCTTTAGAAACTTACTAGAATTCCTCTATCTTAGGAAATTCAAGCCCTTAAATAATAAATTCTTCAATAGTATTTTTATACCTTCTTAAGCAATAATATTGTTTTTAATTTTAGAGACAGCAAGAGCTAGAGAGAGAAAGAGAGAGACAGAGGGAGAGAATTTGCATTCCAGGGCCTCAGCCACTGCAATTGAATTTCAGATGCTTATACCACCTAGTGGGCATGTGTGACCTTGTGCTTGCCCCACCTTTGTGCATCTGGTTTATATGGGATCTGGAAAGTCAAACATGGGTTCTAAATGCTTCCCAGGCAAATGCCTTAACTACTAAGCCATCTCTCCAGCCCCAAACCAATCTTTTGACAGGCCACCTATCTACTCTAATACAAATGAGACATATAATTAAGGTTTGTGACCTCACTGAAGTGCTTATCCCCCTTCCTTGTTATTTGGATTTTTTTGAGGCAAGCCCAATAGACTGGTCTTTTTATGAAAGAGAATTGGCATGCCAGGGCCTCCAGCCATGATAATTGAACTCCAGTCATGTGTGCCGCCATGTGCACTTGTATGACCTTGTATGCTTACATTACCTTGTGTGTGTCTGGCCTACATGGGATCTAAAGAGTAGCACATGAGTTCTTAGGCTTTGCAGTCAAGCACCTTAACTGCTAAACCATCTCTCCAGCCTTTGATTTTTTTGGTCATATTTTACATATTATTTATTCATTTGCTTTCAGAGAGAGACAGAAGAGTGAGTTACAGGGAAAACAAAAGAGAGAGGGAGAACGGGCAAAATCAGAGCCTCCAACCACTGCAAATGAACTCAAGATTCATGTGTCACTTTGTGTATCTTGTTTTATGTGGTACTGGGGAATTAAACCCAGGTTGTTAGGCTTTGTAGACAAGCACCTTAACCACTGAAGCAATCTCTCCTGCCCATCTTCCTTGTTTTAGTCATGGAATCAATGAGCTACATACAGGACAGCTTCAACTTGGGAATTTAGGAGCACGAGATTCCCATTTCTTCCTTGAACTAGTTATGCAACATTTTGCATCTTTGCATCATATGTAAAATAGAGATGTGAATAGTTTAAAATTATAGGTATTTTTTGTTTACTTTTTTCAAGGAAGCGTCTCCCTCTTGCCCAGGCTGACCTGGAATTCACTATGTAGTCTCATGTAGGCCTCAAACTCATTCCAGTCCTCCTACATCTGTCTCCCAAGTGCTGGGATGAATGGTGTGTGCCACCACATCTGGATAATACCTATTTTTTGCATGGAGATTTAACATACTTAAATACAGAAAAAGGACAGTTAAATTATAACTCAAGAAAAGTTGGTTGACTATAGCATGGCTAGAGTCACTATCATCATAACAATCTTCTTGCTCCTCTTCTCCACAGTCATCACCACCACCCACATTACCCATCAACACTTTCATCCTCCTCTTCATCACCATCATTACCTATTACCATCACCCTTGCCTATCACCATTATCATCACCACCACATACCGAGATCTTCATCACTGATCAACATCTTTTCTTCCAAATCCTCACCACTGTCATCACTATCTTCACCATCACAAACCCTGTCACCATGGATATCCACACCACCACCTGCATTCCTCACCACCATCACAAACTGTTGACACGGAATAACTGTAACTATTACATTCAATTTCCATTTCTCTGGCTTTGGATGAGAGTGACCCATGGTCAGCCCTCTGCCAGTGGCTCATCAGCCTCACCTTGATCATCTCATTGTACATTCCCTGCACAGCTATGTGAAGGGGCGCCATCATGTTGCTGTTTCGGAGGTTAGGGTTTGCTCCTTGGCTGAGAAGAAACTTTACACTTTCAACTTGGTTTTTTTCTGCTGCCCAGTGCATAGGGGTATTTCCATAATCATCCATTACATTCAGCACTAAAAAAGATAGCAAAATTCCAATTAAATTTTGCTTTGACTATATTTAATACCTCGGGTACCTGTCCAATTCAAAGCTCAATGGGAGTATATCTTCTTGATGAAAAATAAGAATAAAATACAATTTAATTTCTCTAACACATCTAATGGCCACCATTTGAGAATATGACAATATAGCACAGATTCTGTGAATCAACTTATACTTTGGTCAGTATCATATGTAAACAATACAGCCTTCTATTCAGTACATGATTTTTAGTACATGATTTTATCTGTATGTAAACTTTTGTGATATAATACTAACTGACATTATATAAATTCAGAACTACATATGTAGTATTAACTAAGCCATATATGAGTATGATTTCATTCAAACCTCGAGTAGCCCACACATTCCCACAATAAAGTAGCTAAAAACAAAGGAGGTTAAAAGACTTAATAATACCACATATCTAGCAAGGAGTTGCCTGAGTTGTTACACTGCCTCATTGAACCTAATCATTCTCAAAGTACAATTTGACTTAAAGATGCACAGATAACACACACATACATACACACACACACACACACACACACACACACACACACACACACACATACACACACACCTGGCAATGTTTTAAAAAATTGTAAATTATGTCTTCAATGACTTACTAGTGTATGGCCTATAGCAAAGGTTCCAAAAGTGTTAATGAGAAAAAAGAGATTATAAGAAATCACACTATTTACTCCATGAACATCTGTACTGCTCTGTAGCTAAACAGTCATGATACTATACCTTTTTGTCTGGGGAAAAGAACATGGATTTACTCATGAAACATCAGTAGCCAAGTTTCCCATTTCTCTCCTTTTAAAATGTCTTTTGCCTACTTTTTCAGTCCTTCTTTTTCTAATTTATTTGAGAGGCAGGGGAGGAGCACCCCAGGGTCTCTAGTCACTCCAAAAAACTCCAGATGTATGCACCACCTTGTGTATCTGGCTTACACGAGTCCTGGTGAATTGAACCTGGGTCCTTTGGCTTTTCAGGCAAGTGCCCCAACTGCTAAGCCATCTCTCCAGCACCACTTTCTCCTGTCATTGACCCAAGTTCAGCATTCTCACAATCACTACTACACATAGATGCACATAGACAAACTGTCACATACACTAGAAGTAACACACACACACAAACACACACACATATGTAAGATGAAACATCATATTCAATACCAAACAAATAGGGGCTTACATAGACAAATCCATCAATAAACACATAAGTTGATATGACTTATTTTGACCAATTTTCAGAGTTCAGTTTTTCCAAAGATCATGGTTGCAATAGCTTTTTTATGATCTCCTTCTGACTTGATCTCTTTGCAGCAATTGACCATTCCAATTCCTTGCCCCAATGACTTCCCCTCAACTTTGCCCTATACCCTTCTTCTGCCATCTCTTTTTCTACTGTCAGGCTTTATCTACTAGCTACCTTTGGTTAGCAACATCTGGTTTCCAATCATTTCCTTAGTTTCATTTACTTCTTAGGATCAATTGACCTTGGAGGGCTCCCCCCTTTTCTCTCTCTCTCTCTCTCACACACACACACGCACACACACACACACACTCTCTCTCTCTCTCTCTCACAAACACACACATTCTCTCTCACTCTCTCTCTCTCCTCTTGTAGTTCTGGTTATCTATGGGCTAAAACTGACCCCAGGACTCACAAAGCTATAGCTCCCTGACACTTACTCTTCACACTTAATTTGTTGCCAAGCATTGTTAATACTACATACACAAATCTGATCCCTTCCTTCCTTCCTTCTATCCCAAACTCACCACCCTGGAGGAACCCCAAGATCTCTTTATACTCATATATATATTAATTGGATCTCTATTTCTAATTCACCTTCCCCAATATTGAGGTAACTATGCAATAAGGGTCTTATCACACCCCTTAACTATTTATCTAGCATTCACTATCCTCATTTTCTACAGCTTAATTGGTCCAACAAGGTCAAGGTGTCCATGGCTAGGAGAGGGAGAATGTTATAATGTAAATTTTCAATTTAGTTCAATGTTATGAAATTTAAATGTAGAACAATCTCAACTGAAATAGTATAGGGGGTATGTAATATTTATATAAATAATTACTTGTCTAAAATTTCTAATATAGTGTGAGTTTGGCACTCGGATTTCTTCATATGTCTCTTCTCACCAAGTCTACCAGCATTACCGTGTTTTGTTACCTTCACAGGAAGAGCTGTGCATGATAATCTTCATCAGTTCAATTTGACCTTCTGCTGCCGCATGATGCAAAGATAAAAAATTTTCATCTTCACAGTTGTTCAGTTTTCTCCGGCTTTTGATAAAGTTTTGTAATTTACATGCATTTTCCTCAAAATTCACCTAGAGGCATATTTATAAAATTATTACTTCAAATAATTATGTAAAAACTTATCAAGTTAATATTTTATAGTCTTAAAAAGTTTACTATGGGATATGAGGAGAAAGTTCACTATCATGGTGGACCCAAAGTGGTACAGGTATCTATAATCCCAATTTATGTATGACAATGGCGGTGAGGTGGGACTAGGAAATTGAGAAGCTAGGAAGCTCTGCCACAGCACTGGCAAAAGACACCATCTCAAAGAAAGGTGGAAGAAGAGGAGAAACACCCCGGGTTGTCCTCTGACCTCTCCGTGTGTGTGTCCATGTGCACACAAATAAAACTAGAAAAATGTTTACTATCCAAGATAATCATGTTTATACATTTTGTTCTCTAACTATAAGCTTATATGTGCTATAGAAATAAAAGTCTTACAAAAATATTGAAGTTATCTTAACAAATGTGCTCTGAGGAATAACATAGTTTTTTTTAGGTAAAATGAACTAAATTACAGCATGTGGGATAGAGTTACAGAGAGGATGAATATGATAAATGCATAAGGAAATACTATAATAAAAATCTTGATATAATTAATGTATAGTAATAAAAGACTAAGAAGTTATTATATGAATGTGAAGATTACTAAGCCTAGGAATTTAAAGTCCTCATCTCTCTGGCCCTTCTGCTGCAGTGAGTCTCCATTCTACCTTTCCTTATAAACTGGGAAATTGGGATAAGCAGTGTCCCATCATGAGTTGCTCAGTAATCTGAAAGAGCTTCTCATGTCCCTCAACATTCACAATCACAACAATATATTTTCTTCTTCAACTATTTAAATATTTTAATTTCTACCTTGCACAGGAAATAAAGAGTTGCTAAGATTGTTAATTATAGAAGTATTTAATTATTTTGCAATTGTTCGACAATGCTTTCATTTAGATTTGCTTTTATAACTACAACCTATATTTGAAAATGTATAGCTAGTTATTATCATTGAATACAAATGTCATACCTTTCTCCATGGATAACATTTTTACAATCTTAATATAGTGGTTTCATGAGTCACATACTAGGTCAGGGATGCTAGAAAGGACTCTGACTTAGGGATAGTGACATATGATGGACAAAGTCAGGACAGAACTAAAGCTCATTCACAGATTTGGTCCCCAGATTGAGGGTGAAGCCCAGAGCTATTATGTCAGGGTCATGAACCTGAAGTGCACAGTGTCCCCTTTGGAAACTAGAGTGGCCAGCTCTATGCCATGTAGGTATGTTTGCATCCTGCCTGGGCTCTGGGATACTATTATTCCCTATGAAGCATATTCTTCTCCTTGTTACCAGTCCACTCAGCTTCTTGTTACTCTCCAAATTTGCCTCCCGGAGGCCATCTGATAGCCCTAATGTACCATACTCTCAGCCCCTCTCACTTTCCCCTCAGTCTACTGCAGGGACTTCCAGACTGATGTCTGATGACACACATGACTCTGATGTGTGCTGTTCCTTCCAGTGGTTTTGAGGCTTCTTGTTTGCTTGATTTTGGTTTCTTGACACAAGGTCTCATATGACCCAAGCTGGCCTCAAACTGGTCTGGCGGTTGAAGCTGGCCTTGAAGTCCTCTTGTGCTACCTCCACCATACCGGCATTACCACCACAGCAGCTATGTTTTTAGTTCTTGTCTACTTTAATTTCTAATATGACAAAAATTGATGACTATGAAGGCTATACACAAAAAAGCCATCTCATAAATTCGTCACATTGTTTAGTTCAGAGGGTTCTAAATTATCTTTCATTGTCTCCACTGCATGTAATGTTTACTACACATTTGGATGCTTCTTTTTCATGATATATTATTATGCATATTTTTTTTCCAAAGAGAGGAAAGAATGAAAGAGTAAGGAAGAAGAAAGAGTAGAAATCCCACAGACAACAAATGAGGGCATACCAAACCCCCCACCCCCGCTAACACCAAGATACTTGGTGCATTTTCAAGTCTCAAGGCTTAAGTGTACAATATAGGAAGAATTAAAAGAACCTCTTTGCAGATCTGGGTTAACATAAGATTAAAACTATTTTTTAGTATACCTTCCAGATTTTCAAAGACATAACGAAGTACAGATTTTGCCTATCATTTTGTCAAAGGTATTTTTCAAATAATACATCATTACACAAACCAAAAGCAAACCATACTACAATCAGTAGCTTTACATAAGAATTCATGATACAAAGCCGGGCGTGGTGGTGCCAGCACTCCGGAGGCAGAGGTAGGAGGATAACTGTGAGTTCGAGGCCACCCTGAGACTGCATAGAGAATTCCAGGTCAGCCTGAGCTAAAGTGAGACCCTACCTCATAAAACCAAAAAAAAAAAAAAAAAAAGAAAGAAAAAGAAAAAAATTCATGATACAATGACATGAAATTTTCCACAAACAATATATCAAAAAGTTTCCTTTAATTCTACCTTTGAATATGACTGGTCACATTTGCTACATAATAGTAGAGATTTCAAAACTCTAATTTATTTTAGAGACAATTGAAACATTCCATACTATGGTGAACAAGAAAAATCAAATAAAGTTAAACAATTTGACATATTAACATAGATTCAGTAAATGTGAAATTGGTTTAAAATAAAATCTTTTCTAGGCATGTTGGCACATGTCCTTAATATCAGCACTCAAGAGGCAGAGGCAATAGGATTTCTCTAAGTTGGGGGCCAGGGACTAAAGAGTGGGGTCCAGATGAGCCTGGGCTACAGGAAGACCCTGCCTCTACGCAAAAAAATTAAATAAATAAAATGAAACCCTTACATTTTGAACGTTGGATTTTGCTTCTATTATTGCAGAATAAAACCTGAAAATAAACCTTCCACAATAGTATCTGCAACTTTCCATCTGAAAAACTCAATTTCATAAACCTTTAGTGAGTACAAGATAAGATAACATCCTACTAGCTTCAAGTTTACACATATCCAGTGATAAAACTGAACTTAGTGCAGAAAAAGGTTTTTAGTCCTTAATGTTTATTGAAGAAAGTGTTCAACCAAGTCAATATGGAAGCAGTTTAGCATTTGTATTTGATGCTTTTTGGATGGCAATGCAAAGAACATAATGCCCACTGCAGAAGCTTGGAAAAATTTGCAAGTGTTTTTAGAGATGTGTGCTTGACAAAAATCCCAATTTCCCAGGAAGAACTAGGTTCAAGTGCTCTCACAAGATATACTGAATTCACCTCATGGACTAGACAATAAGATGGATGGGAGGGCAGGAAGGGAATCAAGGGGTGGAAAACAGTAATCCGGACCCAAACGGTAATGGTACCATAAAATTCTACTTCCTAAAAGACAGACCAAATGGCTGAACCTTCACTAGACCCTTACAGGAAACACCTGAACCACAAGACACTGGAGAGGGTAGGATCAAGACTGACCTAAATCTCCTACATCTTCCCTCCCTCCCTCTCCCCCTCTCCCCTCTATCTCTCTCCTCTCTAACTCTTGTATATTAGTTATCTTTTTCCTCAATTTCTTAGTGGACACTAACCTGTAACCCCCACTTCCAGCTTGGGCCTACCATCCACAATGATCTTTTGATCAGAGAAACCTACAAGGTTTCCCAAAACAATGACAGACTTCTGTCAGAGTACTTGATGACCCACCAAAGGCCAGTGATAAGACCCTATTGCTGAAGACTCCATACACAGCTGATGCGTAAAATGGAATGACATGGCTGGAAGCCAGAAGAGTCAGTCCCCAGACAGTCAGCGTGTCTAGTGCCAGAAGGCGCTACATAGGCGACTGGGGGAAATGACCAAGATCTGTCCAAGCAACACATTGTTTAACCTAATTAGCAACAAATAACCAGAAGTGATGCCCACACAAGTGCAATAGTGGTACACAGCCATGGTGAGGAATCAATTGCTCTTGATTTGGCTAACTGATCCACTCAGTGGTACTAGACCCTTAGCTGGAGCTGGGAAACAAGTCAGAACCATACCCAAACACAAGCCCACTCTACAATATCAAGCTATCATCAATCACGGGGTATAAGAGGGCCTACACCTATCAAACTGTCTATCAAAAAAGTAAGTGTTATCTCAATTTTCTGGGTGCTAACTTACTCTCCGTTGGAGAATCTGCTTTTCTTTTCCAGATAGATGCAGATCCTAAAAAGAGAGCTGCCCCAACATATCTCAAAAGGAGCCCAACTGAAACTAAGGACAACTGGCGAAATTAGCAAGGGTGATGTTTTCCTGTGAACCGGATACCATCACAAAGGGGAAGGAAATCAACGCAGAGAAAAATCAACTCCTACCAAATCAGAGAGCCAAAGCCTCAGAGGCCCCCAACACCTCAGCACTGAAGCAGACCAAAAATGAACCCAACATGGCTCAGGGAAATCTTGCGGAAGAGGGGGCGGAAAGAATGTCAGAGTTACATGTTGGGTCATGATTTGCAGAGACATTTATCATACTAATAACTGGGGGCTAACTCCACAATGCACGACCCATTTTCATTAACAAGGAGGGTCTGATGGGAGGGGGTAGATCACAGATGAGCCTAAATAATGGTACCAAACTGCCTGTATTCACTGAAATGAAAACTAATAAATTAAATTTAAAAAAAAAAAGATATACTGAATTCACAGTCACTCATGAAGAGTGTTTGACCATCTCAGTTCAGAACTGGACAAGTCAAACTTCAAAGATATTACTTAAAGAAAGTTCTGAAGATAAGCCTGGGATCCTAGGTAGACAAATTGTTTTCACCCATCCAGTGTAGTTTCCTGATGAGTCAATGAATTCATCTGGATTCTGAGCTCTATGACTTCATTCAAGGTGAAAGACACTGGATCACTTTTAGGTATGTAAATTCTAAGTTAGGCCCTGTAAATCAAGAGTCTTTAAATACACATGTTTCAATTTTCTTTAGTGAAATAAATATGAGTAAAACTGAGGCCAAAAAGGAAGAAAATAATGCGAGAGATTGTAGTAAATGAACGTTTAATGCCAAAGCATTAGCTCTTTAGAAAAAAAAAGTCTGGAAAATGGCAGAAAAAATTTCTGAAAAAACAGATCTGATGGTTATTTTCTCACACTTTCTGTTTTCCATAAGCCCTTGATTTCATTAGCATTCCTAAGAATGTGTGTGTGCTGGAAAACATGTTACTACACGCCATATTCCTCAAATAAGGACACTGCTAAGAAATCCCTGGAGTTCAAGCTCTCCATGGTGTTACATGTGTTACTTTGAAATGAGTTCAAACACTAGGATTCTTTTTTTTTTTAATTTTTTTTGTTTATTTTATTTATTTATTTATTTGAGAATGAGAGAGAGAGAAAGAGGCAGATAGAGATAGAGAGAGAGAGAATGGGCACACCAGGGCCTCCAGCCACTGCAAACGAACTCCAGACGCATGTGCCCCCTTGTGCATCTGGCTAACGTGGGTCCTGGGGAATCAAGCCTCAAACCGGGGTCCTTAGGCTTCACAGGCAAGCGCTTAACCGCTAAGCCATCTCTCCAGCCCAACACTAGGATTCTTACAGAATGAATTGGCATTACTGTGGCATATAAAAAACCTAACCTCTCAATCTACAAACTGTAATGTTGCCTTAAGCCCACTTAGTGGCTCCAACTAATTTAGTCAATAAAAGTAAATAAAGGCTGGGCATGGTGGCACATGCCTTTAATCCCAGCACTTGGGGAGGCAGAGGTAGGAGGATTGCTGTGAGTTCGAGGCCACCCTAAGACTACATAGTGAATTCCAGGTCAGCCTGGGCTAGAGTGAGACCCTACCTCAAAAAAACAAAAAAATACCAATAACTGGGTGCTAACTCCACAATGCTCGACCCATTTTCATTAACAAGGAGGGTCTAATGGGAGGGGGTAGATCACAGATGAGCCTAAATAATGGTACCAAACTGCCTGTATTTACTGAAAAGAAAACTAATAAATTAAATTTTTAAAAAAAAGTAAAAAAAAAAAAAAGGAAAGGAAAAACGGATTCTCCAAAGGAGAATGAGTTTGGTATGGGTTAAATGGGATAAATGTCATTAACTAAGAGAGATTTTGATGGGTGTAGCCTCTCTGTCTTGTTGTATTTTGATGTATGTTAGCAGTGTTAATTCTCTAAGGACCTTTCATATTGTCTTTTTACTATGACGGTGTTTGTAACATTTTTAAAGATTACAGAGAACTGGAGAAGTTAAAAAAGAAAGAAAGAAAGAAAGAAAGAAAGAAAGAAAGAAAGAAAGAAAGAAAGAAAGAAAGAAAGGAAGGAAGGAAGGAAGGAAGGAAGGAAGGAAGGAAGGGAGAGAAATTATAAAACAATTAAATAAAGACACTAGAATAAAAGCGTGAAGAAAAGATTGGAACTAGACTGCAGAAATTCTTCAGCAAATTGCTAGAATACAGAACTAAATGAGTGATTTTAAACAATTTAAATTTCTTCCTGGCCCATATTAATTCTGAAGGTAGCATCCTATCGATGGAAATCCACTCATAACTGGGATTCTCTGGAGTAAAACATGGCCTTGGGCAGTATGGTAATATTAAAGGGAAGTGATGCTGGACCTGCATGTGCAAGCAGACCTTTCCAGACCTGGAACATTGGCTTGTATCACGTACTACATCTTCTCCAACCACAGGTGACTGACAATGGTGTCCAGTCTTGCAACATTTAGACAGCAACATATCAATCTCTACCTGAAGGAAAGTTGTATGCACTTCTACTTTCTGCTAAGACTTTAACAGACAAAATATCCACACAGACTGACTGACTGAGAAGCACAACTGTAAGCTGACAAAATCAAGACTAAATAGTACAGCAAAACAAACAACAGAGAAGACTCTATCAGGGCCTAGCTGCTTACATGAACGGTGGAATACAATGGAATATCGTGAAACTGCTGGAAAAAGGGTCCCTAATCTCCAAGTGCTGATCTAAAATAGATTTCATGAGTATTTCTGTGACTTCCTACTCTCTAAACTAAGGAAAGCTATATGAATACGTATTCATTCGTGTAAGCATGTTCTCCCTGAAAAATACATAGGCAGCTACGAATGTGTCCACTGTAGAGAGAAGTTGGTGGTGGGGTTTGAAAAGCCACTGTCAAGGATATCTTAACAGGTCATAATAGAACGTCCCTTTTCTGAGGTCAACTTAAGTTTTCTGAGCATCCAATACCCTCAGAGAAGAACAGTAACTTTGAGAGCAGTAGCGTCAGGTAGTAGGTAGCATTGCTTCTCGATCAAAAAGTCCAGGGACCTGAGCAGTAAATAGACAAACGGTCCCCTTGCAGCCTCCCACTAATCTTCACCAGGTCTCTCCCTGCAGGGTCCCTCCGACACTCTTGCTGCCAGTCTTGCCTCTGCCCCGTCTATGTAAACCTTCCTTTCTCGTGCCGGGTTCTCTGTGTAACTATTAGACGAGGATGCTCCACCATAATGCACTTCTTGGTGAGCTATCCGACTAACATTCATTCGACTGTTGGATTCTAGATAAAAATCCAAAGGACAGGACACACACACCCAAATCGCCCTAACTTTAGGCCAGGCCATCGCCTGATGCTGCAAGATGCCAAAAGAGTGCTTTGGGATTAGATCTCCCTTCATGGCACTAAACCATGCCCTCGCAAGAACAAGTTGAGCAAACAAGCCAGCAGAGGAAAGCACAAACAGGCTCCCTGATCGTGAGAGGCACTTACGAGATTCTTGCAACCAGAAGCACGCATCTCCACGCCTCGGCTTCACGTCCTCGCATCCAATGCTGCTAACTGCTGCCAACAAGGAAACCTGCAGCTACCCACCGCCCAGACTCCCCCGCCCCAACAGCCCGATCTCCCAGGGTACCTTAAAGGAGTCCTTGGAGCCTTCGACGTCGTCCTCCACGCCCCAGTAGACAACGCCCTGGGCCTCCTTCTTCTCCCCAGGGCGCAGCATCCTCCTAAGGCTGCACTTCATTGACCCCACCTGGACAGCACCTGCGGCAGCCGCCTCCCACACGCCCGCACCTGCCGAGACAGCGGTGAGCAGTGAGCAGTGAGCGGCGAGCGGCGGCGGGAACCGAGCCCCGGAGCCGGGCAGCGCAGCGCGGCGGCTTACTCCCTGCAGATCCGCGGGCGCAGCGGGGCAGAAGTTCTGGAAGGAGCTCGCGGGCCCCGGACTACTTGTAGCGCGGGAGCAGGCACCGCAGACCGCCTCTGTGCAGGACGCGCCCCCCCCCCCACCCCCCTGCAGGACCACAAGTCCCTGCGGACCCAACCTCTCTGTTAGAATCAACTCAGGCCGCCCGGGGCCCTGGGCGCGCGCAGGGGGCGGAACGTGAAAGCCGGCGGCGGCGGGAAGGTGAAGTGCCCCTACATTGGGATTTTTTTTTTTTTTTCTTCCCCAATGAAAGCCTCTGGAAATATACCACTTATGTTCACTTCCTTTTAGGGGGAGCTATTGGATCTGAAAATAAGGGTTTTAGTAAACTTTTTCTTTCTAGTTATTTGGAGAAAATGAGCTTATCTCAGGATTGGGACTCGACTGAGACCATTTCGAATCCCACGGCTCTTTTTTGTTTCCTGTGGATAGCAGTGTGAATTGGCCTCACAATTCGGTGTCTTAGAGTGGTTAGCATAAATATGGCAGGTTAAATATAAGCCATTATTGATCTATAAGGCTGGCTTTGTTGAGGGTCTTATCTTCACCAGCCTGCCCTTCAGTTATTGATCAACAGCGTGGGTATAAATTGTGCTCAAAGAAAGGTGTTCTGCTCAATTAATGAGGCTGATTCAAGCTTCAGGTACATGAGAGATAGTCCCTCGCAAGGCCTGCCACTGAGTGCCAAGGTTATAAAGTGCGAAAGCCTGCCCCAAGCTGTTCACACTTTGCTCAAAACAGAGCATAGCTTTGAGTACCTTGCTTTGACAAGTTGGGCTCCTGTTAAAGGTCATGAGTGTCAGATTCTTACCTAGCCAAGTCTCCATTACCTAACCCCAGGAAGCCAGGGTCTCATAGGCAGCTGTCACTCAGGAAAAGTTTGTACTCTGTCTGACCTACGAGCTACATTGGGTGAATTTAGGGGCAAGCAGAATGGACCTGATGAGGAATGGGGGAAAGGTGCTACATGTCTTCTCATTGATATAGCACGTTGCCATTAATTCCTGCACTGGAGTGGGATTTCTTGCAAAGATGATGTTTAACTCATCACCCAACCCATGCGAGGAAATGGCTGGTGATCAGGAAAAGATGCTGTTGTTGACGCTCGCTCAGTGCAGCTCAGCTTCCCACCAGTGTGCGTGTGCAGAGTGCAGAGCAGGGATTTTACTGAAGGATGCAATGCACCTAGACAAACTAACAGGGAAGAATGAGAGCAGAGCGTAAAGAGCGGAGCTCCCACTGAACTCCTGCCTGCTCCCTGACTGGAACTCGATGCACATAAGGTTCACCTTTACTTCTTAAAAACAACTCCCCACCCCTTCCACTGAATCTCTTTTACTTTTCAGCAAGCTCCTCCTCTATTTGATGTCTTTTTCCTCTTGCCTGAAGTTTTGTAACCAAATGTATATGTTGAACCCATCAATTTTCCCTCAAAATACTTTTTTTTTTTTTTTCTTTTTCGAGGTAGGGTATTGCTCTGGTGCAGGCTGACCTGGAATTTGCCATGTAGTTTCAGTCTGGCCTAGAACTCAAAGTAATCATCCTACTGAGTGCTTGAAAGGCATGCACCATCATGCCTGGCTTAAAAATGTTAAATTTATTTATTCATTTGAGAGGCTGGTAGAGGGAGAGAATGGGAACACCAGGGCTTGTAGCCATTTCAAATGAACTACAGAAGTATGTGTCACCTTGTACATTTGGTTTTATGTGGATGCTGGGAATTGAGCTTGGGTCTTTAGGCTTTGCAGGTAAGTGCTTTAACCACTGAGCCATCTCTCCAGTTTTTAAATACATTTTTTTAATGTAAGTGTTCCTTTGGAAAATTAAGGATTTTTATTTAATGATTGACTGCAATCAGTTTCCTTTGTACCTGTATTTAAAAGAGGATAGAGGCTACTCAAAGTTGTCCTTTGGAAGCTGAGGCACAGAGCTGTGGTAGGAAGCATCAGATGATTATGTTAGCCCTGCTAGAGGGATGCAGGACAGGGAACCCCAGGCATAGGGGGCAAGGTCTGGGGAAAAAAAAATCACTATTCAACACTCTTCTGTTGTGGTATTCCTGGGTGACAACTGCCAAAACAAAATATCTACAGAACGATGCCTTCTGCATTCTTGCTGCAGCACCCTACCTTATGGGCATAGACCCAATACCTCATGTATACTCTAAAGCATATGTTCTTTCTAGCTTGTCCTCTCCTGCTTTGATGCTGAAAACAACAAGTGGTTAGCACTGAAGACCTGATTATTTTCCTGCTTTCTGCTATGACAACACAGAACATTAACATTTCCTTTATGTTTTGCTGCACTTGTCCACTTTAGACATTTTTCAAAAATATTTTCCTAGGATGTTTCAGAAATTTCTGTGACCATTTCTTATTAATTGTAACATTATTTCCTGCCCTGCAAAAGCATCTTTCATCAATGGGGTTTCTTTTTACTGGAAATTACTGAATTTAAGATGCACATTGTAGCCAGAGACATGATGCTATCTAATAATTTACATTAGGACTCATTTCCTTTGAAGTTTAATTATTTATGGAGAATATTAAATGTAGTACTTTCTACCAATGATAAAATAACTGATAAACAATAAACAAGATAACAAATAGTTGTTATCAAAAATAATTTCCTTGGAAACTTCCAGAAGATTATTTCTACTATCAGATTGTGTTTTGACACTAAGTAGATCCTTGTTCAAAGAAAGAAAAATAATAAGTGGTTTTACTTAAATTCTCAAGAAAATTACTGCCATTTTAGCCAAAGACCTGAATTCTATGAAATTGTCTTTATTTGGTTCCTTAAAATGAAATTGCTTTAGTTTATCAATTCATATTAAAAACTATATGTTGTAAGCAATCACAACTGAAGGTAAAGCTATTTTGGTCTTGGCTCCTGAAAAGAAGAAACTTGAAATAGTTTGTGTTGCATCTTTTCATAAATGTGAAATATCCTCCATGTACACTTGGATGATTTTTAGGAAATTTACATAAGTACAGAATTATGAACTGGTTTTATAATAGCTCTATCAATATACAAAGTTCCCATACAAAAAGGCAGTTAGCTCTCACTTTCACCAAGAGCACTAAATAAGCTTTGTTTTATACAGTTTGTGTTTCTACAACTTAGCCTTGTCTAGAAATTTCAAACATAAAATCATACAATATGGAGACTTTTGCTCTCGCTTCTTTTAATTATCATAATGCACCAGAGATTCACTGTTGTGCTGAGAGAATAAATATTTCATCACTATTGTGATTTGAATGTGAAATGTTTACCATAGACTTATGTTTTGATCATTTGGTTTGCAGCTGATAAAATTGTTTTGAACCATGTGAAACCTTTGGGAGGTGGAATATTAGTGGAAGAAGTGAGTCACTGGCGGGTGAGCCTTTATATTTTATATGCCAGCCCTACTTCCTATCTGCTCATTGATTCCTGACTATAGGTACATTATGACCAGTCATCCCATGCTTCCACTACCATAGTGGACTGTATCCTTCAAAACTGTAAGCCAAAATAAACCCTTCCTCCTTGAAGTTGTCAGGCATTTAGTCACATCAGTAAGAAAAGGAATTCATATAATCACTAACTCAATTTTCTTATCCTCATGGGTGAGATCCTGTTGCAAAGAGAAAAATAAAATTCATGTCTTATATCTCACTTCCCCAACCCCTCCCCTCAGCAAACTGCTCCCCATCCTTCCTTCATTCACTTTCCTATCTCCCATCCCTTTCACCTTCATTTTCCCCTTCATTGGCTAGAAGCACCAGAATATTTATGCATTGTACATGTAAGTGTTGTATGTGTATATACATACGTGTATAGATGCATGCTTGCCAGTGTGCATGTGGAGGTCAGAGGACAACCTGAGGTTTGCTTGAGACAGGATCTACTGCTACGTACATCAGACTAGATGGCTGGGGAGCTTCCAGCATTCTCCTGAAAAATCTACAAGGTAATTACTAAGCATGGCAGTAGCTGAACTTGTAGATCACATTTTGTTGTGTTTTCATTTGTGGTTTTTTCATTAATTCATAGATTACTTTTGGAAGTAGGTAGTTTATTTTCCAAGTATGTGAGGATGCCCCAAACTTCTTTTTGTTGTTGTTTCCAATTCAATCTAGATATGTTCATGCTTAAAATTATTTCAATTCACATAAATTTAAA
Organism: Jaculus jaculus; assembly: GCF_020740685.1. Classification (NCBI taxonomy): domain Eukaryota; kingdom Metazoa; phylum Chordata; class Mammalia; order Rodentia; family Dipodidae; genus Jaculus; species Jaculus jaculus. The sequence goes on from NC_059103.1 coordinate 142,420,521, forward strand.
TGAGGAATTACCAAAATGCGTTTTATAGCTGACCCGTGGCCAACCCTGGAGATCATTCTATATGGACTTGAACACAATATGCAACATGTTCTTGTTTGATAACACCTGAATATTTTACTCAGGTACTGTAGTAGATTGAATGTCTCCCAATAGACTCATGTGTTTTTATTTAAAAGCTTGTAACATGAACTTCCAGCCACCTGGCTGGAAGAGCTGTCACTGTGGGCAGATCCTGGGGACCAGCCCTAATGTGTTACTGAGGGTGGAGCATATTTCCATCCTGAGGTATGTTGAGTGAGTATCTGGGGGGTCTGGCAGCTGCAGGATCCTGCTTGCTTGCTGGCTGGTTCTTTCTCTCTCTCTTTGGATTTACAAAAGGGAGCCAACTTCTTCCACCACTGATGGTATGTCCCCTTGGATCTGAAACCTGAAAAAATCCCTTCTTCCCATAAATTGTGTCTGGAGGGGCTGAAGAGATGGCTTAGCCGTTAAGCACTTGCCTGTGAAGCCTAAGGACCCTGGTTCGAGGCTGAATTCCCCAGGACCCACGTTAACCAGATGCACAAGGGGGCGCATGGGTCTAGAGTTCGTTTGCAGTGGCTGGAGGCCCTGGCGCGCCCATTCTCTCTCTCTCTCTCTCTGTTGCTCTCAAATAAATAAAAATAATAAACAAGAAAAAAGTTTTAATAAATATTGTGTCTGGAAGTTCATGCTAGCAATGTGAAACTGCCTACGGCAGGTGCAGCTATCTAACATTGTTAACTTTGCTATAGTTTTAGTCATTTTCTATTCTCCTGCTATCAGTTTCTCAAAGGAGTATTAAAATACCCAATTATAATTTGAAAATATCTGTATCTTCCCTCAGTTCTGTCAAGTTCCACTTCACCTAGGGATGCCTCCATTTTTAGGTGTATCCACTCTAGATTTATTATACACCTTATTTGCATGCTAGCTCTTTTCCCAAATGTTACTTTTAATCTGTCTTTTTGTGTTCCTCATAGATGGCTGGAGTTGGTTCTTATCCTTGCTTCCTGCATGAGTCTGTCCCTTTTTATTACTGGGCTTATTCACTGGGTTATTGACATTCAATATAATTGTTCATCAAGATTATAAACGTAGTCGTGGTTTATATATCTCATGTGTTTCCTAGTCACCATGTCCTTACGTTATTGTATTCTTTTTTATGTAATAATTCTTTAAGTACAGAATTTTTACTTATTAATACTTTTCAAAAGATATTTATAGGTTATTTTCACATTGTTGTGCTTACAATAATAGTCTTTAATGTGTTGTACTCTATATCAAGCTAGGTACTAGTTTAACTTCAATAAACTATGGCAATTTTGTTTTAGTATAATTTCTGCTCTCCTTTTATGATAATATTGTCATATGGGAAATACAACATATGCATATTATATCTATTTATTTATTTATTTTTAGTTTTTTAGATTTATTAACTTTATTGAGATGAAACCTTGAAAATATGAACATGCTAAATCACCTCTGAATCACTTTTCTAGCACAGTGATTTATACAACCATTCAAATTAGTGATTTTTCTTACATGGGTAGCTCATAGGCAATGTTGACCAAGCCCACAGCTCATTTATAATACACATGCATGAGCTTCCTAAGCTTATACTCTGTGAGAACAGAAAACCTTGCTAGATATGGAGCCAGTGTGTGCATGAGTAGGTGTTTCATGCACAGTACCATGTAATTTGCTGACAGACTATACACCTCAGGTCACAACCAATCAGGGGAATGTGCTTGGTTGTATCACGTCTACATGCTTGGTCCAAAATAACACATGAAAGGATTCTCTATCTTGAGGAGGTATATTTTTCTTATCAGTGTATAATGAATGTACAAAATAACAATGGGTTTCACAATTCAGTTTTCTTAATGTGGTGGTTTGAATGAAATATTTTCCATAGGTTCATGTGTTTTTAGTACTTGGTCCCTAGCTGGTGGCAGTTTTGGAAAATTGTAGAGCCTTTGATAGGTAGAGTCTTTGTGCAAGAGGTCACTAGGTCAGGACTTGGGACTTATATTTCAATTTTTTTTTTTTTTTTGAGGTAGGGTCTCATTCTGACTCAGGCTGACCTTCACTATGTAGTCTCAGGGTGGCCTCGAACTCATGGCAATCCTCCTACCTTTGTTTCCTAAGTGCTGGGGTTAAAGGCATATACCATTATGTCTGGCTTCAATATTTTTATTTGCAAGAAGAAAGAGAGAAAGAGAAGAGAGAATGAATTGGCACATCAGGGATACTTGCCACTGCAAACACAATCCAGACTCATTGACTACCTTGTGCAATTGGCTTTACATGAATACTGGGGAATTGAACCCAGGCCATGTATATTAAGCATAATAATAATAGATTAGTTTGCTATCACCCTTTCTAATCACCTGATATACCTTTAAATCTATGTTCTACATAGGAAAGAACACATGCAATATTTTCTTTCTCAGTCTTGCTTAATATATTTAAAATGATTATCTCTGCTTTCATCCATTCCTATTCAAATGACAAAATTCCATTGTTCTTTATGGCTGAATAAAATTCTATTGTGTATATATGCCACATTTTAATTATTCATCTGTTAATGTGTATTTAGGCTGATTCTATATCTTGGCTTTTTTGTTTGTTTGTTTTTCTGTTTTTTAATTGCTGCTCAATTTTTTTTATTAAATAGTTTTGTATTCAGTAATTACAGCCAGTTTAGTACCATTATTAGGCTCATCTGTGAACTACCCCCTCCCCTTGTCCCCTCCTTGTTGAGCTATATGGGTCATGCATTCTGGAGTTAGCCCAAAGTTATGGGTAGGAAAAAGGTCTCTGCATATCATGACCCAAAATGTGGCTCTGACATTCTTTCTGCCCCCTCTTCTGCAAAATTTCCCTGATCCATGTTGGGTTCAATTATGGTCAGCTTCATTGATGAGGTGTTGTTTATATTAGATACCCATATATACGTTATCACTTTAAAATATCCACATTTTTGAAAAAAAATTAAAAGGAGGAAAGAGATTAAAAACAAAAATATCCACAAGCATATGTATAGAATTTCATGTTTGCTTGTGTATTTGTCAATCTAAGCACTCTTCTTTTCTTGTAGATTTGGGTTATGATCAGTGCCATCATTTTTCATTATGAATGACATCCTGTAGAATTTCTTGAATAACAAGTTGGCTTAAAATATTAAAGGACACTTCTTGCTTGATGTAGAGGTTTTACTTGACATCGTTTGGCATTTATTTTTTGCTTGTGTCCCCACTCCCCCAGTTCTTGGAATGTCATTTATCGAAGAAAAACTAAAATGTTCGATTGTCCTATCTTATAATATATTTTTCTCTTCCTTATTTCACTTTTTTTTCATCTGTGTCTTTTAGTAACTTGTCATTTTTAGGTATGGTCTCTGTGGTTTTCCTGTCTATAAGGTTCTTATGTTTGTAGATTAATACCTTTAATTAAATTTGAAAATTTCGTTCACTATTTCTTCAGTTAGTTTTCTTCCCATTTCTCTCTCTTCTTTCCTTTTGGCACTTCTATGACGTGTGAGAATAATTAATGTTGTCTCATGAGTCTGTGAAGCCCTACCATTTTTAGTGTGTTTTCTGCTTTAAATAAACTTTATTGATCTTTTCAGTTCACTGATTCTTTTTCATATAACATCTTTTATTGAATCTATTAGGGAATATTTCATTAGACTTGTATTGTCAACTCTATAAACCCAGTTTGATTCTCTTTTGGTTTACATTTTTCTTTTCTCTAGTAAAATTTCCTATTTTACAATTAAAATTATGTTTTCTTTTAATAGTTTGGATAAAATTTATTCAGATTTTCTTAACATTCTATATTAGTTAATGTGAACTATTTAACCATCAAGTCTAACCTCTATAAGTTAAAAGTAATCAGTTTCCATTTTGCATCTTCTTGCAATTTTGATTTACAACTTTTCTGTCAAAGCCAAGCTTTTTTGATGATTTATTATTGTAATTTTATATTCTGCTTAATTTTAGAGTTTTGTTTTTTAACTTCTTAGAGTGAAATTTTACACTGCTTCCAAAGTTATTTGTAACTGTGCTACTGTTTCTTCTCAGATATATTTTGGGTTTTATCCTGGATTTGTGATATGACTTCTGTCTCAAAAGCATTTTTTTCAATATTGTCCCAAACTGGATGCTTGTTAATAGCTAACCATATCGTTACAGTCACAAAATGAAAGTTGACAGATTTATGTGGATAAATGTAGCTGTATTTTATTTTTACAGCCATTTGAATTTTATTTCAATTCAGTATTTCACCAGGCTATAAAACTGTTCAAGTAACAGTCTCATGTAGCATTGAAAGTTTATTTATGACAACATTAAAATACATTATTTTAGGGCTCACTATTTGGCTGCATTTTCCATGTTTATCTTCTTATTGTCTATTTAGATGTCCTATAACGTATTGAGTCAAAATCATCAAATTGGAAATAATTCATTCCATGCATACTTTAAAAATGAATTGTGGGCTGCAGTGATGGCTCAGCAATTAAGGTACTTACCTACAAAGCCCACTGACCCAGGTTTGATTCCTGAGTACTCACATAAAGCCAGATGTAATTCACTGGCATCAGTTGGAGGCCCTTACTCTTCCATTCTCTTTCTCTGCCTTTCTTCTCTATACCTGTCTCTCTGCTTGCAAACAAATAAAGATATGAAAAATAAACTAGGATTTATAGTATCCTCATAAATTTTCAAATCTTTCCTTAACCTATAACTCCTTTTCTCCTGTATATAATGTTTAAAATGTGTTGTTTTATTTATTTATTGAATTGGGTTGTAAATTAAATTTCATAGACAGAAACAATTATTGGAAGAACAATAATTTGATTTTTCAGAAGTCTACATAATTTTTACATTAATACATTTTATTACATGCTTACTGGTTAATGCCTGCTCACTATGAATCCAAGCATAAAGCCAGATTTATCCAAATTGTTTAGGTTTAGATTAAGTTAAGTAAACTACCAGGAAATAAATAAAGAACTGATGAAGGTTTATGTGTAGCTGAACATACAAATTTTCATATAATTTCTATTTCTGTTAGGGTTTTCTCATACATATTAAAATTTCTTCATCCATTTACATGTATGTTAAGGTTATTACTATGTACTTTTTATTACGTATGTACACAGTGTGCATACAGCCATGTTGGTGCCATAGTTAGCCTACTCCCTGACCTCCCCCCTCTGAAGGTACTGTACTTGTTAGGGAAAGTGGGTCATGCATTGTGGGGTTAACCATCAGTTATGGGGAGGAAGCAATGTCTCTGTGTATAATGTCCCAATACATGGCTCTAACAATCTCCATGCCCCCTCTTCTGTAAATTTCCCCTATCCATAGTGATGACGTCTTAGGAGCCTCTGTGTTTATGGATATCTGGTTTGGTAGGAGTTGAGTGTTCTCTGTGTCTTATCTCCTTCGCGTTTGTGCTGACACCAGGTTCGCCAAGAAATAATGTATTTTTTAAATATTTTTATACTATATGAAGTTTGATGTTTTGTTTTTCAATTATATAGTTATGAAGTATCTAATTTTTAATTCAATGAACCAGTTTTTATTTGAATGTGTTTGATATAGTGTTTGGAAAGATGATATATTCTCACTCTTTTATTTTATGCTTACATCTTGATCTCCTTGTCCTATGAACCTCATTTTCTCATGATAATTGCACTACTCTTTCCAGACTTTGACTAGTCCATCTGCTCATCTTGATGCCTCAATATTTCTATTCACTTGCCTCATCTATCTTTTAGGCCAGTCTCTGGAGTGTGTATGTGACAAAGGGCCTGATGAGATGTCGATGGCTTCTGTATGCTTAAGCATCCCATTTATATATAATCCTTGTTCTATCTTTGTCTCTCCTGAAGCACCTCAGTGGCATTCGTTCCATTTGATTGCATCCCTTATCCTGTGAGCAAGCATCATTTCTGCTTGTCACTTAGCACAGATCATTTAGGGGAATAATGCTGATTAACCCAACTCTCCATGGTGCTTCAGAAGTAACAATTTGTTTGATAAAAGTTTTAGGGCATTCACCTTTGGGTTAGGACGTCTCCATCTTTCTACCTATCACAGTTATCTTTTGCCTATTACTTGTGTCTTGCTTCATTTAGTATATTTATGGATCATATCCTATCTGTCTTTTCACTTTTTAAAATACATAATATTTCTGTCTGTTGGTGGCATTGTTTCCTCCCATACCCTGCTTATTTATTCTTTTAACAAAAATGTTTTGTTTTGGTTTTTGTTTTTCAAGGTAGGATTTCATTCTTGCCCAGGCTGACCTGGAATTCATTTGTAGTCTCAGGGTGGCCTGGAACTCAGGGCAATTCTCCTACCTCTGCCTCCCGAGTGCTGGGATTAAAGGCATGCACCACCACGCCCAGCTAGGTTTTACTATTTTATAGGACGTCAGATACAAAGGATGACGGTGTATGTTCAGAAAATAGCCAGTATACATTGTGGGGTTTTTTGTTTACCATATAATTAAAAATTTCTGTCCCATTTGGGCCCAGTTGTTTAGATAGTAAACATTTTTATATGACCTTTCTTGGAGTATTTGAGTAAGAGAAGAAGCAAAGATATGCATTGAGACCCTTTGATGCATCAATCTATGTCCTCAATTCGGTGACAACTAAATTCAAAATGGAAAAAATGTCCTAACAAGGGTAAATGTGGATAAATTAAACACACACACACACACACACACACACACACACACACACACACATATTTACTCACTGTGTACAAGGCCACCTATTTCTTATTTTTTTACAAATAGAAAAACGAAGTGTATTCTGCTACAGAGAACCTCAAATGGTTTCACTTTTTACTCCTCAGAAGGCCAAGACATGTACACAGATAATTCAAACCAGTGCCAATAATAGTGCTCTTGGTAACTGTCATCAACAGTGATTACTGGAGCAGTTAATAAAATGTAAATTTGATAATATTATTTAAAATGTGAGATATAGAAAAAGCTAATTAAGTTGGCCTCCAGACAAGGAAAGCTGAATCAATTGTGTCAGAGAAACAGCATAGCAAATTTTATACTTAAATAAGACATAAAAATATTTTATGGATATAAAATTCTTAGAAATGTATACATATTGTATTACTTTAACAGATGCTGGCATTGTAACTTTTATTTATAGCTATATAATCGGTAGTAATATCAAAAATTAAAAATGTTTCCATGACATTTGTAGGAAATGAGATGTGACTGATTTCTCAAATTTCCCATACACTTCATAAGATTTATAAGTACAATTAAAGCTACCTTTTGAGTATAAAATTCCTCTATGGTACAACTTTATTTTCTATGCACATAATTTATACCCAGATCATTTCAGACTGAAAAAGTACTACTATAATACAAAATACTTTATTATTTTTATTAATATTAATATTTCATATATGTGGAGCTTTATGAGTACAGAACCATTTTAAATTATTATATTAAAATTTTTATTGCATTTATCTTAAGTAGAAAACACAATAATATGAAGAGTTTTCCCTCAGTCCTCAGATTAAATAAGCAAATTTATCAAAGATCCATAGGTTTATCCTTTTCATGAAAATAGAAACCACTTTTAGTTTTTTAGGTCAAAGCTTTTTAGTGCATTCTAGATCACCATAATTCAAATAATTGATCGAGATTTGAATAATATGTTATCTCATGTAACTTATCATGATAACTATATTAGCTTGAAACTCAGTAATATCCAATATAAAATGTGAAATTATATCCATTACAGCTGAAATTTAAACTGGAATATAGCTATGTATGTCAGAACCATAATTATGCTTACCTTAAATACCAAGAACCTTAGCACAACATCCAAAATACTGTTGTCATTATTCCTTAAAGTTAGTCAGTGAACAACAGGCATACCTTTATTCTCGGACAGTGACATCTTGCTTCTGTAGTTTCACAGGCACAAATGACCAACTTGAGAACCATATCTTCCCTCTTGTCAAGAAGTTGTGTGACCTTTATAGTCCCACTTAATTATATGAGGTGCAGCTCATTCTGTGAATCAATATTATGCCTTTTGATTAAACTGCCTTATATAAACTAGTTTACATAGATTCATAATGTAGTCCTTGAAATTGGATTGCTTTTTACTCAAAATCAATTACTTAATTATTGCTTATAAGTTTATTCTTCCACAATGGCCTTTTTACTATGCAGTGACACAAATCAAAGGAGTCAATCGCAGCAGCCAGACAAGCATTGGTTTTATAGAAAACCAATCACTATTCACCAACTGACTAAAAGACAGATAGATTACGGAGAAAAATAGACAAGAACTGGGTGTGACCGGGCACATGCTTAAGCCCAGCACTGAGGAAAATGAGGTAGGAGACTTATCACAGGTTTGAAGCCAACCTGGGCTACATGTCAAGATTCTGTTTCAAAAACCCCCAAACAAACATATAAACAAAAAAGCTGACAAGGGGATTCATGCTTGCACTTCTTGCACTTGGAAGGTTGATGCAGGAAGAGTGCCATGAATTTGATGCCAGGCTCGGCTCAGCAACAAAGTAAGAAAGGGAAGGGGGGAGAGAGAATCAAAAAGTAAATGATGTTTCAATGTTGCCATTTAGCTGTTAAAAATCTATTGAGTATTAGGAATTGCAAAGAAAACTGAACTATTCCAGGGAAAATTATGCAAAAAAAGTATCTATTTTAACTGTTTAATTACATAGTAATTGTACACATATATGGGACCCAATTTGAAACTCCAGCATATGGGCAAGGTGTACAATAAGCAAATCTATAATGATTGTCTTCACAACTTTACACAAGTACCATTTCTTTGTCTTTGGACATTCAACATTCTTTCAACTAGCTATGTTGAATTATACAATTGCCAATCATAATTATTCTACCATGATTCAGAACATTAGAAGTTATTCTTCTTAATTAACACTTTCTTTGTGCTTGTTAATAATCCTTTCTCAATTCTCCTCCCCAACATCCATTCCACAATCTGTTAACTATTTACTTCTCAACTTCTATAGAATCATTTTTAGGCTCCACGTATATGTTTATATATTTCTGTGCCCAATTTATTTCATTTAATATGACACCTCCAATCAGGATCATCTACTCAAAACAGGTATCTTTAATTAACCAGAAGCTTTGCAATGGGTGACCCAGTTACCAAGGATCCTATCACAGTGTAGCTCTGCCATCTTCAACTCATGAATCCCCATTTTTTCATGCTCATATGTATGAAGCTATGAGATGGAAAAGAACATGGAAGTACTCTGCATGGAGCAGCTTGGTAGCATTGTTTTGGATCAGATATGTTATGACCACATGGTTATAATAATTGCATGGAAGTCTTAAAAAGATGCTGCCTAGAAAGAAGAGGAAGTGTGTTTATCTGTAGTTCCCTCCACAGGTGCTGTGGGGCCACTGACATAAATTAACTAGAGAAGGCTCCATAGAAGTTGGGATCCCTGTGCTGGGTGAGTCAGTATGTATTGGGGAAAACTGAAGTGATGAAGAAAATACCATATGAACAAGAACATTGTAGTAGAAAGAATTACATGTAAAAATTATATACAAGTGAAGGAAGATGACTAAATGAAAGAAATGTGATATGGTTTTCACATGAAGTAGAAGGACAGGAGAGCTGAAAAACAGAGTGCTTTTATAATGGGTTTTCTACATGTAGTATGTAAAATGTCATGTTAATTGACAGTAGGCAACTTGCAGTAAAGGAGCAAAAGCAAGAACAGTGGTGTCAATAAAGTTAATCAGGATGACAAAGAGCCACAAAAAAAAAAAAAAAATAACCTGGACCAGGTGGAAGCAAAGGGAGGATCTGGGCCAGGTGGAAGTGAAGAGAAGACCTGGGCCAGGAGGAAGTAAAGAGAGGAACTGTGTCAGGTGGAAGTGAAGAGAGGACCTGGGCCAGGAGGAAGTGAAGACAAGTATGGTTTTCGACCTGTGGAACATTGGAACTACTAAATTTGGAAGACAGTTTGAGATTCATGTCTATGAATAACAATCCATAAATAATTGGAGGCACCTAGGTTTCTGAGGAAAGCAAAAGAAAAATGTGGCATGTCCATAGATCAGGGAGTAAAGTCACTGTCATCCCCACATCCTTTAGTTTGAAGAGTTTTCAAATGGTAGAAAGTGAGTGCCAGATCTGAATAATGTTTCATAAAAGAAAGACCAAAAAGAACCTGCTCAACGTGGACTTAGAATGTCACTGGAGACTGCCAAACACAATTTGAGAATTCACAATTACTAATGACTAGTAAGCCTTGGAGTCACTTTGGCAAAAATAAATTTTTACAGACATCCCAAGCACTTATGATAAGGAACAGATCAGTATACCCTGGTGTTTGTTATCAAAGTAAAGAGAAGATGGAGTTTTGTTTTTATCAAAATGGTATTTATCAAAATGTTTATTAAAATGGTATTAGACAGAGATTAAGGTCAATTTGATTATATTTTGAACATTAATAATTCATCTGTACTTCAGAACTATTAGATATCCAACCATGATGTTTCTCCTTATGGAAGACTTTCAGCTCTGCATAAATTGGTTGGGACATTTCATGTTGAGAATGCATGTGGTCACTATTACTAAAACAACTTGCTTCTGGGTAGGCTGACAGGCACTGGGAACAAGTGGCAAGAATAATAAATAAATCAGTTCTGTTTGAGCTACAAAGTGAGTTCTAAACCAACCTAGATTACAAAGTGAAACATGTCTCAGATAAAAAAAAAAAGACCAAGTAAAACATAAAAAAAATTATGAGTGCTGTAATGGAGTTTTTCAATTTACTTTCATTTTAAAAGTTATTCTTATTTATTTGCAAGGGAAGAAAGAAGAAAGGAAGGAGAGAGAGAGAATAGGCATTCCAGGTCTTCCTGCTGCTGTAAATGAATTCCAGACACATGTACCACCTTGTGCATCTGGCTTTACGTGGGAACTGGGGAATTGAGCCCTGGATGTCAGGCTTTGCATGCAAGAACTTTAATCTTTGAGCCATATCTCAAGCCACTGTTTTCAAATTTTAACCCAAAAATGGTGGGAAAGCATACGATAAGTAACAATAATGAATTGTAGAATTCAAGATGAAATTTTAAGGTTTGCATAATCAAGGACTATTTTTCAAGCAGCCATAATGAGCAGTAACTAATTCTTTAGTTATTGAGTAGTGGTCGTAGGTATTTTATTTGTCAGTACTTTATGTGCAGAACAGAAATCTCCACAAGTGTACACACAACTAGTAAAACTGATGTTGGTGCAATGGGAAACGGTGGTCTTACTAAGAAAAGCTTTCAAGTACTAAAATGCAATATTACATTGCATGGAGTAATAATAATATCTCAAAAATTAATAGTTATTACCTTTTGTATGTTGTTTATATAGTTATTACTACATTTACAACTAACATGGTATGTAGTTTTCACTTCCTTTTCTGTGAGAAGCACAAATGCTTAACTATGAACAAACAGTACTTAGGTTAAAATTAAAATACACACTGGATTATTACAAAAAGACAAACATATTACTTATGCTTTGGTGGTTTTTTGTTTTGTTTTTCTATTGTTTCATCAAAAATCAAATATATATACATTCATATTAAGATGTAAGAAAAAAAACATAGAGAACACTACACATATATACTGTTTCCCTGTAAGGAAATCAGCAAATTGATGCCCAAATACCCAATTATCCACAAAGGACCCCACTGATACACTAGAAAATCTGAGGGTTTCAGTCCAAAAGAACAAAAGTTTGTGCAATAATATAGAATTTGAAACAAGAAGGCAAAAGTTTGATTCCTAGATACTTCTAGTCAGTTTTGTAACTTTAGTCTCATCGTTGAATTTGTCTGAACTTCTGATTCTTTGTGCACAGAATTAACTAACAGAGCCAACATAATTTGGGTCTTGTTAACAGCAAATTAGACTAACATGAGAAAATGTTTGTTATATTATAAAATACCATATAATGTAGATGTTCATCTGAAAAGTAATGCTTACTTACTTTGTCCAAGATCATTTTCCAGTAATCTGAGAAAGTATTAGAAGTTCAGTACAATACATATCATTATGAACCTTTCAATTCCAAAAGCATTAAAATTTAGACTCTTCAAACTCAAATAACACTTTTTTGTGGTTTCTGGTAATAAGATCAACTACTGGAAAATTACTATGAAATAACATTCTAATTGTGTTGTTATGAAAAAGGGAAAATTATGCCTTATGTTTCCTAAGAAACCTATAGGAGGCTCTGAGATACAGTAATCACTGGACTTGTTCACGTTTACTGGATGATTACAATGAGCCAGTTTTCATGCTTATATTTTGTTTGAGATCATGTTGAATTCTCACAACTTATGAAAAAAGTCATTTTTTTTTCCATTTCCTTAGATTTACTTTTTTATTGACAACTTCCATAATTACAGACCTTAACCCATGGTAATTCCTCCCTCTTCCCACTTTTCCCTTTGCAACATCATTCTCCATCATACCCTCTCCCTTATTAATCAGTCTCTCTTTTCTTTTGATATGATCTTTTCCTCCTATTATGATGGTCTTGTGAAGGTAGTGTCAAGCACTGAGTTGTCATCAATATCCAGGCCATTTTGTGTCTGGAGGAGCACATCATAAGGAATCTATCCTTCCTTTGGCTCTTATATTATTTCTGCCACATCTTCCAAAATGAACCCTAAGCCTTAGAAGGTGTGTAAGAGATGTTTCAGTGCTGAGCTCTCCACTGTACTTCTTCTTAGCACCATGGTGCCTTCTGAGTCATCCCAAGGTCACTGCCATTTGTAAAGATATGTTTCTTAAACCAAAGCGAGAGTAGCATTAATATATGTATATGAACATTAAGAGGAGTGCTTAACAGACAGTTTGGTGAGCATAGTTTATACATTTAGCCAGACACCAGCAGATGTTACACCTGAGGGCTCATGACTACCCCTTTTATAGGTTTTCCATATCAGGCATGTATTCCCTCCCATGGAGTGGGCCTCCAGTCCAATTAGTGAACAGTTGGTTTCCCCTATAACAGATTTGCCATTATTGCACCCATTGACTCACTTGGCCTAGCTGGCAAAATTTTAGGCTTACAATGTCTACTGTTGAGTACATTCACTGGTGATTTCTGTCTCTTCCATGAAACTGCATGCAGTAGAGGTTTTTCCAGCTTTTTCTCAGCTGGTGTACACGAAGGAGGTTTTCAGCTCCAGCAGGATTTCTCAATGATCTTTCAGCCCAAGGATGTGGACTCTTCAGCACCAGGCTCTTACCATGTATTTCCAATGGGACACCAAGAGCTTTGCCAATGGCCTGTACTGTTTGGGGGGCATCAGGGACTTCCTTGGCCAAAAACTCACTGAAAGGTATCCATCTCTGGCACTGAAAATTTTCTAGTAACAATTTATGGCTTCTGGGTGTACTATTGTCCAAAAAAATAGATTTCCATATAACTTATTCATATTCTCTTAGATTTTGATTAGCCCTCTCCCACCTATCCTTTACTTAATCTCTTCCCCTCACCTCACTTGGGCCTTTCCACCCCCATTAATCTGTTTTTTCCACTTAAATATATACAATACCATCCTGTTAAGTACCCCTCCTTTCCTTTCTCTTCCCTTTGTATCCCCTTTACAGCTTACTGGCCTGTGCTACTGATTTTTATTCCAACTCACATAGAAGTTCAATCCTTTTCATTCTTCATTTTACTGATGAGAAACTAAGGCCTGTAGGAAGACTTGTCCAAAGGCAGGTACTTGAGTTTTCAGGGTTTCTAGAATTACATACCCAGTGGTATTTTTGTTCATCACTTTTCATGTTTAGTAGTCATGCATCAATGACTTGCCTCACCTATAACCTCCACTCCTTTGATCACACAGCTAATTATTTTAACTATAAACCTTCATCCTTAAACAGTATGATTCATTATGACTGTGCTCAATAAATTCTTTCAGACAAACCACTGTCTGGAGGAAACTCTATGGTATGACAGAAGATGATAAAGCAAATTGCAACTACTCACTTGGTAATCAAGGCCAACTTTAAACAAATTGAGGATACTATTGAATGAATCGTTTGTTTTCCTCATTGGGAAATTCCAAGGATAAAACCAAAGGAAATAACATGTTAAGCTTTGGTAAAGGCTACATTATGAGCCAACATGTGTGGCTTCTCTTTTTTTACATATCAAGTCATTATTACTAAAAATATGATAGTATCACAGTAGTTTTATATCTAACAGTATTATGTATGTATGTTTTATATCTAACAGTATTTAAAATGCATCCCAGTGGAAAGTTGAAGTAATGTGTGAGGATGTATACATAACTCAGCATGTATGCTGCATTTCAGTAATAAAATTCATTTGATTAGCATTAACTAAAGATCCCCTGACCACACACATTAGTTACTTTTCCATAGATGTGATGAAACATACCTGAAAGAACAATTTAAAGCCTTACAGTTCCAGAGAGTTCAGGTCCTAGTTGTCTGCCTTGTGCACTTGAATAGAAAAACATGGCAATGAAAGTTGGTGACAGACAAAAGGGATGTGATGGGGAACCAGCTATAAACTTCAAAGGATCTTGAGGAATAAATCTCACTTCTTCTAACTAGGACTCACCTCCAGAAATTTCCACCACATCCCAAAATAGTATTGACATCTGGGGCTCAAAATATGAGCTTACATAGAACATTTTATATTCAAACCACAGTACCCCAAGAATCTTCATAAGTAGCAGCTACCATCAGCTGTCTGATCTGATCATCCTTTCCTTGCTTCCATTCTCCTTCCCCTTTTTTCATAGTGTGTTCCATGGTTCCATATTTATGTCATTTCTCCTGGAGGATGTGCTATTCCTGGAATGAGGATTGTGGCCATTGTCATGGAGTAGAAAGTAAGATCTAACTCACCCCTCTGTTCAAATAGTGACAAGTTGACTGTTAGGTATGCCATGCATGACTGCAATCCCAAAACTCTCAGACTAAGGCAGGAGGGTGGAGGGTTCAGCACAAGTCTCTGTTACATACTGAGCCTGCTTCAAAAGTAGAGTTGTCCTCCTTATAGATCACCCACTCCTGTGAGAAAATGGCCAACCTAGACAACTACAAATACAAGTTTCCCAAAGAGATACACTGCACATTCAAAGCATTGGGGCACAGTGTTTAAACACTTTCTGCACAGATGTTACCTTCCATTGTGACCACAGGTCACATGCTTATGCAATTGTCAAATGTTGTCTAGCTTGCTATCAAGTTATTTCATGATTTTCTTAGTTTCTTTTCTAGTTACAGAGTGTCTAACCACATGAAGAAAGTTAAATATCAGGAAAGCTATCTTAGCAGATGTAATAAATATTTGGGGATATGCTCAACTCAGATGTGTTTGTTTGATAATAGTAACTATGATATAATCTGCATTTGTTGATTTTTCCTTCCTTTGGTAGACTTGTACTTTCTTTTGGGGTTTCTTGACATATTTTTACAATGTTATTTTAATTTCACAAAAATCACTTCATGATCTAGGGTGTAAAGGTGAAGTGTTTCAAAAGCATGTATACTTTTAATTAGTTTTGCATAGTGAGAATGAATTTGAATTCATCTATTGATGCTTCTTTCTACCAACACTTTGTAGTCTTTGTTGAAGGATTAGAATTATCTGCTCAAGAATTATCATCATCTGAACTTACTCATTTTTCTAGAGCCATTTACATTCTAAGATGTGACTTGATTTATCAACCTTCCAATAAAAATATAAATGTTTTAAATGATGGATATGATTATGTATACACAAACCTAAATATTATATTACATCACTTAAATATGTGCAATTACTATACATCATTCCAAAATAATTTTAAAATATATTTTATTTATTTATTTATTTAAGAGAGAGAGAAAAAGAAGTATAGAGAGAGAGAGAAAGAAAGAATGGGTATGCCAGGGTCTCCAGCCACTGCAAATGAACTTCAGATGCATGCGCCTCCTTGTGCATCTGGCTTGCGTGGGTCCTAGGGAATTGAACCAAGGTCCTTTGGCTTTGCAGGCAAATGCCTTAACCACTGAACCATATTCTCCAGCCCCCCAAATAACTTAAAAATAAACATAGTGACATAGTGTACTGTTATGTCTATGACCATAAAGTTCAGAAATAAGATTTTTATTTATGCGTTGCATTTCTTGTTTTTTGTGTTGATTTCTATTAATACTCATCTTGTTTATAACCCATGCTGGGAATCCAGTGTTGGAAAATCCACATGGGGACTTCTTCAAAACTGTACAAAGCAAACGACCCTTAGTGCCACCTACAATAGAATGAAAGTATTCATAGGATACAGTGCTTCCTTCTTCCTTGCTGTGTAAATTCATAAGTTGTTTCAATTCTTCACTAAAATGTCAATAATAGCACATTACAAAAGCACTAGAAATTCCTTACCTTTTGACTTAGCCTTCTTTCCTTGATTATACTGGTTTTCATTTGATAATTCTCAGGAGACAATCTACATATTGTCTCAACTAGTCACAATAACTTCTTTTCACTCTGCCAGTAATTGGTATGTTTTGGTTATTTTCAATTCAGTTTTGTTGATAGGGCATTAATGAGGCATTTCTTCAAATGTGTTTTTGAGGCTGTTTGCAAAGAAGTTTAACTGTGGAGGAAAGATCTATGCTGAATGTGTGTGGGCACTAGACTATGGGCTGGAGTTCCATTTTGAATAAAAAAGTAAAGAAGAAAGAGCCAGCTGAGCACTTATATTTTTTATCTTTCTTCCTTGCTGTGGATACAATAAGACTAGACTATTCATACCCTCATAGACTGTATTGCCTCAAACTGAAAGCCAAGATAAACCCTTCCTTCTTTCCTTAAATTTCTTTTGTCTGTTATTCTGTCATAGTAATAAAGAAAACAACTAATTTAGTCTGGGTTTGAATATCTACAACTTGTAACATGAAGCAGTTGGCTAGAGAGTTGGGGTCTTTTGAAAATAATTCATCATTTATTATAAGAGAGAATCAGGGCTGGAGAGATGGCTTAGTAGTTAAGCACTTGCCTGTGAAGCCTAAGGACCCCAGCTTGAGGCTCAATCCCCCAGGACCCACATAAACCAGATTCACAAGGTGGTGCATGCATCTGGAATTTGTTTGCAATGGCTGAAGGCCCTGGCTCTCTCTCTCTCTCTCTGTCACTCTTAAAGAAATAAATTTTTTAAAAATCCTTTTTTGTAATAAAAGAGAGAACCACATGACCAAAGGGCCTTTGCTTCTAGTCTTTCTTTGTTTCCTTTGTCCACTGCAATGTGAGGGTTAATACCTGCATCTGCCACAGCTATTTCATGACAGAAAACAAACAGAGTAATGAAATATTAAGGCTGGTACTGTGGGTAGATCACTTCTGAGTCAGAGACATTACTATGAACTGGTAAAAAAAAGTCCCTAGAACTCCTTTTCTGTGTATATCTTGCTAATAAATAAAAGTATTCATATGACACAGTGCTTTCTCTTTTTGCTGTGTAAAACCATTCTTCTAATTATAATATTTCTCAATTTATCACTAAAATGCCAGTGATGATACATTACAAAAAATATTAGTAACTCAAAATTCCAACGAAAATTTACCATTATGAAGCTTCCTTTATTATTTGATTTGCAGCATGGCTCTGAATTGCTAGAATAAGTAGAGACCAGGAGGTAAAATTAATTGGAGCTTGTTCCTCAATGTTGGACTCATTGCTCATGTTTTCAAAGAGAAAGGATACTAACTAGGATATTTGTTGTATCCTACTGGTCTGTTTCTGAGGTCAATTGCAATGAAATACTGGTGACAGCTTTGCCAGTAAACCCCTCTACTTTTTGTCACTGTAAAAGTTTAAAATTTCAAAACTGAGCTCAGAAAGAATAACCATGTTGCAAAGGTTTAAGCTAACTTCTTCAATGATGACTCAAGTCTTCTGACACCAAGATACATTGAAAAAGCAAGGGCCATGCTAGTATAAACAGCTTCTACCATCATATCACTTGTTTAAACATCCTGTGTTGAATAAGCACCATAATCCCTTCACAGAAATATCCCAGCCACAGCAATAAACATGGACAATGAACATGTGTATGTCTCTTGAATCCACAAAGCTGTGATTTACTATAGAAAGCTAAATGTCCGTTTTTATGCACATTAAATTATCTTATAAAACTTCTTATAACTGCAAAATCTCATGTTCATGCATCAGTCCAAAACTCGAACCTATTGTAAAAGAAAATACTGACAAAAACTAGAAATGCTATTATAGATGTTTATAGAAAAAGAAATAAATTTTAAACATAGATTTCAAATGTGCATATGTGTACAAACCTTTGAGGAATTCAAAGCAAACCATTACTAAATTTTCTTGTATGTATATAGAATTCATGGGGTTGAATGAACAGGTTTAAAAAGAACATAATATGGAGATTGTATCCTTTTCAAATGTTGGGGGCAGGGGGATTCTAGGTTCAAAGAAAGTATCTACACTTTTATTTTTCTCCCTGAACACATCTGCCTTTACATAATAGCCTCTCCTCCTCCTTCAGGCCAGCCACACTCCTTCTTTGGGTTTTGTTTAATGGATTCTGTTCTGAGACCTAAATATTTTACTAAGGACATTTGTATTCTTAAACTGTCCTGCTTTCTCCATAACACTGCCTAGAACTGTGAAATTCTAGATACTCTGGTGTTTCTTAACTAATATAACTTAACAGACTTCTGAGTGGTCATGTCCAAATGGCCTGTAAGACCTGGAGTCATTCAGGCATATCTAGAAATGTGAAATGAGGAGGATGGGGAAAGAGGAAGTTAGGTAGTATTTTTCTTTTTTTTCCATTAAAAAGTGAAACATGTGCTAGAGAGATGGCTTAGTGATTAAGGCATTTGCCTGCAAAGCCAAAGGACCCAGGCTTGATTCCCCAGGACCCACCTAAGCCAGATGTACAAGGTGATACATGCATCTGGAGTTTGTTTGCAGTGGCTACAGGCCCTAGCATGCCCATTCCCTCTCTGTATCCCTCTCTCTTCTCTCTCTCTCTCTCTCTTTTTCTCTGTGCTTGCTAAGAGAGAACCTCAAATAAATAAATAAATAAGTAAGTAAGTAAATAAATAAATAAATAAATAAAAGTGAGCCGATGCTCTCCTTGAAAATTTGAATTCTAACTTCCTTTTCTAATAAGGAACTGAGGAATTGTAAAGAGTTATTGTGGAATTTGTGTCAAGACAATTGGGAAGTGACAAAAGGTTAGCGATGGTTTGATCACTGTAGCTGACTTGATTGGGGGAGAATTAACTATTTACTTTCGGATATACTTTGAAAAACTTATATTCAGCTATGAAAATATAGCCAGATTGATCCTATCAGGTTTGAGTGATAATCCTACCAGTCAGAAGCCTGGGTGGTCCTGAGGCAGGAGGATCACAATTCCAACATAGTAAGACACTACCTCAAAAAAAAAAAAAAATGGAGAAATGGCATAGTGGTTAAGGTGTTTGCCTGAAAAGCCTAAGAATTCATGTTCAGATCTCCAGGTCCCATGTAAGCCAGATGCACACTAACAGGCAATGTCTCCATGAGCACAGGGGCACACATGTCATGCTCATTTGCAACAGCTGAAGGCTCTGTCCCACCCATTATCTCCCTTTCTCTCTCTTTCTCTACCTCTTTCTCTCTTAAATAAATAAATACATTTTTAAAAATGAAATATACCTATGTCATAGATGAATATAGAATAGATTTTCATAAATTGGACATATTCAAATGAAGTCAAACATTAACAGAACTCCAAAAATCATTTGAATTTGTTTGTTTATTTGTTCTTGTATTTTTGATACCAATTTTGCTGTGTAGCTCAGGCTTCTCTGGCTTTTAACATAAGACCTAGCCTAGCCCAAACGTGCAATCTTCTGCCTCAGACTCCTATGTACTGGGATTATGGACGTGTGCCACTACACCAGGCTGCTTGCTCTCTCTGAAAAACATCCTTGCTGTTACAAGAGCACTTACTTTCATGACCTCTATCATTATGCATTTTTTATTTATGTAATTTAAATAAATAGAACCATACCATCCTGTTTTGTGATTTAATTTTCATCCAATCCTAGGACATTACCTTTTTATTTCATTCATGATATAAAATAGTGTGTTTCATTAGGACATTTTTATATGTGTGCATCATAAACTTTATCATATTTACTCTAATTGCTTTCATTTTCATTGTATAAAATATTCATATTCCAAATGTGTAAATATGCCACCATTGACCTGGTAATTACAATATTCAGATTATTTTTTGCCGATACAAATAATGTCACTATGAAAATTTTGTTTTATTTCTTTTGGTGAGTGTATATACATGTTTTGTTATTGAGTATGTATAACAGGAATGAATTGTTGGATCACAGAGGATGTACATATTTATTTACAGTAGAAATCACTAATCTATTTTCCCAAGGAGTTAATGCATTTTATATCTGAACTTTCTAAGTGTTCCTGCTTTTTTTAATTTTTAAATTAAATTTTTAATTGACAGTGGTGATATTTTGGTATTTGCACTATGTTTTAGTATGCAGTTCAAAGATAGCAATTAATTTGAGCATCTTATTTCAAGTTTCCTGGCTATTAGGGCATTTTTTAATATATGGAACATAAACACAATAGAAGTTATTTATTTATTTATTGAGAGAGACAGAGAAAGAGGCAAAGAGAGAGAGAGAAAGAAAATGAGCATGTCAAGGCTTCCACCTGCTTCAGATGAACTCCAGATGCATGTGCCATCTTGTGCAACTCGTTTATGTGAGTCCTGGGGAATCAAAACTACGCTCTTTGGCTTTGTAAGCAAGGGCCTTAACCGCTAAGCAATTTCTCCAGCCCTGTTGGGTATTGGGTATTCTTTCTTATGATGTACATGATCCAAGATTTTACCTATATTTCATACTTCAGGGATAACTATTTTTCTCAATGTTTGTAAGTATTCTTTTTAAAAAATTTTCTCTTTTTAAGGTTTCTTTATATGTCCTTGTTAAGAGTTTCTTTCCTATATAAATAAACTAATCTTCTTCCATCCTGTGAATTGTCTTTTATACTCTATGAGTCATTTATCTTTGTTCTGGTGTTGATGTTGTTGGTGATAATAGATTTGTTTATTTTGTAGCACTAGGAATGGAATCCAGGGATTCATACCACAGAACTATATCCCCAGGTGTGTGTGTCTCTCTGTGTGTGTGTGTGTGTGATATATGTACCTGTGTGTGTATGTAGAAGCCAGAGGAGAACATTGGATGTTTGTTCTCTCATTGGTCCAAGGCTTTCTTTTGATGTGGAGTCTCTTTTGAAACACTGAACTACAGTTTTAATGACTTCCAACAATTTTCCAGTTTCTGTTCCCACACAGATTAAGGTTACAAGCATTCATGGCCATGCTCCACTGTTTATGTGAGTGTTGGAGGAGGATTGAACTCAGGTGATCTCAGCTCCTGATGCTTATAGAAAATCCTTGTAGTAGCTGAGACATCACCAGCACTTTCCTGACCTGTTGCAGCTACCTTCTTCTTGCTGACACAACAAAGGTTTATTTTGGCTTATAGACTTGAGCAGAAGCTTCATGATGGCAGAGGAAACATGGCATGAACAGAGGCTATCCATCACCTCCTGGCTAATGTCAGGGGAACAACACCAGCAAGAGAGTGTGCCAAACACTCACAGGGAAAAGCTGGCTATAATACCCATTAGCCACCCCCAACAACACACCTTCTCCAGCAAGGCTCCAATTCCAAATTGCCATAAGCTAGGGACCTAGCATTCAGAAAACATGAGTTTAAGAGGGCCACCTAATGCAAATCACCACACCACCCTCTTTATTTATTCTTTTTTTTTTTTTCTATTTATATTGAGACAGGGTCTCACTAAGTTGCTAGATCATCTTGAATTGATTCTATAGCCCAGGCAGGCCTTGATCTTGCTATCCTCCTACCTCAGACTCCTGAATAGCTAGGATTACAGACCTGGCTTAGTGATGTCTTCTAATATATAGAAGTTCCTGATTTTTGCATACTTCTTTTCATAAATGTTTTCCTTTATCTGTAATGTTTTGTGCGCTGTTTTCAGTCTTTTGACTAATCAGTTCTATTAAGAGGAAACCTATTCATTTTAATCTTAGTTTATATTATATGAATATTTGTAAGCATAGTAATTTCCTTTTGTGAATGTTCTATTATTTAAAAATTTTTGGTTGTATTTAATTATACACATTTTAAGAAAAAATAATGGGCTAGAGAGATGACCAGCTATTGAAGGCACTTGCTTGAAGAGCCTGATGGCCTGAATTTGATTTCCCAGTACCCAAATAAAGCCAGGTGTAGAAAGTGGTGCATGCATCTGGAGTTTGCCTACAGTAGCAGGAGGCCCTGGCATGCCCATATTCACTCTCTGTCTGCCTCTCTCTTAAATAAATAAATAAATAAATAAATAAATAAATAAATAAATAAATAAAACTTTAAAAGAAAAAATAAAAAGATAAGAAAGTTTGTATGAATATAAGAAATAACAAAAAATTACTAATTACAATATAGCAGTAAAAATTTTAATGAAAGTTTTCTCATATCTCAAAATTTCTATAATGATATTTAATACCTTTGAAGGAAAGAATTTCCAAATATGCTGACTAATATATTAAAATTATGGCTCAACTTCACAGGATACTGGCCACATTTCGTATACCTCCAGCATAACCATGTTTTGCCGCATCTGTGCCTTCTGCAGTGGAGTTCACTGAACCTAGAGAAAAAAAATTCAACAACCACCAAATCATATGCTGAAAAGGAAGGAAATAACTGTGTATACTGTCATATGTATGTCCTCTTACAAAAATGTGAATTTAAAGATATATTATAAACATGATATATTAAGCAGTGTATGCCAAAAGCAAAAAAGTACAATGAAAAAAATGTCACAGTCAAATCTGAGAGCTCACGTAAGTGGGTAAAGGCATTAATTTAGCCATGTAAGGCTATTTGTGAACAAATATTACAAAAACATTAAAAACAGGCTGTACCAAGCTCTTCTAACTTTTTAAAATTTCAAATCAATCTTAAAATAAAAGTATACCAAGAATTTCAGGGTGTGAAAAAGGCTAATCACAACATGGATCTAGTTAAAATACATGACTTAAACATCCTGTTTTAAACATCTTCCTACTTTATTATATCACCCCCGTCCCAGGGTAGAAGAGAAAACTTTTAACTAGGAACATTTGCAGTATCAGTGAGGTGGAGGAAAGAAATATAGAGAAAAGAATGGGTCTTAGCGATAGACAATGTTAGAGGATGTATTTAATGCTTAGAAAAGAGCAAGACATGGTAAGAACTCACTGAGCCCTCAGGAGATTGCTGGAGAGTTTCTTCCTGCAAGATGGCCCAGTTCCCACACTATATGCATAATTCCTATGTCACGTCCAGGCTAGGCATATCCTAAAAAAAAAAAAAAATTATCAGAAAGCTTTTACAAAATGAGAGTGGAATTTATATTAATTTCTTCGGTTACTAATTCAAATATATATGTGGTAAAGTACTTCAAACTTGTATCTATTATGTTATGGCTCTTGGAAAATTATGAAAAATTCATTAAAGGTAAAAGAAAATGTGATATTGTTATAAAATATATCATTTTATGTATTCATTTTTAATCAATATAATTTGGGTTAATTTTGTGTGCTAGGCCTTTTGTTAGATTCTGAGCATACAGTAATGTATAATTAATATATTGTCCCTGCCATGATTATTTTTACTTATTTTTTAAAAATAGTGCAAAAGAGGCAGAAAAATTATTTGATTCCATGATTTTTATAATTTCTTAAAACAAATCAAAATGTAAATACAGCATACTATAACATATACCATATAGTAAAAGTGGTACTAAAGTGGAAATTCACAGTAATAATTACATCAAAAATTAGAAAGCTCAGAGGGTATGACTATGATCAAATAATTTGACTCTGATCAAAATAATATTTTAGGGCTAAGGAAATGTCTTAGAAGTTAAGGCATTTGCCTGTGAAGCCTAAGGACCCAGGTTCGATTCCCCAGGACCCACATAAGCCAGTTGTACAAGGGGGCACATGTGCCTTGAGTTCATTTGCAGTGGCCAGAGGCCTTGATGTGCCCATTCTCTCTTTCTATCTACTTCTTCCTTTCTCTCTCTCAAATAAGTATATATTTTAAAAACAAACCAAGAATAAATTTTCTACATATATAAAAAATGCCATTAAAAATAGAAGATGGACTGGCTGGAAAGAAGTACTTCAGTATCAGGGTCATATGAGAAGGGGGAGAGTGAGAATGGTAGAGGAGATAGTGATCATGGTATATTGTCCATATGTATTGATGTTGTCAACAAGATGTTCAAAAAATAAAAATTAGAGTGTCTTCAAATAATCTAAAAGCAAAGTCAAGAAGCTAAATAAGAAAGAATCAAATCCAAAATTATAAGAAGGAATGATAGAATAAGAAAAGGAATAAACAAAATAGAGAGTAACTGTAGAAAAAAGAATAATAATGTGAAGAATTTTCTTTTAAACATAGATAAATGTGTTAGCTTTTTAATCCAATGAAAATGCATGAGGGAAACAAATTAATATTAGAAAATATTATTTTTTTCAAAGTTTCAAAGACTTTAGTCCAAGGTTGTCTAAATCTATTGCTTTATGCTTGAAGTGAATAATACTGCCATAATATCCATTAAGGGGATAAGGACAAAATATGACTCCCAAAACTCACTGCCTCTGATGTACTCTGTACAACTAGCACCCACCTCCTAATTTCCAACATTTCCAAAACAACATCATCATGGGGATACCAAGCATTTAACACATGAACCTATGAAGAAATATACTTAAACCTTAATAATAAATTGAAAATGTTTAAAGTGGCCAACAATGAAAAATATGGTAAAGTTAAAAAGCAAAATCACAAACAAAAAAGGAGTCAGTATTAATGACAGCACAGAATCATAAAGGATAATTAGGAATAATTCTGAGCCTGCCAACAAATTGTAAAAATGATGAACTAAATAAATTTTGAACAAATGTAACATACACAGCTGAACCACAAGGGAAGAAACCTAAACACACAAGTACTAAGCAAGTAATGGAATGTATTTAGTAATAAAATCTTCAACAAAGAAAGGACCTGATAGTTTCATTGACAAATTATACTAACCTTGAAATCAAAAGAAATAACTCTTCCATCCCCATTCTATGAAGTCAGCATTATCCTGGTATCAAGAACACACAGGGAGAGATAAAGACCAATAGAAAGAAGTAAAGAAAGAACTTATATAGACTAATGTCTCTGATGAATGTAAATGTAGAGAGAGAAGGAGGGTGGGAGAGAAGACAGGTGAAGAGGAGGAGAATAAGAAAAGAGTATAGAAGATTAGAAGGACAAATGTAAAAGAGGGAATAATTTGTGGGACAGTGACACAACATGGCCTCAAACATACAGAATTCGTAACTGAGCAACCTCACAGAGCAAACTGATTGGAGAAGTGTGAATGAAGCACAGAAGAGCTAGCCATTTACTAGAAGAAATAGAGAGTAACTGTAGAAAAAAGAATAATAATGTGAAGAATTTTCTTTTAAACATAGATAAATGTGTTAGCTTTTTAATCCAATGAAAATGCATTTAATCCAATGAAATGCATATTTGCTCTAAAGGCTATAGGTAAAAAGATCAAAGCAGGTAACTAATTAAGGAACTTAAAAAGAATGTATCTGGGGATTGTTTCTAAAATCTAATAATCAAAAGAGTTAATGCTTGAAAGAGAATATGTACTTATTCTAAGAAAAGAGCAGCGAGGAGGTAGAGTTGGTGATTCTGTGTGCAGCAATAGAAAAGAAAAAAAAAATATGGCCACTGTGTCAACGTTTTAAAAAGAATATAAAGCAGATACTATATAAAGACAGAATATATAATGTTAATGAAATGTAACTGCTGCTAAGCATTAGGACAATGCCAGCAAATCAGGTGCAGAGTGGGTTAAGAGTTTGATACTGAATTCCAAAACAGAAGAAAAGAAAGTGATAGACTAATGTCTCTGATGAAATTACATATAAAAATTGTTAACAAAATATTATTAAATAGAATCAAGCAGAACACACACACACATATCTATCATCTATCTATCTATCTATCGTACATAATTAACAAATGACGTATATACCAGGTGCACAAAAGTTTACAAAACATAAAAATCTAAAAATGTAGCACATTAAATCAAGCTTATGGTAATCTCAACGTGTGGGTAAAAAGTATTTGGTAAAGACAGAACAAACAGTCTGGTAGTCCTAAAACTATGACAACTTAAAGTCCACAGAATATGAAAGTAATCTGGGACACATTAAGACCAAATATTAGGATAATTAATATTCAAGAAGGGGAAGAAATAAAGACTAAAGTCACAGAAAACATCTGCAACATAATTATCAGAGAAAATTTCCAAAGCTTCACAAAAGAGTCCCCATCAGAATACAAGAGGTACTCAGACAGGATCAGAGAAGAAATCCATATGTAATATTGTAGTTAAAACTCTCAACATTGAAAAACAGGAGGGGGTCTAAAAGCTTCAAGAAAAAAACAGCTTGTTAAATACAATGGTAAATCCATCAGAAGTACCTCTGATTTTTCAATGGAAACTTTAAAAGCCAGAAGATGTTGGAATGGAGCATTTCAAATCCTGAAAGACTATAGTTAGCAACCCAAAATACTATACCCAACAAAATTGCCCTTCATAATTGAAAGCAAAAGGAAAACTTTCCATGTAATAGCCACCTATACAATTATGTGAGCACTAAGCCAACACTACAGAGAATATTGCATGGAATAACCCAAACTAAAAAGAAAAGAAACATACCAAAGAGTCTACAAGAGGGTAAAATAATGACCATGAATAGAACAAACATGAAAACATATAAAGACCAATAAGATAACAACCTCCACAAAGCCTCCAACATGACAAGGATTAACTTGCACCTCATAGTCATAGCATCAACATCTCAACACCACAATCAAAAGGCACAGGCTTAAAAGCTGGATCAGAAAAATGGACCCATCCATTTGCTGTCTGTAATAAACTTCCTTTACCAATAAATATAGATACCACCTTAGGATGGAGGGATGGAAAATGAAATTCTGAATTAATGGAAATAAGAAACAAGGAGGGGTAGCTATGCTGGTATTAGACAAAATATACTTCAAACCAAAAGTAATCAAGAGATAAACAAAGCTAATTTATACTCATCAAAGGATCAGTATGAGAGGATATTACATTCTTAAGCCTATGTGCACCGAACACTGGAACACAAAATATTGTAAAGCAAATTCTGCTTGAAAATAAAGCAGAAACAACTCCCAACACAATTATAGTATGAGTCTTCAACACTACACTATCATCATTAGACATATCATCTAAGCAGAAAATTAACCATGAAATAAGGTAGTTAAACAATACCATATATCAATTGTACCTAACAGACATCTACAGGATATTCTACCCAAATTCCATGGAGCAAATGTTCTTCTCAGCAGCTCATAGAACCTCCTCTAAAACATATCATACATTGGGGCAAAAAAGCATGTTTCAATAAATTCAGAAAAACTAACATAATACCATGCACTATATTAGACCACAATGCAATAATACTAGAGATAAACTACAAGGAAAATAGCAGAAAACTCAGACTTACCGGGAGGCTGAACGAATAATGCATGGATGGGCTGGATAGATGATGGGCTGGATAGATGGCTTAGCAGTTAAGTGCTTGCCTGTGAAGCCTAAGGACCCCTGTTCGAGGCACAATTCCCCAGGACCCACCTTAGCCAGATGCACAAGGGGGCACACATGTCTGGAGTTCATTTGCAGTGGCTGGAGGCCCTGGTGCACCCATTTTCTCCCTCTATCTCTCTCTCCCTCTTTCTCTTTCTGTTGCTCTCAAATAAATAAATAAATAAATAATGCATGGGATATCTGAGGAGGTAAAAAATGAAATTTAAAAAAAATTCTGAAACTGAATGATAATGAAATACCAAAACTTATGAAACACCAGAAAGGCAGTCTTAAGAGGGAAGTTTATAGAACTAAATGTTTTTCATTACAAAAACAGATCTCATGACAACAACTTAACCATCCAATTTAAGGCATTGAAAAAACAAGAACAATACAAATCCAATAGTAACAGAGATAAAGAAAAGCAGATCAGAGCAGAAATCAATGAATTGGAAATTCAAAAATCAATGGAAAAATTGATGAGTCAAAGAGATGGTTCTTGATAAAAAAAATATATAAGTGAGATTGATATACTATCCAATTTAATCAAAAGTAAAAAAAAGTGAAGGCTTAACGCAAGATCAGAAATGAAAAGGGAAGTTACAACAGACCCTAATGAAATACAGAGAATCATCAAGACATATTTCAAAATTTATACTGCACAAAACTGGAAAGCTTGAAAGAAATGATGAATAACTCAAAGTACTTACCAAAATTAAACCCAGATGGGATAAATCACCTGAATAGAGACAGCATCAAATGAGATTGAGCTCCCCCCACCCGCCGAAAAAAAAAAAGAGTCCAGATAGTTTCATTGTTGAATTCTACCAAACCTTCATTGAAGAGGGAATGCTACCTGATTCCTTTTACAAAGCCAACATCACACAAATACCAAAAACAGACTGAGACACAAGAAAAAGAGAACTAGTGACTGATATCCCTGATGAATTTATATGCAAAAATTCTCAATAAAATTCTTGCAAGCCAAATTCAAACACATGTCAAAAGTATCATCAACCTTGATCACACATGTTTCATCCCAGGGCTGCAGGGAAGTTATAACATATAGAAATTGATAAATGTAATCAATCACATAAACACATAAACAAAATCAAATTCATCAAAACCACATGATCATCTCAATATATGCAGAAAAGGTCTTTGACAAAAATTGAAATCCTATCATGATTAAAACACTGGTGAAGATAGGGATGAAGGAACCATATCTCAACATAATAAACGCAATATGCAATAAACTTAAAGCCTATTATCTTACTAAATGGGGGGAAACTCAAAACATTTCCTTTAAGGTTTGGAATAAGGCAGAAGTGCCCACTCTCACCACTGTTTTTTAACATAGTACTTGAAGCCTTAGCTCAAGAAACAAGATATGAGAAAGAAATAAAAGGCATACAAATTGGAAAGGAAGAAGAAAAGTTAGCCCTATTTGCAGATGACAGTATTGGGGCCCAGTGTGGTGACACACACCTTTAATCCCAGAACTCAGGAGGTAGAGAAGGGCAGGATCACAATGAGTTTATGGCCACCCAGAGACTACATAGTGAATTCCAGATAAGCCTGGGCTGGAGTGACACCCTATGTCACAAAACCAAAAATAAAATAAAATAATAAAAAAGAATATTAGGGTTGGAGAGATGGTTTAGGGGTTAAGACACATGCATGCAAAGCCTAAGGATCCAGGTTCAATTCCCAAGTTCCTATGTAAGCCGGATGCACAAGGTGGCACATGCATCTGGAGTTTGTTTGCAGTAGCTGGAGGCCGTGGCATGCCCATTCTCACTTTCTAGATGCTTCCCTGTATCTCTTTCTCTAGTAAATAAGTAATGAAATGTAAAAGGTTAAAAAAAGAGAAACATCCAGAAAATTCCACCAAGAAAAACTCCTAGAAGTGATAAACAATTTCAGTAAAGTGACAAGATATAAAGTCAACACATGTGAATCACTAAGCCTTTGTATATATCAATGACAACAATATAGAAAAAGATCAGGTACGTTGTCCCATTTACAAATCACACACACATACACACACACACAGACATCTTGGAGCTTCCCTAACCAGAGAAGTAAAAGACCTATACAATGGAGCAAGAATCATACATTTGTACAATAGTGGCACACAGCCAATGCAAGTGACCAACTATTCATGGATTGGACATGAGATCCATTCCATTCAGAAAAGGAGAAGTCATAGCTGCATCTGGATACCAAGCCAGATTCCCTAGGACATGAAGCCAAGAGGCTCCAGATAGAACCTCCACTGCTCTTTAACTAAGAAGAGTGAATATACACATCAATGTATCTCCCTACTGGCTAGGCTTACCCCTTTTATTCAAACTTTTCTAATTTTTGTTTGGAGAATCTGTTCCATCTTACAAATGGGGTGAATACTGGAGGGAACAAGGATAGATCACTACATGAAGAAGAGTGAGCCAACTGTCTGCCATGAGATGGGTCACCTCCACCTCACCTCCCTGGGCCCAGAAGTCATTAAAGAGGAAACAGTGACATGAACAGTGCTCTTATGGTGAACCTGAAAACCAATTCCAGCCTAACAGCAATAGAGATTGTGGTCACTCAAACCTCATCAAAATAGACATACAAAGTATACAGAGAAAGAAACACTAAATTGGATCCTTATCTTGCCTACCAAGGCTCAGGGAACATTGTGGAAGAAGGGACAGAAAGACTAATGTCAGGAGCCATTTGGCTAGATGTGTATCCACAGCTCTGGACCTTTGGCAGCAAGACTTTAGCAAAACTATAGCAAAGGCTTTAGCAAAACGATAGCACCTACATGTAAGCAAGATTATGTACATTCAGTGTCAGAAGCCATTTGGCTGGCCTGAGGCTCTTACAGTGCCGGATGAAAGGGTTTGAGCCTGAGGAGGAGTGAGGATTAAAGAAAGACAGTAGAAAGAATGAAAGCAAGGACTCCAGTCCAGGACTGAAGCAAGGACTGAAGCGTGGTTTATTTCACAGCATTCCTTTTTATATCTTCTTATAAACAGTTTTTCCATGGACAAAAATTCCATGAGCTTCACACAAGTTTCTATCAAAAACTCCTTCCTGTTACAGAGTTTTTGCACTTCCATCACTTCTCAGTACAAAAGACTGTAAGAGCCTCAGGATAGATGGGAATAGCCTAAGGCATCTTGTTTCCCCCACTTCTGCATAGACTGATTGAGGCCTCTCAGTCCCCACAATGACTACCAATAACTTCACTAAAGAAAACCCTCAGCTGAATTGGGGTGGTAGTGAGAAGGGGTCTACAGCATTTTATTGCAAAATTAATAAATAAAACTTTAAAAAGAACAGATAGTACCAAAAGGGAAAAAGTTAAACAAATACAAGGATACAAAGAAAGGGGGCAGCTGTGGTATTGGCAGGAATGCAAATTGTGCAGCTGTTATGAGAAACCATGTGGGGACTTCTGAAAACACTAGAAATAGGAATACAACATGATGCAGCTATCCCACTATGTGGTATATACCCAACAGAATTGATGTCATATTTTCAAGAGACACCTATAAACTCACATGTTTATTTCATCTCTATTCACAACAGCCAAGATATAGAATTAAACTAAATGTCCATAGGCAGATTAATGGGTTAAAAAGTGTAGTGTATATACAATGGAATATTATTTTACAAGAAAAAGAGTGAGATTCTGTCATTTGTAGGAATAAGAATGGAACTGGTAGACATTATGTTAAATGAAATAAGTTAGGCTCAGAAAGACAAGTAGTGTTTGGTCTCACTTTGTTATGAAAACTAAGAAATAGGATGGTAAATGGATGCAGGGAACTATTGATTAAGAAGACCAATCTTTAATATTCAATAGCTCAGTAAAATAACTATGATTTACACCAAGTATTTGAACATCTCAAAACTGCTAGGAGATATGATTTTAATGTTCCTGACACGAGGATATAATATCTGCATGAGGTATTAGATATACCACTTACCATGAACTGATCGTTATACACTGGATACCTGCACTGAAGTGCCATACTATATCCCATAATATGTATAATTACAATGGCAATTGAAGGCAAAAATTGCATTTTAAAAAGAATTATAGCTGTTCAATAATTATAATTTTAAGATCTTACTGTATAGGGAAGTGTTAACCTTAGTTTATTCCCACAAAATTTTTGATATGTTTACAGAGTATGTCATGGGCTGGGTCATTTCTTGAAGTTATGAGGTGTTAGCCTTGACCCCCTGCAACTGTAAACTGCTGAGATCCTGAAAATGAACCTTAATAGAGCCTTGGAAGTTGAAATTAGAGGAGTTTGATTTGTTTTGTTTTATGGACTTAAGTTCTACATAGGGAGCACTTTTTTCTGTAGAAAATTGTAAAATGGTAATGCATGCAAAATTTCATTAACTGGTGAAATAATGATTCATAATTAGAGGGCATTCAGGGAGTCCAGAATCTAAGTGACATTTCTGTGTCTGTCAGGACTGTATGGGACTTGCAAAGAAATATAACATATAATGACATATAATTAAAAATGCCAATTTTCAGACTTTTTGAGAAGTCTTTTAAAATCGTAATAATAAACTGCTTCAAGTAGGCTTTAGGAATATGAGGAAACGTTGCTATGGTTCTGAGCTTTATTGTAATAGATGAATTGTGAATTGGAGGATCCAGGTCTAAAAGGTACTGTGGAAACCATAGTGAGAGACTCTCTTGGGGAGAGTACCTTAAAAATTCAACAAGCCAGGTATGGTGGTGCACACTTTTAATCTCAGCACCCAGGAGGCAGATAGAGGAGGGTAGTTTTGTTTCAGTTCAGCCTCGGACTATATAGTAAATGCCAGGTCAGCCTGAGCTAGAGTGAGATCCTACCTCAGAAAAAGCCAAAAACAAACAAACAAACAAATAAATAAATAAAAATACATGAAAACCACACATGCAACTGTCTCATTCTATCCACACTCTCTAGTGCTCTATTGCAACTCTACAAGCCATTGTCATTCACCTTCTTAGGTAATACCCTCACCTTATTCCAGTGGAAAATTCTTACCAAAACTGCCTTTCATATACACAAAAGTTCTTCTAAAGTACTGGAATATAATTGAACACACGTTACAAAAAACTTAAGTCTTCTGGTATTTTAGAACACCTCAATAAACTCAGAGATGACATATGCCAGCCAAGGTTCACAATGTGTAATTTACTGCTATCATCCAGGGTTATCTCAATAACTTTGGACCATCTTGCCCATTTCTCAACCTCATGCCAACCTTCATTAATACTGCCAGTCAGCAAACCAAACCCTTTTTCTAGTTCACAGATAGATCATTGTCCAATTATTACTGCTAACCCCCTACTGAAGTTTATTTTTTGTTGTTGTACATTTTTATTTATTTATTTGAGAGTGACAGACAGAGAGAGAGAGGCAGACAGAGAGACAGAGAGAAAATGGGCGTGTCAGGGCTTCCAGCCACTGCAAACGAACTCCAGATGCATGAGGCCCCTTATGCATATGGGAATCGAGCCTCGAACCGGGGTCCTTAGGCTTCACAGGCAAGCGCTTAATTGCTAAGCCATCTCTCCAGCCCCCTACTGAAGTTTAAAAATTGTCATTACTCAGTATGGCTGAGGTCTTCCTCTGCACTTTTCAGAATCAAAAACCTCAATTCACTGTGAGAACTTTAATAAGAATAAACATGGGTTCAAATAGCACTGTCCATCTTCCTGATGCTTTTATATCCCATTAACAGACCAGCAGCATTTCTTCTTCCTGGGATTTAGACCACTTTTACCACTTTCTTTTCAATGCATCTTCAATAACAAGGGAATTGAGTCCTAATTGAGTTCCTGAAATTAAGACCATTAGAGCACTTCTTTTCCAAAGTGACTTTGATCTCTGGACCTATTTTTTACAAAAATCTCACTTGAAGCTTTACTGACATATTGTTTTATCAACATGTAGAAGGCATTCATCCAGCATGTAGTCACCTAAACTACACTATAAATCTTCAATAATTAAAAGGAATAAGAGGGTCCTTTATTGCAAAGTTTAAAGGTATGTTTTGAAAGTATTGAATATTATTAACTTGGGTTAACTTTGAAAGGCACTTTTTTTTGGGGGGGTGGGGATGTTGGTTAGTTACCTGGAGCCAAAGAATAGCATTCAATAGGTTGTGAAAGGGGAATTCTTTTCTATCTGATAATGCTGAGATCTCCCTCTTCTCTTCTCCTAGGGTTTTCCAGCTTTTTTGGTATATTCTCCTTCAGTACCCTAGGAGTAAGAGGAGTGATAAGTAAATCATATCTTCTTGACCTCTGTATAGTTATTTTGATTCTCAAATAGATATTGATAGATTATCTTATCATACTTATTACCCAAAATGTAGTTACCTAAACACATTTAGAAACTTGAATAACTCAGGCAAAACTCAACTTCAAGACTATGATTTTTGTCATAAAACAAAGGTATGTTTTCTAAAATACGTATTTTATACACACATCCATAATTTCTAGGTTTTGGTCAAGTGGTATCCCTATTGTACACATTAATATTTGCTGCATTCTAGAACTTTGTTCACTTAATCTACCTTTGTTCAATAACTGCCTTAGACAATTTAATGTAAACTATGGTGAAGCTTCTAGGGCAGGTGACATAAAACTCTAGCATTCACAAAATAGTTGACTTCATGTTAATTTTTATTTTTATTTTTTGGTTTTTTGAGGTAGGGTCTCACTCTAGCCCAGGCTGACCTGGAGTTCACTATGTAGCCTCAGGGTGGCCTTGAACTCATGGAGATCCCCCTACCTCTGCCTCCCAAGTACTGGGATTAAAGGCATGCACCACCATGCCTGGCTTCATGTTAATTTTTGTTGAACACCAGACCCTTTAAACTTGGGAACCCCTAGTTTAATCACAGCATGAATCCCTGGAAAGCTGAGCTGAGCTCTCTGACTATTGGAACTTTCTGGGTTTTGCATTCCATCCTGAGTCTGAGATTGGGGTAAAGAGTTATGGTGATATTGGGAGAAAGGAAGGAGAAGACAAAAAAAATTAGAGGATAGAACTGCAAATGATATAATCATGTCTGTAGCAATAGTTTTCAAAGTAACTGAAATATGGAATATGGAAGCAAGCCCACATTTTCATCACAGGAAAAATGAATCAACAAGAATGGTACACATATACACTGGAATATTGTTCAGCCATAGAAAGTAAGTTTTGACACATCTGCAATTAAGATGTATCTTGAAGGAACTATGTTGTTAAATAAACCAACAGCAGGGTATGGGGGCAAACATCTTTAATCCTAGCACTCAGGAGGTAGGAGGATCCTGTGAGTTTTGGCATCCCTGAGAATACAGAATGAATTCCAGGTCAGCCTGGGCTAGTATGAGATCCTACCTTGAAAAGCCAAAATAAATAAATAAATGAAATAAATAAGCCAACAAAGAAAAAATAAACTTGTGTGATTCTGTAGGAATCTAGAATTGTCAAATTCAGAGAATAGAAAATATCTTTGGGAAAACTGGCTTACACAATTTTAGAAAATTAGTAAAATAAGATACTGAATACAATAAAATATAAAATGTTGCCAGATAAACATATTTAGGTTACTTCTTATGTTATTAGGTGGCACTTTAAGCATACTTTAAACAAAAGATGGACTGAAGGTTGTATATAAACAGATTTAATTAAAAGTCTGTGAAAAAATGAAACTAGGGTCAAGAGTTGTGGTGCATACCGTTAATCCCCGCACTTGGGAGGCAGAGGTAAAAGGATTGCTGTGAGTTTGAGGCCAGCCTGGAGCTATAAAGTTTTAGGTCAGCCTGGGCTAGAGTGATACCCTACCTCAGAAAAGAAACAAAAGAAAAGAACCTTCCAAATATATCACACGCACACACAGACACAGACACAGGCACACACACACACACACACACACACACACACACACACACCCATGCAACCAATTAATTGTCCATTTACTACTCCAGAAAAATAAGGTGTCATATATATTCAGAGCTCCTAAACAGTAAAATGTGGATCTTTGTACCAGGAAGAAAAATAGTACCATAAAAGGTAAAATCAAAAGAAATGTTTGGTTAGGTAAAATTTTTGCATATTCAGTTTTGAAGTCTCAGTTTAGTTATCCACTGAGATCTTGGGACTCTCTCTAATAGCTAGACTATCCTCCCCAATAAAGAGAATAAAAGATTTGAATGCAAAAGGCTATTTTTTTTTTTTTGTCTAGGAGAAGTGATTGCTATCATTATATAGGATTATAAGAAAGTGAAAAAGGCATAATTGGGCAGAAGAAACAGGTAGCTCTTAAGGTTGCTATTGAAACCTTAGCTAAACATTTGGGAAACGCTGCTGTTGGGATGTCACTCCAGAGCTATCCCACATTGAGAAAAAGTGGTCAGTTATTTCTGCAAAAGCCAGAAAATGACTACAGTCTGTTTACTAAGATGGGACAAGGACAGAAGCCAGCAAGACAGCTAGAAAATGTAAGAAACACTCTGCAAACAGAAATACGTAGATTTAAGGATGAAAGGGCTAACAAAAATGCCTAACACAATATAGATCAGTCAGTCAGGGACTGGAGAGATGGCCCTACCTCCATCTCTATCTATCGCTCTGTGTCTGTCTCTCTCTGTTTGAAAATAAATAAATAAATAAATAATTAATTAAATAAAATATTTTGATAAAGGAAGTCAAGCTTATATTTATAAAGAGGAGAAAACTAAAACACCTTGATAAGAAATCTCAGCATAAATACTAGATGTTAATAGATTAGGTTTTCGAAATTCTGAAAGACTGTGTTCTTCAACACTAAAATTTACACTCAGAGCAGCTATCAGTTAAGTGCTCTCAAGTGGGATAAATATCAAACACTCAAAGGGTTTCCTCACATGTTTTCTATCGAATGAGGCTAAATTATTTGCACATGATACTAAGGGAATGGAAAGAAAGAGAAGACAAAATCCAGGGGAGAACCAGCAGAGGGTGGCCGGTAAAAGCACTCGACCACCAGAAGGATGATTCAGTGCTGCCCCTGTGCTTATGCAACTCAAAAGCCAACAGTGCAGTCTGAAACAGTCAGAAAACACTGAGACAGAATTACTCGAGTTGTTGCCCTGAGATTGCACTTGGAATAATCAAAATGAGGTCAGATTTATGTAACTGAGAAGGTATGCTACTAAGTTAAAAGCAGGGAGATGGGCTGGAGAGATGGCTTAGTGGTTAAGCGCTTGCCTGTGAAGCCTAAGGACCCCAGTTCGAGGCTCGATTCCCCAGAACCCACGTCAGCCAGATGTACAAGGGGGCACACGCATCTGGAGTTCGTTTGCATTGGCTGGAGGCCCTGGCGCGCCCATTCTCTCTCTCTCTCCCTCTATCTGTCTTTCTCTCTGTGTCTATTGCTCTCAAATACATAAATAAGAAATGGACAAAAAATATTTAAAAAAAAATAGCAGGGAGAAAAATTATCAAAAAATATAGTGGTTACACTCAATGAAAATAAAAGGGCACACACACACATATATATACATACATTTGTCATTGTACATTAAAAAGGTCAGCTTTAAAGAGTATTTACGTAGTCATATGAATGAAGATGTATGATTAAGTTGAAGGAAGTGTTTGTGTGCAGCAATGAGAAGTTGTTCAAACTGAAAAGCACAGGAATATATGATCCAAAAAGAAAGTTTTAAAAACCATGGAAATAAGTGATCCTGGCAAATAAGTGTCAGACTGTAACTTCCAGTTATGTGAGATTTGTTTTCAAAGTTAATGCAAAGCTACTTACAGATATTTTCCATTTAAAGGCACCCATTAACTTGAAAACATTCCATTTATAACCATTTAAAACACAATACTGTGTTCTAATAAAAGGGGTCAGAGGAGATCATGTTTCCATCAGAATCTTAATATGCATATCTGCCCCCTTATTCCATCATCTGTCCCATCAACGCAGAAAATTGGTTCCTGAAGTTTCTTTCTTGGTATATAAGCCAGGAAGCTTCTTCTAAATGAACTTAGATGTTGCTGTTTAAAAAGCCTCAATCTTCAGAGGGCCACCCTGGATCAGAGAGATGAGCATTCTTTATATTGAGAAAGGTCAAAGAAGGTAGATGTAGAAAGCTTTTGTTACTGGTGGCAAGAGAATGGATATGGCATTTGTAGTGTTTCATCAATTATCTTACTGAAAAGAAAGAAGCAATGAAGAAAAAAGTCATTGATTATTTAAAATAAATACTTCTTAACTCTATAAATTAATAAATATTCTTCCAGAATATACCTGAAGGGAACAATGTTAATTTTCATAGATGATGAGAAAATCATTCTTGATAAATGGAAATGGTACATATAATTGGCTTATTATAATCACATAATAGATTCCCTCTTACCTGTTGACCATTGTATTTCTTAGTGGCAGGATCACACAGAATGAACCTTTAACGAGAATGAGGATGGTGGTATAGATACACTTCCACATAAATTCAAAGAAGTCCTGTTATTTCTTTTACCATTCAAACCTTTTATCTGTCTAGGATATTGTAACAGAAAACTATAATGTGTGTATATTCCTACAATCCATGATTTTCTTTCATTCACAGTATTAGTAATTAAACTTAGTCTATGGCATCCTGTCGACGTCCAAGGTAGTGGTTAATTATTAATGTGTGCATTGTCTCCACATACCTCACAGAGAGCCCTGTTCATAGTGGTCACTCAAGAGATAGATGTTTAATTTCCTGGATTGGACTGTGGCAGTCCCAGCAAGAGTGTGACCAAAGTGCCACTTGATTAAAGGTACTATTTAATCACTCTGCCCCACCCCCATGTCAACAGAACCTATTAAGAAGCTGTGACTACTGGTGCTCACTAAACCAGATGAAATTGATGGACATTTCTCCAGGTAGTTAACTTTATTTGGAGAGAGTGAACATATAGAGGAATTGACAGGTACATGCAGAAATGAAGAACTTGAGCTTAATTTTGGAGATTTTCTATTATTTCTTTGTATTCCTTTCTGTGATCTATCCATCCACCATATAAACACAACACTCACAAATGCTTTACAGGGATATTTTAGTATTTTGTTTTTAAGTACTCTCAAGGCACTGGAGGAAAAAAAGAGGTATATTTATTTGCTACAGTGGTCATCACCAAGCACCACAACCTAGGAATTTAAACAACTGAGACTTGTCTCTAGTTCTAAGAGTATAAGTTTAGCTTTCAGGTGTTATCAGGGTTGGCTGCTTATGCAGGCTGTGAAGAGTAATCTGTTGCCTGCCTCTCTCATTGCTTTTGGTAGCTTTCTGGCAGTCTTTGGCAGTCCTTCTCTTGTACAAGTACCACCTTGACTTCTGTCTTCTTAATACAACTTTTTTTCCTTGTGTGCCTATTTCTGGGTTCATATTTCCCTCTTTAAAAATGTATTTATTTATTTATTTAGCAGATAGAAAGAAATAGAGAGAATAGGTACACCATGGCCTCCAGCCACTGCAAACAAACGCCAGGCTCATATGCCACCTTGTGTATCTGGCTTATGTGGATACTAAGGAGTTGAACCTGGGACCTTAGGCTTCACAAACAAGTGTCTTAACCAATATTTCCCATTTTGATAAGGATACCAGTAATAATTCATTAGGAGCTTGTCCTGCTGCAGTGTGACTCATTATATATGCCGTGGTCTTACTTCCAACTGAGGCCACATTCTCAT
This sequence comes from Jaculus jaculus, assembly GCF_020740685.1. Taxonomy (NCBI): domain Eukaryota; kingdom Metazoa; phylum Chordata; class Mammalia; order Rodentia; family Dipodidae; genus Jaculus; species Jaculus jaculus. The sequence continues at coordinate 142,460,165 of NC_059103.1, forward strand.
ACTGCAAGTTAGTACTTCAATTTATGAACTGTGGAGGGATATAATTCAATTATGTATGCATTCACCTCTCCTGTTCCACCCAAAGGACACTGATGCTTCTGTTTTTGTCCTACATCATTTTTGCCTTGTTCATAGTGGTGCCCTGAACTGACTGATGCTATGATAGAGAAAATGGTAATGCTTAGGGCAGCAAATACCAGGTTTTAAGAGCAGCCTGTACAAGTTCTGAGTAAAACAGTCTGTCCTTGGCCCTGATATCAGGGCTTACATGGGGTAGTTTCTCTGTGTGGTATGTCAGGCCAGAGTTCTTCTCAGAGTCTGTCTGCTCTGTTGACTACAGTAGTGTCGTGTACAGCTCTCGCAAGGAGAGTCACTGCCAGAGAGAGCGCCATGATTTCACTAACTAGAGACATGCAGTGATGGGAATCTTACATGTCATCATTGACAGTGGCTCTGGGCTTTAGCAAGTTGCAACCTCATCACATGATCAGCATGGATGATACTCTATGAAACCAACTGATTGATTGTGTTCTTTCAATATCATTCACCAAAAGGAAGTATCACATATGTCTTACAGTGAAATTACATTTCCCAGATAAATTTTTCACTGGCCCTAGTATCCGACATCTCTAATCCCAGCAACTGGGTGACTGAGGTGAGAGAATCAAGAGTTTAAAGCCAGACTGTACTACTCAAGCCCTATTTCAAAAAAGCCAAAACATGTATATCTATACCTACCCTCTCTTTCCAAAGCCAACATGAATTAGTACCACAGAAATTTTTCTTCTGGATAGAAAACTAAAAGATATAACCCTCAATAGGAGTGAAATTAACCAGCCAGACAAGATGTACACACTTGTGTATCTCAGCCTAGGATTGGTTCAGAGACCTTTTCAATGGGAAGTAACTCATAGCTGGTACTGGGAACCAAGTCAGAATCCTATGGAGTCAAGGGTAGCAGACTCCAGTGAGAAGCTCTCACTTGTCTTTGGCAGGAGAGGTTATACCCCAAATCATTTTTAATTAACTATGCTTATCTCCTTTAACTCATGCTGTGCTCACTGTCTGCAGAAGAATCTGTTTTCTCCTTTATAGAAGGCAGCAAAAACCTTAGAGAACAAACATCCATCAACAGGACAAGAAAAGATAGCTGGACCCATATCATGAGATGAGCCACCTTCCCACAACAACCAGGGTCCATGGGAAACCACAATGGAGCTGGTGAGTTTAATATGAGCGCTACCCTCACTAAGTCAACTGAAATCGCTCTTTTGAAATCATATGTCTGATTTTGGCATTTTTCCTATTTTGTGTATAGGTATTAGTCACTTATGTATTACTATAAGTATATACTTAAAGAGAGTTAGTTTTATAAAGGAAAGAGGCTGACTTAGCTCATAATTTTAGAGACTCAAGAATAGAACACACTAACATTGGCTCATTCCTGACAATAGTTTTATGCTGACAAATTCCCAAGATGGCATAGAACATTGCAATGAAAGTGACAGGAAGTGCACATGGTTTGTCTATGTTAGGCCCCTCTTTCTCTCTCTCTTTTTCTCTCTCCTTCTCTCTCTTCTCCTCCCCTCTCTCTCCTGAGAAAGCCAACAGGATTCAATCATGGGGACTTCATTCTAATAACCTTATCTAGAATGAATCAGTTTCTTTTTAAAAAAATTATTTATTTATGAGAGAGATAATGGGAGTGGAAGGGTGTCTAGCCACTGCATATGAACTCAAGATTCATGGGCCACCTTGTTCATCTGGCTTACATGGGTTCTGGGGATCAAACCTGTGTCCTTTGGCTTTGCAGGCAAGCACCTTAACCACTAAGACATCACTGCAGCCCATGAATCACTTTTCAAACGCCCCACCTTTTATCACTTACTTACATTTCTATTACTATTGTAAAATACCTGGTGAAAAGCAACTTAAGAGAGGGTTCGGTGCGAGTCTATCATGGTAAGGAAGGCATGGTTGCAGAAGTATGCGACACTTGGTCACATTGCATCTACAGCTGTTGCTCACCCAGTGTCTTCATTTTTGCCTTTACCTAGTCCTGGACCTCAGCTCGGGAGATAGCACTGCCCATGTTCAGGGTGGGTCTTTCCTCCAAAGCTAAATTTTTATGGACCCCCACCACCACCACCCCACCATCAGACATTACCCAATGTATGTGTCCTGTTGATCTAAATAAATGAAGGCAATGAAGATTAATGAGCAAAATCACTTCATTGAATTGTTCCTTCTTCTGAATACATTAACATTTGACTTTGGAGTGCTCCTAAGTTTGGGGGAATATACCCCAAACTTATTTAAGCCATAACCATTCCTATTCACTCTCCTGGTTTAACCTTCTAATCTTCTATGGAAACAAGATGCTCAAACTTCTCAGATATCCATGCAACCAGCAGAAAAGAGCTGGAATTAGTCCTCATAGAAGAGCTGTGACCATGCACAGTAGGATAGTGTGACTCTGACTTTCTCAGACTCTTCACTGTTTTTGCTTGGCATATCTTCTGTTCAGCAGAAATTTAAGGCTTACCAATACCTAAGTAATGCATAAGAAAGGCAACATTCTACTTCTTAATAATAAAAGTACATGTTAACACACATTATCTCTTTGTCTCTGAACCCAGAAGGCTTTCTTAAAAATTACATTAAGTTTTCACTTTTAGGGAGTTTACAATCTTGTTGGCTTATATCAGACATCTAAATGAAGATGGCTGCAAGCATTTACAGAGAAGCTAACATTAAAGGTCTCAATAGAATGCTTATGAGACACTAAATGGAATTATATATGGGTGAAATTAATAAGAGGAGTCCCATGGGACTGAAGAGAAATCAAGATAAGCTGGCTCTCAGGGTGCAGTAGATCCCCCTGGAGAATGATGTAAATGGGAAAGGTTATTGGAAGTGACTGAGGAAGGAAAGCATAGGGATGCACGTTAGCTAAGGAATGTGTTAAAGAAGAAGCTGCAGGGTGTCACTGAGACAGGATCTGTGATCCTACCAGCTGTCTCCCAACTATAATCTCTGATCTTTGTTCTCTCTTCTGGTAGAACATTTGAACCTGTCATTTCCCAAATAGCAAAGCTAAATGTCAAACTCTATTTAGTTTTGGTGCAACTAGATACCAACCAAACAGTGCCTAGCCGCCCTTTTTCTTCCCTCATCACCTCCTCATCTTCTTTCTGCCCACTGTGGGACCTCTGGTCCTTTTGCAGATTCAGGGTTCATTTTCAGCCTGGGCTCTGTCTAATACTTCTCAAGGCACATTTCTGAAGGGTGTGATGGCAGTAAGGACAATGTCACCTTTGCATCCTCAGAACCTGTTTTAGTCAGGTTTTCATTGCTGGTAGAAATGCCCAACTAAGAGTAGCCTGTGGGAAAAAGAGGTTTATTTTGGTATACAGACTTGAGGGGGAAGCTCCACGATGGCAGAGGGAAATGATGGCATGGCAAGATGGTGGACATCATCCTCTGGCCAACACAAGGTAGACAATACTAACAGGAGAGTGTGCCAACACTGGCATGAGGAAACTGGCTATAACACCTATAAGCCCACCTCCAACATTAAACTGAACCCGGGAGGCATTAATGTCTGCCCCGGCCAGCGGGGAGTTGAACAAGGACCTGAGGGGAAGTAACTGTGAATGGGAGAAGGCAAGCAGACACAAGAAGGAGACCATGCTAGGTGTTTGTCAAGGCCTCAAGAGTTTGTTCTTACATGTAGTTTTATATAAGGTTGTAGGGGGAAGGGGATGTAATCAGGCCAAAGATCACAGAGTTACTGGTTAAGCCACAATACCTTTGTTTCTTCATCAGTTACTGGTAGCATGGGGAAGTATTCACCCAAGCATATGATTTCTTTGTTTCTGGTAGTTGAATATTAGGTGAGAGAGTAGAAACTTAACTTTCTATATGGCAGTCTTTGTTTCTGGTAGTTGAATATTAGGTGAGGAAGTAGAAACTTAACTTGCTATATGGCAGTTTCTGTTAACATGGCCGAGGTTTGGTTCATAGCTCCCAACAAATTCCCAAATCTTCACCAGCTGGGAACCTAGCATTCAGAACAATAAGTATATGGGGGACACCTGAATCAAACTACCACATTATATTCAGGCAGAGCTGATCCATGATATCCAGATATCAGAGGAGCTATTTGATTAAATCATAGGCAAGTGCTAATATTTAACAAGTTTAGATTGGCACAACAATATCTTTCATGAACTTTGAGCCAACATACTTAATCATTGCGCTCTGTTAAAGAAACTGTATACACTGCTGTCTTCACTATTGGTTTGTGGTAACACAGACTAAAAAGAGTTAATTGGGTTGTGATTCAATATTCTTCCAACTTTATTCCAAGTTGACCTGGTTTCATTTTCTTGTTCTTAAGGAGAAAGAGAAAATGGGTGCTAGGACCTCCTGCCACTGCAAAGAACTCCAGATACATGCACCACCTTGAGCATTTGGCTTTACATGGTTACTGGGGAATTGAACCTAGGCTATGAGGAATTGCAGGCAAATACCTTAACCACTGAGAGGTCTCTCCAGCCCCAGGCATTACTTTCTATAAATAGAAAGAATAGCTTTGTTTTCTCACTGAGGATGTATGTTTTGTTTTTTTTCTTTGACTCCAACAACTTCCCAATGTTGCAGCAAGCACACTATGGTTTGTAAAATTCAGTGAGCCTTGATCATTACAGTCCTCCAGCTACATGCTCATGAAATCCTTCAAAAAGTTGCCCTTCGAGGATCCTAAAGTTCAATATAAAATATCTTATTTGTTTATTTATTTATTTGAGAGAGAAAGAAGCATAAAGAGAGAGAGAGGTAGAGAGAGAGAATAGGTGTGCCAGGATCTCCGCTGCTACAAACAAACTCCAGACACATACACCACCTTGTGCATCTGGTTTATGTGGGTACTGGGGAATTGAACCTATGTCCTTTGGTTTTGCAAGCAAGTGTCTTAACTGCTAAGCCATCTGCTCAGCCCCCAAGAATTCAATTTATATTACTATTCACAATGAAAAAAAAATTCTTGACTCCTTTGATGTCAACAAATGGTGACTGTTATTAAATAAGGACTTGCAAATAGGATTAATGAAATCCATACTGTTTACACTGCTACATCTGCTTCTTTTCCAGCAGAAATTGCTTCTTCTAAAAGTGGACATGCCAAAATACATTCCCCTGAGATGTCAAGCAAAGGGTAATTCTCACAAGTTTCTTAAAATTTTAGAATCCTTAAACTGAAAATGAATAGAAACCACTAATTACAATCTTCAAATTAAAAAATAAAAGGGGGCTGGAGAGATGGCTTAGTGGTTAAGTGCTTGCCTGTGAAGCCTAAGGACCCCAGTTCGAGGCTTGGTTCCCCAGATTCCACGTTAGCCAGATGCACAAGGGGGCACACGCGTCTGGAGTTCGTTTGCAGAGGCTGGAAGCCCTGGCGCGCCCATTCTCTCTCTCTCTCCCTCTATCTGTCTTTCTCTCTGTGTCTGTCACTCAAAAATAAATAATTTTTTTAAATGCTTTAAAAAAAATAAAAGGACGCTGTCTGTCTCTCTCTCTCTTTGCTCTCTCCATTCAAGAGATCATTACAGCTGCTACAGGCCAACACTGGTTCATAGGATGGTTGATCAGAATGGGAGTCTGTTAACAGCCTGTAAAAGCTATCATTCCCATTTTGCTTTGCAGTTAGAGCATAGGACAGAACAAGACCATATTCCCTGTTTCCTTCATACTGTTTGGCAAATGAATTAAATAGTAAGCATTTTTTTTTTCTATTTTGAGGAAACTTTTAAGTAGAAAATAGCATGCTGTTTTCCATGTTTCTCCCTTCTTTGTGCAGTTAATATGGATTATATACAATGGTTGGAGCTTCAGGAGTCATTTTGATTAATGAAGTTTTTTCTGGTGGAATTTCTCTAAGAATTTACTGGAAGTTTTACAACAAGTAGAAGCAACTATACTGTCTCATATGTATGTCCATAAAGTAGAATAGTTTGCATCTCCTCTTGAGGGTAGAAAGGTGGGTCTCCTTTACTGTTCCCTGTGGAGAGAAGACGAGCTGAAGGTTATAGACTCAATCAGGGAAGGCATTAACTGAGTTCAGGCTCTCCTTCATATATTAATATGTTTTCCACTCCCCTTAGTCATCAATCCATGGACAGATGACCTAGAGCAGAAGATGATTATGATGAGACTGTACGCTCCTCTGAGAAGTTCATTTTGCAGCCCAATGCCTTTGCAACTTAATATTACATAAATATAATTTTCACATATTTCATTTAAATATTTACTTATAAAAGCATAGTAGAGGTATGTTGGCACATACATACAACACCAAAACTTGTAATCAGGTGGCTGAGGCAGGAGGATCACAGGTACAAGGCCACCTAGTCTTCGGTGTGAGGCTCTGTAACAAAACAAAGGTTGCCTTAATTTGCTATGGAATGATACCTAGAACGATTTTAGCAATACTGGGAAAAAAGCCAGGAACCAGTGATCCAGGTGAAAGAGTAGGAAGAAGAACACAACACTGAGGAAAGTCAGGGGTTCTGGGGGAGCATCACATAGCCAATGAAAGAGGGAGAACCTCATACACCCTATTTTGGATTTGAACTCTTTTTTTTAAAGTTAATTTATTAGTTTTCTTTTCAGCAAATACAGGCAGTTTGGTACCATTGTTTAGGCTCATCCATGATCTACCCCCTCCCAATGGACCCTCCTTGTTGATGTAAATGGGTCGTGCATTGTGGAGTTAGCCCACAGTTATTGGTACAATAACTATCTCTGCATACCATGACCCAACATGTGACTCTGACATTCTTTCCGACCCCTCTTCCGCAAAATTTCCCTGAGCCATGTTGGGTTCATTTTTGGTCTGCTTCAGTGCTGAGGTGTTGGAGGCCTCTGAGGCTCTGGCTCTCTGATTGAACTCTCTCCTGAGTAACAAAGCGTTAAGTGTAGAAAAGAAAGTCGAACAGAAGGTTGAACCAACTTCCCATTCAGTCAATGGAAGGCATACTGGACAAGCACAGGGATGGTAAGGGTGGAAAGCTGAGGTGCAAAGTGAATGGCGCATGAAGAAGCAGACATAAAGGAATGTTGGTAATGGTTGTTCCGAATTTGTAATGTAAGAATAACATGAGAGGGTGGTTGTTAGGACCAAAGATCAGGAGAGGATTGGAGTGCTTTGTCCCTGTTAGGTTGGAAACCTTATTCTTATCTAGACATGCCGGGGAGGACTCCTCAAAGGCCACGCCTCAGTCCTATTTGCTTGCAAGTACTTAATATGTACAATAGGACTAGGGATCAATTGATTATGAATGAGTGGCCAAATATGTCAAAACACATGGAGCTTTCCCAAATATCATCTTTTTGGTTTGTTTGTTTGTTTGTTTGTTTGTTTGTTTTTGAGACAGGGCATCACTAATTACCCAGGCTATTCTTGACCAACCCTCTGTGGTGAACTCTGCCCGCTGAGTGTATACCTTCATCCCAAGTACACACATTTTGTGCAGCTATCAGAGAAATGTGCCAACAGTAAGGGGATCCTTCCTTTACTCAGGCTGCCTGTGATAACTCTTTCCAACAGCTGCCTCCCATGCTTTACAGCCGCCTATAGATTTCACTTAGCCCCACAAAACAGGACGGTGTGTCTCCCAGAATGGCCTATCCTGGGCTGTAGAATGAATGGTTTAGACTTCCTCATCCCTGCCCAACATCACCTCCTTCTGTAGAACAGGTAACCCTTCTGTAAATTATGGTTAGCATCAAACACGCTCATGACGGAGCAGGATTATCCTGAGGATATAGGTATTTATATAATCTTCTGGTTTTGTGTCTTAAAGAGAAACGATAAATTCAGGTTGGTAACAAATCTGTTTCGCTGTATTATCAAGGACATGTGCTATTTGCGTGAAGCACTTCTGCCACCTGCTGGATTGATGGAGAATGGCAGCTTTTCCGCGCTTGTTCTTCCGTTATTTCTGTATTCCTTAAGCATCATTTGTCATAGTTTGCTTTCTTATTCCCTATCTCTCATCGTGTCATCACTACTCACCTTGAATTTAACAGGCTACTTAGTGTCTCTTATATATTCATTTTGCCAAACATAGGGTGTATTTGCACTTTACAGGTGGCCAGGATTTTTTAAATGAAACAGTTGTGTCTCCTCTCTCTCCCTCTCTCTCTCTCTCTCTCTCTCTCTCTCTCTCTCTCTCTCTCTCTCTCTCTCTCTCTCTCTCTCTCTCTCTCTCTCCCTCTCTCTCTCTCTAACACACACACCTTAACAAGACAATAAGCTGTTTCCTCTTGCACTTCCCCGTGGATTCAGAAGGCCGACCCCACAATTGAGTCAACCGTGATGGCAATATTCCCACTTGGACGGCATTGCTGGAGTTACCATGGTTTAATTACCAACAGCACCAGCAATGAAAAATGAGCTGGTGAGTGGATTTCTACCCTTATTTTCTGTGGTCATTACTATGATACACATTAATTTTAATATTTTATTTTTTATTTTTAATCACTAGAAGGCTAACATTACTACTGTTTACTTTGTACTTTTTACTTTGTAAAAAAGAACCCACAAATTTAAGGAGCTATTTGTACCTTTTTTTCTTGTTTCAAAAATAGTTTTTTATTGACAGCTTCCATAATTAGAGACAGTAAACAATGGTAATTTCCTCCCCACACCCACCTTCCCGTTGGCAACTCCACTCTCCATCATATCCCCTCCCCCTCTCAATCAGTCTCTCTTTTATTTTGATGTCATGATCTTTTCTTCTTACTAGGACGGTCTTCTGTAGGTAGTGTTGGGCACTGTATTCAGGCATTTTGTGTCTGGAGGAGCACATTGAAAGGAGTTCTACCCTTTCTTTGGCTCTTAACATTCTTTCTACCACCTCTTCCACAATGGACCATGAGACTTGAAAGGTGTGATAGAGATGTATCAGTGCTGAGCACTCCTCTGTCACTTCTCAGATCTATAGTGCCTTCTAAGTCAACCTAAGGTCACTGCCATCTGAAAAGAGAAGCTTCTCTAGCCGAAAGAGAGTAGCACTAATATATGGGTATGAACATCAAGAGAAGTGCTTACCAGGCAGTTTGGTGAGCTTAGTATATATATTTAGCCAAACACCAGCAGACGTTACACCCCTACAGATCATGACTTCCCCAATCATAGGTTTTCTGTATCAGGCATGTATTCCTTCCTGTGGAGCAGGCCTCCAGTCAAATCAGAGAGCAGTTGTTTTCCCCCATAACAGACATGTCACTATTGCACCACAGGGCTCATTTGGCTTGGCTGGCCAAATTTAAGGCTTGCAGTGTCCACTGTTGGGTATCTTCACTGGTGATTCCTCTCTCTCCCATTGAACTTCATGAAGTACATCTTTTTCCAGATTTCTATCAGCTGGTCTACACAGAGGAAGTTTTCAGCTCAGCTCCAGCAGGATTTCTCAGTAATCTTGCAGCCCAAGTATGTAGTCTTCAGCAATAGCATCTTACCATCTATTCCTGTTGGGAAACCAAGATCCTCAGCCATGGCCAGCAATGTTTTGGAGAGTATCAGGGACCTCCTTGGACAACAACTCACTGAAAGGTATCCCATCCCTGGCACTGAAAATTTTCTAGTTACAATCTATGGCTTCTAGATTGTCCAAAATAGTGGGATTCCATATGATTTATTCATACTCTCTTAGATTTTTATTAGCCCTCCCCTACCTTTCCTTTACTTAATCTCTTACCTGACCATATTCTGGTCTTATTCACATCTCCTTTTGCCCCGTCCTGATTCCCCTCTCTTCCACTCTCGCTGTTATCCTTCCTCCTTCCAAATAGTTCCTCCTGCTTTCATATCATATGTATTTCCTTACCCTTTCTGGGTTCCTCTTCTCCCCTCCCTTTAGATTTCTTCTCTTATTTTCTGCTTTAAGTCTTACGTGTGTGTATGATAGGTGTGTGTGTGTGTGTGTGTGTGTGTGTGTGTGTGTGTGTACATATCACAGTGCATGTGTGGAATTAAGAGGACGGTTTTGGGTAGGTTCTTGTCTGTCAGCCTCATTTGAGGCAGGGTATTCTCTCTGCATTTTCACTCTGCTGTTCTTTGCTGCCTTCAAGAAATGCTCCTGTCTTCACCTCTATCAGCATGCTAGGGTTACAGAATCCTGTCATAGCTTCTGGCTTTTTATGTGGAGTCTGGGGATTGAACTCAAATACTTCAGCTTAAGTTGTGAAAGCCTTCTGTGCTGAGTCATCTCACCATCCCATATTCTTAGATATTTGTGGATATCAATGTGAATGTTATATTTCCTCATTTGTTCTCAACAAAGCTCATCATTGGCATATAGAATAGCTAGTGATTTTATATGCTGATTTTGTATTCTGCTACTTTTCTGAAAGTGCTTATCAAGTCTAGGAATTTTCTGGAGGAGTCTTTGGTTTGGGATCCTTGATGTTTACAATCTTTTTGTTACTACTTTAATCTTTTACTTGTGGATAAATTTAAGTTGTTAATATGTTTTTCATTTAATTTTTATAGGCCATGTTGGTCAGGAATTTACATTTTTATTTTATTTTATTTTTGTTTTTTGGACTATAAGTCTATAAAATATGCTCTAATGGTCCTCTGGGTTTCATTGGAGCTGCATTTAGCATGCCTTACTTCTTTGCACTAAGTCACCCTCTGTCTCTGCTTTTTTCTGTTTTTGTGGTTCTAACTCTTCACCTTTACCAGGTCACATAGAGGTAACTTTTTGTCTCTCTTCTTACCAGAAATCCTCATATTGGACAATTTAAACATTTAAATCACTAGTTTAAATTAGAGTCAATGGAAGGGTTTTTTGTTTGTTTGTTTGTTTTGTTTTTTAAGGCAAGTGCCACTTGATATACACAAGGCATCCATATTTATTATTTGTCAGATTGGGGTGAAGAGTAAATACAAACTCACAGGCTTACCTTAGTTTTTCTAGTCACTCAGTTGCTGACAGTAATATACAAACTTCATTGATTGAAAATTAAAGAGAAAAGTTAACCTGTATTTATTTGTCATCACTAAATACTGATTTTCTGTGATCAGATCTGTGTAATATGACTCCTCAAAGTCTTGTTATACTAATACTGATTTTTTTTAATTTTGAACATTGGACTGCATAATTACTGGGACTCTGCCTAATGATGATGAATTTTATTTTGATTGCATACTACTTATTTTGATTTATTTATTTACTTATTTTGATTTATTTATTTATTGGCAGAGAGAGAGAATGAATGTTCCAGGGCTTCCAGCCACTGCAAATAAACTCCAGACACATGCGCCCCCTTGTGCATCTGGCTAACATGGGTCCTGAGGAATGGAACCTGGATCCTTTGGCTTTGCAGGCAAATGCCTTAGCCACCCTCCAACCAGCTGATTGCATACTCCTTTCTTAGGCAGTAATGGCCAATGGATTGTTTTATTAGAAAAATATTGTCTAATAGAGCTTTCTGTCATGGTGGGAATATTATCTCTCTGCTGTGCAATATGGTAGCCACTAGCCACATGTGGCTATTGAGTACTTGAAATATACTGATGTCTTAGTACTACTGGTATGTGGTATTAGTAGTGAATGTGTGTTTTTCAAAAGAGCTAAATTGTCATTTGATTTATTTTGCCCATACATGAATACATAACATTGAGTTAGATGATGAAAATGGCTTGGACAATAGCTATTTTATCTTATATGAAACTAACTCAGTTTTTCTTTGTGAGCTAAAACTTGCTAAAATATATTAACTGCATTTAGTATGAGATAAACATCTCAGAACTAAATATTGAATGAGAATTTCTGACATTGATCCCACCTCAACTGTATCAGATTCCTTCTGATCCTACATTTTCTTTATGAAATTCAACCACCACTACCTAGCTCATATCTTTCTACCTCTTTTTTGAATATTTTCTTATTGACAACTTCCATAATTGTAAACAATAGCCTATGGTAATTCCTGCCCTCCCCCCACTTGCTCTTTTGAAACTCCACTCTCCATCATATCCCCCCACCCAATCAGTCTCTCTTTTATTACGATGTCATGATCTTTACCTCCTATTATTATGGTCTTGTGTAGGAAATGTCAGGCACTGTGACTTCATGGATATCTAGGCCAATTTGTGTCTGGAGGACCATGATGTAAGGAGTCCCAACCTTCTTTTGGCTCTTGCATTGTTTCTGCCACCTCTTCTGCAATGAACCCTGAGCCACGGAAGTTGTGATAGAGATATTTCAGTGCTGAGCACTCCTCTGTCACTTCTTCTCAGCACCACGGTGCCTTCTGAGACATCCCAAGGTCACTGCCATCTGAAAAGAGAAGGTTCTCTAGTCAAAAGTGAGAGTAGCATTAATATATGAGTATGAATGTTAAGAAAAGTGCTTTCTGGGCAGTTTGGTGAACATAGTATATACATTTAGCCAGACAGCAGCAGACATTACACCCCTAGGGCTCATGACTACCCTTGTTGTAAGTTTTCAGGATCAGGGATGTATTCCCCCCCATGGAGCAGCTCTTCAGTCAAATTAGAGGGCGGCTGGTTTCCCCCATAACAGATGTGCTACTATTGCACCTATTGGCTCATTTGGCCTGATTGGCCAACTTTAAGGCTTGCAATGTCCATAGTTGGGTATCTTCACTGGTGATTTCTCTCTTTCCCATTGAACTGCATGGAGCATGGCTTTTTCCAGCTTTCTGTCAGCTGGTCTACATGAAGGAGGTTTTCAGCACAACTCCAACAGAGACTCTCAGTGACCTTGTAGCCCAAGTTTATGGAATTTTCAGCAATAGGGTCTTACCATCTATTCCTGGTGGGAAACCCAGGGCCTCGGCAATGGCCTATAATGTTTGGGGGGCAACAGGGATCTCCCTAGCCAACAACTCATTGGTAGGTACCCCATCCCTGTTACTGAAAATTTTCTAGTAACAATCTATGGCTTTTGTGTGTTCCATTGTCCCCAAAAGAAGGTTTCTATATGACTTATTTATATCCTCTTAGATTTTTATTAGCCCTCCCTCCACGTTTCCTTACTCAATCTCTTCCCCTAACCTCACTTAGGCCTTTTCAAACCCCCCCCCATCTGTTTTTCTACTTAATATATACAATACCATCCAATTAGGGTCCCCCACCATCCCTTTCTATTCCCTTTATATCTCCTTCTAGCTTACTGGCCTATGTTACTGAGTTTTCTTCCTACTCACAGAGAAGTACAGTGATTTGTAGCTAGGATCCACATATGAGAGAGAACATGTGATGTTTAGTTTTCTGGGCCTGAGTTACCTCACTTAGTATAATCATTTCCAGATCCATCATATTTCCTGCAAATTTTATAACTTCATTTTTTTTAACCAATGAGTAGTACTCCATTGTATAAATGTGCCACAACTTCATTATCCACTCATCATTTGAGGGACCTCTATGCTGGTTCTATTTCCTAGCTATTGTGAATAGAGCAGCAATAAACATGGTTGAGCAAGTAGTGAGACAAGTCCTTAGGATATATGCCTAGGAGTGCTATAGCTGGGTCATATGGTAGGTCTATTTTTAGCTGTCTCAGGAACCTTCACACTGATTTCCACAATAGCTGAACAAGATTGCATTCCCACCAACAGTGTAGAAGGGTTCCTCTTTTTCTGAATCCTTTTCAGAACTTATGATCATTTGTTTTCATAATGGTAGTTAATATGATAGGAGTGAAACGGAATCTCAACATAGTTTTAATCTGCATTTCCCTGATGACTGGGGATGTCAAGCATTTCTTTAGATGTTTATATGTCAGCTGTGTTTCTTCTTTTGAGAACTCTCTACTTAGTGCCATAGCCCATTTTTTAACTGGGTTTTTGGTTTCTTATTATTTAAGTTTTCTAGTTCTTTGTATATCCTATGTATTAATCCTCCATCGGATGTATAACTGGCAAAGATTTTCTTCCAAAAGGCGTGTAATTTCATTAGGTCCTAGAGATTAATCTGTGGTTTTATTGCCTGAGCAATTGGGGTTATATTCAGAAAGTCCTTGCCAAGACCAATATGTTGAAGGGTTTCCCCTACTTTTTTCTCTAGCGATTTCAGAGTTTCAGATCTGATATTAAGGTCTTTGATCCATTTGGACTTAATTCTTGTGCATGGAGAGAGAGAAGGATCTATTTTCATCCTTCTACAGATACATATCCAGTTTCCCAGCACCATTTGCTGAAGAGGCTGTCATTTCTCCAATTAATATTTTTAGGATTTTTGTAGAAGATCAGGTGACTATAATTACCTGGACTTATATCTGGGTCCTCTATTCTGTTCCTTTGATCTACATATCTGCTTTTGTGCCAGTATCATGCTGTTTTTTGTTACTATGGCTGTGCAGTATAGATTAAAATCAGGTATGGTGATAACACAAGCCTTATTTTTGTTGCTCAAAATTGTCCTAGATATTCGAGGTTTTTTATGCTTCCAAATGAATTTTTGAATTATTATTTTTTCTATTTGTGTGAAGAATACCATTGGAATTTTAATGGGGATTGCATTAAATGTATAGCTTACTTTTGGTAAGATTGCCATTTTCACAATACTAATTCTTCTGATGCAAGAACAAGGGATAACTCTCCATTTCCTAGTGTCTTCTGCAATTTCTCATTTGAGTGCTTTAAAGTTTAAATTGTAGAGATCCTTCACTTCCTTAGTTAGTGTTATTCTATGCTACTTTTTTTGATGCAATTATGAATGGGAGTGATTCTCTGATTTCATCCTCTGTATGTTTGTTGTTAGCATAAAGGAAGGTTACTTATTTCTGTGTGTTTATTTTGTATCCTGCTACATGGCTATAGGTGTTTATCAGCTCTAACAGTTTGCTGGTAGAGTCTTTTAGGGTCCTTTATGTATAGACTCATGTCATCTGCAAATAATGACAACTTGATCTCTTCCTTTCCAATTTGTATCCCTTTTATGTGTGTCTCTTGCCTTACTGCTATGGCTAAGACTTCCAGTACTATATTAAATAAAAGTGGGGACAGTGGACACCCTTGTCTTTTTCCTGATTTTGGTGGAAAAGCTTCATGTTTTTCTCCATTTAGTATTATGTTGGCTGTAGGATTGTTATATTGTTATTATGTTGAGATATGTTCCTTCTACTCCCAGTCTCTGTAGGACTTTTTTTTTAAATTTTTTGGTTCATTTTTTATTTATTTATTTGAGAGCGACAGACATAGAGAGAAAGACACATAGAGGGAAAGAGAGAGAATGGGCACGCCAGGGCTTCCAGCCACTGCAAACGAATTCCAGACGCGTGCACCCCCTTGTGCATCTGGCTAACGTGGGACCTGGGGAACCAAGCCTCGAACCGGGGTCCTTAGGCTTCACAGGCAAGCACTTAACCACTAAGCCATCTCTCCAGCCCTCTGTAGGACTTTTATCATGAGGGATGTTGGACTTTTTCAAATGCATTTTCTGCATGTAATGAGATGATCATGTGATTTTTGTCCTTCAGTCCATTTATATATTGTATTACATTTATCAATTTCCATATGCTGAACCATCCCTCCATCTCTGGGATAAAGCCTACTTTGACAGGATGAATGATAATTAGATATATTCTTGTATTCCATTTGCCAATATTCGGTTGAGCATGTTTTTTTAAATCTATGTTCATGAGGGAGATTGTTCCGTAATTTTCTCTTTTTTTGCTCTATCTTTTCCTGGTTTTGGTATCAGGGTTGATGCTGGCTTTGTAGAAACAGTTTGGTAGGATTCCTTCTTTTTCTATTTTCTAGAAAAGTTTAAGAAGCATTGGTGTTAGTTCTTCCATGAAGGTCTGGAAAAATTCACCAGTGAATCAATCTGGGCATGGACTTTTTTTTTTTTTTTTTCGAGGTAGGGTCTTGCTCTGGCCCAGGCTGACCTGGAATTCACTATGCAATCTCAGGCTGGCCTCAAACTCATGGCAAACCTTCTACCTCTGCCTGCCAAGTGCTGGGATTAAAGGCATGTGCCACCACGCCCAGTCTACCTGGAGTTTTTTAAGATTGGGAGATTTTTAATAATTCCTTGGATCTTGTTATAGGTGTATTTAAGTGGTTAATCTCATCTTGATTTAATTTAGCTAGGTCATATAAATAAAGGAAATCATCCATTTCTTTCAGATATTCAAACTTAGTGGAATATATGTCATTATAGTATGCCCTAATATATATTTTTTAATTTCTCTGGTATATGTAGTGATAGTTCCTTTTTTATATCTAATTTTATTAATTTGTGTCTCTTCTTGCTTTCTTTTGGTAAGATTTGCTAAAGGTTTGGCAATCTTGCTCATCCATTCAAAGAACCTACTCTTTGTTTCATTGATTCTTTGGATTATTTTTGTTGTTGTTGTTTCTGTTTCATTAACTTCTGCCATAATCTTTATCATTTTTTCCCATCTACTAATTTTCCATTTTCCTTGTGCTTCTTTTTTCAAGTCTTTAAGGTGAAGCATTAAGTTGTTTACTTGTAGCCTTTCTAATTTCTTAATATAGGCACTTAAAACTATAAATTTCCCTCTTAGGACTGCCTTCATTGTGTCCCAAAAGTTTTGGTATGTTGTATTCTCATTATCTTTTGACTCTATGAATTTTTTAATTTCCTTCTTGATTTCTTCACTGACCCATTCATCATTTAGTAGTTCATTATTAATTTCCATGATTTTCTGTATGCTCTATAGCTTTTCTTGCTATTGATTTGTTGTTTGATCCTATTGTCGTCAGACAGAGTGCAAGGAATTATTTCACTTTTTCTATATTTGTTAACATTTGTTTTGTGTCCTAATATATGGTCTATTTTAGAGAATGTTACATGTGCTGCTGAAAAGAATGTGTATTCTGCAGCCTTTGGATGAAAGGCCCTGTAGATACCTGTTAAGTCCATTTGTTCTATGATCTCATTTACTCTAGATTCATCTCTGTTTAGTTTTGGGGATGACCTGTCAATTGATGAGAGTGGGGTGCTGAAGTCACCCACTACAACTGTGTTTGTTATTATCTGTGACCTTAGTTCCAATAGAGTCTGTTTGATGAAGTTGGGATCCCCCATGTTAAGTGCATATATATTTGGGGTTGTAATGTCCTCCTTTTTGAGTATGACTTTAATCAATGTATAGTGACCTTCCTTATCTTTCCAAAATGATGTTGGACTGAAGTCTACCTTCTCAGATATTAGGATAGCAACCCCTTCTTGTTTTCTAGGTCCATTTGCTTGAAATACCATTTTCCAACCTTTCACGTGAGATAATGTCCATCCTTTGTAGAAAGGTGAGTTTCTTGGAGGCAACAAATTGAAGGATCCTGCTGTTTAACCCAGTCTGCAAACTTATGTCTTTTATTTGGGGGCATTGAGGCCATTGATATTAAGAGTTATTATTAAAATGTTTGTATTTATTTTTGCCATTTTTCTTGTTTTGTAGATCTTGTTTTACCTTTGCTTTATTATATTAAGTAGTATTTGAGTATGTTTTGTTTTTTCAGGTTCCTTATATGTTTGTTTTTCTTTCACTTTAGCATGGAGGATCCTTTCAAGTATTTTTTGTAGAGCTGGTTTTGTCTTTAAGCATTCCTTCAGCCTGCTTTTGTTGTGGAATGTCCTTATTTCTCCATCTATCTAAATGGATAGCTTTGCAGGATAAAGTAAACTCGGTTGCCAGTTGTTATCTTTCACAACTTGGAATACATCATTCCAAGCCCTTCTGGATTTGCAAGTTTGTGTTGAGTAATCTGCTGTGATCCTGATGGACTTGCCTTTGCATGTGACTTGATTTTTCTTTCTAACTGCTTTCAATATATTTTCTTTGGTTTGTATGTTTGGTATTTTAATTAAGGTTCTTTCCATATTATGTCTTTTTGGAGTCCTAAAGGCTTCCTATATCTGCATTACCATCTCTTTCCCAATTTGGGGGAAGTTTTCTTTGGTGATTTTGTTGAAAACATCTATTATGCCTTTGGAGTGAAATTTTTCTCCTTCTACTCTACCCTGAATTCTTATGTTTGATCTTTTCATAGTGTCTTGAATATGTTGAAATTCCCATTCATACTTTCCTATTAGTTTGTCTTTCTCTTTATTGGACTGTATTGAATCTGCTACCTGGTCTTCTAGCTTAGATATTCTGTCCTCTCCTTCATCCATTCTACTGGTGAGATTTTCTACAGAGTTTTTTACTTTACTGACTGTGTTCTTCATTGTTAGTAATTCTGACTGGTTTTTCTTTATTATTTCCATTTCCTTATTTATATGTTGTATTGACCTCCTCATTTCATTAAATTGATTTCCTGTATCTTCTTTGATTCCTTTAATTTCCTCTTTCATTCCTTTGATTTCCTCTTTGACTTCTTTGAGCATATTTATAATCATTCATTGGAAATCTTTCTCAGGCATTTCTTCTAACTCATTCTCACTGGATGTCATTTGTGATACATTAATACTTTTTGTTTTATTTATATTGTCTTGATTTTTGTTTTTTCTTGTGTTATAGTGTACATATTTTTGCATCTTGGATTAATTTCATGTTTGGATTTTCTAGTTAGCTCTAGTATTATTAGATGTATCAAGCAATGTGATGTTATATATCTTCAGGGTAAGAGCTTAAGGTGCTAGGTGTAGCTCTTAAGATTCTCAGAGTATCTAGAAAAGTGACACTAGATCTTGTGGTTGCCTGCTATGAGAGTATCCAAGTAGGCTGAATGGAACAAAATGCAGGCAGATTCTAAAATTTAACTAAATAATGTACACATTCAATGAAAATCAGCACAGAGTATTTATGCAAGAGTAGGTATTATGACAACCAAATCCTCTAACAAAGTCGCAGTTCTTTGGAGTGTTTGTTACCCCACACACTTAATCCTGTCTCCTATGAGGTTAAGATTTCTGGCCTGTTGAGGGTTCCAAGTCAGCTTGTGACCAAGTGAGACCCTTCCCACAGAACAGAATATTTATGCAAAAGTAGGTATTATGATTTACAGCTAGAGCCATGTGGACCTGGTGCTGCTGCTGCTGGAGCCACTTCTGCCTGCTTCTGTGGGCTCTAGATACTCTGGATATCTTCTTATACACCTTACTTTTTAGCAGAAGAGTGTATTTCGCTGTTTGTTTCCCCCCGCCCCCAGGCTGTTTTGGCATGGTTCCTCTCTTCCTACTTCTTTTTTTTTTTAAATATTTTTTTGTTCATGTTTTATTTATTTATTTGAGAGCGACAGACACAGAGAGAAAGACAGATAGAGGGAGAGAGAGAATGGGCGCGCCATGGCCTCCAGCCAATGCAAACGAACTCCAGATGCGTGTGCCCCCTTGTACATCTGGCTGACGTGGGACCTGGGGAACCGAGCCTCGAACCGGGGTCCTTAGGCTTCACATGCGAGCGCTTAACCGCTAAGCCATCTCTCCAGCCTTCTTCCTACTTCTTTTTGATGATGTTCTCTTTTTGTCCTGTACACATCTTCCATTCATTTGGTGCTTCTACCATTGATCTGTGATCCTATACATTATCCCTGGTTATCCCACTCACTATATCCTCCTATAAACATTTTCATTACAGTCTGTCAGTTACACAAGCCACATACTAAGTCCCTGTTCCCAACCTTTCCCTTACACCTTCTCCCAAAGTCTAATAATTTAGCTCCTGATGATTTTCTGGCCCATGTCCTTTCTTTGCATTTTTGGTTTATTGCCTTGATCCAACTGTGATCATCTCTTTGTACAGCAGTTTATCTGATAACTTCATTGTTTTGATTGCCTCAAACCCTTCATCCATCTGTCTTTCTATAGAATATTTTCAGTTTAATGCCTTGTTGTAGCATCCACAATGCCAAAGGAGCATTTTCTGTATGTCTTACAGTCTTCTCCATGATCTGCCCTATGGAGCTCCCTGGTCTCCTTTTCACGCCTCTATCTCACATTCTGCCTACTCATGCTTCCAATTGCTTACAGCTCCCCAGGAATGTTACTGTTTCCCATCGCACTTTCTATCTTCAAGTCATTCTGCTATCTTTTGTGGAAATATTCTTTGTCTACCCTGCCCTCTTCTCAAATGGTACCTCCTTAATCATCCAAAGCTAAGCAGGATTGCTTCTAAGATGCCTCTTTTTAAATTCCAGGTGATCCCAAAACACTTTGTCCAGTGATTTTGTAATTATAGTTGTCAATTTTTGCATGTTTCTATCTTTGAAATTGTAATTGTTGATTTGATCACTAACATTACTACAACAATTTTGTCTTATGCACATAATGGAGATGCCAAAAGAATTTTATGGCTTTTGGAATAACTGAAATCAAATTGTCAAGTTGTCCCCTAAGCTCTCCCCTTATAAAATATGTATAGAAAGCAGAGGGTGAGTATATAAATGAGAAAAATTAAATAGCAGCTCATGATAAGATTTGCTCATATCCAAATTGTAATAACTTTCTAATCACAGGATATTGCTTTACACAGTCATCCCAAGTGATCTATATGTAGCTCCCTTCAAATGTATATTGTGAAAATTAGTATTCAAACTTCATTCTGCCAAATAGTACCAGTGACAGAGTATAAAAGCTGCCTTCAATTTTGTTGCTCAAATCTGACTTTGAGGACTTGATCTTGGTCTCTCCTGTATTGTATAAGGTGTGAAAATATTTCACAGATTTGTGATCCAGGACTAAACATGGCACATAGATCATCAAGTCAGCTAGGACTTGGGAAACTTCCCAGACAACCTGCACTCCTACCACTGTGCCTTGAGTGCTACCAAACATCTCCAGTTCTATAGCTCTCTCGCACAAAAATTAGCTACATTAACAAGAATGGCTTGATCTGGTCAGTGGAGTATGGAGCAGTAAATCATTATTCTTCTAAGTCAAAAGCCAAAAACAGTTACCATTTGGTAACCCCAAGAAATTACATTAAAATGATCTCTTTGTGGGGTCCTGGAGTAAATGTATAAGAGTGCTTCCTGCTCAGCCAAGAAAACCTGGGAGGGTTTGAGACTGCTTGAGTTCATTTCTCCAGCACCCATGTGAAAAACTGGATATGAACACATGTGCCAGGGACCCTAGTCCTGAGGGGGCTGATGGAAACTGGAGAATCACTAGGACTCACAGACCAAAATCAGTGAGGAAGAAACTGTCTTAAAATATACAGATGAGCCATAGAGAACCAGTGTTCTTCTCTGGCCTTGCATGTACATGGGACAACCATATTTGCACCTACCTGTCCATATGCCACACATACTACACACACACACCCGTACCAATTTACTTTACATAATTTTCTTTTATTTTTCCTTCCCCCCCCCCTCTCTCTCTCTCTCTTTGTTGTTGTTTTTGATGTAGGGTTTCACTGTAGCCCAGGCTGACCTGGAATTCAATCTGTAGACTCAGGGTGGACTCAAACTCATGGTAATCCTCTAACCTCTGCCTTCTGAGTGCTGGGATTAAAGGCATGCACCACCACACCCAGCTATATAATTTTCTTTATGATGATGTTACAAGATACACTAACACTGGCTAATTTATAAACAAAAAACATATTTTTCCCAGTTCTGGAGACTAGGATGTCAAAGATTAAGGTACCAGCAAGCATATAATGAGAGATGCTCTGGGTTCTGCTACCAACACAGGATTTTGTTCCTGTTGGATGGTGATTGAAAGAACCCTTGAGATAAAGCACTACTCCTTTAGGGCCCCTGACCTCATTGTCTCCCATATGCCCACCTCTCTATACTGTGGCATTGGAGACTATTATTCCAGGTGCCAATAATTCTATAAATGAGGCAACTACCATTTGGGAAAGTTGAGCACTCATATTTGGTTCAGCTGTGCTTCTTCCATCCCATTCTCCTGCCCACTGAAGGTTGCTGAGGTTTCTCCCTTTGAAACATCTAGAGAACCAACCCTTGTGCAGAGGAATACCAGTGCACAATTTAAAGAAACTAGACACAGCCCTCATTAGGAGAGCATGTCATTCCAGATCTTGCATCTTTGTCTTTATGACTTCTTACTAGAGGTATGCAGGCTCGAAATTACTGGGTGTCTTTGTCTTAGTCCATTCAGGCACCCAATACAAAACTACCATAAAATAGGTACACTAAAAGCAATGCAGTGTATTGCTCCATTGTGGGAGTTTGGGAGCCCAAAATCAATGTACTGGAACATTTAGTGTCTCTGATTCAGAAACAGCACCTTGAAGCTATGTGGTCACATGATGGAAGCTAGCTCTCTGGGGTTTCTTCACTAGAGGAATTAGTCCCATTTATGAATGAATCACCTCTCAAGCATCCCACCTTCTGATGTCTTCACACTGGGAAGCAGTTTTCAACATGTAAATTTGGGAAGGACACAAACATTCAGACCTTAGAGCATGGATATCAATGTCTCCAAACTAAGCAGAACAAAATCCAGGATTTTCAACTCTCTCTGTCTCTTTGAGTGCACAGTAAGCAGCTATTTACCTAAAGACCTGAATAATCGTCATCCTAAAGATTTCCTCCAGTACTACACCATGGCCATCTATTAATGTGCAGAACAGCAGTCTAAATGTTGACCCATTAAGCAAAGCTCCAGTAGAATATTATTATTATTATACTCTCCCAAACAGTTTAATTAGTCCCAAGGTGAAATGATTAATCTGGGTTCTCAACTTGATTAGATCTGGATTCAATTAAGCAATGTATCTCTAAACAGGCCTGTGAGGGTATTTCCAGAAACAAGGAAATGATCTAGGAAGATACTTCACCAGAGGTAGCAGCTCCTTCTGGATGTAGCCCAGATAAAAAAAGAGGTTTAAGGGAGAAGAAGCGATGCTTTTCCCTACCTGCTTCTGCTCCATGCTGGTAAGTGCATCTACCCTGTTGTTGGCATCCTTTGCTGAATTAGAACCCAGCTACTTTAGCCTTTCATTGTGTACTGAAGCATAGTATGGGACTGCTGTGGCTTCCAGCCTGGTGGACTGAGCCACTATAGAGTTCTCAGATTCTATACCCTGCAGATAGCTATTGTTGGACTATCCAAGCCATACTTTGTAAGCCAATATAATAAATTCCCTTTGGAATATCTATGTCTCAAATATGTTATCTATATTATATATTTATATAAAATATCATAAATTCTTTTATATTATCTACCTATCAGTTCTGTTTCTCTTAAAAAACATGATTAATACACATGGTCACAAAGATGTCAGCTTTTTTGAAAAGAATTAGCACAGAGATTATAGACTGTAAATAATTTTATACATACAAACAACAAAGTTTTTGCTGGATATAGACTTATACCATGTCTAAAAAGAAGAGACCCTGGCATGGTAGTTTTATTAGTCAGATTTTTCACTGCTGTGGCAACATTCTAGATAGAAAAACTTACAAGGAGAAAGGCTGTGAAACAATATGACTCTTAGTTTCAGAGGTTACAATCCATAGTCCTCATCCTTGCTGATTCTAGGACCATAGTAAGCCAAGCATCATGTTGGCAGAAGCATGTGGCTGAAACTAGTCGGTAGTCACCTTGTGGTGAATATGAAGGAGTGGACCAGGGTTAGGAGAGTCCCATTGACCTATCACCAGTGACCTATTTCATTAACTAAACCTCACTGTGGTGGTTTGATTCAGGTGTCTCCAATAAACTTAGGTCGTCTGAATGCTAGGTTCCCAGCTGATAGGGATTTAGGAATTAATGCTTCTTGGAGGCAGTGTATTGTCAGGGGCTGGCTTATGGGTGTTATAGCCACCTCCATCTTGCCAATGTTTGGCACACTCTCCTGTTGCTGTTGTCCACCTGATGTTGGCCAAGAGGTGATGTCCACCCTCTGCTCATGCCATTGTTTTCCCCTGCCATCATGAAACTTCCCCTTGAGTCTGTAAACCTAAATAAACCTTTTGTTTTTTCTTAAGTTGCTCTTGGTCTGGTGTTTTCTGCCACAATTGTAAACCTGACTGCAACACTCACCTACTAAAATTTTCATCATCTCCAAAAATAAAGGTATGAGCTGAAGACTTAGGTTTCAACTTGTGAAACAATGGGAGATATTTCATATTCACGTCATAATAATTCACAAGTTTATCTTCTCATTATGACCATTTTTTATGTACTTTTTTTGTTTTTGGTTGGTTTTTAGAGGTAGGGTCTCACTGTAGCCCAGGTTGACATGTAACTTACTCTGTAGCCCTGGCTGATCTTGAGCTTATGGCAATCTTTCTACCTGAACCTTCCAGAGTACTGGTACTAAAGGTATATGCCACCATGGCCAGCCAATGTGTCTTTTAATTTATTTATCATAGAAAACAATTCACATGTCTTCTAAGCAGTTAATGGAACAGAATTTCTTTAGAGACAACTCTGATGCCTAGTGTGTTCTATTGTGGTGGTTCTATTCATGTGTCCCCCATAAACTTAGGTGTTCTAAATGCTAGGTTCTCAGCTGATGGCAATTTGGGAATTAATACCTCCTGGAGGGAGTCTATTGTTGGGCGTGGGCTTATAGGTGTTATAGCCAGCTACCTCTTGCCAGTATTTGGCACATTCTGCTATTGATCTCCACTTGATGTTGGCCAGGATATGATGCCTCCCATCTGCTCACGCCATCATTTTCTACTGCCATCATGGAGCTGCCCTCTAGTCTGTAAGCCAAATTAACCACTTTTTTCTTACAAGGTGCGCTTAGTCAGGTGTTTTCTGGCAGCAATATGAATCTGACTATAATACCTCTAAACTAATTTATATGGAGATACCTAACTAAAATTGTTGCTGATTTTTTAATGACAATCTCTATATGTTATAAAATAACTCACAAAAATCTCTAATTCATTTTCTTTTTAAAAGTTTATTTTATTTTATTTATTTATTTGAGAAAGAGAGAGAAGAGAAAGAGGAGATAGAAAAGAGGCAGATAGAGAATTGCACTCAGGGCCCCCAGCTACTACAAATGAGCTCCAGATGCATGTGCCCCTTGTGTATTTGGCTTACATGCATCCTGGGGAGTTGAACCTGGGTCCTCTGGCTTTGCAGGCAAATGCCTTAATAGCTAAGCCATCTCTCCAGCCCTAATTCATTTTCATTGACTCAAAATCTTCAGTATTACAGAAAAATTTCTGGTTTTTATCTTTGTAGGAGAGTCCCATCTTCTTAGCTAGCTTATGGCTGAGAGTAACTTCAGGGAAATATGATTTACCATGCATTACAAACAACCAGTGTGCAAGTCATAGGGTCAATGTTCCTTATGCACAAGAACGTCAAAGAATGGAAAGGGAAAGAAGAAAGTATAATCTTTAAATTGGGACTGATTTCTAAATCATAGCAGATGGTAAACTATGGGGAAGAGATGACTCACCACAGTTATTTAGAGGAAGTCAGTGAACAGACTGTAACCCATCCCCATGAGTTTGTTTGCCTGTGAACAAGTCTAAGAAATTATCAATTTTATTTCCTTGATTCATCATAAAAATGGTTTATTATGGAAAGAAATGGTAAGTCAGAATTGACCACTGTAGTACAAAGGAACATATTCCTAGCAAACTGGGGTCCACTAAAGACATTTTCAACTGTTATTTCCATTTGACAGGCCGCCCATTTGCTGATACAACTCAGTTGCTACAGTGTTCTCATTCACAAGAGCTGATGATTTCAGTCTTCTGCCAATCAATGCATGGAACCATGCCTGTCAGTTTTTGTCACAGCCCCAAGCTCACCAATTAATTAAGGAAATCTATTGGATCTCATTTCAAAGGGTATTGCTCTAAAATTCCACATATACTACTCACATTCCCAAGTGCTTACCTCATCTGCTAGCTCATATATTCTGTTTCAGCCCACTAGTGTTCAGCCTACATTATATCTTCTTTACTTCACCATAATTTTCAGGGAGTTGTAATGCAAAGCAATTCATCTTTCCAGACTCCCTTTAAACCTGTTTAAAGCCCACCAAATCACTGGGCACTGTAGTGAAAATATGTATGTTTTTCTTGAAATACTTATGTCTTGTAATGTTTATAATGCCTCAGATATACTGACATGTACAGAGGATTTCTTCATAATGTTTAGCATAATGTTAACATACTGTTAAAATCTGTTGCAAAACTGTTAGTTTACAGGGATGGAGTGATGGTTCAGCAGTTAAGACACTTATCTGCAAAGCCTAGGGAACCATGTTTGATTGCCCAGTACTCATGTAAAGCCAGATGCACAAGGTAGTGCACGTGTCTAGAGTTCCTTTGCAGTGGCTAGAGGATCAGGCATGCCCATTCTCCTCTCTCTCTCTGTCTTTCTCCCTCTCTCTTTCTCTATCTGCCTCTTTCGCTCTCACACATACACTCTCTCAAGTAAATAATAAATAAGCCAGGCATAGTGGCGCATGTCTTTAATCCCAGCACTCGGGAGGCAGAGGTAGGATAATTGCCATGGGTTCAAGGTTACCCTGAACATAATTACTTGGCTCTTTTTTTTACATAGTGAATTCCAGGTCAGCCTGGGCTAGAGTGAGACCCTATCTCGAAAAACAAGCAAGCAAAAAATTTATATCTTTAAAATGCTAGGATATATTTTCAACCATACTGGGTAAAAGCTAAGATCATACATATGCTTTCACTGATGACATCTTGAAAACCCAGCACTGTGTTGTATTACTACACATGACAGGAAGGACACACATGTTTAGAGGAAAAAATGGGATAGAATAAAATCAAGTTCTTTTAAATCTCATATCTTATAGATGAATAAAATGACTATGAGGGAACATATTCTGGAGGTCAAGCTAATTAAACAAATATAATTTTGTTTATAAAAAGTTTTGAGCATAAGCCAGATTAGTGTTTGTTGTCCACATAAATTCCAGAGCTATGAGCCCAATATTATATTTCTGCTCACTGGCTCATTGGAAAGTAGTATAGATGTTGCTCACTTCATTGGGTCTCATACCTGAAAATTAAGCTGTCTGTGAGTCCAAAAGTTGATGAGGTCCTCATAGTTTCCATGTGTCTTAAGTCTGGAATAGTGCAAGTTTTCCTGTATCTTGATAATTTTACAGAATGTCCCTCAATTTTAGATGTGATTGATGTTTCCTCCTCCTTTGCCCCAAGTTATGAAATTTTAGCAGAAAAATATATGGCTCTTGAGATAAAATTAATTCTAAATGATCATTCAGGTGGTATCTGCCATTTTTTTTAAATACAAAGTTACTTTTCTTCATTTCTTTATTACTTCATTACTTTATTACTATTCTTTAGTATTATTAACTTGTTATTTTTTATTAGCTACATGCTTACCCAAATGGCCTCAAACTCAGTACATAGCCAAAGATGACTTTAATCTTATATTACCGCCTCTCCCTACCCAAGGGCTGGAATTACAGGTGTGCATCACCTCTTCTGGACTGGGAAAGGCTATAAAAGACCTTCACAGTCAGACTAGATGAATTCTATGGGAGCTAGGGGATGAATATGAAGGTTTAAATGTAAAGTGTTCCCATAGCTTCATCTGTATATTATTGATCCTCATGCTTAATCACCAGCTGGTGGAGTCTTTGAAAAGTGGAGCTTTGCTGAAAATTGGTGTGCTACTGGGGGTGGAAAGCAAGGTTTATTGTCCAGCCCACTACATGTTCAGATCTGGGTCATTCAGACAATTTCCTTCTTTTCCTACCATGATGAAGCTTCCGCATGAGACTGAAGTTCAAAATAAGCCCTTTCCTCCCATAAGATGTGTTTGTTTCTTTGTTTCCTTGTCTGAAGTAGGGTCTAATTCTAGCTCAGGTTGACCTGGAATTAGTTTCTGGCTGGCTTCAGCCTCCAAGTGCTGGGATTAAAGACAAGCACCTCCATGCCCAGCAAGGAGAGAGAAAGAATGAGCACCAAATGAACTCCAGATGCATGCTCCATTTGGTGCATCTGGATTTATATAAGTACTGGGGAATCAAACTCGGGCCATTATGCTTTGCAGGCCTTAACAGCTAAGCCATATCTCCAACTGCCTACAAGCTGATTTTGATGGGTTTTTTTTTTTTTTTCAGAAATGAGGTAAATTCTATAATCTCTAAAACCACAAGATTCACTGTAATCTTCCCTTTCTATATTTTTTAAACCCTTTCCCAGCAATGAGAAATGACTAAGTGTTCCAACCCAGAAACTACTAAAAGCAGTTTCAAAAGTATTAACCCACATACTGGGAAAACAAACCTATGAGATTAATGTTTGTTTATAGCCTTTGTGTTTAATCAAATATGTATAGTCAAAATATTGTGTTCATAATTACTTGGCTCTTTTCCCCCTTCAATGTGTCCACATTAGTCATCTCAAATACAATTAGATTCATTTTTCCCTACATGTATTACATTCTAGCTTTCCCCTTTTATCATTTTAATTTTGTTATTGTTAAGTATGAAAATAATAATATTGTTCCAAATGTGATAACTAGATGACAAGGTTCTTAACCCTATGTCACTTCTAATCCATCTTAGCATATCTTGTAGGAAAACAAGTTCATTGCTTTTGCTTTTTTAAATGTTTTTATTGACAATTCTATGCATAATATATCTTGATCATAATTTCCTTCCGTTAACTTTCATTTGTCTTGCCTCCATACCCCTCTTCACTGAACCCCTTTTTCTTTCCAACAACTCCTTCTTATGTTTTGAAGGTATTTTTCCCCTCCCCATCATCCATGAAGAAATGTTGATGGGTTCAGTGTTATTTAGGTCCTGTGCAGGCAATGATAGCTGCTGGAGGTCATGAATGCACCCACCATTTTTTGTATGGCAGACCGCATTCCAAAGTATTTCTTCTGCTCCTTGGGCTCTTATATCCTTTCTACCACCTTGTCTAAAATGCCCTTAGCATTGGAGGGTACGTTAGAGATTATTTCATTTCATGCTGAACCACTCAACTCTCATTTCTCAGCACATTATTGAGTTTTGAGTCTCCACATTTGTCATCACATCTGAAAAGAGAAAACTTCTCAGACCAAATGTGAGAGCAGTCCTGATCTGTGGGCATAAACATAAATATTTAGAGGAAAAATTAATGTGTATAACATTTATATTAGACAAACAGTAGCAGTACTTTTCTTTCTCTGGCTTCCTGAGCCATAGGCTTTTGACTAGGTTTTTAATAAAGAGCATGAATTCGCTCTTGTGAAGCAAGCCTCAAATCTAATCAGAGAACAGTTGGTTGATTCCATAACAGACATGTCACTGTTGCCCAGTGAGCACATCTTATCTGGCTAGTTAGTTGTGTAGTTTTCAGTTTCCATTGCTGGTTAAGATTATTGATGATTTTTTTCTTCCCCATGAGGATGCATAGCACTTTCTAGCACTATAATATCAACTCAACAGGGAGGAGGGTTTTACCTCAGCTCTTGCTTGATTTCTTATTGTCTTGCAACTAAAACATGTAGTGTCTTTAGCAATAGAGTCTTGCTATCTAGTTCTTTAGTCTTACTGCCTTACTTTTTTTGTTAGTATAAATAAGCACACATAAATTTTCTTAATTTCTTCTTTTTTCACAAATGTGAGTATGTACATAACTCTGAACATGAATATATTCTTAAATCTTATGTCTAAGTGCCTAACTTGCTTTATCATAAGCCGTACATTGTCACAGTATAACTGACTGAAGAATAAGAGGGGGGAAAGATGTCTCTAGCTTATGTACAGGTATACAAGATATTCAGGGTCAGCCAGAAGCAGATGCCATATCACTGGACCCCTTCAGGAAGGGCCTGAAATACAGTGGGTGTGGAAACCTTACTTCACACTTCACCTGCATCTCCATGTCCCAGTTTGAATGTAAAATGTGCCCCACAACACAGCTGGTGACACTTTTTGGATGTTTGTGGAGCCTCTTGGAGGTTAAGCTTTACTGGAAAGAGAATGCCACTGGAGGCCAGCCCTGCAGCCTTATAGCCAACACCTCTTCCAGTATCTAATTTATGCTTTCTGTTTGCTCCATACTGATGTGAAGAACTGATGTCCAGCTGTCTGCTCCTGCCATACTTTCCCACCATTCTGAAGCTTCCTCCCTAAAAGCTGTAAGCCACAAATAAACTCTTTTCTCTCAAGAACTGCTTCTGGTTAGTTCCTGCCTCTAATTCTTGATTTTTCAGATTCCATATTCATGTAAGCTAATTCTCTGGGAGCCCTTTCCCTAATGCAGCAATGTTGTCTAATTGTTTTATAAGTGATGCATGCTAAAGCCATGCATATATTATCAGACCATCGTACAGGGGTGTGTTGCTGCTCATACTTTTCTTTATGAAGTTTATGGATGAAAAGACTCTGGTTAACACTATGATTAGACACATACCTTAAGGATCTTGTGAATCCTAGCCCATTAGGTTGATTCAAATGTGTGTATTGACAGGGTGGCTATCACAAAATGGGTTTTTAACAATGGTTTTTGATGGTAATTTCTTTTAAATGAAGTAACAAAATGATTCATATTTGTTAGTGCTCTAGAATTGTATTTAGTCAAGCACTGAGATAGATTTGACTTGCCTTTAAAAAGTGATTTTTAATAGTAGTTCCAGGCTGGAGAAATGGCTTAGTGACTAAGGTGCTTACTGGCAAAGCCAAAGGATCCAGGTTCTATTCCTGAGTACCTATGTCAAGCCAGTTGCATAAGGTGGTACATGCATCTGGATTTCATTTGCAGTGGCTGGACACCCTGATGTGCCCATTCTTTCTCTCTCTATCTGCGTGTCTCTCTCTCTCTCTCTCTCTCTCTCTCTCTCTCTCTCTCTCTCTCTCTTTCTCTCTTTCTCTCTCTCTAATAAACAAATACATAAAGTTTGCTTAGTGCTGGTAAGTTGTGGTGAGGTTTCTTTATAGTTTGCTAAGTAGTAGGAACACAGCTGGCTACTTATATTTTACACTAATGTTTCCATCTCACTTGGAGAGATGTTTAGTTGCCAGTGTGTGGTATCATGCACACATGCATGTGCATGCACACACACACACACACACACACACACACACACACATTTGAAGATTGTTTTGTTCTGCTTTCTGCTTGTTTTGGAAACAAAATTTCAATTTTCTTGACTTCTTCCATTAGCTTTGACAGCACTCTGTATAGTAAAGATGTGAGGTATAGGCCTGTTTTATGCCATGACCTCATCTGAACTTCATTATTAGTGTATGAGAAGCCTGTGCTCCTTTCAAATGTATACTTGGTGGAGACATAACTTCACAGATATATATGTTGTGTTTTTGGATTAGAAAGAAATACATTATAAAGAAACGTGAAAGACTTATGAGATTTGCCAACTAAATAACTTTTACCATTGTGAAATATTTGACTAATATCAAAATAATCTTGTGCTAGGCATGTAACAGATAAAGATCCAGAAGCCACAATGTGGAAGAATTTATTGATTTTTTTTAAAAAAAGAGAGAAAAATCAGAAATAGCACATAGAGGACCAATTTAGACATATTGGCACGATCATTGTCAGTTTTAACAAGTCATATGGGAAATGATGCCAGGATATTTTAAAGTTATCTGGTCAGCTTAAATGAGCAGATGCTAAACAGACTAAATAAAATGTTCATTTCGCTATTTTAAATTTCAGGCTATATTTTTTTGCTTAGCAATTTTATGGATGATATAGATAAGAACAGACAAGACATTCTGTTGCAACTAACAGTTCTGACATTATAAAGTATACTGGTTAATATCATTACCATGATAGGATCTAGAATCACCTAGGAGACAAACCTCTTGACATGCCATGGGAAGACATTTCTTTTTTTTTTTTAATTTATTTACTTATTTATTTATTTGAGAGCGACAGACACAGAGAGAAAGACAGAGAGAGAGAGAGAGAATGGGCGCGCCAGGGCCTCCAGCCACTGCAAACGAACTCCAGATGCGTGCGCCCCCTTGTGCATCTGGCTAACGTGGGATCTGGGGAATCGAGCCTCGAACCGGGGTCCTTAGGCTTCACAGGCAAGCGCTTAACCGCTAAGCCATCTCTCCAGCCCGGGAAGACATTTCTTAATGTGGGCTGGACAAGTCCATTGGAAGAGACCCAGACAGAATGAAAAGGAGCTAGTAAGCTGAGTTCTCTCACTCATTTTTACCCGTGCCCCCAGCCCTCTCCTTCCTAACTGTGAGTGAAACGTGACGTGCTTGTCTTCTGCGCCTGTCACCATGCTTTCCCTGTCATGATGGATTTCCAACCATAAACCAAAATAAACTCTTCCTACTTTAAGTTGGTTTTGTAACAGCAATAATAAGTTAGTAATAAACAAGGAAATCATTTATGAGAGAGGTCTAATAGACCCTCTTGACATTACAAAAGGCATTTTTAGATGTTGTACTTTCATGATAAATGTATTATGAGAAAAATAAACTCACTATAAGAAGAATGACCAGCAAACATTATTTAGTCAATTCTATTTTCTCTGATGCAATCAAAAAAGAAACTCTTCTTCACAATGAAGGAGAAACAGGATTGAAGATAGCTTTTCATATGCAGGTAGCCAGTAACAAGGTCAAAGGACAAGGAGAAGTGATTCCACCTGCCCTGGCAAATCTAGAACTAGGCATCCGACTCAGTCTCACCCAAGGTGTATATAAGAAATTCCTCAGCAACAGCACTCCCTACTTCTTCCACAATCTAGCCCACCTAGGTGGACAGGCCCCTCCTCAGTCAGCCCCTGAATCTGTGGATCAATCAGGACTCTCCCTTACATACCTGAGTCTGATGACAAAGTCCATCTTTCTCTCTCGGAGATTGCTGGGAGAGGGGAGGGCTTACTTCTTACATGTATTTTGTTTCCAGTTGTCTTTTCACTTTGTTACATGTACAATTTCCTTCCAAAACCTGAGTCCTTTACTATCCAGTCTCTTTGGCTGTCTTGGCTGCATTCACCAGGCACCAGATGGACTCTCCTGATTCCTGCTTTAGAAGCCCTTTCCCCTTCCCAGAACAGACTGGATGGGAGGTTTTCTCTCTGTTATATCTTTAAGCCCTGAGTCCTTCACTGTTATCTTTCTTACCCTTCTCTGACCCCTATGTCAATGTGAAGATGAAGGTCTGGGCTGTTATGCTTTGCTCCCCTGTGAGTGAGTGTGTGTGTGTGTGTGTGTGTGTGTGTGTGTGTGTGTGTGTGTGTGTTTGATCTAGACACTAGTCTGGGCTCTCGTATTTTACCTTCCATATGTGTGTGTGCTCTTTCCATGGTCTTCACCTTGGGAGATTTGGCTGTGATGGAGATTACCCTCCCTATTCCCTCAACTCTTTTTCCAGCAAGGCAAAGAGGATAATTCTCTGCCTTGAGTTTTTCAGCAAGCCTTCTCCCTGGATCTTAATCCCCCCTAAATAAACCTCTTAATTTATAGTTTCTACCTAAATAAATGCAAAAATTCATGACTTGCTTTACTTAATCTGTTTTCTCAATTCTTTATTAAAATGGACAAGAACTCTAAGGTTGGGGTTCACATGTCTGGAGGAACCCCCCAGAATCCAAAAATTCTGCATTACCATCACACCCACAGAAATGGCAGGGTTTTGGTTAAAAAATAGTTTGATAAGTTACTTGCTGAAAATGACGATCTGGATTTGGAATTACTGTGAAGAGTTCACATAAGGGATTTCAATATTTTTTTCTGATAAAATTATGACAGATTGTTATGTAAAACATATATATATGTGTGTGTGTGTGTGTGTGTGTGTGTGTGTGTGTGTGTTACTAATATTCCTGAGCAGCACACTAAAAAGTTCACTGTTTAAAAATGGTTTTTACTCATTTATAAATCTTGATAGGTTGTGTTGTCTAGTCTCCATAGATGAATTATTTCACTATTGAGCATGTATGTGTAAGTTTAATTTTTTAAAAAAGTAATTTCAAATTTCTACAGCACAATAGTTCAAACAGTACAACTTTCCCAAAAGATTTATGTTTACAATATTTGTATCTATTTTATCTAAAGAGGTTTAAAGAAGTATAGCTGTGGTTGAATATGAGTTAGAAAGCTGGAAAAGTATAGAAGAAGCACTAAATAATAAAAGGAGATGTCTAGTGAACAACAGTATTGAAATGAACCTACCCAGATTTCTGTATATTTTTGATAGAGAAGCTGAAGAAACAGGAATATTAGAGGCAGGAAGAGTAAAACTTAGTTACCAGATATGAACAATCAACTCCTTGTTTTAAGTTTGAAAGAGTATAAAAGAAATATATTATACAACCAGAAACACAAGTGTGCAAGCATGGAACATATCAAACAATGGCAGTACTTATTAAGTTGATGGATTCTTGTTAGAATAGTAAATGCTTTTACAATTTTATTAGTTTTTGTTGCATGCAACATCACAAGAGATTTAATTTTTGGTGATTTATATTTTTATATAAAATTTTGGCTTATGAATATAATGTTAGTTATTTAGGGAAAATTACTTCCTTCTCTTTAATGAAATACCATGTTCTCCCACTGGATGGCAACAATAGTTCAAAAGAACAATGGAATTTTTCTATGTGCCTCAGTAACTAATGTCTCATTAAAAGGCCAAGAGTATAATCCATAATAATGTGGTTACATAACATATTGACACAGTGTGAAAGTTCATGGAAGTAGATACAGTTTGTAGAAAGGAGTAATTTTAAAAATATGGCTTTTGATTATAAAATTTGTTGCCAATACTGGTTATGGTTTCTTAAGTTAGAATAAGAAAGCTCATGTAAGCTGCGTCGTGCTCACAAGTGGGTTGACTGCCATCAGTCTTACAAATAAGTGTATGGGGTGTCCAGGCACTTTCTTTCTATCAATTAAACTTTGAAGAGTAATAATTTATACAAAGTACTTTGGGAAAAAATGTCTTTATGATCTTATTACCCTATATACCCAGTCCACCAACTAGTATTTACTCTATACAGACTTACTGAGCAGAAAAAATCTGCAGATATTCTCAATCTTGTATGTGTATGTGAATTCTGCAGATTTCCCTTTCTATCACTTCTGGATCTTCATATTCGTAATTCTTGTACAGAATGTCCACATTTATTTAATGATTCAACATAATGAGGACTTGCCATGTTTTCTTCTCTTTCTAGGTGTCATATTCAGTTTTCCATGACTCCAACAAAATCTTTGAGGCAATCAACATACAAAAATAAAATACTTTGTTTTGTCTCACAGTTTTGGTTGATCCTTTGCTTTGTACCTATAGGACTGAAACCCATAGCAAAGCCAAGCCAGTAACCTCATGCCAGGAAGCAAAGAGATTAAAAAGTTAAAGCTTCACAGACTCCTTCAGGTACACACCCCCAAATATATAAGAACATCCCACAGACTCTAACTCCCCAAGTTTCCACCACCACTCAATAATGCCACCCTGTTGGCTGAGCCTTTCATGTATGAGCCTTTGGGAAAATTCACAGGTCAAATGATAGGTTGTGTGAAGCACATCTAAAAAATACCTGGTGCTTTCAGGAAATAGTCCCTGTAGTGGAGTAGACCTGTAAGAACTGTTTTAAAAGACTGGAAAGATAATGGATACACACACATGTAGCTGAGAAAAGAAAGGAAAATAAAATAAGAGAAAAGAAAAGAAAAATAAAGAGGATAACAAAATATAGTAAGGGCCAGGTCTTCAAAAAAGAATCCTTGAACCCATGTGTCTAATCATCAGAATAAATATGTCTCTCATCAGTCAGATGAGTTAGAAATATATAGCATCAGAACCAAAACACACATCAGAGAAAAGCTTAAATTAGGAGTGATCTATCTCCTATGAAAATTCATCTAATAAAAGTGAGATTCAAAGAAGAGGTCCTAAGAGTGTGGAAATCATCAGCTTACTCATTTTGAGAATGAGTCAGGTTGCAGTGCATATTTCTATGTCTTTCCATGCTGCTCAGTGTTGGTCAAGAGTGACAGGAAAGGAGCCACCTCACCTCAGAGGGTTATTAAGAACATTCCTGCAGAGCCCTAGCTACTCTGGCACTCCTCTGGTTTAATCCATGCTCTGGTGAGTCAAGACTTCTGCTGACAGGCTCTTACAGCAGACTGGCATCCTATTGGTCCTTGGGTATCCAAGAGACACTAGCAGCGTTTGGCAGTGTTTCCATGGAACTGAGAGGAGGAGGGTTACCATCACCTTCTCTAAGTAGTTTTATTTCTCACACTCCAGACTTCAGTGGCTTGACTTCTCTGAGTACAATGTTCTGTCAAACACTTCTTTTCTGTTGGTAAATACTGGAACACACTCATATTCATTCCTCCAGAACAAGCACTGGCAGCTACTGGGAGCTAAAAACAAGAGGGTTACACAGCATCTCTTTCTTTAACGTCATCTCAAGAGTGCAAAAATGAAGTGGATGGAGGGTTATTTCTTTTCTTTCACGTAGTTAAGTATAACTTCGATAAAAGTTAATGCCATGTCTTAATCTGTATTATCTAGAATTCTCATCCCATTAAGACACTTTAACTTCTAACAGTTCCACTGTGGTAAACTCACATTAGGAGACTGGTCCATAGCTCTCTCAGCAGTTTATTTAAAATGGAAATCCCTCCTTCCTTCAAGGAAAAGCTTATCTTCATGAGCTAATACAATTCTCCCAGTCCTCAAATATTTTTTTTTTCTTTCCCTTTTTACACTCTATTAGGCAAAGTGGTAAGGAAGCTGGTTTATTTGGCCTTTGCTATGTTACTGGCTGACTGATAAGCAGTGTCCACACATGCCTTTAAAGAAATGTAAAGAACATATCATCTCTATTTCTCCGGGTGGAAGTGATTCAATAACAGCTCAAAGACTATGTAGCTAGAGCTGGGAGATGCCATGAAGGCTTAGAAAGGTCTGCAACTACTGGAGTTCTCCTCCCCGAGAACCCAAATAGAAAGCTGGGTGTGGTCATGCAAGTCTATAACCCCAGTTTAAAAGTGGCAGAAACTGGAGAATTGCTGAGCTTTGCTGTCTGAAAGCTGCAGCTCCAGGATGAAAGAGAACCTATCCTAAGAATGCACATGTTGATAGAGCAATGGCAAAGGATTCTTGTTCTCCTCTGACTGTCCCAAGCACATGGGGCACACATCTGGACATATGTGCACTCAACACCTCTAAGATACTGCACCACACATACTCTACATCGCATAGCAAGAAAAGTAGAAAATCTGGAATTTGGGCCATGTAGCTCTGATTTTTAAGTTGTCCTGTCAGACTTGTAAAATTTAATCTATGTTTGAAAAATGGGTGGGATAGTGATCTTCCTTCCTCTAGCACTGGTTTTAAAGGAATGGATTAGAATAACTAGGTACTGTCTACCATATATACCATACATCACATAAAAACAAAGTTTAAAATGTGGTTTAATTATATATATAGGTATCTTTTGGTGTGGATATGACTTCTTTAAAGAATAGCAATTAGTATTTAGGTAATAAATTCTAGCTTTTACCTCATTTTGTCTCATTGAATACACCAAAAACAAAATCACTTTCATGTAAAGTGACATAATATTGAACTTATGAATTTACCTATAGCTCTAGGCATGTATTCAGACCTCTGTGTCTCAATCTTCCTGCAGAGTAAGAAATGGAAGCTTGTGCGTGACTACACCCAGACTCAGTGGGTGGGTAGTGAATGCTTCACTTACGTGATTTTCACTGAGATAGAAATCCACTGGGTCTATGTTCATTATATAAGGGAGTAGAGCCTTCAACTTATTTCCTGGTTCAGTATCATTTCAATGTTGACCTAGAGCCCTTTGTATCTATCTGTCTTAGGATTTAGATTTGCTTCATGTCATAGCTTTAGGGGCTAAGAAAGTAACCCCTGCAAATTCTGACTACATTTATCTTCATTAGCATTTTGTTTCTGCCCTGGTTCTCATCTGACATCTACTTTCCCTTTTGGCCCCAGGCAGAGGAAGTCATTTGCTTTGACAGACATGTATGACTAGATGGGAGTCACTAAAGACATCTATCTTGAAATCAACAGAGCCACTTGATGCAGCATAATCATGAGCATGATAAGAAATTCATGGCTTCTTAAGATTTGCACACAGCATCTTGGGAAGCCAGTTTAGAAATGCGTCCTCTTTCAAGAAGTTTTATTCATCAGAGCATAGCAGCTGAGGAAGCAATGGAGACTACCAGCAAGATGCAAATTACAGCAATGTGCTACCCAGTCCTGGAAGTGACATCCATCACCTCTCCCACATGCTATCAGAAGTTACAAGTCACTAGACCAGCAAACGCACAAGTGGTGGGGACCAGCAGGAGGTGGAGAGAATCACTAAAGGCTCACCTCACCATGCCTGTGATACATTCTAATGTTTCCCTTTAACCTTGAAGTGGAGCTGAGAAAAATCAGGAGTTACAGTGTTCAGATATCTGGAACAAGAGGGAATATTCAGATTGTCATAATAGCTTCATTATATTTAACCTCATTCTAATTTGTATGGATATATATCATATGGTATTTCTCTATTTTTGGTTCGCAATGCTGGGAATTGGATCAAAGACCTCACTCTTGCTAGGACACTATTCTACCAGCGAGCTAGGTCCCCTAAGTCCCTGTATGGCATAGGTTTATGAATATTGACTAGTTCAGCTAAAGGAAGAGTGTTTATTGTTTTAGCTACTTTCTTGTTGCTGGAAATGGTTTATTTTGTCTTATAGACCCAAGGGAAAACTCCATGATGGCAGAGAAAACATGGGCATAAGCCGAGTCTGGACATTACCTCTGTTACAGCATGTGGACAATAGCAGCAGAAGGGTGAGCCAAATGCTGGCAAGGGGGAGCTGGTATAACACTCTTAAGCCTGTCCCCAACAACACACCTCCTCCAAGGTTGTAATTCCTAAACTGTTATTAGCTAAGAATCAAGCATTCTGAACACGACATTATGGGAGACATCTAACTAATTCAAACCACTACAACCATTCTTCACAAGACTATCTGATGACAGCTGTGCAAGGAGATTTCATGCTCATGTACATATTTATTTCCAGAGACAACCAAAAACTTACCCAGTATGACAATACAATTAAAATGTGAAATTATTTCTTTGATGTGAAACATAATTGGATAACTGGATGAATGTTCAGCATTAGAAAAAAAAAAAGCGAGCTAACATCAAGTTGGCCCCTGTGTTATCTGATTCCAAAGTTTCCCTTAGCATTCTCTACTATTTGGACATTTTTTTACATGTTATTAAGCTCTTGAAAGAAAATGTCATTTAATAAACAGATGAACACTATAACTATCCCATATGTTTCTAAGCACCAAAAACAAGGTTCTAATTTTAGACATGTAACTTAACCTTTCTGAGATTTAGTTGTAATAATACATAATAGGTAGAGAATGAGCAATGACTATTATTATAAATGAATTTTTGCTGTTAAGTTTATTCAAAGAAGAGCAATCTACCCAAGTGTTCCTATTTATCTTCATTGCACAGTCAAACAACTTCCAATATCTGAAAGCTTAAAGGGGCTTAAAGTAAAATTTTGAATAGTTTCTCTTGTCTAGAGGGCAGTTGGAAGAGAAATGTAAATCCCTTTCCAATAATATTACTTTATCTTAGTTTTATAGTCACTCAAAAAGATGATTTATTATCATTAATTGTGTTCTAATGTTGGCAAAGTGCCTGATTACTTCTCTAATGGAATTGACCTATAAATTTTCATACTTCAGAAGCCCTAGTAAATAAATATCAATCAGAGACTTTCACAAAAACTGTGAATGAAAAATGTATGTAGGAGTTCAACCAAGAAAGAAATGAATGTAATTAGATTGGTATTAGAGTTGCTATCAGTGAATAACAAAGATAAGCAGCTAATTTCCAGACAAATGGGCATTTACTCATTGCCAAAATACAATGGCTTTTGTTGTATACTCAAAAATAAAAGCAAGATATTAATTAAATTTTAATTATGTTCACCTTCCAAGTGGGCTTTTTTGTTCAAATAATATGTGAGTTTCACAATTCAGTTGAACTGGAATCTGAATGAGAATGAAGTATATTTCAGGTTTAATCTGCTACATTTAATAAATTATATACAACCAAGGACTAAACATATGCATGTGGATATTGCTGTCATTTTTATATCACAAGACACACAGCCTTATTTCAACTACTTTAATGTTGCATATATGAAATTAAAGTCTACAGTGGTCATTTACTATTTTCAATAGCTTTTATCAAATTAATTCTACTCTACATAGCAAATAATATCTCACATTCTAGTTTATTCATGGAAGTTAGAATAACTACACATAATATAGATCTATCCATGCTAAGACCAAATGCAAAGCTGCACACATACTATCTATATGATCAAACATCATAGCTATTTATTGACTATATTACTCATCCATTAATTCAATAAGCACTAAATAATGATGTCCAAGGTTTGGTATGTATTCTGTATATCAATGTTAAATAATACGTAACTGTTGCACTCATCAAGTCCACAGGTCAATCAGGGTAAAGTAAAAATTGCAATACCCTGTCAAAATTGTTTCAAATAGTAGAAGGTGTCATGCAATCATATTAGGAAGGCCATTCTCTGCTATCTCACCCAACACACCACTCTCAGGTAAGAACCACTGACCATGTGAAAACAACCATATGGAGGATTCAGTATTGTGGTAATTTGAATGGATGTCCCCTAGTAGACTCAGGAGTCTTATTAAAGCTTGTAACTTACTAGATTTTCAGCCACCTGGTTGGAGGAGGTGTCACTGTGAGTGGATCCTAGGGTCCGACCTTAACACGTGTTTAGGGGCAGATCTGAATTCCAGCCTAAGGTAAGCAGTAGGAAGTCTGAGTTCTACATGGGATGCCCAAAATGCACTTGCTTTTGGGTGGTGCTTGCTTTTCCCTCTGCATGGATCTGTATAAAGGGATCAACGTTTTGTTGCTATTGAGAATCTGTAAGCTTCAATAAATCTCTCCCTCCCATAAACTGTGCCTGGTTTTAAAGTGCATCCCAACAATGCATGAAGTTGAGTACAAGTACATATGTACAAAGGTTCCTAGAGAGTTTAATCGACCATGTGTCCTACTGACCATAAGCCTCTGGTCATCACTAAGCTTGATTTCTAACATCTGCCCCTACCCCAAGATACCTAGCTTTCTGTAAACATAGCTACTTTCATGTACATGCCACTGTTTAATTTTCTCCAAGGAGTATCAGGCCTATGCTGTATGTTAACTCTTATTCGCTGAGTTGGTACTGAAATTTGATGCCATATCAATTTATACATTATGAATTTAATTATATATTTTTATTTTTAAAATAAACAAGTAATATTTCCATTATCAGAAAACAGTAATGATGACTATGTATTTTCCTAAATTCCTCAAGATATCTTCTAGCTAACTGGTTTCTTTTCTTTAGCTTCCTAGCTAAGCTTACTTAAATAATAATCTATGCTTCCTGTCACATGTTCATCTCCCATCACTCCTATAGGCAAGGAAACCCTGTTTTCCCTTCCTAGTTTCTCTCACCCCAAATATGAGATCAACAGCAAAAAAAAAAAAAAATCACTTTCTATTTCTGATGCAAAGGCAAATGAATAATTTGAATGCTATATCTTACCAACTTGGATGACACTCAAGGTTTTTTGTTTGTTTGTTTGTTTGTTTTTTGAGGTAGGGTCTCCTTGTAGCCCAGGCTGACCTGGAATTGACTCTGTATTCTCAGGGTGGCCTCGAACTCATGACAATGCTCCTACCTCTGCCTCCCGAGTGTTGGGATTAAAGACATGTACCACCACACCTGGCTGACACTCAAGTTTTTACCTATGCTGATATATTTCCTGTCTTTTCCCTACCTCCTTTTCTGATTTATGTCTAACTTTCAGAAGTGATGAAATATGTTATGCTACCCAAATGCATAATTCCAGTTTTGTTCTAAGGCCTTTATTATCTGATAGTAGTGGGACTATCACAACAGCTCTTTTATTGTTGTTCATCGGATATCTCTTCCCATTCTTCTTTTTTTAATTTTTTGGGGTTTATTTATTTATTTATTTGAGAGTGACAGACAGAGAGAGAAAAAGGCAGAGAGAGAGAGAGAGAGAGAGAGAGAGAGAGAGAGAGAAAGAATGGGCACGTCAGGGCCTCCAGCCACTGCAAACAAACTCCAGACGTGTGTAAACCCTTGTGCATTTGGCTATCGTGGGACCTGGGGAATCAAGCCTTGAACAGGGGTCCTTAGGCTTCACAGGCAAGTGCTTAACCACTAAGCCATCTCTCTCCAGCCCTCTTCCCATTCTTATACTTTCAACATAAATGCATCTTTGAATTAAATTTGTCTCCTATACATCACACTTATTTGAATAATATTTTAATCCCATTTGATAATCCGTTCTTTGATTAGCTTGTTTAATCTGCCCATATGACTGTTGATATGTTTTAATTTACATCTACCATTTTGATTTTTAAATTCCATACAACCCATCTCCTTTTTGTCCCTGTTTCTTCTCGACTGCCTACTTTTGTATCAAGTGGGCTTTTTGTAACATAACATTTAATTTTTTAACTATCTATTTTAATTTTTTGAAATATTTTCTTATGAATTTCTATAGAGTTCTCAAAATAGACCTCTTGACATGTTATAGTCTGCTATGAAATATCAGTGAAATATAGAAATTTTTGTGCCATTATTGTTGCATAGGTAGACATACATGAAAAAGATAAAGTTATAATTTTACATATTTGACTTTTAAATTGAGAGAAGAAAAGAAAACACGTATATAAGATTCATTTGCTTTAATTTATTTCTGTGGATTTGTTACCACTTGGTGTCATTTTCTTATTCCAGAAAAGATAACAAATGTGTATTTATAAGTTTTATTTCTCTTAATTTATTTCTGTGGATTTGTTAGCACTTGATGTCATTTCCATATTCTAGTACAACCTGCTTCCACCTGCCTTCCTTGTGAAATTTTTGTCACAAATATCGCATTTACTTTCTTGTAAGCCTAATAGTACAATTTATATGTACATATGTATACAGACCTACATTTTATGCAATTTATTTTAAAATCAGTTGGGAAGAAGTGAGGAAAAATTTTCAACTATACTGTCTTTCATAATTACCTATTTGCCTATACTGCCACTCATACTTTTTTCTTGTATATTCAAATTACCATAATAGCATTGCTTTCAGCTAGGAGAATGTCAGTATTTCTCATAAGGCAGACATAATAGCAGCAAACGATCTCATATTTTCTTTTCCTGGTAATGTCATTCTTTGTATTATATTTGTGAAAATAGTTTTGCTGTATGAAATATTCTCGATTGACAGTTTTGTTTTGTTTGTTCTGAGGTTTATGCTAATCTTAAACATTGTGTACATCATACCACTGCCTTGCCTCCATTATTTCCAGAAAATCAGATATTAACTTTAAAGGGGTTCTTCTGTATTATGGATCATTTTTTTTTTAGTATTTAAGTTTTTGGTTTAAATAATGTTTATACGTTGATACATATAAATGTGACTGTATTTATCTTATTTTGACATTGGGATTTGTAGCATTGTCAACAATTTTTTAAAATACTCTCCCCCCCCCCCTTTCAAAACTCTCATTAAACATAAAGTAGGATCCCACATTTCTTGGAAGCTTTGTTCATATTTCCTCATTCTTTTTTCCCCTCTGTTTTTAGATGGAAAAATATATACTGACCTACCTTCCAGTTCCTAATTCTTTCTTTG
This sequence comes from Jaculus jaculus, assembly GCF_020740685.1. Classification (NCBI taxonomy): domain Eukaryota; kingdom Metazoa; phylum Chordata; class Mammalia; order Rodentia; family Dipodidae; genus Jaculus; species Jaculus jaculus. The sequence goes on from NC_059103.1 coordinate 142,503,846, forward strand.
ACCAGCTCAGATCTATTGTTGAGCCTTTCTACTGAGGTTTTCTTATAGTAGTTATACTCATCAACCCTGCAATTTTGAGTTGGTTATTTTAAATAATTTAAATCTCTTCATTCATACTCTAGTTCCTGTTGTCATATGCTTTGTGAATTCTGTAGACCTGTTTAACTTACTACATTGAACATATTTTTAAGGGTTGCTCTGAAGAGTTTGTTAAGTTTAACGTCTAGACCCTTCCAGAGTGAACATTTTTGTGCATATCTGTTTAAATAGAGATTCCACTTGCTTCTTCTATTTTTTTCTAATATCCCACATTGTTATGAAACAGGAATTGGGCTGAGAAGATGGCTCAGCCATTAAAGGCACTTTCTTATAAAGCCTACCATCCTGGGTTCAATTCCCCATGACCCACACACATAAAGCCAGATGCAAAAAGTGGCACATGCATCTGGAATTCATCTGCAGTGGCAAGAGATCCTGGAGTGCCAACACACTCTTTATTTCTCCCCATCTCTGTTTCTCACAAATAAATAAAAATATTTGTTTAAAAAAAAAAAAAACAGGCCTGGGTTGGAGAAATGGCTTAGCAGTGCTTGCCTGCAAAGCCTAAGGATCCAGGTTCAATTTCCCAGGACCCATGTAAGCCAGATGCACAAGGTGACACATGCATCTGGAGCTCGTTTGCAATGGCTGGAAGGTCCTGGCATCCCCATTCTCACCACCTCCTATTTCCCTCTTCTCTCTCTCACAGATAGATAAATAAAAAGAGAATATTTTTAAAATTGTTTTGAAAAACAGATCGATTTTGGTGACCACTGGGGTGACTCAAAATCCACCAAAGTGCTGAGAAGTGACAGCAAAGCTTCATCTCTATTACACCCTCCAAGGTTTAGGGATCATTGCAAAAAAAAGGGTGCAAAAAGAATGTGGGAGTTTGATGGGAGCAATCATATATGAAGGAATTACCTGGCATTCCCATAAAGATAACTAATTGGTTTCCTTTCTGTGCCCTGTGCTAAATTATACCATCCCCACATGGAGGCCTTTTACAACTATAACACATCTACTGCCTTTCTTCTGAACATCTCTTCATGGCTTCTTATCACATCTAGAGCGATAGGTTCCCATAACCTCTCTGCCTAACCTCCCACAACTCTAGTCCTGTCCCTCTGCTTTCTGCACATTAGTCCTAACGCACAATATTCTGCTTCCTCTGCTTGCCTACCAGGTTCTATCTACTTGCAAAGTTCTTCCCTATGATATTTTCTAACTTACTCATAGTCTTGTCTCAAATATCACTTTCTCACCAATTCTTATTTTCCAGCTTTTAATTTTTATCCTTAGTATTTGTCAGTGTCTGATATGTACTTTGACCTTGCTTATTGTCTTTTTTATTCCTACCTAGACTATGAAGGTCTGTGAGGGAAGAACTATGTTCTTTGTTCATAGAAAAGTACCTGGAATAAAGTCAATACTCTAAAAGACATCCAAAATATATGAATAAATAAGCAGAGCATTATTACAGTTAACAAATAATATTCACTTCAGACAACTAGTGTTTAATGAGCACCAACTGTATGCCAGCAATTCTTCCATATAAGACACATTGGAAACCTAGACAGATAAAATCCCTCTCTTCAGAGTTCTAGCAATCAACTACAGAGAACAGATAGTTTGTATGCTTAAATATGCAAGGAAGAAAGGTACAGGATAAAATGTTTGTTTTTTATAAAGGAATATAGACACTAGTTACAAAGATAATTCATTCAGGGAAATACTCTTTTTAAACTTATTTATTTATTTGTTTACAAGCACAGAGAGAAGAGAGATAAAGAGACAATGGGCACACCAGGGCCTCCAGCAGTTGCAAAGTAACTCCAATTGCATGTGCCACTCATGCATCTGACTTTACGTAAATATTTGGAAATCAAACCCAGGTCATTAATCTTTGCAGGCAAACACCTTAATCACTGACAAATCTCAGGTCCCAGGGAAACCCTCTTGATGGATGTCACATGGAATCTGATGGTGACAATAATAATTATTGATGGCAAAGATAATGTTGACAATAATGAGAAAGACCATGACAGCAGAGATGTTGCTGGGCACTCAATACAATTTTACAATACTTCTACCATGTGTTGCTGTTTCCCCAGTAAAAGATGTCTCCTGAAACTAATTTGTTAAATATTTGAGTGAAAGACTGTCTACAGATGTGAAAATACACCATTCGCACTGTTATTGGTTCTGTTACAATTTGTTCTTTTCCAAATTACTTATTTACACTTTAAAAGTATAATTTGTATTTTCTAGGATAGGTTATAATATGTTTTGAAGAAGGCCATCACCACCACTATTTCTCATTGAGCAGAAAGTTTCATAATTCTCAAGGGAAATAAACAATAAATTCTGATCTTAATGAAGTGAAGACATTGACCTAAAGCAAATTGGACATGTCTCATCTGTTTTCAGCGATCAATTTAAATTTCCAGCAGGAGATAAGCCAAAGAAGATCCAAGTAATGATTTTTCTTGACATTAGTGTTGTGCCTTCACCTACTTTTCCACCCTCTCCAACTTGTTCCCTGCCCCAATGAACACAGTATTCAGTGAAGGTTTTCCCAATAAGCCCCTGATGCCTCCAGTCACAGAACAGTCCTTTTACTTGTCTTAAGAGTAATTTCCAACCTACTACAAAACATATTATATGTCATGTTATCATAGGTTTTGAAAACTGCAAATACTCTTCCTACACACTTTTATATCTAATAATTTGATGTATCATTCCCTTTATGTATACCTCAAATATAGCCAATGATAAAAAATTTTCTATTAAATAATACTATTTTGTGATACAAAAATTCACATTCCTTTTAAGTGAACTTCCTACTATTTAGATATATTCTTATATCTAATATATATAAGATATATGTATATGTGTGTATATATACAGGTCGTTTTTGGTGACCACTGGGGTGACTCAAAATTCACCAAAGTGCTGAGAAGTGACAGCAAAGATTCATCTCTATTACACCCTCCAAGGTTTAGGGATCATTGCAAAAAAGGGTGCAAAAAGAATGTGGGAGTTTGATGGGAGAAATCATATATGAAGGACTTACCTGGCATTCCCATAAAGATAACTAATTGGTTTCCTTTCTGTGCCCTGTGCTAAATTATACCATCCCCACATGGAGGCCTTTTACAACTATAACACATCTACTGCCTTTCTTCTGAACATCTCTTCGTGGCTTCTTATCACATCTAGAGGGAAAGGCTCCCATAACCTCTCTGTAAAACATATAAGCACATATTATATTTATGTTTAATATATATTATATCCACATATATGAAAACATATACATATATATATTTGTATATATAATATATATTAGAATTAAGTTGTAATGCTACCCCACATAATGGGAAAAATACAGACCATTTAGTTTGAATTTATTGTGGAAGGCCATGAGCTTGATACTGAGGCAATAAAATAAAAAGATTTGTTTTAAATTCCCTTTGGTTTCTCTAAGTATCCAAGGATGATTAGTATATAATGAAAAAAATATAAGTAAGAAGGCTAGGCCACCGGTAGTGTAAGATTATTTAATGACTTAGGTGTAAAATGATGAGACTTTAAACTATTACCCAGCTAATGCAAAAGACAAGGCAGGAAATCAACATGGAATGCCTTTTAAATGCAAATTATGCAATACATGTCAATGTATTCCTATTTGTCCACAATAAGCATTGCAAGGTATTGTTTTTAAATATTAGTCTTTGCATTGTCCTTTTCAACACTTTATATTTCATATCAGCAGAAAGGTACAATTTCCTGGAAAAGTCACAGAAGATTTATAGTAAACTTAAACACAAAGACTCAATGTTTTTTTGTTGGTCTTTAAAATAATTTATACATTAAATCTTTTATCTTATATCTTAAAGTGTAAAGATATTTGTAAATTAATGTTTATACATATTATTTATGAGGTGTCTGTGGTAGTTTGAATTGATGTATCCCAATAGATACAGTTTTTATTAAAGTTTCTTGGATTTTCAGCTGCCTGGCTGCAGGAGGTGTCACTGTTGCTGGATCCTAGGGTTCAGCCCTAATGTGTGTTGGGGGCAGATCTGAATTCTAGCTTAAAGTATGCAGAGAAGAGTCTGAGTCCTGCCTGGGTTCCCTGCTGTTTGGCTGCTGGTTTTGCTATTGCTTTTGGTGCTGGGTTTTCTCTTTCTCTCCATTCTGGAATGTCTCCTGGATCTGTGAGCTTCAATAAGTATTTTCTGTTCCTCATATAAACTGTCTGATTTGGAGGTTCACTCCAGCCATGTGAAGCTGACTACAACAGTATCCACTGCCTGCATAGAAAGAATTAAACTGGACATAGAGTTTGTGTAAGAAATAACTTTTAAATATTAGGCTTTGAAGTACATATATACACATCTATAAAAGCAAAGGGTAGTATTTTATGTGCATTTAAACACACTGTAAGTTTTATCACAGTAGACATATTTTAGAAGTTTTTTTTTGCCTATGTATGCATGTGTGGTGTGCATGCATGTGTTTATGCATGTTCCTATATGTATGGGTACATGTGTGGATGTGCAAGGCACCTGTGTGCACCTGCAGGCCAGGGGTGATGCTAGGTATCTGTATCAGTCTCTCTACTCTGTCGTGAAGACAGGGTCTATCACTGAACTTAGAGCTCATGGATGCAGCTAGAATGGCTAACCCATGAGCTCTGGGGGTCCCCCTGTCTCTGCCTCACTAGTGCTGGGGTTACAGATGCATAAACATATCTGGCAGTTTACATAGAGTTGTGCAATCCAAACTTGGGTCCTCATATTTGCATAGCAAGTATTTTACTCTCTAAGCCTTCTTCCTGGCCTAATGTTTTGAAAATGATATTTATTTAGATGTGTGCATATTTATATTTATGTAGTAATATGTATGAGCACATGTGTGTGGCATGCATGTGGAGGTCAGAGGAGTTATCTGTGCTCCTCCAGCTTCTTTGAAATAGTCTCCTGCCACTGCACACAGGTGGGTCTGACCTAGAAAAAGATTCAATGGGTACAGAAGCCTGGGAAAGAAAGCTCCTTTATCCACTGAGCCACATCCCTAGCTCCCAACCCCAATTTTTATATTTAATTGACATTATATTTTGATAATTTCATATACTGATACAGTTAAATGAAGTCTATATTTAACTGCTCTATGGAGTATACTTCTGTGAATATTAACATGATCTACTTTACTCACTTTCCTATTGGTGATCATTGATATTGAATTCAACAGTTATTACAAACAGCAATGCAATAGCACTTGACACACATGTCTGTACATATTTGTATGGTAGTATAGAGTAAATAACTAGATACAAAATATCAAGGTCACATAAAACTCCCATATTTATATTTATTTTCTAGGTAGCTAGTCAGGGTTTGCTAGAGAAACAGAACTACTAGAAGAAATTGTATTAAAAGGGGGATTTACTAGATCAGCTTAGAGCAGTCCAACAAGAGCAGAATTAAGGAACCAACAACTCCAGAGAGGTTGCCCCCTCCTGCTCATTTGATTCAATCAGCCTAATGTCATCAATATAATGGACCAACATGACTCCTTGTGGAAAGGACATGTGATCAAGATCCATGCAAACTAAGCTATGACACAGGGCTGGGGAGTTAATATAACTTTGAAATAAAAACTTTGAAACTGGGCTGGAGAGATGGTTTAGTGGTTAAGCGCTTGCCTGTGAAGCCTCAGGACCCCGGTTCGAGGCTCGGTTCCCCAGGTCCCACGTTAGCCAGATGCACAAGGAGGCACACGCATCTGGAGTTCGTTTGCAGAGGCTGGAAGCCCTGGCGCGCCCATTCCCTCTCTCTCCCTCTATCTGTCTTTCTCTCTGTGTCTGTCACTCTCAAATAAATAAATTAATTAATTAAAAAAAAAAAACTTTGAAACAGCAAAAGTTGTCAGGTGTGGTGGCACATGCCTTTAATCCCAACACTCAGGAGGCAGAGATAGGAGGATTTCTGTGAGTTCAAGGCCACCTTTATAATTCAGAGTGAATTCTAGGTCAGCCTAGACTAGAGTGAAACTCTACCTTGAAAAACAAAACAAAACAAAACAAAGCAGGAAAGGTGTACTGATGACCTTGCCAGCTGAAAGCAAATTGCTTCTGGTGGACATTGTGGATGGGTATGGAGAAGAAAGCATTCGCAAGATCAGTAGCAGCATACTAGGTACCAGAACATATGTTAATCTTCTCAAAGAAAGAAACCACATCTGGTATAGCAGCTGCAAATGGAGTCACCACTTGATTAAGTTTTGGAAAATCAACTAATATTTCCCCTGATCAATCTTTCTTCTGAACAGGCCAAATAAGAGAGTTCAAGGGCAATGTGGTTGGAACCACCAACCCTTCATCCTTCAAGTCCTTTATAGTGACATTAATTTCTCCAGTCTCTCCAGGGATGAGATATTATTTCTGGTTCCTTGTTTTTCATGGTAGCAGGAGCTATAATGTCTCCCATTTGGTCTTTCCAACCATAACAGACCTCACTCCACAAATCAAGGAACCAGTGTTGGGGTTCAGAAAACTCCTAACTATATCTATCCCAATTATGCATTCTGGGACTGGGGAAATAACTACAGAATGAGACTGGGAATACACTATCAGTTGAAAATTTGTCAAAACTCCATTGATCACCTGACCTCTATAAGCACCTACTTTAACTGGAAGGCCAAGATGCTGTTTGGGGTCTCCTGAAATCAATATCAATTCAGAGCTAGTGTTAAGTAGGCCCCAAAAGGTCTGTCTGATTATTTCCTTTTCCACAATGTATAGTAACCAAAGAAAAATGCCTTAGGTCCCTCTGAGAAAAGGTAGGAATAAGCTTTTTATTCAAACTTTTGGGGGTTGTAGGTGAGTATTTCTTCAAGGGGACCCAAACACCCCTTCTTTCAAGTGGCTTTGGATCTGTAAACTGGCTGATGTCTAAAAACTGGCTATGAGGGCTTGATTCTTTGTTACTATAATTCAAAGTCACTTTTCATAACTTTGCTCTGAAAATTTTTGGCTTATACAGATCAAGGAAGAACTTAGGCTTCTTATCTACTTCACTTATGGGAACACCATGTTTTATCAGCCAGTACCACAGTTCTACCCAAGTCATTCCATTATAGACATTGTTTTGTCTATGCTGTCCATTAGGGTAAACATGCTCATCTTGCCTTTGATGATTCAACACTTCTGCCTGGCCCTTGTTACTCAGAGATCTAGTTAGATCCATTGTATCTAATTCACTTAAGGCAGCAACTTCTGCTCCCACTGTGATGTTTTATTTATATGTAATGCCAACCACTGGGTGCTGGTGCTCCCCTCAGTTATCTGTTTCTTATAGTCTTAGTGAAGACCACATCGTCTGTATGTTCCCATTGTAGGGGCAAAGAAAAGTTTACATGGTAAACCCACTTCAGCATTCCAAGTTCTCTGAGCCTTTTAATGCCTTCATCAATATTAAGCCAAGGGATATCAGGCATCTGGAGCTCATGCACAGTAGCCACTTTGGATCCATATTTCAGCAAACCAATCAACCTTTGGCCTCACTTTTAACTGCATGAGCTGCAGTATTACACCTACAGTCTCTACTCAATGGACCAATTTCAATAATTTCAGACTGATCAAATCTTATTTTCTTTTTTTTTTTAATTTAATTTATTAGTTTTCATTTCAGTGAATACAGGCAGTTTGGTACCATTATTTAGGCTCATCTGTGATCTACCCCCTCCCATTAGACCCTCCTTGTTAATGAAAATGGGTCGTGCATTGTGGAGTTAGCCCCCAGTTATTAGTATGATAAATGTCTCTACAAATCATGACCCAACATGTAATTCTGACATTCTTTCCGCCCCCTCTTCCGCAAGATTTCCCTGAGCCATGTTGGGTTCATTTTTGGTCTGCTTCAGTGCTGAGGTGTTGGGGGCCTCTGAGGCTTTGGCTCTCTGATTTGGTAGGAGTTGATTTTTCTCTGCGTTGATCTCCTTCCCCTTTGTGATGGTATCCGGTTCACAGGAAAACATCACCCTTGCTAATTTCGCCAGTTGTCCTCAGTTTCAGTTGGGCCCCTTTTGAGGTATGTTGGGGCAGCTCTCTTCTTAGGATCTGCATCTATCTGGAAAAGAGAAGCAGATTCTCCAACGGAGAGTAAGTTAGCACCCAGAAAATTGAGATAACACTTACTTTTTTGATAGACAGTTTGATAGGTGTAGGCCCTCTTATACCCCGTGATTGATGATAGCTTGATATTGTAGAGTGGGCTTGTGTTTGGGTATGGTTCTGACTTGTTTCCCAGCTCCAGCTAAGGGTCTAGTACCACTGAGTGGATCAGTTAGCCAAATCAAGAGCAATTGATTCCTCACCATGGATGTGTACCACTATTGCACTTGTGTGGGCATCACTTCCGGTTATTTGTTGCTAATTAGGTTAAACAATGTGTTGCTTGGACAGATCTTGGTCATTTCCCCCAGTCGCCTATGTAGTGCCTTCTGGCACTAGACACGCTGACAGTCTGGGGACTGACTCTCTCCTGGTTTCCAGCCATGTCATTCCATTTTACGCATCAGCTGTGTATGGAGTCTTCAGCAATAGGGTCTTATCACCCTTTCAAGCTCAAAGGCAGGCAGCTTAGGTGCATTACTGGGTGAGAATTCAGGCAACTTTGGTGCCCCTGCCAGGCTATAGGTAGGCGGCTTTAGCAAGACTGAGCAAAAACCCAGGCTGCTTACAACTGCCCCAGGCTGCCTTGGATTCGCATTAAGCTAGATCCCAGGCTCCTCCACCCACCTACCTGCCCATACACTGACATGGGTAGACCACAGCGCAAAAGAAATAACACGAAAAATAAAATGGAAGAAAATCCAGACAGATCACCCAGTCCAACAAGGATCACAACTAACCAAAACAAAGAAGAGTGTTTAGGATCAGAACATCAAGTGGAAGCAATGAACAATGCAACCCTGACCAAACTACTGCTAGAACTGACAGGAAAGCTACAAAGGATAGATAATCATATGGATGCTACCATCACTAAGCTAGAGCAATATGATAAGACACTGGAAGGAATTCAAAGAGAGCTAAGAGAGTTGAGGGAGAGTGAAAAAAAAGAGGACCTTAAAAATCAGCTGGCCACACTAAATGAAAACATAGAGAAATGCAAGGATGATTTCCAAGAATCAGCAAGAAAATCAGAAAATGAGACAAAAAGGGAGCTGGACAAAGCGATGGAAGTGATACATAGGAAAGTAGTAGAAAATGCAAACTTAATTGAACAAGTCCAAAACTCACTAGAGGCTCTCAAGAATAGAGTCAGCAAAGTGGAAGATAGAAATTCTGATCTGGAAGACAGGATGGAAGAAACAGTTCGAGAGTCCAAAAATTTCAGTAAGTTCAAAAGTTCCTGTGAACAGAACATGAGAGAATTGTGGGATACACTTAAACGTCCTAATATCAGAATCATTGGAATACCAGAAGGAGAAGAATTTCAGACCAAAGGCATGGAGAACTTATTTAACACAATAATTGAAGAAAACTTCCCCCGTCTCTTAAAAGAAAGGCCCTTCAAGATTCAAGAAGCAAACAGAACTCCTAACCGACTAGACCAAAGGAGAAACTCCCCAAGGCATATTATCATTAAGACTCTAAACATTGACACCAAGGAAAAAATCCTAAAAGCAGCTAGGGAAAAACAACACACCACTTTCAAAGGAAACCCCATCAGAATTACTTCAGACTTCTCAATGGAAACCCTGAAAGCTAGAAGGGCCTGGAATGAAACTCTCCAAACTCTAAGAAACTATGGCTTTCAACCCAAACTACTCTACCCGGCAAAAGTCTCCCTTATAATAGATGGTGAAAGGAAAACTTTCCATGACAAAACTCAGCTTTACAATTATATGAACACAAAACCAAACCTACAGAAAGTACTCCAGGAAATTCTCCACAGAGAAGAAACAAATAACCAAACACAAATGCCTACAAGAAGAAAATCACAGCAACCAAACCCAGAGTAGATAGAAAAAAAAAAAAATTAAATTCCATGAAAATGCCAACACACCTCTACCACCACAACATGACAGGGATCAAATCAAATCTCACAGTCATCACCCTAACCATTAATGGCCTTAATTCACCCATCAAGAGACACAGGCTAACAGGGTGGATCAAAAAATTAGACCCCTCAATCTGCTGCCTTCAAGAAACCCACCTTACCACTAAAGACAGAAACCTCCTCAGGGTGAAAGGGTGGAAAACAATATTCCAAGCAAATGGGAATAAGAAACAAGCAGGTGTAGCTATATTAATATCAGATAAAGTTGACTTCAAACCAAAAACAATCAAAAAAGACAAAGAAGGCTACTTCCTACTTGTAAAGGGAACAATCCATCAAGAGGATATTACAATCATAAATCTGTATGCACCAAACACAGGGGCACCGCAGTTCATAAAACAAAACCTACTTGACAATAAAACAGAAATAACCACCAACACCATCATAGCTGGGGACTTTAACACACCATTATCAGTAATAGACAGATCATCCAAACAGAAGCTCAACAGGGAAGTAAGAGAGCTCAACAAAACCATAGAGCACTTAGACCTAACAGACATCTACAGAACTTTCCATCCCAAATCCACAGACTACACATTCTTCTCAGCAGCCCATGGAACATTCTCTAAAATAGACCATATACTGAGTCACAAAGATAGCCTCCACATATTTAGGAAAATCGACATAATTCCTTGCATGATATCAGATCATAATGCTATAGTCCTAGAAATCAACAACAAAAAAACCAACAAGAGCCCCAACGGCAACTGGAAACTGAATAGCACACTCTTAAACAATAAATGGATAGTGGATGAAATAAAAAATGAAATTGCAAAATTCCTGGAATTGAATGACAATGAGAACACATCATACCAAAACTTGTGGGACACAATGAAGGCAGTCCTCAGGGGAAAATTCATAGCACTCAATGCCTTCATAAAAAAGACAGAAAGATCCCAAATCAATAACCTAACCATCCACCTAAAGGCATTGGAAAAACAAGAAAAATCTAACCCAAAGAGCTCCAGAAGGAAAGAAATAATTAAAATCAGAGCAGAAATTAATGAATTGGAAACCAAGGAAACAATTAAGGCAATTGACAAAACAAAGAGCTGGTTCTTTGAAAAAATAAACAAGATTGACAAACCTCTGGCCAATTTGATCAAGCAAAAAAAAGAGAGACTCCAAATTAACAAAATTCAAAATGAAAAAGGAGAGATCACAACAGACATCAGTGAAATCGGCAGAATCATCAGGACTTATTTCAAAAACCTCTACTCCACAAAACTGGAAAATATGGAGGAGATGGATAAATTCCTGGATGCATATCATCTACCAAAGCTAAACTCAGAGCAGATCAACCACCTCAATGAACCCATCACGCTCATGGAGATTGAAAAAGTAATAAAAAACCTCAAATCTTATTTTCTTTCCTCCATCATCCCACATCCTTAAAATCCATTCCCATACATATTCCTCATGCTTTGCTTGTTCAAGTTAGAAAACTCTTGAAGTTTTTTAGAAAGGACTCCCAAAAAGTCACACTTGTAATCTAACGTAAAGTCCTTCTTAGCCTTATTATAGGTCAAGGAGAGAAAGTGAGTGGACACTGAGAGGCATCAGCATAGTCTTGATAGGCATCTCCTGCAGGGAAAACCATGCTGGTTCCTCATTGCTGGTTCCTCAGACAATGCAGGATTAACTTCCTCAAGAAAGGAGAGGGTGGGGATACAACTGCTGCTAAGGGAGGGAAGGTCACAATCTCATGCAAAACAACTTTTCAGAATCTGAGAGTTCAATGTCCCCAGATTCTTCAGGATTTTCCCACACATCCTCATCCCAAATTACAGGATTCCACTTTTTTCCAATCAGTACCCTCACTTTAACTTCTTACAGCCTTTGAGGCTCAGTCTTGAGTTTTGTTGCAGGTTAGCCAATTGTACAACTGGAGCTTGGGTTTTGTTTTCTGTAATTTGAGGCCTGTGATACCTAAAGAGAAGATCCTCCAGGGCACACTTAGAAACCTTCAAATCATGTATGTGTATCTTGAGCTGGGAACTTTTCATTCTGAGCTTCTGCTTTTCCCTTAATAGTTTATCCATAGATGCTAGAAAAACCCAAACCGTGTCATCATTTGTCTTACTTTTCTACAAATATTCAAAAGTTTTAGATATATGACATGACTGATGCTCACCAAATAAATTCTATCTCACAGAGTTCTTTAAATATTCACACTGTGGATTATATCTATGCCACCAGTAAAAGTGGTCTCCCTACTACTTGTAAAGCCTTTAGCAACACTCAAGTTGGAGAGCCAACTTTAAATAGCACCAAGCCCAGTAGAGAAATTCATCCTTACAATCTGTTTCTCTAGAACCATACCTGATATCACAATGTGTATTAATTGGGGTTCTGTAGAAGAACAGAACCAATAAAATACTTGTATTAAAATGGAGTTTATTGGAATATAACAGTCAAACAGTAGCAGCTTGAGAGTCCAGGAATCTGGCAACTGCTCAATTCACCTGGCTGGACGCCTCAACAATCTCAATCCACCAGTGAAGGCCTGGAGACTTCCTGGGGAATTTCTGGTCTTCAGTTCACATTGGAATGCATAATAAACTTAGTTCCAATGCCAAAGAAGGATAGCTGAACAAGACAGATGCACATTCAAGTGAAGGTACTCACCAATAAGTAGCACTGGCAGTCAGGCAGGAGGAAGGGCTCTATCCTCTGAGGGCTTCCTAACATAAAACCCACCACCAGGGGGGCTGCCCACTCTGCAAGGAAGGCCTTACAGTATAAGAAGGACTTCCTCTTTCAGTCAATCCTTCCTGGAAGCAACCTTAAAGACCAGCCTAAGAGAAATGCCTGCAGATTCCTAATCAAAGCAAGTAGACAGTAGAAGTTAAATATCACTTTAGCAAACTCCATTTTTTCCCCAAAATATTCCAATTTACCTTCCAAGAGTACTCCATGAAAGTTTCCTTTTTTTTTTATATTACCAATGATTAGTATTGACGGGTGTTTAGCAAACTTCTGAGGAGACATCTCACTTGCTAAATTTGTGTTTCTGTGTGAGAATATTTATTTAGATTCACTGATCACATTTTAATGTTCACTAGTTACCAAGAATAATTTTATTTCTATACACTTATTGGCTTCTGTGAATATTTTTCTCTCAAGACTTGCCTGTTCATGAATTGGCTAATTTTATCTTGAAGTTTCAGCATAGATTTTTAATTCGTTAAAATATTGAGCTGTGTATAGTTTATATTATATTTTTTGTTAATTAAAAGCTGATAAAAACTTCCTAATAACCTGTTCAAGGGTATGATTTATTGCTTATAGTTTATGTTTTATTTTTCATGACAAACACTGTTGATTTTGCTATAGTAAAAGTTATCAAGAATTTTATTTTATGCCATTAAGAAGACAGATTTAAGAAGACCCCCGTGGCTTGTTAGACAGTCAGCATAGCTGATTTGGCAAGTTCCAGGCCACTGAGAAAGACCTTGTCTCACAAATGCTGGCAGTGCCAGAGAAAGGGCATGGCTTCTACAAGCATGTGCTCCCACACCGACACACAAATGTACACTTGTGTACAAGTGAGCATAAACACATACAAAGTAAATACTCTAGTTAATCATGTTTAATGAAATCTATGTATGTATGTATGTATCTATGTATCTATCTATATACATATGCATATACATATATATGTATATATGAAATATGTATATGAAGAACAAGAATCTCTTAGGCTGAGTTTCCTATAAATAGTTGTTTAGGGAGTCCATGGTATCTTTTTAAAAATTTTAAATATAAACCTTACTGTATGAACATATCAAATATTGCATATTGGTCACTATATACAACTGAAATATGACTTTGTATTCTTACAGAAAATTGCTATTTCTTCTAACTTTTCAAGTTTCCTGAATAAAAAAAAAAAAACCTCATATTATCTCCATGTTGTAAAGATCTATCTTTAATCAGATATTATTCCTCAAAGATTTTCCTGATTATTTGTGTTTTCTTTTTGCCTTGAACAATTTTGATGGAGATTTGCTTGATTTGTTAATATTTTTATTATTTGTTTTATTAGCAATCTTGGCTCTTTTCTTTTGTGCTTATTTCATTATATTATTTTTTAATGAGTTATTTTATTTTAGTTTTTTTATTTTTTTTATTAGTTTTCTATTAGCAAATACAGGCAGTTTGGTACCATTATTAGGCTCATCCGTGACCTACCCCTCCCCAATGGCCCCTCCTTGTTGATGCATATGGGTCATGCATTGTGGAGTTAACCCACAGTTATTGGTATGATAAATGTCTCTGCATATCATGGTCCAACATGTGACTCTGACATACTTTCTGCCCCCTCTTCTGCAAAATTTCCCTGAGATATGTTGGGTTCATTTTTGGTCTGCTTCAGTGATGAGTTGTTGGGGGCCTCTAAGGCTCTGGCTCTCTGATTAGGTAGGAGTTGATATTTCTCTGTGTTGGTCTCCTTCCCCCTTGTGCTAATATCTGGTTCATCAGGAAAACAGCACCTTTGCTTTTATTTTTGCCAATTTTCCTTTACTAGAAGAAAGTACTTACCATGACATAGGAATGGAAAAAGACTTCCTGAACAAAACCCCAGTATCTCATGATCTTAAAAAGTCACTTAACCAATGGGATCACATGAAGGTGAATAGTTTCTTTACAGACAAGCATACAAAAAGCAAAGCCAATAGATTACCCACAGACTCGGAGAAAATATTTGCAGTTTATCCAACTGATAGAGGCCTAATCTCTAGAATCTACAAAGAACTCAAAAGTCTAAACAGTAAGAAGTCAAACACCCCACTCACAAAATGGGGTAAAGAGCTGAACAGGCAGTTCACAGAGGAAGAAACACAAATGGCAAACACACACTTAAGAAAATGTTCATCATGCCTAATCATCAGAGAAATGCAAATTAAAATAACTATGAGATTCCACCTTACCCCAATAAGGACATCAAACATCAAAATATCAAACGAAAATAAATGCTGGTGAGGATGTGGAGAAGTAGGAACACTCATCCACTGTTGGTGGGAATGTAGGATGGTACAACCACTTTGGAAAGCAATATGGAGACTCCTGAAAAAGCTGACTATAGAGATACCAACAGATCCAGTTATTCCCTTATTGGGCATCTACCCTAAAACCTTCAAACCACAGGCCAGAGAGATTTGCTCAACCATGTTTATAGTGGCTCAATTTGTAATAGCTAAGAGCTGGAATCAACCAAGATGTCCATCACTAGAAGAATGGATAACTAAGATGTGGTATATCTACACAATGGAATTCTATACAGCAGTAAGAAAAAATGACACAAAGAAATTTGAGGAAAAATGGTTGAGCCTAGAACAGATTATTCTCAGTGAACTTACCCAATCACAGAAAAAAAATATCGCCACATAGTCTCACTCATCTACAGCCCTTAACCTGAATCTACCCAAGATACCTTACATACCCACCAAGCAACTCATGGATGAGACACTAGGATGGAGGGGGAGGGCATCGAAGGGGTGAGAGACACTAATCTAGACCCAAACAGCAATGGTACCATAAAATTCTACTTCCTAAAAGGCAGACCAAATGGCTGAACCTTCACCAGGCCCTTACAGGAAACACCTAAAACACAAGACACTGGAGAGGGTAGGATCAAGTCTAACCTAAATCTTCTACATCTTCCCTCCCTCCCTCTCCCCGCCACCTCTCTCTCTCCTCCATAACTCTTATATATTAGTTATCTTTTTCCTCATTTTCTTAGTGGGCGCTGACCTGTAACTCCCAGTACCAGGGTGGGGCTATCATCCACAATGAGCTTTTGATCAGAGAAACCTACAAGGTTTCCTAAAAGAATGACAGATTTCTGTCAGAGTACTTGATGACCCACCAAAGATCAGTGGTAAGACCCAATTGCTGAAGACTCCGTATGCAGCTGACACATAAAATGGAATGGCATGGCTGGAAGCCAGGAGAGAGTCAGTCCCCAGACAGTCAGTGTCTAGTGCCAGAAGGTGCTACATGGGCGACTGGGGGAAATAACCAATATCTGTCCAAGCAACTCATGGCCTAACCTACTTAGCAACAAATAACCTGTTGTGATGCCCACACAAGTGCAATAGTGGCACACAGCCATGGTGGGGAAACAACTGCTCTTGATTTGGCTAACTGATCCCCTCAGTGGTGCGGGACCCATAGCTGGAGCTGGGAAACAAGTCAGAACCATATCCAAACATAAGCCCACTCTCCAATATCAAGCTGCCATCAATCATGGGGTACAAGAGGGCCTACACCTATTAAACTCTGTATTAAAAAAGTAAGGGTTATCTCATTTGTCCTGTTGCTAACTTACTCTTTGTTGGAGATTCTGCTTCCCTTTTTATGATAGATGCATATCCTAAAGAGAGAACCACCCCATCATACCTCAAAAAGGCCCTGACTGAAACTAAGGAAAATTGGTTTTTCAAGGTAGGGTCTTACTCTGGTCCAGGCTGACCTGGAATTAACTATGTAATCTCAGGGTGGCCTCGAACTCTCTGCAATCCTCCTACCTCTGCCTCCCGAGTGCTGGAATTAAAGGCGTGCACCACCACACCTGGCTTCATGGTATCTTTTTAAAAAGTCATCATATATATATATATATTTAGTTTTTTGAGATAGGGTCTCACTCTGGACCAGGCTGACCTGGAATTAACTATGTAGTCTCAGGGTGGCCTCAAACTCATAGTGATTCTCCTACCTCTGCTTCCCAAGAGATGGGAGTAAAGTTGTATGCCCAGCTTAAAACACATAATTTTTATTCTAAAAGTTTCTTTACTTTTTGCCACAATTATTCATTATGTTCCTGAAGTTTTCCTTGCTATTCTAAAAATACCTATTTTCCACTATGCCTTATAGCCAATAAGGCTGTTTAATGGAACATTAATATATTTGTGCATTGATTTTGAAACTTGCTATATTTTCTTTTGTGATAGTTACCTGCACATTTTATTTTCTAACTCAGTCTTCAAGTGAAGATTATTTAATCTTGTTTTATCTCTGTTAAAATGTTTTCTTATTGTCCAGAGTTCATGGGATTTGCTAAGTTGTAGATGTGTCAGCAGCCTTTTTTTTTTTTTTTTTTTTTTTTTGCCTTCCCCCAGACTTTAGAGAATGATTCTACCACTAGGGAAATCATATAGCATGTTGATTAAAAATACAACCTCTCTGGGAGTTGTGGCAAACACCTTTAATTTCAGCATTCAGAAGACAGAGATTGGAGGATAACTGTGAGTTCGAGGCCAGCCTGAGACCATGTAGTAAATTCCAGGTCAGCCTTGTCTAGAGTGAAATCTTACCTTGAAAAAACAAAACAAAACAAAACAAAACAAAAAAATACAAACTCGAGGCTAGAGAGGTGGCTCAGCAGTTAAGGCACTTGCTTGCAAAGCCCAAAAACCCTGGGTTTGATTCCCCTATACCTATGTAAAGCCAGATGAACAAAGAGGTGTGTCCATCTGGATTTCATTTGCAGTGGCAAGAGGCCCTTCCATGCCCATTCTCATTCTCTTTATCGTTCTCTCTCTTTTTCTCTCTCTCTCTTTCTCTCTCCCCTCCCCCTGTATATCTGCTTGCAAATAAATAAATAAAATATTTAAAATTTTTTTGAAGAATGCAAACTCAAGTCAAGTAGGCTTAAATTTTATTAAATTTTTGAATATGTGAAAATTCTGTGGTTTGAGGCAAACAATTAACCACTCTATGTCCATTTCTTAACAGTTTCAAAATGAAAATATTAGTAGTCCTTATTTCAAGAACTGCTGTGGAATTTAATATGTATTTGGATTTGGAATACACTGTTTGGACCACAGTGTAGCCAGTTCTCTCACTGACATATTGTATGTGGCTATATGTATATATGACTATACTTACTTCTCTACTAACATGTATGTTTATAGTGTTGCACAATACTTAAGAAAAGTTAAATACTTAATGATCATTTGATAATTGTAATTAAACTTATATACTTATTACATGTTTTTATAGAGACTATAAGCTAGTTGAAATTTCTTTTTACTAATTTTCATATTTTCTTCATCATTGAGGACTAGATTGTGTAATATGCTTTCTTCTTTATCTTACATGATGAGAATTGTTTGTATTAATATTCCAAAATAGTGAATTAACTTCAAATATTTACTGATGCAAAAGAATATTTATATTCCTGGACTGGCAATGACATAAACCAAACAGAACATTTAATTATTATCATTAATGATACAGTTGTTAGTATGTTATATTTTTCAAAACACCTTATAAGTACAATTGATATTATTGAGTCTATACATGATTAATGTATACAATTTATGAGCTAAGGCATGTTTACACTCATAAAGCCATTACCAAAATCATAACAGTTCATATCTATCATTTTCAAAGTCTTGTTGTGTCCCTTCATTTTAGCTTTTGTACAAAGAATACTTACATGACCTCTATAATGCTAAAAACATTTTGTATAATGCAGTATTATTAAGTGAAAGCAATATGTATATGTATATAGATATCTAGATAGATAGATAGATAGATAGATACATAAATGAACTAATTCTTCTTATACAAATATACTGTGGAGTAATTGAATAAGAAATAATTGAAATCCAACATATTAAAAATATGCTTATAAACAAAAAAGCTTTTTCATCATTTCAGAATGATTTT
The DNA here is from genome assembly GCF_020740685.1 of Jaculus jaculus. Taxonomy (NCBI): domain Eukaryota; kingdom Metazoa; phylum Chordata; class Mammalia; order Rodentia; family Dipodidae; genus Jaculus; species Jaculus jaculus. The sequence continues at coordinate 142,522,694 of NC_059103.1, forward strand.
TTTTTACAATTTTGTACCAATAAATAATAATTGTTCCTCTATGATAATGTCTTCCTATAAGAAGACTAGCAGGATCCTAAATCACGTGCAGGTACTGGGATGGGGATTAAGGCAACTGATGCATGAGAACAGATAGGTCTTCTTCATTAAAAGGGAAGTTTTTCAGATTAGTTAGGAGGCACTTTGCATTCTACACATAAGCACAAGTTATTAAGTTATTTTCTTCAAGAAGCCAGAAATTACTCCATAAATGACCCAGGAATAGATATAGGTCAGTGCCTAGTAGACTGAGAAAACTTTGCTATAGATCATCGTTGACTTTCACTGGTTGCTAGACATCTCTTTGTACATGGTTGGGCCATGTTGTAAGAAGCTTGTTTAGTAACTAACCAATAGCTCCTATTGTCAAAGGCTTTGTTCTCATTATCACACCATATTTATAATTGACAGTTATAACAAGAGAAATGTAAATTTAATGGAAAGTTGGCCTAAGGTCTCTGCTCTAAGCCCTGGCTTTGTTATGTGTTGATTTATCCCTTCCCAATATACATTAAATTCCTAACTTCCACTATCCATGAATGAACCCTTATTTGGAAATAAACTATTTTCAGGTGTCATTATATTAAGACCAGGTCATTAGAGTGGAACTTTGTGGCTTAATCCAGTACAGAAGACTTATTGGTTTTATTTTTATTTGAGACAGAGTCTTTCTATAGTCCAAACTGGCCTTGAATTTGTAATCTTCCTTACTTGATCTTCCAAGTGTTAGGATTACATGTTTGCTCCCCTACATCTACATTAAGTGGTACACTTATGAGAAGGCCTGAGGCTAGGGTAAAAAGTGTATGATGATGAAAAAAGAGGCTGGAGTGATTCACTTATGAACCAAGGAATGCAGGATTGCAGTCAATCACTAGAAACTGTGACAAGGACATGGTACATTATCCATTGTTGCCCTAGAAGGAACCAACCATGATGATGTCTTGATTTTAGACTCTAAATCTTCAGAACAGACAATAAAACTGTAAGCTATCTAATTTATTGTACTTTTTTTCAGGTAGTCCCACAAATAATTCAACTCAAGAAACCACTTCAATATTCACTCTGTTTTCCCTCTCCCTGAAATCTCAGAGTTTGGGGATTTGGAGTACACTGTTTGGACCACAGTTTAGCCAGTTCTCTTGTTTACTTTAATCCCTGCCTAACCACAGATAATCTTCAGAGAAGGCTGCCTTCATTTGCCCTAGTTCCTAACTTCATTGCATTTTTAGATAACCAAAACATGGTATTTTCTGCCCATCTCCCTTTCTGGGAAAGTAATAGCTTCTACAAAACTTTACATAGATCTCTCATTACTTTCACTTTCTTTTTATTTTAGATGACAAAATTGTCTTTTAAATGTGGTTACCAATTTCAAAAATTCTTGATGAGTTTATATCAAAATCAAAATCACTTGCATTGAGGAGAAAAAAAAAAAAACAGCACAATATGAACATTTTATACCTGAGTCCTGGCCCTTGACAGTGATCTTTGTATAGAACTGAGGACAGACCATTTAATCTGTCTCTACTTCAGTTTAGTAATATTGACTTACTTCACTGGGATGTCTGCAAGACTTAGCAATGTTGAATTGAAAAACACAGGGGAATGCTAAGGATAAATGTAAAGGGTAAAGAGAAATGACTCTCCCTGACCATAGAAGGAAATTTGGAACTTGATTAATAGATATTACTATCCAAACACAAACCATTCCCAAGAGATTCTTTCTCTCTCTCTCTTTCTTTCTCTCTCTCAGAAGAAAACAGACTGCTCATTAAATTCAGAGCAATAGAAAGTCACCTTGCAAGGTAAGATTGATGTATCTTTTGCTGATTTTAAATTACCCACATTTCTGTCACTGCACTAATGATAATAGTAGGATAAACAATGATTCTGTTTTTGTGCATTATATATTCACATTGCTTTTCTCCTAAAGTAATTCTTACAGGCATAACAGCTAAAATTTATCATAATACTGAGTTGTAATATATTACAGTTCCTGAAGACATATACAAACTCTGTGTTTAGAGTCACCAAGATGTCTCCTGTGTTGAATTCCGTGGCTATTATCTTATTTGGGGAAGAGAATGGGTCATTGTAATTCATTTCATATCTTAATTTGTGTAGCTTAAAATGTATCCCTTCAGGACTGGCCAGATTGGATCATCAAGATCCTGCTCAGATAAGAAAAAATATAAGTCATATCTTTTGTTATTTCATGGAGCTGTTATTTTGATAAAGGGAAGTTTGTTGATTGCTTATTCTGTGCCCTGGTTGAACACTGTTGTTGCATTACAACCCCAAGGTTAATTTTTATTTGTTAACTTATTTTACTTGCTAATTTATGAAATCATATTATTAGAAGAATTATCTTGGACCAAAGATATTAAGGAGAAATTGGTACACTTACCTAATATCACGCTTTTTCTATATCAGAGGGAGATGGCTGCAATGTAATACTCTGGAGTATTAATGCAATACTTCACCAAGGCATCCACTCATAGGGAAGCATAGAATGAATTTGTGAAATTTTAGGTGCCTGGTTGACCCTTTGATTGAGTTTCCACATTGCCTGCTAGGAAAAAGATAGATTAGATTCCCCTGTTCTTTTCTGAGTTTCCCTCAGAGATTGTACTTTATTAAACACAAGAAAGATGTGTATCTTAGACTCCTATCCATAACCTGCAAGAGATGAGCAAATATAGGTATCTGTCAAAACTCAGTGCCTCTTATGGAAGTATTTTGCCTGGTAGGCTCCCCTTTTAACTCATATACTTTTCTGCCATTTTGAAACATCCAGCCTCAAACAGTGCATGCTATCTAATTTGATAAGGCCAGTGTCAGAGTTGTTTCCTACCCTTTCTCTGAGTAGTGCTTATGTTCCTAGAACAAGCTTAGCATACCCAGGTTGTAAGGCACTCCAGCCTAGTTGCTATGGTGAAGATGCCCTTCTGGTTTGATTCTAGAATAGCATAGCCGTTTATTCAGAAATGCAAATAGGTCCTCCTTCAGAATAAATAACATTGTCAGATAAGCTACTGTGTGCAATATAACTCAGGTAGAGTGTCCCTCATGCTCTCTTTAAAAGCCACCTTTCTCTTGTGCACGCCCATCAATTGAAGCAGGCTACACACAACAATTTATAAACTGCAGGTAAAATAAAGGCACAGTGATATAATTTTTAAATTATTGCAAGTACAATTGGATGGAAATTATAGTAATTTTCTTTGCATAATCCAAAGAGATTCTCTCACACATTCAGGGGGATTCTTCATGTTCTTCCCTTGGTCTGTTTATACTGCAGCATCAGCCCTGCTCTCACAGCCAGCCTGGCTCATCAACAATACAGTAAGAACCACTATTTATTATAGAAAATTCAAAGGACATGCAAAAGTAAAAAGAATAATGCCATGAGCTCCCCTTTTCCTGAAGGCTTGCTTAAGAATTATCAAAGAAGGGGGCTAAAGAGATGGATTAGCAGCTAACACATTTGCCTGCAAAACCAAAGGATCCTGGTTCGATTCTCCAAGACCCATGTAAGCCAAATGCACAAAGGGGTGGATGCATCTGGAGTTTGTTTTCAGTGGCTGAGGCTCTGGCATGCCCATTCTCTCTCTCTCTTTCTCTCATAAATAAATAAATAATAATTAAAGCATATTTTTAAAAGAGTTATCAAAGTAGGGCTGGAGAGATGGCTCAGCAGGTAAGGAACTTGTCTGTAGAGACTAAGAACTGAACTTTGACTCCCCAGTAGCCACATAGAGTTTGATGCACATGGTGGATCATGCATCTACAGTCTGTTTGCAGAGGCTGGAGGCTCTGGCATGCCCATTCTCTCCATCTGTCTCTCTTCTGTCTCTCTCACTACTTGCAAATAAATAAATAAAATGTATTTTTCAGTTCTTTTTTAATATACATATATATGTACATATATGTGTATGTATATATATGTGTATATATACATACACATATACACACACACACACACACACACAATGACAATTTCTATACTTACAGACAACAAACCATGGTATTTCCCTCCCCTCCCCAGCTTTTCCTTTTTTTTATTTATTTTTATTTATTTATTTGAGAGCAACAGACAGAGAGAGAAAGAGTCAGACAGAGAAAGAGAGAGAAAGAGAGAGAGAATGGGCGCACCAGGGCCTTCAGCCACTGCAAACGAACTCTAGACACATGCACCCACTTGTACATCTGGCTAACGTGGATCCTGGGGAATCGAGCCTCAAACTGGGGTCCTCAGGCTTCACAGGGAAGTGCTCAACCACTACGCCATCTCTCCAGCCCTAGCTTTTCCTTTTGTAACTCTGCTCTCCATCATATCCCTTCCCTCTCTCCATTGGTTTCTCCTTTGATTTGATGTCATTATCTTTTTCTCCTATTAAAAGGATTACAAAAGAATGATCAAATTTATTTTATATATTTTATATGTTTGTCACATTTTCATTCTTGTGACAAAAATACTTGTTAAAAACAACTTAAAAGGAGAAAATCATGCTTGTCTAACATCATTGGTTTTTTTTAAATTTTTTATTTATTTATTTGAGAGCGACAGACACAGAGAGAAAGACAGATAGAGGGAGAGAGAGAATGCGCCAGGGCTTCCAGCCTCTGCAAACAAACTCCAGACACGTGCGCCCCCTTGTGCATCTGGCTAACGTGGGATCTGGGGAACCGAGCCTCGAACCGGGGTCCTTAGGCTTCACAGGCAAGCGCTTAACCGCTAAGCCATCTCTCCAGCCCACATCATTGATTTTGATCTATCACAAGGCAAAAACATTGTGGTAAAAGGACACAGAAGAAGAAAGGTAATCCAGTTATCCAGGAGGCACAGTATGATAGGAGGAGGTCATGTATAATATACATCCCTCAAAGACATTCCCCAGGGATCTAGTTCCTCTTACTCAAGCCCCATTTTCTAACAACCCATCTGGCTATGGCTTCATCAGGGAGATTAATTTATTGGTAAGGTAGTGCCTTCTTGAGACAATCACTTCTCAATAATGACACCATTCAAACCTTCAACATGAGACTGTTGGGGGATATTTCATATTCAAACCACGTTTCCCTATCCTACTGTCTTCAGTATACTGTTTTGAGTCAAATCATAATTTCTTTCACAATATTTTATTTTGCATCTCTATGCAATGAAAACTATATATACACAACTATAATCCAATCACATTTGCAAAAACTAATAGTAATTGCTTAAGATACTAAAATTCTAGTCAGCGTCTACTGTTTAAATGTTTCCACTTATCTCCTGCATTTTTTTAATTTGTGCAAATCAGGATGCAAATAAAGGCCATGCATTTTAATTAGTTGATAAATGCCTTATTATTTTAAATCTATAGCCTTCTCCCTTATTTGGTTTTCCAGTTTCTTATGATCTAGATTATGCTGATTGAATCACTGTGGTATTTTTAAACAAAATGTACTTCTTTGTACTTTGTTTGCTCTGTAAAGCAAACAAGTCAAAGAGTTTAATTGATCCAGGTTCAGTTGTGTTGTGTCTATCTTTTTATTTTCTTCTATCCAGCTTAAATGTGACAGATTTCAATGAGGGTTCATATATTAGCTGTCTACTGCTGCATCACTAGTTACCATGAATTTAGTGGTTTAAAACAATGCACACTGTCTCTGGACAGGAGTCCAGCCACAACTTAGCTCACTCCTTTACTTAGAGTGTTGCACAGAACTACAGGCACAGTGTGGATGGCAGTCTCATGGAGATGGCCCTCAAAGGAGAAGTTTCTGCTTCTAGGTTCACTCAGGTTATTGGGGAAAATACATCAGATAATAGGAGCTATAAAACTAAGGACTTCATTTTCTCATTGGATTTTGGTTAGAGACTATCAAAAACTCACAGAAATTGTTCAAATTTCTGGGCCACATGGATCTTCCAACAGGCAATTCCCAATATGCCAGCCTGCCCCTGCAAAGCAAGCCAAGAAGAAAGATTCCACCCTGAAATAGGTGCTGCAATTTCAAGTTCCTAATCATGTATATATAACCATCTAAGTCTTATTGATTTTAGCATAGTAAATTAATTAGAAACCAGTCATGGTCACTCAAGGATGGAGACTATATATTATGCAAACAACACCTTACATCCTTCCAGCACAATCTGAGAGAACTCGAAGAGAGTATAGCCCAGCGTGAAGAGTCTGGTAGCATTCACTGAGGATGTGTGCTAGATAGCCCACTATCCAGGCCTGCCAGAAAGAACATAGGAGTGGACCCTTCTCTTTCTTCATGCCTTTTCAAGTGAGGTTTTATGATGTTTTCTCTGAGCTTCACCTCCTGCTCCTAGGCTCTTCCAAAGGTTTGATTTTCTTATGCAAAAAATTTTGTCTCTGTTCCAATGATTTGTTTTCCTGGCCATTCCCTCTGGTCTGTTTTTCCTCCCACTGAATAGCTCAGAACAGTGTTTTGCTAAACAAAACAAGCCTGTAAATTTTCCTGCCTTCCTATACATGATAAGCATACCATAGTCACTCTTTTTAACATATGCTGTGAAGAGATAACTGTGGTACAGAGTCATACCTGTGCCCATCTATAGTGAGGGCCACATTTTTTTTTTCAGTTTCCTATAAAGTTCCTGAGAGTTCCAAAATGTTATGCATTTGTAGGAATTATGGTCATTAAAACAAAGGAGTTCTTCTAATAATAGCTGTGCACTTCTCCAACCTTCTATCACCCTTTGCACATGTACTAACTGAAGAGGAGTCTTACAAAATAAGATGAGCAAGAAAATTCTGACTCATGGACAAATTTCAGTTCTGGGTCCTAGACAGGGAGGAAGGAAGCTATCTCCTAGGAGACACCAGCAATGAAGGGATTCTCAAACATAAAAGAGCATTCAGAGAACTTTCTAAAATGCATATTACTTGGTGCCACCCTCAGACTTCAGTATCACTATCTGTTGGTACCACCTACAGATTTATTCAGTAAGTCTGCAGTGGTACCCATAAATGTGCTTTCTTAACATGTTTCCAGGTATTACTGATGCTGCTTGTTTGAGGACTACACTTTGGGAACTGTAACTCTGGGGCATTACCCAAAATACATAACACAGAAAAACTGGGGTAAAATAAAGTGGAGAAGCATAATTGTGGATTCTAATTCTTATTTGCTAGGACAAAATACATGACCAGCAACAGCTTACAAAATAAAAAGGGTTTAATTTAGTTTTGAGGGGAAGTTTCATCATGGAAAGGAAGGACTATAAGGCTGGAGTTAGGAAGCTATCATCACATCTCACCAGCCTTAAAAATCATAGGGAGCAACTGGAGTAGAGGAGGCATGTAAAAAGAAGTGCCCTGGAGAAGGGGGGTGGGTGATGAAGCCTAACCTTAAATCCTTTGGCTCTAACCAGTAACTCCAAGCACCAGATATCAGTGCTACCCACGTTGAGCTATTTATCTGAAAGACCTGCCTGGTCCCCAAAATAAAAAGATTCTGTCAAAGCATTTGATTAACTACTTAAGGGAAAAGGTAAGACTGTATTGCTAATGGTATAAATATGCTGCCTACACAGAGCATGGAGAGACCTGGCTGGAATCCAAAAGGGAGCCAGAACCTAGACAGTTAGCCTGTCTAGTACTAGAAAGCACAACATGAGCTATTGGGGGAATGTGGCCAACAAAAATGTGAGCGAAGGGGTCTAACCTACTCAGAAGCAAACAGCGTGACAAGAAACACACATAAGTGCAATGGTGGCACAGAGCCTTGGTGGATAACCAAAGGCTTTCTGATTGTCTAAGTGATCTGCTCAGTGGAAAGGAACCAATAACTAGAATTGGGAAACATATAAGAATCCTATGGAGACAAAGATTATTCTCTCCAGTGTCAAACTGGTCTTTGGCTAAAGGAGGTGATACATCCATCAAAAGCAACGTAAATTAATAATGCTGATCCAATCCAACCTATGCTGACTTCACTCTCCATTTGAGAATCTGTTTTTTTTTTTTTTCTTTTTATAAAGGTAACAAGACCTGAGAAGATAAACCATTCCTCACATTAAGCTGATGTCCAGATGAAACCATGGAGACTTGGGGGGATAGGCAAGAGTGCTGCTTCCATGGTGAGCCTGACAATCAGTGCCAGGGTGAAGGAGACAGATGCTGAGAATGCTCAACACATACCAAAGCAGAAATCCAGAAGCTCCTGAGAGCTCATCACTGAAGTAGACTTAAAAAACAACCAACAAGGCTCTTAGAATTTTGCAGAAGAGGGAGCAGAAAGATTATAAGAACCAGAAGTTTGGACATCATGCCCAAAAGAATTGCCTTCCCCAAAAAACTGACTGTTGTTTCCACGACTCCATAGGGAATACCATCAACCCAACTTAGGAGGCCCTCCTTCAGAATGGGGGGCAGGGAAGAGGGAAAAGATAGTATCAACATATAATGTATATACACAAACTTTGTTCTTAATAATAAAAGAAATGCAGAGGGGGAACTGGACATGAAGTCAGTTTATCATACCTCAAGGCCTACCTCCAGTGTCATACTTCCTCCAGCAAGGCTCCACCTCCTAAAGATTTTCTAATCTTCCAAAACGATGTCACTTTATGTGCATTAATTGTTTCAAGCCTATGATCCTGTGGGAATCAAACCACCATCCCAATGTAGCCTGGTCAAAGTCCCAGTATTCACAGTCTCAGTTTCCAGTATTACTAACTTTCCAGTTGAATCCTCATGTTCTAGTTAGAGTGATATAAATACAAAACCTGAGTTGTATTCAGCTTTTTCCATAAGATCTGAAGTTAAGAAGAACCGAGTAATAAAGTTACATGGACATAAAGTACACTGGTCAACTTCCTGTCAAGATGGCATCCACCTAACCATGCCTCATCTCACACAGAAGGAAAGACAAGATCATTGGGGTTGGTGGGGGGGGGCAGTGGAGATCCTAGTAGACCTCCAGTGGGAGGGGGAGGAGAGTAAAGGAGGGAATTGGCTGATTCCCATGCTCTCGGGTAGCTCACAAGTCCCCCAATCCCTTCAAGCAACCAGCCACCTTCCCAGCCTCCACCCCATACACCCCAATCCTGATTAACATTCATGGGCCAGGTTCTCCTGCACTTCCTGAAGGCTCTCAGACTCAAGTCAGCAGACTTTCACCCTCCTTCCTTCAGCTCTCCCACCACTGGGAACCTCCACATGCCATGACGGCTGTTATTTTGAAAAAAATAAACAAGATTGATAAACCCCTAGCCAATTTAATCAAGCAAAACAAAGAGACACTTAAAATTAACAAAATTGGAAATGAAAAAGGAGAGATCACACAGACATAAGTGAAATTGGGACAATCATCAGGATTTAATTCAAAAACCCCTACTCCACAAAAATGGATAATATGGAGGAAATGGATGAATTCCTAGACATACCACCTACCAAAGCTAAACTCAGAGATTAATCTCCTAAACAAACCTATTACACCCATCAAGATTGAAAAGGTAATCAAAGATCTGCTCAAAAAGAAGAGTCAAGGACCAGATGGCTTCTCAACTGAATTCTATCAAAACTTCATGGAAGAACTGAAACCAATTTTTCTCAAACAGTTCCACACAATTGGAGAACAGTGAAAGCTCCCCAACTCCTTCTATGAAGCTATCACCCTAATACCAAAACTAGGCAGACATGCTACAGAAAAAGACAACTAAAGGCCTAATTCCCTGATAAACTTAGACACAAAGATCCTGAACAAAATCCTTTCAAATGAATTCCACAACACATCAAAAGCATTATCCATCTTGATCAAGTTGGATTTATCTCAGGAACACAGGGTTGGTTTGACATATATAAATCTGTCAATGTAATATACCACATAAATAAGCTTAAACACAAAATCCACAAGATTGTTTCAATAGATGCAGAAAAGGCCTTTGACAAAATGCAACAACTTCATGATAAAAACATTGGAGAGAATAGGCATGGATGGTTTATATATCTCAACATAATAAAGGCAATATATAAATCTCATAAAGCCCAAATAAACTTAATGGGGAGAGACTGAAGGAATTTCCACTGAAATCAGGAACAAGACAGGGGTGTCCTCTCTTACCTCTGCTCTTCAACATAGTAGTACTGGAAGTTGTAGCTCGAGCAATAACACAGGAGAAATAATTAAAGGGGTACAAATTGGAAAGGAAGAAGTTAAGTTAGCCCTATTTGCAGATAACATGATTCTATACATAAATGATGTAAGAGCTTCCATCTCAAAACTCATAAAGATGATTAATTCCTTCAGCAAAGCAATAGAAGTCAAAATCAATACACAAAAATCAGTAGCCTTTCTATATGCAACTGACAAAGATACAAAGAAAGAAATTAGTGACATTGTCTCATTTTCAATAGCAACAAAAAATTAAGATACCTTGAAGTAACAATAACCAATGATGTGAAAGACTTATATAATGAAAACATAAAAACACTCAAGAAAGAAATTGAGGAGGACTTGAAAAAATGGGAAGATCTCTTATGCCCCTAGATAGCAGAATTAACATTGTGAAAATGGCAGTCTTATCAAAAGCAATTTACAGATGTAATGCAATGCCAATAAAAATCCCAAAATTTTCTTCACAGAGATAGAAAAACTTATCTCAAAATTCATATGGAATGGCAAAAGGCCTTGGATATCCAAGCACATCCTCAGCCAAAGAAATACCTTTGGAGGCATCACCATACCTGATCTAAGGCTATATTACAAACCCATAGTAACAAAAACAACACGGTACTGGCAGAAAAATAGGATTGTACACCAATGGAATAGAACAGAGAATCTGGACTTTGGTTTAAGTAACTACAGCTACATTATATTCAACAAAGGCCCTAAAAATGTAGACTGGAAGAAAAGACAGCATTATGAACAAATGGTGCTGGACAAACTGGATAGCCATATGGAGGAAAATGAAACTAGATCCAAACACTTGATCATGCACAAAAATCAAGTCCAAATGGATTAAAAAAGTCAATATAAGACCAGAAACTCTGCTAGTACTGGAAGAAAAATTAGGAGGGACTTTCCACAATATAGGAGGGGGGAACGTCTTCCTGAACAAAACCCCAGTAGCTCAAGAAATTAAACAATCACTCAACCATTGGGATCTCATGAAGCTGAAAAGGGTTTTTCACAGAGAAACATACACTATGAAGAGCCAATGGATTACCCACAGAATGGGAGAAAATTTTGTAGGCTATACCACAGACAGAGGCCTAATTTTTAGAATCTACAAAGAACTCAAAAATCTAAACAATAAAAAGTAAAATAACCTGTTGTGATGCTCACTCATGTGCAATAGTGGAACACAGCCATGGTGGCAAACCAAATGCTCTTAATTTGGCTAACTGGTCCACTAAGTGGAAGGGAACCCATAGCTGGATCTGGGAAACAAGTCAGAACCAGATCCAAAAATGAACCCATTCATCATTATCAAGCTATCAATTGTGGACTACAAGAGGGCCTACACCTATTAAATTCTCTATAAAAAAAAAAAAATAAGGGCTATCCCATTTTTCTGGTGCTAACTTTACTCCCCATTGGAGAATCTGCTACTCTTTTTCAGATAGATGCAGATCCTAAGGAGACAACCACCCCATCATACCTCAAAAGGGCCCCATCTGAAACTAAAAATAATTGGTCAAACAAGCAAGAGTGCTATTTTCTTGGTGAACCTGGTAAAGCACAAGGGTGACGGAGATCAGCACAGAGAACAATCAACTCCCACCAAATCAGAAAACCAGAGACACAGAGGCTCCCAAGACCTCATCACCAAAGCAGACCTAAAAAGAACCCAACATGGCTCAGGGAAATTTGCGGAAAAGGAGGCAGAAAGAATGCCAGAGCACACATTAGGTCATGCTACACAGAGACATTTCCTTCTACCCATAACTGAGGGATAACTTCACAATGCATGACCCATATACCTCAATAAAAATGGGACAGGGGGAGGAGAGAGGACAGGCAGAAGGCTAACAATGGTACCAACTTAACTGTATTCACTGAGTACAAAACTAATAAATAAAGAAATAAAAATAATAAGTAAAATAACCCACTCACAAAATGGGGCAGAGAACTGAACATGGAGTTCTCAGGTGAACAAATATAAATGGTAAATACGCACTTAAGAAAATGTTTAACATCCCTAACCATCAGGGAAATGCAAATTAAAACAACTATGAGATTCCACCTTACATCCGTAAGGATAGCAAACATTAAAAAAAAAAAAAAAAAAAATCAAGCCGGGCGTGGTGGCGCACACCTTTAATCCCAGCACTTGGGAGGCAGAGGTAGGAGGATTGCTGTGAGTTTGAGGCGACCCTGAGACTCCATAGTGAATTCCAGGTCAGTCCGGGCTAGAGTGAGACCCTATCTCGAAAAAAAAAAAAAAAAATCAAATGAAAACAAATGCTGGTGAGGATGTGGAGAAATAGAAACCCCCATTCACTGTTGGTTAATTGAGTTTTCTTGCCTAACTGCATTAGCTATCACCTTTATTAAAATGTGTCTTAGAAGTGGCAAGAGCAGACACCCTTGTCTTTCTTTTTTCTTTAAAAACTCATTTATTGAGATGTAAAAAGCTGTCCATGTTTAATGTATACAGCTTGAATTTGTAGATGAAGCTATTACTGTCATAAAGGCCATAGATGATGTGTCCATAATATCTTCAAAGTTTCCTCCTGCCCCTTCATTTTTATACTGTGTGTGTGTATTAAGAACACAGCATAAGGTCCATACTCTTAGTTAATTTTAAGTAGATAATATTGTTTTACATTTATGGTTGTTGTGACCAAATATCTGAAAAGAAGCAGCTTAAAGGAGATGGCTTTATTTTGGTTTACAGCTAAGAAGAGACGCAGTCTATTATTCTTGGGGAAGACATGGTTGCAGGAGCAGAAGATGGCTGGTCATACAGTATCCATAGCGAGGAAACAGGAAGAGGGAATAAGAAATAAAGACAGGACATAAAACTTTGAGGCCTGGTACCAGTGTCCCAGTTCCTTCAGTGAAGACCCACCTCCTTGATGTCTCACAATCTACTCAGATAGCATCACCAGTCGAAGACTACATATTCAACACATGGAAGCTGTATGGACATTTCACATTCAAGCCACAAGAAAGTGTGTCTAGCCATGGGCACTGTGTTGCACAGCTTTCTGTCATATAATAGAACTACCCGAGACAATCAGCTCATTAAAGAGAAAAAGATTTCTTTTCTCTCATAGTTCTACCGTTTCAGTCCACTGGCCTGTGATTTGAGACCTATGGAAAAGCATCAAAGTAAGAGAGAATGGGGGAACAAAACTGCTCACCTAAATAATAAAATAAAAAGAGAGTAAATGAAGACAGCAAAGAAGGAATCAAGGTTCAGTAATTTCTTTCAAGGGCATGCTGCCCCATGATCTAAATATCTCCTGCTGGAACTTAACTTTAAAATTTCCACACCCTCACATGGGCTATGAGGGACACTTAAGATCCAAACCATAGCAAGCACTAAGCTGGATTGCAGAGTTCTAGAATTTTGGTCCATTACATCTGAAACTCTGTATCATCTCCCATTTCCTCCCAAATCTGCTCACTAGCCCCTATCTCCCTTTAATCAGAAGAACAGTTGTAAGAATCATAATGAAGTTGATAATGATATACTTTCGTACAATCTGGATTCTTCAGTTTGACATACAGTAAATTATTTTTAGATCTGAAATTTCTTAATAATAATGTGCTATTTGCATTGCAGCTCTCTGTGAGATATATATATATATATACATACACATACACATACAGTCTCACATATGTTAAAAGAACTCTGATTCCCCCCCCCCAAAATCCTATGAGTAAAAAAGAATTTATTTTCTGACTCAGTGATTCTCAAGCAGGGGCTATTTTAGCCTCCTCCTTTTCTTTCTTTTCTTTGCCACTCAGAAACATTTTGCAATCCCCACAGACATACATATTTGTCAATCCTGGCACCTGGTGGCAAAAGGCCAGGGGCTGGTATGGGTGAGCAAATGCTACACTGAGAAATGCAGAAACCCTGTGTGGATTCCTGCTCCTGCCCTTTCCCACCCAAACAGAAAATATCCCTGCCATGTTATCCATAGGAGATGCTGAAGCAGGGAAACCATGTTTTCACTGAGTTAGGAGATTCCTCTACCCACAACTTAATTCTACTGTCTCCATTGCTCATTCTCAAAAGTTTAGTTGTCTTAGCGTATCTAACCATTCTTTTTTTATATTTTTCAAAATATAAATAAATAAATAAATAACATTGTGAAGCTATCTTGAGGGTTACAGGGATGCAACTAACAGAATATCTGGTTCCTAATTTATATCTGATCTCAAGATTCCACCTTATATCTAAATGCAAAATTATTTGGCATTCTGAGAAAGAACTGCAACCAGTAAGCACATCCTTGGACAATGACACCTGGACATTTTCTGCATACTGCCCAACAGGACACCTCTCACTACTTCACATTGAATGCTACTTTTCACAGTGAAATTCTGGTGCTGAATTCTTTGGAAAAGAAAAATGCAATCTTATTGTTCCAATTGCATCAAAGGCAGAACTGTGTGGGGGTGAGGACAGGAAAATACGACCCTTTGTAATCATAATGTGGGGAAAATGTTCAGCTTAATAACAGGTTACAAAATAGATTTCTTAATCTAAAAACGATAAAATCTCCTGAATAGAGGCAAGCTGATACCTCAGATAATGAACAAATAAGGCAATATTTATTCACACTGTGTGTGTAGGAAACATTCTAACATTAACCCTTTTTTGACTACAAATAGCCACTTTTACACTTTGATGATATAAGGATTCTTCCTCAATTGAACCAGAAGTGAAAAGTCAAATGCAAGGAGAAAACATATCATTATTCTGGAATATATCCAACCATAGCAGTCAAATTATGTACTGTTCACTGATAGGATTTCTCTAAAAAAAAAAAAAAAAATATGGAGCCAGAAAAGCTAAGTGTAAATAAAGAAATGTTATTATATTCCTTTAGCAACAATCACTGCTTCCCATGTGTATAAACACACACACATAGATACCTGTGTGTGCCTACAGATGGGTATGTATACTATTGATATTGTTTGAAACTGAAATATACTCCACTGCATCATATTTTCAATACTCGTTCTTCATCTGGGGACACTATTTTAGGAGACTGTGGAAACTTCAGCAAGTGAGACTATGTGGCAGAAATATTTCACAAGGGGTGGGCCTTTGAAGGTTATAAGCCTGGTGCAAAGTTCAGGTGTCTCTGATTCCTATTCTACTATGATGTGAACAGTCCTTGATACCATGAACTGAGTTGTTCAGTGTAACAGATGGTTCAAGTTTGAGGTATGAACAATTTGCTTCAACATGCAATCCCCACCACTGACACACATCACTGTAGCCAGAATTGAACTAATGCAGGTGCAGAACTATGAGCCATTTAAGTCTCTCTTCATAAATAGCCCGTCTCAGACACTTGGTTGTAGTAGCATGGAGCTAATAAGGTATATTTATATAAAAAGAATATACTCTCACATATTCTGTGTGATTCAGAAATATCAATGTAATGGAAAGATGCCCTGCCTGTCTTTCTTTAAGGATCTGATTAGGTGGTTTGCAATACACCGGTGTGCTATTTCCTCTTAGCCTCAATTTTCCTGATGATTCATCCATAATATGGCTATCTATCTGGAAATAGCTAAAATTAAGAGAACAATTTAGAAAGCCCACTGAGCTAAAGTTGCTCAGTGAAGACTGAAAGAAGACAGGGAGGTGGGTGACTCAGGAGATTCTTAATGGGATTTTAAACCCTCAATTTATGGGTGAAGAACTGTTCTAGTGGATACCATCAAAGTGCTTTTTTGGACAACTCATTACTTTACATTGAGGAAGGCAGAGAACAGCTATGGTATTTTAGGAGAGAGTCATTACCAGAACCAAACTTCTAGCTTAGGGTTCCTGCTGTTTAGAAACTCAGTTTCTAGGACCATCATCAGTGACACTGGAGCCAGCATAGCATTTTCTGTCATTTACTCACCCAAAAGCCTCCTGCAGAGCTGGAATATATCCTCATTTTAGTCATTCCTGATGACTGAAGAAGAATTTAAAAATCTTCCCAGAATGAGAAAGAGGGACACACTCCAAAAAAAAGTGATTAAAATGCCTAGAGAACATGTGTCCCAAAGAGATACCTCTGGGACCCCCCCTTCGGCTTATATACAGAAACTTACTAGGCAGAGAACCTGCAAGAATTTAAGTATTACTTCTGTGAGCTCTTTTCTTGAAGATGCCTCCACTTCCCATCATAGCATTTGAGGGCTCACAATAGCTTAGGTAGCCTTGACTTTCAAACACCTAGGAAACAAACACTGGAAAATCTTCCAAAAGGAAAAAAAAAAGCATAAAAATAAAGGTAAAAGTTTTCTATAATGTCATATTCAGTCTTCTTCTTTTAAGAATTTTTTAGAAAAGCTAGACATTTAGTTAAGATAATTCCAATTCACTCATGTTAATATGAGGACATATTCTCCTTAATTTATGATTATGAACCTTAAGTGGTCCCTGAGCAAGGATAGAAAATTTCTGTAAAGGTCTCAGAGAAGCTGTTGCCTTCCATATGGACATCCCTGCCTTAGGGACAACAGCATTTTTGTGGTGCTGGAGATCAAACTCAGGACCTTACGGATTCTAGGCAAGTACTCTGCCACTGAGTTACATTCAGAACCCAGAGTAATAACTTACTGAGACAAGAGATTATATTGCCTTATGCCTCTGATTAAGTCACAACTGTAGTTCTTTCTCAGGAACCAAACAGGGAGGAAATTCTAAAAAAGAAACCTAAAAATGAACCCTCTCAGAGTAACAAGGGGACACAATCACATGCTCACAGGGGTGGGACAACTATGGTCAAGCTAGATAAGGATTAAAAATGAAACACTGGATAACTCAATGAGGACAAGAAAATGTTTGGAACAAGGGTTTATTCGAAATAGGTTTACAAGGTATCAATTGAAAATGATAAGTGCTTTTAAGAAGTTTTGCTGCAGAGAGTCAAAGACATGTGGTGACAATAGTTGAGTGATAAGTTAGGCAAGGGGATGATTATTTTTTTAAATAATGATTCTTTTTTAATGTTTTATTTTTATTTATTTATTTGAGAGAGAGGGAGCAAGAGAGAGAATGGGCATGCCAGGGCATCCAGCCACTGCAAACAAACTCCAGATGCACATGCCACTTTGTGCATCTGGCTTACTTGGGTACTGGGGAACTGAACTTGGGTTGTTTTGCTTTGCAGGCAAGTGCCTTAACTGCTAAGCCATCTCTCCAGCATGGAAGATTTTTTTTAAGTTGGAGAAATAACAACATAGTTTTATGCTACTGAGAATGATCCAATAAAGAAAGTGTGTTGTATGTTAAAAAGATATCGGAGCAATTGGTTTGGATAAAACCCAAGAAGAAGAAAAGAGAGAGAGAGAGAGAGAGAGAGAGAGAGAGACCAAAAAGACTAGAAGCACTTCATTTAGAAAGGACTGTGGAACCCTGGCATATTTGTTGCCTCTACTGCAACCAACCTGATCCATGCTGTCTCCATCACTACCTAGAAGACCACCAAAACTACTAACAGGTATCTTTGCCTCTGCCCTTTATCCAAGGGCAATGTATTTTTAACTTAGTGTTCAAGGTGAGTCCTTTAAGATCTTCATCAGATCAGGTTACCCCTTGCTCTAAATGCTGCCTTGGACTCTCCTCATTGAAGGAAGTCATTGTCTTCCCAGAGTACACAAGCTGGTTCTCTCTCTCCTCTCTCTATCTCTTGACATTGCTAGGTGTCCCTGTGCCATAGGAACTTGGTCTACTTTACCTACTCCATAGACACTCATCACTCCACATATTCCCTTATTCAATATCCTTTTTTATTTTGTACATTTATTTGTGTATTAACTTCTTTTAAAAGCCCTCTCTATCCACTTACTCAAAATGCAATCTCAGCACACATTCTTATTCTTCTTGTGCTGTGATTTTTGTTTCCTACAGACACTGCCTTCAAAGGACAACACAGCTGTCTACTTTCTTTGTATTTTTTTCTAGTTTTTAGTATTGCTTCTTTCTCACTTAGCACATGAATCTCTTCAGAGTGATGTTCATTGGTATTTCTCAAACTCCGTAGATCAGTGCCTGTTATGTAGTAGCGAGTCAGATTTTTTGATGAATCAATGTATTTAACTAGTGCAATTTCCAAAGATTTATGAATGAGTCAACACAGCCTGTTTGTCCAAAGTAAATATATTACATTCTATAAATCACATCACAGATGTGTCTGCTAAGCTGCAACAAATTTATTGAAAAGCTAAAGGATATTTATATTGGACTCCTGTCATTCAATGTAAAGCACATCCATCAAATAATTGTTTATTATAACCACCTATGTGTTCATTAATTTAAACCTCAGAAAAATATTGTGAGATAGGCATTGCCATCCTCATTTAATGTTTAAAAGAAATAAAAAGAAAAATAATGGCTTACTCAAGTTCTTACTTTTCCACATTTTTAAAAGATGCTTCTTAGCCCTATCAAATGGAGAAATACCATACGTAGCATCAAATGCAGTATTTAAAATTGATTGAATTTATATTTTACATCTGTGTATTGCCATTATATCAAATTTAAACTACCTAAATACCTGTCTATACACACATATGTAAATATGTAAATATCTATCTACACATATATGTAAATGTATCAGATACTTACTGGATTAGGTGTGATGTTATAAACTATGCAAAGATAATCTTTCTCTATCCTTTCCCAAGCATGAAAACTGAAACATTCCACCTTACAAATGGGAAAGCTGAGGTCTTGAGAAGTTAAATAACTGGTCTCATATTAGCAGCTGGGTGAGTCACGATATAAGCCTAGAATGTATGTTTGCACATAACTACCTACTATAACATACCATTTCATTCCTCAATTAGTGACTAAGTTTGATTGACCTAACTGATGTATTTAAGGAGAAATGAAGTAGCTGAAACACTTCGCTTCATCTCTACAAACAGGTACTTGTTGATGAAAGCTATTGGCTAGTACTCGCTTGCAACTTAGAAGTTGAAAATCTTGGCAGGACTCCTCATTTCCTTTAAGTCCCGTGTCATTTGATAGTAGAGGGTATTGTGTCTTCAAACACATACTTCAGTGGCTCTGCAGATGGGACAATATCAATTCCTTAAGTCTGAAACCAGCCAAGCAATAGTACACGTTAAAAGATAGATTTTTTTTATAGCTACTTTCTTCTTTTAAGACATTGTATAAATGCTTTCACTGTTTAAAATGTTTTCTGTTCATTGTCATTGAGCTTATTACCTGAAAGTAACACCTAAATGAGGGAATATGTCTTGGATCATGGTTTCAGAGCTTTGTAATTCTCTGAAGGAGGAGAAGGCATACACCAGGAGCAACTGTCTGTGAACATAAGTTGGTAGCTGCTCACTTGGTAACAGACCAGATAGAACAGGATTGGTGATAACCTTCAAAACCCCATTACTTCTATCATGTAGGCTTCATTCTTAAATGTTCCACTATCACCCCAAAATAGCACTACCAGCTAGGGAACAAGCTGTCAAAACAGGAACCTATGGGGGTCACTTCAGAGTCAAACTACAACAGCCATCCTTACACTTAATGTATCTACCTTATTATGCATGAAGAGCATCCTAACTACAATTTCAAGCCCAAGTCACATTGTAGATAGGTCCATACTGAGAGATGGGCATCTGAGGAAGCAATCTCCCAGTCCAAGAGCTCATGTCAGTATACTCCAGAAGTCTCCTCAAGCTTTAGGCTGGCCAGAATTAAAGAATGAAGCTTCTTGGGTCTTCACAGAAAGACACTGTTTCTCATGGCTTATCTTTGTTGACAAGTTACTAGCACTAATAAAAACAAAGAAGAGAGGAAAATAACATTGTGTGTGTGTGTGTGTGTGTGTATGTGTGTGTGTGTGTATGTGTATTGAAGTCAGGTCCCCACAAAATAATTTTTCATTGTCTTATTCTTAAGAGATCAAAATATTTTATTTTAGGAGATCAAAACAGTACATGTTACCATGCCCATGTGCCCATTGCATCAATTCCTGACATGAGCCTTCTACATTCATCCAGATTTATATGTAAGGATAACAGCCAGAGAATTCTCTTTCATTTAAAATACTGAAAATATAAGAAGGTTGGATAAGACTGTGCAATTTAATTACTAGTCTAAATCTAGTACAAATCCATTTCCTAAAATAATTATCAGAATGATTTCTGAACACTGTCTGATTTTTATTGTTCTTCTCTACTAAATCCCCATTAGACCCATCTTGATTTCTTTTAAACAGGGTCCATTTATACACTTAGCCATTTAACAAACAGTTATTGAATATCTATGATATGTCAGAAACTGTGCTAGGCATTGGGATAGAGAGGAATTAGACACAATTTCTACCCTAAAGACATGCATAGTCTCATAAGAAAGCAGTTGCCTTATAGACACTGAAGTATAATTAGATCAGCACAATGACAGACTTATACAAGGTGCTGCCTGGTCATATTGTTGTAAACCAAATAATTTCTTCTGTATATGAAAGCAAATCAGAAGTAGAAACTATCACACTGCTGTGTACAAAACTGTTTTCCATGGAATTTAGTATATATACCTAATACCATGCTAATGACAATTAGAAAAGAATAAAAACACAAAAAATAAAATTATTTCAAAAATTGCATTGGTTTGTTTGATTGTCTTAACCATGCTTTCAAACATAACATTTGACATATGTGATTTATTTACTTTTTCTTACTTCAATTTTTGGGAGATGGGGGTTTCAGATTGGACCTAGGGCTTTGTGTTTTCTGCCAAATATGTATTTTACCACTGATATCCCTTTCCTTATTCACTATTCAATCAAGTTTGCATCTCATATTCATATCAATCTCAACAAATCCTTTCCATAGGCCTTTCCTATCACTGCTGTTTATTTTCTTATTCATGTTTGCTTTTATTTCTTCAGAATGTAGGATTATATCAGACTGTCTGCTGTTTAAGTTATACATTCTTTTCTTCCTTTCCCTGCCATGGACTTGCAAACAAGTCAAAGCCTAAACCTGCAGGGTAGCAGGCAGTTGCCAATTCCATTCTACTTTAGCAATGGCACCTTTGAGTACCCCAACACAATTAGACCAGAGTGGAAGGACCAAGGTGAGGCTTGTTTGTTTTGTTTTGTATGTTTTTTTTTTGTTTGTTTGTTTTAGACAAGGTCTTGTGTGACACAGTCTATCCTCAAACTTGTTCTGTAGCTGAAGATGACCTTCAACTCTAGATAATCATGCCTCCACTTCCCAAATGCTGAGAATACAGCTATGTGCCACCATAGTTGTTTTCCTTCTGCTCTTCTGGACATAGCATAAGTTATATCACCAGGAATATAAATTCCTAACCTTGTCCATTTTATGTACAGAGCTTTTTGAATAACCTTGTCCATTTTATGTACAGAGCTTTTTGAATAAGGTGGATAGGAAAGAGTAAAATTTCAAATCATGAAAAGTTCTTTCCTTTCCTGGAGCTTTCATTAATCTTCTTAGCTTGTCTTTAAATATCCATGGTCAGGGTTTGGGTCTATGAGGCTTTGTGTCATTAAGTGGAACCTTACCATTCCCCATATACTGTGAAGGAGAGGGAAGAAATGGAAAACAAGATAGGAGAGGTCAAAGAAAGTGGTAGGTAAGGAGCCTGGGAGAAAGACAGTCATGGAATGTGAGCATTGGTAGGTTCCATGTAGGATTTTTAATTTTTTTAATTAATTAATAAATATGTGTTCTGTGTGTGTGAATGTGTATGTGCATGTCACATTGTGCATGTTAAAGTCACAATAAAATCTTGAGGTATCTGTGCTCCACTGTCTGTGAGACAGGATCACTTGCCACTACAAATGAGTCTGGCCCACAAGGTTTGGATTCTCCTAGCTCCACCTACCGTTGTCATAAATGTCGTAGAATCACAGAGACATATGCCACCTTGCAAAGGGCTTTTCTTGAATGCTGGGGAATTGAACCTGTGCTGGCAGCCTTTGAAGAAAAGGCATTTAATCACTGACTCACCTCCCCATACTAATCATATAGGATTTTAAAGTAGAAAGTTGCTATCAACACACGCTTTGCAGTTTGGGCCATATTGTAGTGTAACTGCTCAGTACCTGTAAGCCTTTCATGAAATTCTGCTTCATAAAACAACTAGCATTTATTGCTGTTTAGGAACACAAAAGAAAAGTGATCTCTGGTACACATTAGGGTCATCATAGGGTGAAGAAGAGACCAACCCCCCCCCCCAGCAGAAATGGGGAACAGGAGAGACCACAACTTCAATAAATGACAAGAAACAAAATCAAGCACCAACTAATAGAACAAAAGGAATCCCCTGAGAATCACTGGACTTAGACTGTGTGTGTGTGGTGTGAATGCAGGTGTGCTCACATGTGTGAGTTTAGGTGTGTTGGAGAACAGAGTAAATGGTGGGTTTCTCATGACATAAAATGGTGTTTGCAATATTTTAACTTAAAAATATGCACAAGTAAAGGAACCCATAATTCTAAAGGACTGTACCTATCTGTGGAGAATAATGCTTGGTTTCCACAGTGAACATGTTTCAGACAGAAGGCAGTATTACACTTGCATGAAGAGGTTGCTTTTTGTGTCTGCTGTATAGATGGCATGGCTCAGATGGCTTGAGTCTTTACTGTTGCAACTAAACTGGCAAAGATTAGTATGATGACTATACAAGTCACTGTACTTAGCAGGGTTGTTGCAAGCCAGATAATTCTTCTGCAAATGAAGGTGTGTGCACTCACACTGGGTCTAAACCTGCTCACTATAGGATGAGTGATTCTAGGCATACAGGCCCCACCCATTCATCTTATCCTTCCGTCCCAGGTTCTTTCATCAAGTGTGCATATCAGTAGTTGTGTATCACAGTGATAAATTAATGTATGATGTGTGGATCACCTAATGGATAGATAGATGGATAAAGAGATAGGGTACCCTTTGATAAATATACTATTTCTCTAGAAAAGACAGTACATTTAATTATAGTGTTTTTAATTTTTTTGTCCTGGCATAAAGAATAAAATGCATACATATAAAAGGAGATGAAACTGAAAAGTTACTGCTTAGAGCCACCTTCATCTGTAATAATGAAACATATCTCCTGGAAGCATTTAGTAGTTAATCAGAAAGGAGAATAGGAAGGAGATTGTAGATAGATAATTGACAGCCTCTTTGCACAAGGAAGAAAATAATATTAGAAACTTTAGAGTAAGTTAGATAATTTTTGTGGAAGACTGCCTGCATTCAAGTGGCATATGTAAGTCGGATTACATGTGTATTTCGAACTTTGTTCTGAGAACAGATAGGATTAACTCTATACTTCATAAGGTCCAGTGAAAAATGAAAATGCAGAGCCCTTTTCATTAACTGTTTCAATAACTGTTCAGAATTTGAATAAGGTGGCTGCAGGTCTCCAAGCCAATATAAGTCCTTTAAATTTTGGGACCCAAGGAACATGCAGTTATCATTCCATGATATCAGCCTTACATAATTATTCCTTTTCATACAATCAGGTTTTCTTGGACTGGGTGTGGGATTTAGACAATATCTGACTGTATCTCAAGCTGGCCTGGAACTCACTATGTGGTACAAGCTACTCTTGAACTTGCAGTGCTTCTGCCTCAACTTCCCTAGTCCTGGGATTACAGACATGTAAAACCATGCCATGCTACTGGCTTGAGATAAAATAGCTTGCTTATGAATAGCTATGGTTGACTAACATGAGTTCTTTCACTAATGGTACAAAATGTTAAGCATCTTATTTCATCTCCCATACACTCAATGTTTTTAAACTTAAATCCTTATGATTTCATTTAGATTTAAGCACAAGGTAATTTCTTGGAATCTAATAAATGTTTGGTTAATGTTTAACAGCATAAAATGTCCACTCTCTTTAATATTTAACAAAATAAAACTTATGTCAAAGTTTGTTTAGTGGCAAATGACTAGGCAAGAGTAAAATTTACTATGTCATGTATGCTAACATTTAAAGTTTTAATGATATCTGGTAGTGTTTGAGTGAAAAAATAGACACATACACACACACACACACACACACACACAGAGTCTAAAAATCTTTTCTCAGTTAAATAAAGGTTAAATATTGTACTGTATAGTAAGTTCCAGAGATGAGGTGAATACATGTCTGTCTGGCCTTTCTTTTTATTTAATTTCTTTTTATTAACTAATTTTGTATTCAGCAAATACAGTCAGTTTGGTACCATTATTAGGCTCATCCGTGGCCTAACCCCTCCCCATTGGCCCTTCCTTGTTGAGGTATATGGGTCGTGCATTGTGGAGTTAGCCCACAGTTATGGGTAAGATAAATGTCTCTGCATATCATGACCCAACATGTGGCTCTGACATTCTTTCCACCCCCTCTTCCGCAAAATTTCCTTGAGCCATGTTGGGTTCATTTTTGGTCTGCTTCAGTGATAAGGTGTTGGGGGCCTCTGAGGCTCTGCTCTCTGATTTGGAAGGAGCTGATTTTTCTCTGTCTTGTTGGTCTCCTTCCCCCTTGTGCTGGTATCCGGTTCATCAGGAAAACAGCACCCTTGCTATTTTCGCCAATTTTTCTTAGTATCAGCTAGGGCCCTTTTGAGGTATGATGGGGTGGCTCTTTCCTTAGGATCTACATCTATCTGAAAAAGAGAAGCAGATTCTCCAACAAAGAGTAAGTTAGCACCAGGACAAATGAGATAACCTTTTTTTTTTTTTTTAAGAGAATTTAATAGGTATAGGCCCTCTTGTAGCCCATGATTGATGGTAGCTTGATATTGGAGAGTGGTCTTATGTTTGGATATGGTTCTGACTTGTTTCTCAGCTCCAGCTATGGGTCTCATACAACTGAGGGGATCAGTTAGCTGAATCAAGAGCAGTTGGTTCCACACCATGGCTGTGTGCCACTATTACCCTTGTGTGGACATCACAACAGGTTATTTGCTGCTAAGTAGGTTAGACCATGAGTTGCTTAGACAGATATTGGTCATTTTCCCCCAGTTGCCCATATAGCACCTTCTGGCACTAGACATGCTGACTGTCTGGGAACTGACTGTCTTCTAGCTTTCAACCATGCCACTCCATTTTACATGTCAACTGCATATGGTGACTTCAGCAGTAGGGTCTTACCACTAACCTTTTATGGGTCATCAAGTACTGTGACAGAAATCTGTCATTCGTTTAGGAAACCTTGTAGGTCTCTTTGATCAAAAGCTCTTTGTGGATGATAGCCCCATGCTGGTACTGGGAGTTGCAGGTCAGTGTCCACTAAGAAGATGAGGAAAAAGATAACTAATATACAAGAGTTAGAGAGAAGAGAGAGAGAGAGGGAGAGGGCGAGGGAAGATGTAGAAGATTAAGGTTAGCCTTGATCCTTCCCTATCCAGTGTCTTGTGGTTCAGGTGTTCCCTGTAAGGGCCTGGTGAAGGTTCAGCCATTTGGTCGGCCTTTTAGGAAGTAGATTTTTTTTTTTTTTTTTGGCATGGTAAATGATCTGTTTACTTTTTTTTAAATTTAATTTATTAGTTTTCTTTTCAGTAAATACAGGTAGTTTGGTACCATTGTTTAGGCTCATCTGTGATCTACCCCCTCCCATTGGACCTTCCTTGTTGATGTAAATGGTTCGTGCATTGTGGAGTTAGCCCCCAGTTATTGGTATGATAAATGTCTCTGCAAGTCATGACCCAACATGTGACTCTGACATTCTTTCCACCCCCTCTTCTGCAAAATTTCCCTGAGCCATGTTGGGTTCATTTTTGGTCTGCTTCAGTGCTGAGGTATTGGGGGCCTCTGAGGCTCTGGCTCTCTGATTTGGTAGGAGTTGATTTTTCTCTGCGTTGGTCTCCTTCCCCTTTGTGCTGGTATCTGATTCACAGGAAAACATCATCCTTGCTTGTTTCGCTTGTCCTTAGTTTCAGTTGGGCCCCTTTTGAGGTATGTTGGGGAAGCTCTCTCCTTAGGATCTGCATCTATCTGTAAAAGAGAAGCAGATTTTCCAACAGAGAGTAAGTTAGACCCGGAAAATTGAGATAACACTTACTTTTTTGATAGACAGTTTAATAGGTGTAGGCCCTCTTATGCCCTGTGATTGATGGTAGCTTGATATTATAGAGTGGTCTTGTGTTTGGGTATGGTTCTGACTTGTTTCTCAGCTCCAGCTATGGGTCTAGTACCACTGAGTGGATCAGTTAGCCAAATCAAGAGTAGTTGGTTCCTCACCATGGCTGTGTGCCACTATTGCACTTGTGTGGGCATCATATCAGGTTATTTGTTGCTAATTAGGTTAGACAATGAGTTGCTTGGACAGATCTTGGTCGTTTCCCCCAGTTGCCTATGTAGCACCTTCTGGCACTAGATACGCTGACTGTCTGGGGACTGACTCTTTCCTGGCTTCCAGCCATGTCATTCCATTTTACGTGTCAGCTGCATATGGAGTCTTCAGCAATAGGGTCTTACCACTGGCCTTTGGTGGGTCATCAAGTACTCTGACAGAAGTCTGTCATTGTTTTGGGAAACCTTGTAGGTTTCTCTGATCAAAAGCTCATTGTGGATGGTAGGCCCAAGCTGGAAGTAGAAGTAGAATTTTATGGGCCCATTGCTGTTTGGGTCTAGATTTGTGTTTTCCACCCCTTCAATGCTCTCCCCTCCCTCCCCATTCATCCTAGTTTCTAATCCATGAGATGCTTGTTGGATATGTAAGGTATCTTGGGTAGATTCAGGTTAGGTGCTGTAGATGAGTGAGACTATGTGGCAATTTTTTTTTTTTTTCCTGTGATTGGGTAAGTGCACTGAGAATTATCTGTTCTAGGTTCAACCAGTTTTCCTCAAATTTCATTGTGTCATTTTTTCTTGCTGCTGTATAGAATTCCATTGTGTAGATATACCACATCTTAGTTATCCATTCTTCTGCTGATGGACATCTGAGTTGACTCCAGCTCTTAGCTATTATGAATTGAGCTGCTACAAACATGGTTGAGCAAATCTTTCTGGCCTGTGGTTTGAAGGTTTTAGGGTAGATGCCCAATAAGGGAATAACTGGATCTGTTGGTATCTCTATAGTCAGCTTTTTCAGGAGTCTCCATATTGCTTTCCAAAGTGGTTGTGCCATCCTACATACCCACCATCAGTGGATGAGTGTTTCTACTTCTCCACATCCTCGCCAGTATTTATTTTCATTTGATTTTTTGATGTTTTCTATCCTTATTGGGGTAAGGAAGAATCTCATAGTTGTTTTAATTTGCATTTCTCTGATGATTAGGGATGATGAACATTGTCTTATGTGTGTGTTTGCCATTTGTATTTCTTCCTCTGTGAACTGCCTGTTCAGCTCTTTGCCCCACTTTGTAAGTGGGGTGTTTGACTTCCTAGTGTTTAGATTTTTGAGTTCTTTGTAGAATCTAGAGATTAGGCCTCTATCAGTTGGATAACCCCCAAACATTTTCTCCCATTCTGTGGGTAATCTATTAGTTTTGCTTATTGTATGCTTGTCTGTAAAGAAACTCTTGTTTCATTTGATCTCATTGGTTGAGTGACTGTTTAAGATCATGAGCTACTGGGGTTTTGTACAGGAAGTCTTTTTCAATTCCTATATCATGGAAAGTACTTCCTAAATTTTCTTCCAGTAGTATTCAAGTTTCTGGTCCTATGTTGAGGTCTTTGATTCATTTGGATTTGAGTGAAGTGCATGGTAAAATATGGGGATCAAGTTTCAGTTTCCTGCATGTGGTTATTCAGTGCCATTTGTTGAAGATGCTGTCTTTTTTCTAGCCAACATTGTTCAGGCCTTTGTCAAATATCAAGTAGTTATAGTTGCTTGGCCCAAAGTCCAGGTCCTCAAGTCTATTCCATTGGTCTGGTCTATACTCCTGTTTTTGTGCCAGTACCATTCTGTTTTTATTACTATGGCTTTATAATAAAGCTTTAGATCAGGTATCATGATGCCTCCAGAGGTATTTCTTTTGCTGAGGATATGTTTGGCTATGCGAGGCCTTCTGCCTTTCCATATGAAATTTGAGATCTTTTTTTTTTTTTATCTCTTTGAATAACACTGTAGGGATTTTAATTGGAATTGCATTAAATATGTATATTGCCTTTGGTAGGATTGTCATCTTCACAATGTTAATTCTGCCTATCCAGGAGCATGGGAGGTCTTTCCATTTTCTCAAGTCCTCCTCAATTTCTTTTTTGAGTGTTTTTATGTTTTTGTTGTATACATCTTTCACTTCCTTGGTTAATGTTATTCCAAGGTATTTTGTTGTTGTTGTTGCTATTGAAAATGGGACTATGTCCCTTATTTCTATCTCTGTATCTTTGTCATTTGCATATAGAAAGGCCACTGATTTTTGTGCATTGATTTTGTATCCTGCTACTTTGCTATATGAGTTAATCACCTTCAGGAGTTTTGGGATGGAATCTCTCGGGTGTCTTACATGTACAATCATGTCATCAGTGAATAGAGCTAACTTAACTTCTTCCTTACCAAATTATAACCCTTTTATTTCCTTCACCTGTCTTATTGCTTGAGCTAGGACTTCCAGTACTATATTGAGAAGCAGAAGTGAGAATGAACAACCCTGTCTTGTTCCTGATCTTAATGGGAATTCCTCCAGTCTCTCTCCATTAAGAATTATTTGGGTCTTTGGAGCTTTGTATATTGCCTTTATTATGTTAAGATATGCACTAACTATGCCAATTCTCTCTAATGTTTTGATCATGAAGTGATGTTGTATCTTGTCAAAGGCCTTCTCTGCATCTATCAAAATGATCATGTGGTTTTTATGTTTAACCTTGTTTATGTGGTGTATTATATTGACAGATTTCCATATGTTGAAACACCCCTGTGTTCCTGGGATGAACCCTACTTGGTCAAGGTGAATAATGCTTTTGATGTGTTGTTGGAGTCGTTTTGCGAGGATTTTGCTTAGGATCTTTGCATCTAAGTTCATCAGGGAAATAGTCCAGTAGTTTTCTTTTCTGTGGCATCTCTGCCTGATTTTAGAATTAGGGTGATACTAGCTTCATAAAAGGAGTTGGGTAACTTTCCCTGTTCTCCAATTGTGTGGCATAGTTTGAGGAAGATTGGTTTGAGTTCTTCAATGAAGGTTTGATAGAATTCAGCTGAGAAGCCATCTGGTCCTGGACTCTTCTTTTGGAAGAGGTTTTGTTATTACTTTTTCAATCTCCATGAATGTGATGGGTTCATTGAGGTGATTAATCTGCTCTGAGTTTAGCTTTGATAGATGGTAGCTTCCAGGAATTTATCCATCCCCTCCATATAATCCAGTTTTGTGGAGTAGAGGTTTTTGAAATAAGTCCTGATGATTCTCCCAATTTCACTTATGTCTGTTGTGATCTCTCCTTTTTCATTTTGAATTTTGTTAATTTGAAGCTTGTCCTTTTTTTGCTTGATCAAATTGGCCAGGGGTTTGTCAATCTTGTTTATTTTTTCAAAGAACCAGCTCTTTGTTTTGTCAATTGTCTTAATTGTTTCCTTGTTTTTCAGTTCATTAATTTCTGCTCTGATTTTAATTATTTCTTGTCTTCTGGAGCTCTTTGGGTTGGATTTTTCTTGTTTTTCCAGTGTCTTTAGGTGGATGGTTAGGTTATTGATTTGGGATCTTTCTGTATTTTTTATGAAGGCATTGAGTGTTATGAGTTTTCCCCTGAGAACCACCTTCATTGTGTCCCACAACTTTTGGTATGATGAGTTCTCATTGTCCTTCAATTCTAGAAATTTTGCAATTTCATTTCTTATTTCATCCACTATTCATTTATTGTTTAAAAGTGTGCTCTTCAGTTTCCAGGTGCTGTTGAGATTCTTGGTGGGTCTTTTGTTGTTGATTTCTAGCAATATAGCATTGTGATCTGATATCATACAGGAAATTATGTCAATCTTCCTAAATATGTGGAGGCAGTCTTTGTGACCCAGTATATGGTCCATTTTAGAGAATGTTCCATGGGCTACTGAGGAGAATGTGTAGTCTGTGGATTTGGGATGGAAAGTTCTGTAGATGCCCGTTAGGTCTAAGTGATCTATGGTTTTGTTGAGCTCTCTTACTTCCCTGTTGAGTTTCTGTTTGGATGATCTGTCTATTACTGATTATGGTGCATTGAAGTCCCCAGCTATGATGGTGTTGGTGGTTATTTCTGCTTTATTGTCAAGTAGGTTTTGTTTTATGAACTGTGGTGCCCCTGTGTTTGGTGCATACAGATTTATGATTGTAATATCCTCTTGATTGATCATTCCCTTGATAAGTAGGAAGTAGCCTTCTTTGTCTTTTTTGATTATTTTTGGTTTGAAGTCTATTTTATCTGATAACAATATCTATGCCTGCTTGCTTCTTATTCCCATTTGCTTGGAATATTGTTTTCCACCCTTTCACCCTGAGGAGGTGTCTGTCTTTAATGGTGAAGTGGGTTTCTTGAAGGCAACAAATTGAGGGGTCTCATTTTTTGATCCATCCTGTTAGCTTGTGTCTCTTGATGAGTGAATTAAGGCCATTAATATTTAGAGTAATGACTGTGAGATTGGATTTGATCCCTGCCATTGTGATGGAAGATGTGTGTTGGTGTTTTCATGGACTTTGAAGTTTTTTGTGCCTACTCTGAGTTTGGTTATTGTGATCTGCTTCTTATAGGCATTTGAGTTTGATTATTTGTTTCTTCTCTCTGGCGAATTTCCTGAAATACTCTCTGTAGGTTTGGCTTTCTGTTCATATAGTTGTAAAGCTGAGTTTTGTCATGGTAAGTTTGTCTTTCACCATCTGTTATGAGGGATGTGTTTGCTGGGTAGAGTAGCTTGGGTTGGAATTCATAGGTTCTTAGACTTTGCGGTGTTTCCTTCCAGGCCCTTCTAGCTTTCAGGGTTTCCATTGAGAAGTCTGAAGTAATTCTGATGAGGTTACCTTTGAAAGTGGTGTTCTGTTTTTCCCTAGCTGCTTTTGGGATTTTCTCTTTGGTGTCAATGCTTAGAGTCTTAATGATAATATGTCTTGGAGAGTTTCTCCTTTGGTCTAGTCTGTTTGGAGTTCTGTTGGCTTCTTGTATCTTTATGGGCCTTTCTTTTAAGAGACTAGGCAAGTTTTCTTAAATTATTTTGTTAAATAAGTTCTCTGGTCCCATAGAGACCATGGTTTCCTCAGATCTCCAGTGACCAGTGAATACAGACAGTGTTCTCGCTGACATGTGCTACTGCATTTTTCTTTGGTGTCCTTTGAAGCAATTAGTGTTTCACTTTGCATGAATTAATTTGATTTTTTTCTGAGTCCTTTCAAATCAGTTCTGAAAAATTATCTGTGTTTTTGGAGCACTTCTTAAGAGCTGAATACTTGTTTTCATCTCCTGCTTTTATTTAGTCATTCCCACACGCATTTTCCCTTTGGTGCTTTCTGTAGAGTTGGGATGGAAAGTTATGCACATGTCCATTAGATCTAGTTGATCTACAGTATTGTTGAGCTTTATTATTTCCCTGTTGATTTTCTGCTTGGATATGTGTATTGATGATAGTTTAGTATTGAGGTCTCTGACTATGATGGTTGGTATTTATTACTGTTTGGTTGTCAAGTATATTTTGTTTTATAAACTATGGTGCACCTGTGTCTGGCACATATAGATGAATGGAATTTTGTGGATGAAGTTATGTTGTTAGGAACCACAGGCTGAGACATCATGATCAGAGGCATTCCCTGCCCTCCAAAATAACTGACTACTGCTCCCATAATGCATAAAATGCAACCCCATGGGGAATATCTGCAACTCTACTGAGGAGTGGTCCCAATGGAATGGGGGCAGGGACGAGGGAAGGGATACAACACATGACATATCCATACAAAACATCTCGTTAATCATAATAATAAACATAAAAAACTTCAGGGACTTAAGAGATGGTGTTGCAGTGAGGTTCATATTGCTTGTAGAAATCACCCAACCATAAGCTGCTTGTGGAAAAAAAAAAAAAAAGAGGTTTATTTTGGCTTACGTGCTCGAGGAGGAAGCTCCATGATGGCATGAGTAGAGGGTGGACATCACTCCCTGGCTCACATCAGGTGGACAACAGGAAGAGGAGAGTGTGCCAAACACTAGCAAAGGGGAGCTGGCTATGACATCCATAGCCTGCCCCCAACAATACACTGCCTCCAGGAGGTATTAATTCCCAAATCTCCATCAGCTATGAACTTAGCATTCATGACACCCAAGTTTACTGGTGACACCTGAATCAAACCACTATATTCCACCCCTGGCCCCCATAAACTGAGTACCATACATGATGTAAAATGCAAGGCATTCATCCAACTTTAAAAGCCCTCATAGTTTTTATCAATTCCAATGGTATTCATATGCCCCATAGTCTAAGATATTTTAACTGAGCCATAATACCAAAAAATAACCTTAAAAAACCACAATGGCACAAAATAACCACTAACACTGCAAAAGATGGCATTGTACATAGCAAAGAAATACTCAAGCAATGCATGATATAAACAGGGCAAACACCAAACTGTGGCTCCAAGTCCAACAAACCTAGCCAGTGACAAGTCTCTGGAGTTTTAATTCCTCCCTTCCAATGAGGCTACTAAAAGTCCTGGAAAACTTCATCAGAGTCTGGCAACTTTCCTTAGTAGCTGTGGTCCTAGCATGTCCACTAGGTCTCCACTGCATTCCATGGTTTACCATCATGGCTCCATTTGGTCTCCATGCAGGATCCAGCAAACCTGTTTCACACTGCCCATAGTTGTTTCCAAAACACAAAACTATGTTGCAAACTCAATGACTCTCTCTTTCCTGCATTTCTTACACTCCATAATACCAGGTAGAATGCCAATTTGTTAATCTAGGGAGGAATAAATCAGACTTTGAAGAAGAGGGCATTCATTGATCACTTAGGCCCCTTCAAGAGTCCACATTCTTTCGATTGCCTCAAAGCAGTTCAGCTGGCCCAATCTCAGTGGTTGTAATCTCTCAATTGCAGCTGAACACGTAGCAGTTTCAGCCTAAACATTTTTTTCTATGTCATATGCCTCTACTCACATCAGTCTGTTTCTACATACTGCAGCCTGCACAAGTTCTCAGGACATGGGCATAACAGCAAGTCTTTCACATAAACTGCCTCTAGCCCAGTCCAGACAAAGCTCTTTTTCATCCTCAAAAGCCAAACCTTATAGTCCATCATTCTTACTGCATTCCAGTCTTTCAACTCTGTCCAGAATAGTCCATCAAGCTGAACTTACAGCACTGCAAGTTGTCTCTTAGTCCAAGGTTTCATATCCTTCCACATTCCTCTTGAAAATCAGGTCCAAAGGGACAAAACCATACAGTCAGGTATCTATCAGCAATCATACTCCTCAGTACCACTTTACTGTTGAAGTCAGGTTTACATTTTTGGTGAATATCACCCAACCAAGAGCAGCTTGTGGGTAAAATGAGGTTTATTTTGGCTTGCAGGCTCAAAGGGAAAGCTTCATGATGGCAGCAAAAATGATGGCATAAAATGATGGCAGAGGTGGACATGAGCCCCTGGCCAACCTGAAACAAACCACCACAGATGGATTAGCAGTTAAGTGCTTACCTTCAAAGCCTAAGGGCCCAGGTTCAATTCCCCAGTACCCACATAAGCCATATGCACATAGTGTGGTGTATGTGTCTGGATTTATTAGCAATGGCTATAAGACCTGGCATACCAATTCTTTCTCTTTCTCTCCCAAAAATAAATAAAAAGGTGCTGGTGAAAGGGCTTAGTGGATAAGGTGTTTGCCTGTGAAACCTAAGGACTCTGGTTCGGTTAACCAGTACTCATGTAAGCCATATGCACAAAGGAGCACATGTGTCTAGAGTTCTTTTGCAATGGCTAAGGGCCTTGGCACACCCACTCTCTATTTTTCTCTATCTGCCTCTTTCTCTCTTTCTCTCTCTCAAATAAATAAATAAATAAAACATTTAAAAATAAATAAATAAAAATAACTCAGAAAAGCAGGCAGGCTTAACAGTGCCAGTCTGTATGTAACTCCTTTCTGAAGACTCTTCATGCATAATTACCAAATTATTTTCTAGAAACATTTTCTAAGTTACACTTCTTGCAGCAATGACTGAAGTTTCTGTAAAATGAGTCTGTGAAAACATTTCATCTAATCATCTAGAGATATACCCTTCACAGGACTATGTTCTCACATCATTGCAATGTTACAGGTGCTGTATAATTCATCATAACCATTGTATTAAAGTAGAATCCTCAGATATGGCCTGATTTCTACACCTTCCTAGCAGCCAGGAATTAAGTGTTCCAATCTCCCATTCCTGAGAGCCTGGGACAACCAGTTCTTGGAGATTGATTTGATGTTGTCCTTATGACCTAAGCACACAACTCATGTGAGAAGGCACTTCTGTTTTGATAAGTGTCCCTAGAGAATGATGGACAGAAGTGAGTTCATTAGAGAATGCCAGGCCAGGTTGATTGGAAATTCCCCTCAGCTATCAATCAAGAGGAAGTCAAAGCTGGAAGCTATAAAAGAAGATGACTCAAGAAGCTGAGGGCAGTTGCTGGCTGACCTTTCCTGGGTGCCCTGATCATAAGATGAAGGGGGAGAGCAGGTTTCGGTCTGGAATGTGGCCACTGGAAAGCCTGGCTCCTGTTCAAAGCTTTTGCTTCTCAGCTCTAGCCATTGCTGCCACAGGAGATGGTTTGAAGATTTAAGATTCAAACTCATCTCTAAGAGACTGGGCAAATGGCTTAGCAGTTGAAGGCACATACTTGCACAGCATCCTGGCCCAGATTCAACACCCCAGCACCCATACATAGACAGATACAATAAGTGGTGCAAGTATCTGGTCTTTGTGCCAGCAAGAGACCCTGATTTGGCTATACAGATACATATGCATGTATGTACATGCAAATAAGTAAATAAATATATATGTTGTAAATCTAATCTTGAAAGAAGACAGATATTGGGGGTTTGTAGATGAAGTTATTTTTAAAATATTGAATAAACTTTTTAAAAAGCAATTTGTTTGCATTTCTGTGACTTATTTAATTTAGCATAATGTTTTTAGGTCAATATATATTGCCAACATAATAGGGTTTCTTTCTTTTTAAAAAGTAAATAGCCAGGCATGGCAAGGAATGCTTTTAATTCCAGCACTTGGATGACAGAGGTAGGTGGATCATCGTGAGTTTGAGACCACCCTGAGGCAACATAGTGAATTATAGGTCAGCCTGTGCCACAGCAAGACCTTGCCTTGAAAAACAAAACAAATAATAATAATAATAATAATATTTCATTGTGTGTTTATACCATAATTTCTTTTTTTTAAATTTTTTATTTATTAATTTGAGAGCAACAGACAGAGAAGGAGAGAGAGAGAGAATGGGCACGCCAGGGCCTCCAGCCACTGCAAATGAACTCCAGATGTGTGCGCCCCCTTGTGCATCTGGCTTACATGGGTCCTGGGGAATTGAGCCTTGAACCAGGGTCCTTA
Source organism: Jaculus jaculus (assembly GCF_020740685.1). Lineage (NCBI taxonomy): Eukaryota > Metazoa > Chordata > Mammalia > Rodentia > Dipodidae > Jaculus > Jaculus jaculus. Next base: position 142,558,361 of record NC_059103.1, read on the forward strand.
GGCTTCACAGGCAAACGCTTAACCACTAAGCCATCTCTCCAGCTCTCTATACCACAATTTCTTGATCCACTCATCCAACAATGGACATTTGGGATGGGTTTTGGCTTCAATTTGAAATGTCCCTCATCGATCATGAGATTGAAGGCTCAATCCTCAGCTGATGGCACTGTTTGGGAAGGTTATGGTACCTTTAAGAGATGGAGCCTGACTGGAGAAAACGGATTACTGGAGACAGGCCTTGAGGTTTTCTTTTCTGCTCTAAACTTCCTGATTGTTGCCATTATGGGACCAGCTGCCTCATGCTCCTGACACCACACCGTCCCTGCAACCCTCCTTACACTCTGAGCCAAAAATTAGCCCTTTCTTCCTTAAGTTCCTTTAGCCATGTATTTGGTCACCATAAAGAGAAAAGTAACAATACGGGTTGTTTCTACTTCTTGACTGTTGTGAAGAATGTTGCAATAAACATGGGAATGCAGATTTGTCATCCAGGCCCATATTTCAATTCTTTTGGTTATGGAGATAACATATGTTTTCCAAAGAAAATTGTTTTATTACATGATAATAATTTTTGGTATCTCTGAAGAAGTCTTCATACTGTTTCCTATAGTCACATCTATGGTCTAGTTATGGCCACAAGATTGTGACTCAGAGTAATATGAGAGCTGAAATTTAATCACCTACCAAGATGCTTTATGTGGCTCTCATAACTGTAAACATAGTATAGCTAGAAACATTCCAGACTTGAAGAGAGTTATGTACATATAAAGCTGACTAAAAGTTCCAAATGGGGAGTTCTTTTGTTGGTAATTAGCAAGATCTCTACAAAAGGAGAGCAACCATCATATAACAGAAGAGATAACTTTGACCTTGGCTGAGGCTACAACTCTAAGAATGGCAAGCATTGCCATATTCCAATGCAAAGAGTGTTTCTCTCTAAAGGAATTCATGTGGAATAATGATCTCAGGTGGCTGCTTTCACTGATGAGCTGCAGGAAGCCTGGGACTCAGGCTGTTTTATGAGGTACCACTCTAGCATGTAGATGCTTTCCAGATAAGACATCAATTTATGATGTGCATGTCTCAAAATAGAGCCACAGACTGGTTAGTGTTACCTTTTAGATTCTATTTTCTTTATACTCTGCTGTCAGCTGAGTCCTTTGGATCATCATAAATACAATGAAGAAAACAAGAGCCTATGTCTAGGAAAGAAAGTTGAGTTCATGTTTGAAATCAGTGGACATAGTATTTTTCTACTGGCTTACTTTCCTCAGGAAACCTTAACAAGGCTTTCTATCATCTCAGCATTGTACAGAAAGCCTTTGAATTCACAGCCATCAGACACCCTTCTGGACTTGCCTCCCACATACCAGCCCCAGTGACTGAAGGACTCAGTTGCTGGACTGTCATGATTGAGATCTGTCCATAGTGAAGAATCACACATAAAAGATATTGAAGCACTCTCTTATGGTATGCACACACATTTCAAGTTACAACTCTTCTTCAATAGTGGTTCAATAGAGCAGTCAATATACAGGTTCTACAAATAGACCAACAATTAAGAGATCAGAAAATTGCTTCTTGGTGTGGGAACTGCAATCCACTTCCTGTGACATGTTCTGCTGTGTGAGTTTGGAACGTGGAGAACAGAGTTTAGCCTACTTGCTGAATGAACATACATGCCAGCCTTCACATAGTACAGAACTAGATGAAAATTATTAAAAAAGAGTTCTAGGGAAGAAAAGATGGCATGGTGGTTAAGGCACTTGCCTGAGAAGCCTAAGGACCCAGGTTTGATTCCCCATTCCCCATGCCCCATGTAAGCCACATGCACAAGATTGCTGCATGCATCTGGAGTCCTTTTCAATGGCTGGAGACCATGGTGCACTATTCTCTCTGCCTCTTTCTCTTTCTTTCTCTCACTCTCTTTTTCTAATAAATAAATAAATAAATAAATACAGAGTTCTAAAACCTGTATATTTCATCATTAGGACCTTAGCTCCTGAAACATTAACATATGTCTTAGTCATAATCTCTATATATCCAGGGGTCTAATTTTGACTTGTACCAATGTCTCACAAGGACTATGAGGATTAGTATATGAAATGTGTTTAATAGTGTCTTGTGTTGGGGGCTTGTCTCTCAGTCAATAGGCTTTTAAATAGTGACTGGGTCCTGAGGGCTTTGAACTGGTCAATGGATTCATACTATGGAGATGGAGAGCCTTCTGAAACAGAAGGTGGGGTTTAGGGGGAGGAAGTGAGTCACTGAATGTGTCTTTGAGGCTATATCTTGTCCAGGCTCCTTCCTCTAGTTCTTTCTCTGTGTGCCAATTGTCCTGATATTTACTTCTGTGTTTCATCCTGCTTTCTACAATGGGCTAACATCACTGACCTGGGAGCTCCCCAAAATTCTTCCTTCCTTTATGATGTACTCTCAGATGTCTGGTCACTGTAATGTGAAAGCAACTAACACATGTTCCTTATGTACAAACAGTTGACCCATAATTATTAGAATTATTTTAGTCTTTCTTCAAAATACTATTGAATGTAGACTGGGAAAAGTCTTTAGACTCAATCTAACTCTGCTTTGTGAAGAGTTTGAACCTCAGAAATAGAAATCTTACTCCTTGAAATTCCTTTTGAAAGATGGTATACAATATAACATCCTTTATATGGAAATGTTTTTCAGTTAACTGGTTTGATATGTTGGAATAAATACAGAAAAGTTGGGTGAATACACACAAACTATCAAAACATTAACACAGAGGGAAAATGTAGTCTTTATTTACTAATTTTATGTTTTTTCAAAGTACATTTTCTGTGGTGGATAACATGTACTGTTTTGTAAATAGTTAAAGCATTTGTAAGCAGGTAATGAAAAATAGACATTTGAAATAATCAAGTTCCATACACTGACTTTTATATTAATCAAAACAATCCCTTATTTTATGATATGTATATGTCTTTGCCATAGTAGTAAAATCATTTTCCTCCAACATTAGTTACCTCTGAAGTGATTCATCAACCTTCTGTATAGACTGTATTAGTTTTAAGTGTAAAGGGTTCTATTTTCTGTCCTTCTAATATTGCACAGTATTGAGGACTGTCAGTTTCAAGTATCCCAAGTGGAGCTGGGAAGATTACTCAGTGGTTAAAGGTGCTTGTGTGCAAAGCCTGCCAGCCTGGGTTAGACTCTCCCGCACCCACATAAGCCAGATGCACAAAGTAGTATATACATCTAGAGTTAAGTTGAAGTGGCAAGAAGCCTTGGAAGCCCATTCTCTCTTCTCTCCCCCCACCAAGTATATAAATATTTCAAGTATCCCACATGTATTAATGATACTCCAGGAAACTTGATATGAAAACAGATTTAAAAGGCTTTTAAAGGTTATGGAGATTTTAATCAGATACACAACAGAAACTCGTGTGGTTTGAGTGTTTGTTCCCCAGCTGGTGGCAGTTTGGGAGGTGGAGCCTTGCTGGAGGAGGTATTTTGTTGGGGACAGGCTTAGGGGTATGAGATCCAATTTCCTCTTGCTATAACTTAGTTCACTCTTCTACTGCTGTTTTCCACCTGTGAGGAGGTGATGTTAAGCCTCTGATCATGCTATGCTTTCTTCTGCTAGCATGAAGCTTCCACTCAATACTGTAAGCAAAAATAACACTCTCCTCCCATCACCTGTTTTTACTTGGGTGCTTTGTCCCAGCAATGAGAAGGTAACCGCATCAAAGGTAATGCTATCCTCCAGCTTTCCTTGCCATGCTTTCTCACTCTACCATGTCAATCTCTCTGAAAAGCTTCCCAGGAAATGTCCAAAGACCATTCTCCATGGTTATAGAACTATGTTAACAGATCTGTCCTTGTACACTGAGCTGCAACTCACACAGATGAAGCATCCACGTACCCAGTTGCCCTTGCTTTACCTGCTGAGGATTCAGTCTGGGCCACATGTTATCACCATGTCTACCTCCTCCTGCCACATCTAATCAAGCTGCTTACTAGTTTGCAGATAAAAGTAAGATTACCCTAGTTGTAAGAAGTAAATAGTAGTTCTGGTGAAACATCTGTATATGGTAGACTGAATTAGTTTGAGAAATTCATCTCCATTATTTTCATATAATGTAAAAACACAAAAGATTTCATATTATTTTATTCTATTTTATTTTGCAAAAGCAAAGTAAAATGCAAACTGGCTTTCAATCTCAGCTTCTTACAACTGTGGGTCATAACCTCAGGTTATGTAACAGAATGTGGGAGTCTCAAGAAATTGGGCAATAGTAAAAGGTTTCAACACAACAGCCAAATATTCATTCAAAGTCAAATGAATAACAAATCCAAGTGCTAGTCTGTGTTGTGGCACATAACTCACTGCAGCTTGCTTCTGAACACTCAGCATGTGCACTTTATACTGTACATTCTGCAATGCCACACAATGTCACTGAATGTTTCTGAAACCCCTCTTTCAGATTCAAGGTCATTGTATGTTATGAATTATAATAATATTTTATTCTATGCATAAACTTCTATGCCTTCATAGAAACACATTGGTTTATTTGTGGAAAACAATAGCTTTTAATGTTTCCCTCCTATCATTCTTTAGCATTAAATATAAATTAGTATATCTTTGGGTTAGATTATGTTAGAAGGATGATTTTAAAACTTGCTATTTGACATGGTGGAGGAAGTAGCAGACTAAATAGGAGTGTTGCTCTCAGTGCTAGCCTGAGAACCTCCTCTAGGGAGATGGTGGTAGATATGGAGGAGACTCAAAGCTCATCAAGTAGCAATTTAGACGCTGCTGAGAGCTCAAATTTAAAGGAAACTTAAAACACACACTTCACGTTTGAGAGATGGCTTAGCAGTTAAGTCACTTGCTTTAGAAACCAAAGGACCAAGGTTTGATTCCCTAGGTCACATATAAGTTAAATGCACAAGGTGGCACATATGGCTGGAGTTCACATGTGGCAGCTGGAGGCCCCAGAAAGGTCATTCTCATTCACTTTCTTTCCCTCTCTCTCCCCATCTTGGTTTCTCTCTCTCAAAATAAATCAATAAATAAATCGAAGCAGCCTAGGGGAGAAAAAGCAAAAATAGCCAGCAAAATACACTTTGCTACTAAGTGAAGGTGTATAAGAAATTATCAACCACAGCAGAGAAGTAGGAGAGGTCCAGACCATCAAGAGACCACAAAAGCAAATAGAAGTAGCTATTGCAGTGGCAGCACCAGCTCTGCATGGCTGCAGCTGCCAGGTTTGGCCTGGGATGCAGAAAAAATAAATAAATAAATAAACAGGTGAAGGGATTTTCCACTCACACCAGCCTCCTCACAAACTCAAGAAATGTAAAGGGGAGGATAGTAGGGACCAACGGAGCAGCTCATGAGGAAGATGACTGCAAGGACCACTGGGTGAACTTCAGATACTGTCTACAGCCTCCCCCAGAGCAAGCCCCAGCAAGCACCAAAGACCTAGGGAAGGGACCTCAACTACACAGTAAGTGGACCAGGCTATCAGAGCACTGACCCACCAACCCAGCCAGCCTACCTGAACCCACAGCACAGCAAAGAGGGACCCAATCAGGCATGCAGTATGACTAAGACCAAAGCCATCCCTAAAGGTAACTGGGCTTACACCAGGTCAGCACCCACCAAAAATGCCTGGTATATAGACTTGCATCAGAAGTGCTAATTGCACCTTCCATACAGGGTAAATTATGTGTTAAATCTGATAGATGGTCAGATTTGCCAGTTGTAAATAAGCTATATTTAGAGCTTGATATTTGTGGCTTCCTGATTTATTCATTGGGGAAAGGTTTCACTTAGTCACAAGCTGAACTTGAAACCCTCTACAGACCAGAAATCTTATCCTCCCAGTTGAAAGGATTAATGGTGTGGGACAACACACATCCTTATGGGCTTTGACTTTTTTAGAGGATCTGTTTGACATAATATCTACGCTTGCATAAATACTCTATGCTGTTTTTCATTGAATATGTATATTGTTCAGTTAAATTTTAGAACTTGCCTGTATTTTGTTCCACACAGCCTACTGGAATACTCTCATAGCAAACAAACTCAACACCTAGGGTCACTTTTGTGGGTACTCTGAGAGCCTTTTAAGAGCCATACCTAGTGTCTTAAGCGCCAACCCTGAAGATATATAATGTCAAATTGACTGATACATCTGACAATACTTGAGATAATTAGAAAACTCAAGCTTTAAATTAATCCAAGATGAAAAAAACCTCTACATTATAATACAAGAAACACAAAAAAATCAAGACAATATAAATCCACCAAAAAAAGTCCATCAGAAATTACCTCCAGTAAGACTGATTTAGATGAAATGCCTTAGAAAGATTTTTAAAGAATTATAAATTTAAAGATTATAAATATGCTTCAGAAAATCAAAGAAGATCCAGGAAACCAATTTAATGAAATAAGGAGGTCAATACAAGACATGAATAAGGACATAGAAATAATAAAGAAAATGATTCAGAAATACTGGCAATGAAAAACACAGTAAGCCAAATTAAAAAAAATTGTAGAAAGTCTTACCAGTAGAATAAATGAGGGAGAGAACAGAATATATAAATGTGAAGACCAAGTGGCAGATCTAATGCATTCCAGCAAACAAATAAATGAAGATACACTAATATGAAAATATGAATGAGAATTTCAAGATAGTCAGAATGCTATGAAAAGATAAAACATAATTATTCAGGTTGTACTAGAAGGAGAAGAATTTCACTCCAAAGGCAGAGTAGGCATTTTTAACAAATCATAGAAGAAATCTTCTCTCAAATTGGGGAAAAGATATCAATTCAGATATAGGAAGCCTTTAGAACACCAAACAGACAACACCTGGAATGAACCTCTCCTGTCTTTATTATAATTAAACTAACAAGCACACAAACCAAATAAAATATATTGAAAGCAGTTAGAGAGAACAATCAAGTCACATACAAAAGTAAGCCCATCAGGATACTAGCAGATTACCCAACACAAACTTTAAAAGTCAGAATGGCTTGGGATGATGTATTCCAAGTTCTGAGAGATAATTGTCAACTAAGGTTACACTATCTTGTAAAGCAATCCATTCAAGTAGATGGAAAAATAAGGACATTCTACAATAAAAGCAGACTAAAGGAATATTTGAAGAAAAATCTGCTCTACATAAAATCCTTGAAAAGATCCTCCATGCTAAATAGAAAGAAAAGCACACATATAAGAAACCTGGAACAAACAAACCATACTTAAACACTAATGAATACAAGAAAGCAGAGATAACACTGGAAGAACTACACAACAAGAAAAAAGTCAAAAAATAAATATATACCTTTCAATAATAACTCTTAATATCAATAGCCCCAATGCCCCAACCAAAAGATACAGGGTTGCAGGCTGAGTTAAAAAGCAGGATCCTTCAATGTTTTGCCTCCACGAAACTCACCTTTCTACAAAAGATGGACACTATATTAGGGTGAAAGGTTAAAAAACAGTGTTTCAAGAAAATGGACCCAGAAAACAAGCAGGGGTTGATATTATAATACCTGACAGAGTAGATCAGACCAACATTAGTTAGGAGGGATAAGGAAGGTCACTTTATACTGACTAAAGGAAAGCTCCAACAGGAGGAAATTACAATCCTAAACATAGATGCACCTAACATGGGGGTTCCCAATTTCATCAAACAAATGATATTAGAACTAAGGTCACAGATAACACCAAACTAAGTTGCAGTGGTTGACTTCAACATCCAACTGTCATCAGTTGATAGGTTATCCATGTAAGAAATAAACGCAGACGCATCTGGATTAAATAAAGTCATAGAATAAATGGAACTAACAGATATATACAGTACATTTCATGCAAATACTGCAGAATACACATTCTTTTCAGTAGCACATGGAACATTCCTTAAAATAGACCATATAGAGCATACTTGTGGTGGTTTGATTCAGGTGTCCCCCATAAACTTAGGTGTTCTGAATGCTAGGTTCCCAGCTGATGCATATTTGGGAATTAATGCCTCCTGGAGGGAGTGTATTGTTGGGGGCGGGCTTAAGGGCTTTATAGCCAGGTTCCCCATGCCAGTGTTTGGCACACTCTCCTGTTGCTGTGGTCTACCTTATGTTGGCCAGGGGGTGATGTCCACCCTCTGCTCATGCCATCATTTTCCCCTGCCATCGTGGAGCTTCCCCTCGAGCCTGTAAGCCAAAATAAATCTCTTTTTCCCAGAAGCTGCTCTTGGTTGGGTGATTTCTACCAGCAATGAGAACCGGACTGCAATAATACTCAAAATCATGAAAACTAAACAATACACTACTAAATGATGAATGGATCAATGAAGAAATCCAAAAAGAAATAAAAAAAAAATACTTAGAATCAAAACCTTTTGAACACAATGAAGGCAGGCCTAAGAGGGAAATTTATAGGTTTAAGTGCCTATATTAAGAAATTAAAAAGGTTCCAAGTAAACAACTTAATCCTTTACCTTAAGGCCTTGGGAAAAGAAGAACAAGGCAAACCAAACATCAGTAGATGGAAGAAATAATAAATATTAGGACAGAAATTAATGAAATAGGAACAAAATAATCCAAAGAATCAATGTAACAGAGGTGGTTCTTTGAAAAGATAAACAAGGTTGATAAACTCTTAGCAAATCTGTCCAAAAGAAAGAGAGAAGAGCCACAAATTAATAAAATTAGAGATAAAAAGGCACAAACCATAACAGGCACCAGAGAAAATCAAAAAATCATAGGGATTTACTATAAGAACATATACTTCAATAAGTTTGAAAATCTGAAAGAAATGGATGATTTCTTACATTTATGTAACCTACCAAAATTAAATCAGGATGAGATTAACCACTTAAATAACCCTATACCAGGTATGGAGATCCAAACAGATATATATTTGAATATATGACAACTAAAAAACTTCCAGGCCTAGATGGATTCACTAGTGAATTTTATCAGACCTTCATGGAAGAACTATCACCAATTCTTCTCAAACTTTTTCATAAAATAGAAAAGGAAGGAATCTTACCAAAATCCTACAAAGTCCATATCATCCTGATGCCAAAACGAGACAAAAATAGAACAAAAAAAGAAAATTACAGACCAATCTCCCTCATGAACATAGATGCAAAAATTTTCAACATGATATCGGCAAACAGAATACAAAAATCTATCAGAAAGATCATCCACTAAGACCATGTAGACTTTTTCCTAGCGATACAGGATGGTTCAACATATGCAAATCAATAAATTCAATACATTATATAAATGGACTGAAGGACAACAATCACATGATCATCTCATTAGATGCAGCAAAATCATTTGACAAAATCCAACATCCTTTCATGATAAAAGTCTTACAGAAACAGGGAACATAAGGAACATATCTCAACATACTAAAGGCTATTTATGACAAGCCTACAGCCAACATAATACTAAATGGAGAAAAAAATGAGGCTTTTCCACTAAAATCAGGAACAAGGCAAAAGTGTTCACTGTCCCCACTTTTATTTAATATAGTACTGGAAGTCGTAGCTATAGCAATAAGGCAAGAGACACACATAAAAGGGATACAAATTGGAAAGGAAGAGATCAAGTTATCATTATTTGCAGATGATATGATTCTATACATAAAGGATCATAAAGACTCTACCAGCAAACTGTTAGAGCTGATAAACACTTGCAGTCATGTAGCAGGATACATTATAAACACACATAAGTCAGTAGCTTACCTATATACTAACAACAAATTGATTGAGAGATTGAAATTAGAGAATCCCTCCCATTCACAATTATATTAAAAAATTATCTTGTAATTAACCTAAGCAAGGAAGTAAAGGAGCTCTACAATGAAAACTTTAAAACACTCAAGACAGAAATTGGAGAAGACACTAGGAAATGGAAAGACATCCCTTGTTCTTGGATTGGAAAAATGAACATTGTGAAAATTGCAATCTCACCATAAGCAATCTACACATTAAATGAAATCCCCATAAAAATTCCAATGCATTCTTCACAGAAATTAATCCAAAAATTAATTTGCAAGCACAATAATACCTTGAAAATCTAAAACAATGTTGAACAACAAAAATGAGCCTGGTGTGACACCATACATGATTTAACCTATATTACAGAGCCATAGTAACAAAAACACCATGGCACTGGTATCAACACAGACAAGTAGATCAGTGGAACAGAATAGAGGACCCAGATGTAAGTCCGGCCTTTCTTTCTTCAAGTGTCTTACTTCAATATGCTAGATTAAGGTCCTTTCTTCTAAAAGCATGCAATTGCTTGTCAGACAGGTGGATCTGTTTAGCAGCTTTCTTGGGAGAAAATTGTTAATAATGAGTGTGCCATAGGTATATACCTCTGAAACCATCACCACAATCAAAGTAGGAAACATGTCTATCACCACCAAGACTTCCTGCCTGCCCTTATTTTTTTAAATATTTTTCTTTCATTGCCTTAAGAATACCCACCCACTTAAACTTTCAAGTTCGCAATATAATAATGTTAACTAAGGCATAATGTTTCATAGCAGATTTTATAGTCTTTCCAAGGAGTAATGCCTTCACCCTTTCAAATTCATGAATTGACCCACTGTCCCTAAGGTGAGTTGCTAAAGTGCCTCTAGAGCCGTCATTTATCCTCAAGCCCTCCTGTCTTTCCTCTCTAGGTGAGATCATCCTGGAAGGGTAGAGGTAGTGATGATTCCAGAGTGGCCCTTGGGAACAATGTTTCATTGACAATAGCCAGTTACCTCATATTAACTTCCAGCCACAATACTATGGGCCATCTGGCCTTGACCTCCCACAATTCACATTAGAGTGGACTTGAATTACGTAATTCTGAGCTAAATTATACCTTCAGATATGAAGTTGGCTCTCCTAATTCATTGAGGTGGAGGTACTTTCTAAGGGTTTCTTTCTCTTTTTAATGATAGATTTGTGCTGATCTGTCAAGTTCCTTTTATGCTTAGAAGAAAATAAGTTAAACCATGAATTTGGGTCAGGGAGATATTCTGATGATCAAAAAGAAAGAAGGATAATCCATCTGTAGTGATTCATCTCTTTTGTGAAAAATGTTAAGAATTTAAGTAGTCTAAGATATAAAATGCACAATATTCATTTATTTTGGTTCATTAGCAGATGAGTCCATTCAGAATCCCATAACAGAGGATGCCATGAGTCCTAAATGGAACAAATTCATCAACCATTTGGAAAAAGCAATCAGTTTCTCTCCGTGTAACTCAGCAGATTCTGTAAAAAGTAAAACATTAAACAAAATTAAAGAATATACTAACACTAGAATATAGTTTACCAAAACTTTAGGAAAAGTAATTTTCATATGTGAAAGTAATGGAAAGAAAAAATTACAAAAGACTTAAAGATATATATGACATAAAAATTTTAAAAATCCCCAAGTAGTGTTTCAATGCTTTGGGTTGAACCTGGGGCCTTGTCTGTGCTAGACAAGGTCTCTACCACTGATCTACATCCTCAGCTCAGTTTTACTGCATTGATTTTATTTAAAAAAGCACTTTATCCCGAAAGGATAAAAATAAAAAAGAATGACACTTAAGGTTGTCTTCTAGCCTCTGCCCATGCCCGCATACACATGAACATGGACATACATGCCCATATACAACACATATGCACACATAACATTTCAATTTACAGTGATCAAAAAATAAGCATTTAAATAATAAACTACCAAATTATCTCCCTTATTTATTTGTTTATTCACTAGATAACTCACTCAACTCAAGCCTTTATTAAATAAGCACATATAAAGTTATAAGTGTCCCTGCCCTCAGTGAGTTTTCAGGTCCCAAAGAGGAAAGATTCCAACTGAGAAATAGGGAAAGGAAAAAAATAATAATAAAATAAAAAGAGGGACAAATATACCCGGGCCAGGAAATAGTTTCAGAAATATTTCATATCATTAATAAAACCACAGCCAGTAAGAATTTGGTACAGAGGGACCTTTTTATGCACTGCAAATAGGAGTCAAAATTGTTACCACCCTTTTGAAAAGCAATTTGTCAAATTATTTTAAGAATGCTAAAAATATTCACATTCTTTGACCCAGTTATTATTCTTCTGGGCGTCTAGTCAAAAGAAGGATTTTATGTCCAGAAAAAAAAAATGCTGACAAAGATTTTCATAAGACCAGTAATGATCATTATAAAGAATGAAAGATTGTGAAAAACATAAATGGCTATATTATACAAAAATTGTAGTTCCTCAATGTGGTGGTTTGATTCAGGTGTCCCCCATAAACTTAGGTGTTCTGAATGCTAGCTCCCCAGCTGATGGATATTTGGGGATTAATGCCTCCTGGAGGGAGTGTATCGTTGGGGGCGGGCTTATGGGCTTTATAGCCAGTTTCCCCATGCCAGTGTTTGGCACACCCTCCTGTTGCTGTGGTCCATCTTATGTTGGCCAGGGGGTGATGTCCACCTTCTGCTCATGCCATCGTTTTCCCTTGCCATCATGGAGCTTCCCCCTCGAGCTTGTAAGCCAAAATAAATCTTTTTCCCTGAAGCTGCTCTTGGTTGGGTGATTTCTAACAGCAATGTGAACCGGACTGCAACACTCAATTTAATGAAATATTATATAGCCTTTAAAGATAATTTTAGAGAAAAGTATGATATGAAGCAAATGTGTATAATCTAAAATTACATATTTTATGTTACAAATTTGACACATTAAGACCTTCTAAATGAAAATTTTATCAGAAGTGATATTTGCATAAGTAATAGTGTCAATGATGTTTTTTTTTAATAATTAACTTTTTAGCCATAGGTATGTTACATCCTGGTTCTAGCTTAGTCCCTTGACTGGTAGTGGCTAGTGGAATATGAAAACATATTATGTGCACTTTTAGTTTCCTTTGTGAGAAGTGCATGACCCAGACAGGGACAATTCGTTAATCCAAGATCTCAGGATGAGATGCCCTGGACTGACTGGACTCACTGGAATGGATAGGTCGTAAGTTGCCAGGGTTTTGTAACTATTTGTTGTTTTAGCCCTGGGGATAGAAAATGTTATTTTCACAGTGGAAGACTATGTCTGGATATCATAGGAAATTACCATGGCTTGTTCTGAGGATTTCAAAAGATCCTTGTTAAATTGTTCTTTTTATTCACTCTTAATTTTGGTGTTTTTTTTTTTTTTTTATGGACATGAGAGAGAAAACCATGTAGGAGTTCAAATTGGGAAGAACTAATGGAGACCAAAACACTATAGCAATCAATATTTTCCTAAAGTAGAATCTTTTTCTTCCAGGCTCACCCTTATTAATCTTTCTAATTAGTGTTCTCTCAGAACAATGGGAATAAGCTCTGCCACCATTCTGCTAGTCATGAAAGCAGTGATCTTGTATGTTGGTGAGAGCAAATGTTCAAATAGTTAAGTAACAAAATAAGACCATAATAGAAGCAGTATATAACTGCAAATAATTCTCCAGATGTTGTCTGAAGAGAGTATTTGTTAATTTCAGAAATGAAAACAAGAACCTTCTTATAAACTCACTGTTTCCAATCGCATGTAAAATTTCCCAGAGGAAATGTTATCTTACAATTAAGAGAGGTGGGCAACCCAAGAGAGTCATACTGTGGCATAGGATCTAGGGAAAAGAATAAGAAGTAAGCCATTAAGTTCCTTGGAAAGCATAAAAGTAAATAATAAGTTTATCATGATTCAGTGTTAATGCATAGTGCAATGCATGAAATTATTTACTATGTGCCTATCATTTACTATCCATTGAATATTATATATTCTACTAGGTAAAATGGACAAGATTATGAATGTGATCAACACAGCTCCTGCTTTTACATATTCCTCAAAGAATTATGTGATTCCTGCCTTCATCAACCATACTATCTAATTTACAAGACATTTAATTAACTAGAAAAAGAGGTTGCTTTAAGAGGACAGCAGGAACAAGTTAGCTAGAGTGAAATGCAAAAGAAGATTCTAAAGGAAGTAAGGGCATGGGTATGGCTCACTTCCAAAGGATCAGTGCAATCTATCCAGGACAGTAGGGTATATGAGGATGATTTGAACTGCCTGAGACCAGTGATAAAGGTTTTAAAACTGAGACTGGTCTTGTGCATTAGAAAAGATTAAAGAGATCCAGTATTGTGAGCATGAGTGACGGCTGCTCAGGAGCAGTGTTTGGGATACTCTGCAGGGTCTGATCTCTCTGGCCTTGGGAGCCAGGTGGAGGACCTGCAGCTCCTCTGAAGAATGGGATGCCAGTAAGAGGGATATCAGCCTGAGCTATGTGATAAGATTTGCCTGTCAGTGAACTCACTGCAACGAATGAGATAGTGAATAGGTTGTGACCATAAAGCATTAAATGTGGAGGGAATGGAGTTGAGACTCGGAATTTCTAGAATCAGCCAGGTGGCTCCGTTTATTCTACTATTAACCTCTTCATTATTTGTATTTCTTACTGGAAGAAAATACTCTAATCTGAAAGAACTGCTACATTTAGATCACTGACTTTCTCACCCTCTATTAATAAATTGTATTTCCAGTTACACCCTTCAGATTATTGCGTGTTTAGTTTGTAAATTGTGATCAGGATACCCAAGTCTGAGAAACAATAAGATTCCAATAAGATTTTGCACATCTGCAAGGATCCATTTGTTCCTTATGTGGTAAATTCACTGAAGTTCCCGTATCTTGGTGGAGGCTCTTCCATGTCACAGGCATTCCCTACAAATGTCTACCTGACTTAGTGAGATTTGGAGTCATTTATCCCCTCTAGTTTCACAGAGTTCAAAGAACAAGAGTATCACCAGTGGATTAAATAGTCAATGTGAAAAAAATGTTATCTTGGAGCAAAAGAACAGTGAGGTGCAACCCTCTCTTGCCCCACCAACGACCTTCCTGTCCCCAGTCTTGGTCAAGGCTTCATAGGGCAGAGAAATTTCAGGTACACCCTGTGTCTGTGTCTTGAGAGTGGAAAGGGTCACTGAGGCAGATAACAGGAAACATCTGAAAAGAGATTTAGATAAACCAAAATCCTTAGTACAAAGACATTAGGGGGGCTTGAGAGATGGCTTAGTGGTTTAGGCATTTGCCCATGAAGCCTAAGGGCCCATGACCGACTCTCTAGATCCTACTTAAGCCGACACACAAAGATGAGGCAAGCCCAAGGTAGCATATGCTCACTAGGTGGCACAAGGGTCGGGAATTCAATTGCAGTGGTTGAGACCCTAGTGCACCAATTCACTCTCTCTCCCCCTCTCTCTCTGTCTCTTAGAAAAGAGTTTTTTAAAAAGTTTAATACATTAAAAAAAAAACATGGTTCTTTGGACTCAATTTTTCTGATTGGAAAATAACATTGTTACTTGAGGTAATCATTAATTAGCTGTTTAAGAACTGTGTGTGTTAATACATGTATTCACTCTCGTTTCATCCCATCATGTAAATTAGCAACTCTCATGATTACTGTGTGCATCCTGAATACTAAAAGTGACTATCATCATTTCAACCATATAACTGTAAAATAATAATATAACATAACTCATAGTAAAAATATACATTTCTTCCATGAGACCTTCTGTGCTTCACTATATATTCTCAGGGCCCAAAGCTTGATAAACATTCAATACATAAGTTTTCATCAGCTGAATGATCAGCGTGAGTAGTGCAATTTCATCCGAGGAGGCTTGATAAATGATCTTGATTGCATTTCACTCTTTCCCACACAACTAGACATACTTGGAGAATGAAAGCACAGAACCAGTTAAATAATTTTTCTTTAGATCACACCATACTGGTTAAGATGTCCCACTTCTAGGGAAAGGCTAACTCTCATCTCATCTATGTCCATTGCTTCTCATGTGCAAATTAAACTAATGAAAGTGTTGATCACAGTGGATGTTTCAGAAGTCCTTATATGAGTCTGTGCTATGTAATTCATAGCTGTTATTTTTATTGCACAACTGAAGATAAACTATACTTTATAATTGCTAAGGTCATAGTACAACTTTGTATCTCTCAACACTGTTGTCAGGTGTTCTGCTACTTGTGGCTAAAAGCATTCCTGATTGTCACAAAGAGGCAAAAGCTTTTCCCTGAGTGCAATCTGTGCAGAGGCAGTGTACTGCATATATGTAGCTGAGAGGCTTCGTATGGCAAGAGTAAGTATAGACAGTACAAGGAAGAGATGCCCTGCACACACTGGTAAAAAGGCTAAATTTCTCCATAGAGGTTTGGCACTCTTTAGGAACCAGGTGACTGGATACCTTGAAAACACACCTATCCAATAGACACAACAAGATTGTATATGCTGTCCAGATTGTTGCCATTCACTATAGCACAATGGTCTCTTAACACTTTTTACATCCCAATCAAATGCAGGATCTTAAACTGAACTCAAATCAAGCACATTGGATGTCCTTACTCAGATGAAATGTACCTGATGTCTTCTCGTCCATCATTGAGGGCTCCATGGAAACTTAGTCACATGGGAAGCTCTTTTCTATCCTTAATGAGACCATGTTGTAATGTCATGATGACACTGTCAAAGTCAAGGCCCAAGTCCATGGAGTTCCTTCTTTGGATTGCAAGTGATGCATTGGCTTCATGACCCTGAGGTGGTTATCACATCACCACCATCCACCACTAATGTCCTCTGAGGTCCCTTGTGCTTCCCCTCCTGTCTTATCATGGAATTAGCTTAACTCAGGATCCCCCACATGGAAGGTTTATGACTCTTGTTCCTTTCATTGTCAAGTTTATGGGAAGCTAAGATGTCCATCCAGTCCAAACAATTCTCTTTCATATACCCATTTTTTTAAACCTCAACTTCTCTCATAAGAAAATAGATGGATGGACTGGAGAGATGACTTAGTGGTTAAGGTACTTATGTGCAAAGCAAAAGGATCCAGGTTCAATTCTCCAGGAGCCATGTAAAGCCAGATGCACGAGGTGGTGCATATGTCTAGAATTCATTTGCAGTGGCTGAAGCATCCTCTCTCTCTCTCTCTCTCTCTCTCAAATAAGTAAATAAGAATAAAATATAGGGCTGGAGAGATGGCTTAGCAGTTAAGCGCTTGCCTGTGAAGCCTAAGGACACCAGTTCGAGGCTCGGTTCCCCAGGTCCCACGTTAGCCAGATGCACAAGGGGGCGCACGCGTCTGGAGTTCGTTTGCAGAGGCTGGAAGCCCTGGCGCGCCCATTCTCTCTCTCTCCCTCTATCTGTCTTTCTCTCTCTGTCTAAAAAAAAAAAAGAAGAAAATATAAAAAAATAAAAGAGAGGGATGCTTTTGACAATTCCTTCTACACTCTCAAACACTACAGCCCACCTTTGGGAACATTGTAATGGCTTCGCTTTTTGTTATGGAGTGTGAACAACCATCATACAGTTCATCTAATTTCTTTCTTTTGTTTGTTTGGTTTGTCAAGGTAGGGTCTCAGTCTAGCCCAGGCTAACCTGAAATTCACTATGTAGTCTCAGGGTGGCCTTGAACTCAAAGCGATCCTCCTACCTCTACCACCCAGGTACTGGGATTAAAGGTGTGTGCCGCCACGCCCAGCTCAGTTCATCTAATTTCTTGCTGACAAATTTTATTGCAAATATCCCACCTCTATTTAGTTCCCCAAACCAAGGAGTTTAACTCTCAGTGCAAGAGAGAAAGAAACCTAGGGTTTATTTCATAATTTATAACCAAGAAACATGATATGATCTTTACAATGAATCTTCTAATAAGAAGGGAATCAAGATCTATAGGAAGGTATCATTTAAGCAATTAATGGCTTGTTATGTGTTAAGTCTTAAGCCAATGGATAAAAGGAGAGTCATGTTAACAGTATCCAACTCTTTGTCTGACAGGCTCCTATGATTTCACATTTCTCTTCTCATTGTCCACCATAGCCCCATTGCAAACTTAGGACTTCCTCTGAGTGAGGGAAAACAACATGCATGGTTTCCCTTCCTTCCACTGGATCTGTCCCACTCACGCATCCATCCTTCCCAAGGGATGTTCTTCCCTCTAAGTCTTGTACCTCCTCCCCATCCACACCACAGGTGAGGCCTTGCTGCCACTCCCACAGTGACACCTTCACTGTCTTCAGTCATCAACTCCCTTCTCCAGGATCTTCCCATGAGCATATTTGTGTGTTCCAAATCAGCAACTAAACCCCTATTGACTCCAGTTACCCCTGAAGCAAAGATCACAGCCACTGCTCACCTTATAGCTATTTCTATTGGTTCTCTCCTCATCCTTCCGTACTATTCTCTCTGGAATGCCTTTCCACCTCACTACCATTTCTAAGTTCATCATTTCTGCCTCTCTGAGCAATCATCTCTGATTATTTTACCCAAGATATGTCTCATTCTTTTTTTTTTTTTTTCTGGTTTTCTGAGGTAGGATCTCACTCTAGCTCAGGCTGACCTGGAATTCACTATGTAGTTGCAGGGTTGAACTCTCGGCAATCCGCCTACATCTGCCTCCTGTGTGCTGGGATTAAAGAGGTGTGCCACCATGCCCAGTTTAGGTCTCTTTCTTGAAGTGTTGTTCCATTTCTTCAGAATGCATGCACAGATCTCTTCTATCCTTTTCTTTTTTTATTTTTCTTTTCTTTTCTTTTCTTTTCCCCCCCTGTGGTTGGCCAAGTGTTTATTACCTCACTAGAATGAAAATAGTGCTAGGAACCATGTCCAATTTGCTCACTATGATATTTTCTATGACCAATACAGAGTTTTGCTTAGCATCTTAAAATACTATCTGATGTATTTCTGTATAAGCAGATACTATGTGATGTCTGTCTGTATAAGCAAAAAAATAAATAAAATAGGGCCATTGATTTTTCTCTGTGTTGGTCTCCTTCCCCCTTGTGCTACCAAATCAGAGAGCCAGAGCCTCAGAGGCCCCCAACACCTCATCACTGAAGCAGACCAAAAATGAACCCAACATAGCTCAGGGAAATTTTGCAGAAGAGGGGGCAGAAAGTATGTTAGAGACACATGTTGGGTCATCATATGCAGAGACATTTATCGTACCAATAACTGTGGGCTAACTCCACAATGCACGACCCATATACATCAACAAAGAGGGGCCATTGCGGAGGGGGTAGGTCACAGATGAGCCTAATAATGGTACCAAACTGTCTGTATTTGCTGAATAAAAAACTAATAAAAAAATTAAAAAATTTAAAAAAAACATAGGGCCATTGAAAACAAGTGGTGGTTGGAATGTTTAATTCACACACATATCTATATGTATGCATATATGTGTATTTATGAGAATGTAGAGTAGCAATTAAAACATTTATTGCATTGCTATTTTGATTGGATTGAACTTGGTTTTGTTTTGTTTTGTTTTTGAGTAAAGTTTTCATGAGAATGCTGGGTTCACAGGCATCTTCACCACGCCTGAGAGATTTTTTAATTTTTTTTTGTTTATTTTTATTTATTTATTTGAGAGCAACAGATAAAGAGGCAGAGAAAGAGAGAGAGAGATCATGTCAGGGCCTCCAGCCACTGCAAACAAATTCCAGATACATGTGCCCCTTTGTGCATCTGGCTAATGTGGGTGCTGGGGAATTGAGCCTCAAACCGGGGTCCTTAGGCTTCACAGGCAAGCCCTTAACTGCTAAGCCATCTCTCCAGCCCCTGACAGATTTTCTTTAATGTACTATTGAAATGACAAAGCTTTAGTGGAATCAAGTTCTTTCCTTTTCTAATATTCAATGGGGAATAAAATTGTTAATATATGTGTATAATATATTTATATTTTTATTTATTCATGATTTCCCAAGCATACCTACAATTTCTTCACGTTTAGTTTTCAACTCTAGGTATTTATAGAGTATGTAATTTACAGTGTTCCAGTCATATGTGAGACACATTTTCTCACTTTTTCCTTATCTTGAACCCTACATAAAGTTGTATTCTTTATACCTTATACTGTCATTTTGAGTTTCAGTGGTGATAATCCCTGTGATAATCTCTAGAACACTGATTAATGCATAATAGAAGTTAAAAAAATCTGATATTTCAACACACAACAGGAGTTATGTTTGAGCCATATTAACTCTAGAATGATCATTGGAAAGTAATTGGGTGAGATTTTACCTTCATATCCAAATGGAAAACAGAAACCACAATATCACAGAAAGATACACTGTTGTTTTGTCAACAGAAGTCTCAGATTCAAGGTGGCTTTTCTTTGAAGATGGCCATAATTCAGCTACCAAAAAATTGACAACTTAAAAATTAGCCATACTAGTTTAATTTACCACTATTAATTCAGTATTACACTTCTAATACCTGATATAGAAGAAATGCAATTTTTTGTTTATACTTAGTGCTAACAAAAAGTATATAAGAAAAGACAGGCAATGAATTTAGACAGTCTATGGCATTGTTCTTTCAAAACTGGCTACACTTCAACTTTATTAAGATTCCTATTAATCAAGGTCCTTGTAGTTCTCAAGGAATACTAACATAAATTCAAATGAGATTTTAAAAGTGCTTTGCAAAAGCCCATTAAAACATTCCACACCACCCATTTTGTTTTCCATTACTGGTAATAACCACCAGAGTATTTTGATATAAATCAAAGCATGGTCCCTTTTAGTCTGAACACTTTTCCAGTCTCATCTGCACAGTTTTGTCATGACCATTGTTTGCAACATTATGTTCCTTTATTGGAAAAGTGCTTATGATACATGCATGATGTTGAAAGCATTCATCCTGCCTGTCTCCTAACAAACCCCCATGCCTACTCCTTCAACCTTATTTAAAGCTTTGATGTTGAAGATCTCTTAGAAATGAAGGTTTACACTTGAAATCATGTGATGGTAAACAAAATGAATCAAGTAAAAATAAATTTACAAAGTAATGAAAATTGCCCAATGCTTCCACTTTTAGAAATATCCATAAAATGAAAATTCTTTCCCCATCACTCTTCCAACTTCAAGTAACAGGAGAAACCCCAAAATAGGCACACCAGTGTTAACACAGGGCAAAAAAGTCTTCTGAAATCCAACTACTCCATTACCTCGTAGCATTTCAGCCATTCTCAGCTTCATTCTCTAAAAGCATGTCTCATAAATTGTACTCTTGTTTTCAAAAACAACTTTGAAGATAAAGAGGACAAATCATTAGGCTAGAAGGGAAATTACATGTGTTGACAACATCTCCTTGTTTTATATTCCAGATCTTTTGTTTTAAATGCTCTTCCATTCCCAAAAGGCCCTGTCAGTAAACTATTAATTTCTTCCAGCACCATGGTGTTCTTATGCTAAGCTGGCACCAGTCTACCATGGCCACTGGCTTTTCCCAAAAGGCAAAGTTACCAAAATGGGAACATCACTCACAACTCTAGGAGGAAAAAATATCTTTGCTCTGAATTGTGTTTTGTTTTTTTTTTTTTTTATCTAGACTTACATTGTCTCACTAAACTCTGCTTCTAAAGAAATATTTTGGGTATCACGATACCATATTAGGACTGTTTAAAATAAAGGCAGATTATATCAAAGAAATGATTTCTCTTTTAACCCTGCCAAAGAATTTCAGAAAAATCAAAAACATTGAAGCCAAAATTTTTATCACATAAAAGGAACACTTTGAATTATTTTAAAAAGAATTGCTGATTTCATACCATAGAATGATTTTCCTGTATACTATATGCCTTAATTATAGTGTGTGTGTGTGTGTGTGTGTGTGTGTGTGTGTGTGTGTGTTGCCTAGCAACCAATAATGTATTTGATATTATTGTGTGCTGGCATACTACCCCTTGGAGCTACTCATTTTCAAATTCATGAAGTCTCTCAGTATAATGCCTTATGTTGACAAGGTAAAAATGTCAACAGAGGTCTCAGATTCAAGGTCTTTTCTGTGAAGATGGCCATTGTTCAGTTACCTAAAAATCAGCAACTTAAAAAAAAATAACCATAGTAGCATAATTTACCAATATAATTTAGTATTACAGTTCTAATACCTGATATAGAAGAAATGGAATTTTGTGTTTACTTACTGCTAACAAAAATATATGTGTGTTGCCTAAGAGTAATTGAATTCTGGGTGTTTTAAGTCCCCTCTGAATTGCTGATGTGAGAAACCCACATTAATAGAGTTAGAATTGACTTATCTGTTCAAGAGTCTTGTTAGCACTAAAATCTTTAAATATGAAGATCACATGCTATAGACACAGCCAAGACACCCATCTCTAAAGCTGTTTGTAAACATAGGCAAACTTCTCTCAGTGTAGTATACCAGCTGTGACAAAGAAAAAACAGCAGTATATCTCTCTTTGATACTGTGGTTTCTGCTTTCTATTAGAATATGAAGGTCACATCACACCCAGCTAATTTCCAATGATCATTCTAGAGTTAAAATGGCTCCAATACTAGCTCCCACTGTGTGTTGAAATATCAGATTTTTTTGCATCCCTATTATGTGCTAATCAGTACTCTAGAGATTATCACAGGCATTATCCACCACTGAAACTCAAAATGACAGTATGATTTCAATGGTACTTTCAAGGTATAAAAACCATAAGAGAAGCATAAAATAGTAGTTTTTGTACACTATTCCCCTTATTGTTCCTTACTGTTTTTCATACAATCATTAGTTCACATTTTGTGGTCAACTCCAATTTAGGTTTAGGATACCTGTCACTATTATAGATATTTTAAAAGATATCTTTATTTTCTGCTTCCTTTTGCTTCAGTAATAAATATTAAAGTTATTTGGAGAACAGATGAATTTTTAAATTAGGGGGCTCTTTTCTATTTGTTTCTTGTGTTATGAATACAGTTAAGAACACAGAAAACAAAACTATTATGGTAGTATCATCTTTTTTTTTCAGAGAAGATAATAGACTCTAAAGAAAAGGTCCCCTTTTTCTTTGGCTAAGGAGAAAAGGTATGTACATCAAAAAGTCTTTGACCATGCTGTGTTTACCCCATTTTGCCCATGCTGGTCTTATACTTGGTTGGAGAATGTGCTATTTTTTGCAGATAGCAGCAAGCACCAATATCCATGAACACAAGCAAAGATAGCCAATTGATTACCAAAAGATGAGTCATCTCTATCACATCAAGGCATTGCCCCTCACCAAGTGGTGCATTTATGACCCCACTGTGGATACTGACAACCTCACTGAGGAGGGCCCTCAGTAGGATGGGGATAAGGACATGGAGATATAATAGTACAACCTGATGGGCATATTGCCAATATACACTTTGTTTATCTATATAGTTCATAAGAATAAAAATAATAATTTTCAAATATTTTTAAAGTGTCCTATTTTTTTTTCCAGAATCTCTTTTGGCAAACCCTTTCTTCAAACGTAGATGTCTCCCTCTCTCCTTAAGTGTGATATAGAATGCCTTATTCCAAAAGTGCAGAAGTGACCATTTATGAATTGTAAGAGTAGGCCAGTTATCTACCTCTCTCATGTTCTTTGTTCCTCTAGTCTGTGTGAAAACAGCTGTTGTGTTATGAAGACATTCAACTGTGTGGAATGGTCCACCTGGTAAGGAACTGACAACCATGTGAATGTGCCAATGTGGAAGCAGATCCTTCAGCACTCATCAAGCTTTGTGTGGGCATATTTTCTCAATAAACACAATGCCTTTGAAATTTTAACAATTGTTTCCCACAAACTGGCAAGTATTCAGCAAACCTGTGAGTAAATACCTAGGAGTAGACTTGCTGAATCATAAGGTAGGTGAATGTTCAATTTTGTAAGAACTTGTCAAAATATTTTCCAAAATAGTGCTATTTTATACTCCTTCAAACCACATAAAAATGCTTTCATTATGCCACATATTCCCCAAGAGTTGGAGTTTGTTATGGATCAAATTGTGTTCCCAGAAAAGATAATGGGTTTCTAACAACTAGAACTTTAAAATGTGACCTATAATATACATATGTTCATTGCAGCTATGAAAACATAGGATAAGGACATTATGGTGAACTTTTTTTTTTTTAAACCACACGTGTTGTGACACTTTGTTATTGTAGCCCTAGGAAACACAGAGTGTCAGTCTTTTGATTTTCAATTTCAGTATGTGTGGTTGTATCTTAAAGTAGTTTTAATATTTAGCAAGTGATAGATGACAAAAAATACATTTTCGTGCACTTATTGATTACATATTTTCACAGTTTTAATGGGTTGTATGCAATTTTGCTATTTGAGCTCATTATGAAAGTTCTTAATGTATGCTTAGATCCAAGTTGTTGGAATTATTTTTTCCAAGTCTACAGCTTATCTTTTCATGGTTTGGTTTTTTTTTTATTTTTGTTAAATTTTTTGTTTATTATATTTATTTATTTATTTGAGAGTGACAGACAGAGAGAGAAAGAGGCAGAGAGAGAGAAGAGAGAGAGAATAGGCACGCCAAGGCCTCCAGCCACTGCAGACGAACTCCAGATGTGTGCGCCTCCTTGTGCATCTGGCTAACATGGGTCCTGGGGAATCAAGCCTCGAACCCCAGTCCTTAGGCTTCACAGGCAAGTGCTTAACCACTAAGTCATCTCTCCAGCCCCCTTTTTTTTTCTTTTTAACCACTAGAGTTTGTAGTGGTTTGTGTGTGATATGTCCCCTATAGACTCTGGTGATTGAGATTAAGCCTCATACTAATCCCCAGCTAGTAGAGTTTTGGGAATATGAGCTTTACTGGAGGAGGTGTGTCACTGGTATGGATTTTGAGGCTTATTCATCCCGCCATACTGGGTGTTTACAAACTAACCCATTCTCATTGTTCCTTCCCTGCTGTTGATGTATGAAGGTGTGAGCCAGCCAGTTTCCTGCTCTGCAATGCTTTCTCCACAATGATGAAACTTCTCCTTGTAACTGTAGGCATGAAATAAGCCATTTCTTCCCATAAACTGCTAATGGCCAGGTGTTCTATCCACTTGTTACTGCTACACTTTGGAAAAACACATCATCACTTCATAGTTAAAACTCTGGAGAGAATAGGCATAGATGGTTTATATATCAACATAATAAAGGTTGTATACAAACCACCTAAAATCCAAATCATACTTAATGCATACTTAACGCTCAAGGAGTTCCCATTGATATTGGGAGCAAGACAGGGTGACCACTCACAGTACTAGTCTTCGACATAGTTCTCAAAATCCTAGCCCTAGCAGTCAGAGAGGAGGAAGATATAAAAGGGATAAATATTGGAAAGGAAGAAGTCAAAATAGCCCTATTTGCAGATGACATATTTCTATACATAAGTGATCTGAAAGTCTCCACCTCAAGACTTCTAAAGGCAATTAATTCCTTTGCAAAGGGGCGGGATACAAAATCAACACACAATATCAATAACCATGGAGCTTGATGATTTGCTGTTTGATTTTACAGGGCTCACAGTTAAGAGACTTGAATCTTGAGTCTCTGATGAGACTTGGAACTTCTGAATGGCTTGAAAATTAATGCATTTTGATAAAAGTAATCCATTGACACACATAATGAAAAATCTCAGGAGCAGAGCTATCTTTAAACCTGGTTGCTTTATCTATAAGTAACATAAGTGTTTGTTTGTTTGTTTGTTTGTCTGCTTATTTGTTTGTTTGTTTTTTACAGTTATGCAAGCTGTAGTTTCATGATAAAGATTCTGGCATGTTCATTCTCTGATGAGAGCTTAGTCTCTGCTTCCAAGGTCATGTCTTGTAGCTGCATTATCTGAAGTGAAATTACGTGAGTTTTCCCATGACAGGAAGCAGAACAGGAAAATCTCTAGTTTTCTTGAGCCCTTTCTTAAGATATCTATTATCATTTAAATATAAAAATTCCCTGTGTAGTCTCATTGTTGAATTATTGGTCCCTAGCTGGTATTTTGAAAGTTTTGGAACCTTCTGTAGGTGGGCCTAGCTGGGGGAAATATATCACGGGAAATGTGCCTTTGCAGGTGATACCTGGTACCCAGTCCCTTCTTCGCTCTGCTTCTGGTCCCCCATGAAGTAAGTGACCTTCTTCTCCATATCCTTCTGACACCATGATATCGTAGCTTATAAAAGGCCCAGAAACACAGAGCCACGTGATCATTATCAGAACTTTCAGAAACTATGAGCCAACATATATCCTTATTCCCTTAGATTATTTTTGCCAGTCATTTTGTTAAGATTTCTGCAAAAGTTAACTAAGATTGAATCTAATCCTAGTCATAGGAATTAATATTTCATAATCTAATTGATTCCCAAAAATTGAAACTCCAAGTGTTCCAACTTGTAATACTCTTAATACCATCATACGGTTCCTTAGTTTCCACATGTGGATTTTGGAGAAGACACAAATATTCAAATCACCACACTATGTTATCAGACATGTTTTTCAGAATCATTCTTGTTATTCTGTTCATACTGGTATGATATTTTGACCTCTGAATGGCAATAGTATATTTGAGCTTTGGGAAAAGAATACAAAACACACACACACACACACACACACACACACACACACACACACACACACACACACACTTTCATGAACATAGGGTGAAAAGGGAGAGAAGGAACAAAAGAGAATCTGAAAATTCTGAGTAAAAAAGCTTCAAGTTCATTTATTGTCACTTACTAATTGGTGATCTTGAGCCATCATTGACATGTGATCTCAGCATCATTCTATGTAAGATTTGGGTAATGAAAATTTCATGGGGTGGTTAGAATATTATTGGCATAGTAACTAGACAATTATAATAATAAATAATGTATTATTAGTGTTGTGCTGCTATTAGTGAATAATGGCAGATGAATAGTTGGCTGAAACTAATAAAATTGACAGGGTTGTGTAAATTCAGTGATAAATAACCCCATCCTACACCATTCCATGCCATTACATATCCCTGAAGATCATCTTCCTTCCGCTCCAGCTGATGGTGTGCTGGTAAATATTTAACAACCGCCTCTCCAAGGGAAAGAAGCCCAGATTTGTAGCATTTGCCAGTTTAAATGTTATAAATATTCTAAACATGGGTCAATTTCAAGTGACTAATATGATTTCTCTGAATGCAGAATTGGGAAGAGATGCACACAATCTGATCTTCAAAACCTGAATATGTATATTTCTGCACACTGTCTCCCACTCCGACTCTAGAGGCCACCGTCTTGTTTGAATAATGTAAGTTTCTCATGATTACTTGTTTCTCTGACTTTAAAATATAAAGTTTAGACGTGTCTCATACATCAACCCCATTCCAGTATCACCACTTATAATCACTGAATAGCTTCCTTACAAGGGTCTACATGATCATGTTCTCTTCTCACTTTTAAGAATCACATATGCTGCCCCCCCGTAGCCCCCAAACAATCTTCCCTACTATCTTACCATTTTATTCTTTAAGTTGTGGCACCAATTTCACAAGAATATCTTCCAAGGCTCTAGTATACAGAAACTGTCTTTATTTTATCCTGTTACACAATAAAATTTCTCCATGACACAACCACAGGAGGAATTATTGGGCTAATTTCTATTGTCTTGCAGCATGTAAAAGTTGACAGATCAGGTAATATGAGATGTGTTTCCCTGATATTTGAATTACCCTTGGAAAATAGTAGAGATGTAGTAAGTGTTGAATCAATGCACTTATGAAAAAACACCCAATAGCTCAAATGAAGGTTAGTTTTAACCTAACCCTCATTGGTTACCTACTATGTGTTGTGTTTGTGTTATATGACTTTTAGCTAGTTGTAACTTGACAAATATGTGATATTACTTTATTAGTTAAATGAAGAAATTATTTTTGAGTGATTACAATGCATCTTTTTTTGCATTAGGTACTATACTCCTAGCCATTTGAAGAAATATAAACCTGACAATCTTTGAGCAGCAAGATGGACTATAATCTCCTTAAATAACTATATGAGGAATGGCATGTTTACAAAATTTGTGAAGTTCAATATCTCAAAATTATGCCTTCCCAATGCACCTATCATTACAGGTCCAAAGGAAACAACAAATTTATTTTTTCTCTTAATCTGATTTTATGGGGTTTGGAAGTTTGGAGAAATATCTTCTTCTTTGATATGTGGGAAAATGATTTGATAAATCTAGTAGCAACGATATTTAAAATTTTTATGATATAAAAGCCAGAGCACAAGATGGTCAGATGAACACAAGAGATGAACATGGAGAGTTTAATGGAAATAATTGAAATTGTTAACTTGCGAAGAGTTTATGCTTGCTGCCCAACATAGCACAAAAGCAAATGAATCAGGGCAGGCCCAAATTTATCAATTTAACATGTGCTCATTGTGCAGCTCCATCCCACCTGACTTCCCTGAGCATTTTGACTCAGTGGAATTGGATAGAATGGCTTGAATTGTTTATTTTCAGATATGAAAATCTGTGCTCTGTGCTCAAAGGTTCCCCATGGGTATCCAAACCAGATCAATTACAAAGCAAAACCAAAGGACAAAGGAAACAAGGCAGTAAATGACCAAAACTCTCAGATGCTTTCCCCTAAGGTGGTGCTTCCAATCAATATGGAGGAAGTCAGAGTAAACAAAAAGGTCAGCCATCTGGCCAAGACTCAGAGGATGACTCCTGATTCATTTTCTCCTTTGGTTCATACAAGTGCAGGGAAGATAAAGAAACCATACTTGATAATTCTGTTTTCATAATATTTTTGAACAAAAGAAGTCAGATCCCCAGGAGAACTTACTTAGAGAAAATAGTTCAGGCAAAACTGGCAACATGTTTGTAACATGTTAAGCACTCGTTTTTATCATGTGTGCATCTGTATTATACATGTACATGCAACTTATGTATAGCCCATAGCCAAGTTAGTATGGTGACATGCAAAATAAAAATGTGAGGAAACTATCTGTGAGCTTATTAAAATGCACATACAATGGTAAAACTCTTGTGACTGATGTCTTCTTCAGGATAACAAAAATAACAAACTCGTCACAGAGAACCTGAATTTGACCTCTGGATATAGTATAAAAAAGTGAATGTGTGAGGAATAATGTCAGTGAGTAATGTCATATTGAAACTTAGATTATTTTTAGATGACACCTTGGAAATTTATTTGCTCAATTCTATAAACCAAGGCAAGATTCATGAATATGTGATTCAATCCCTTACTGGATTGGCCATTGAATTTATGTGTTAGAGTAGACTAAAAATCTTAAGCAAAATGAAATACCTGCATAAAATCACAGCTACTGGAAGAGTGGATACCCATTCTTTATGCTTAATTTGCTTGTGTTTTCTTTTGGCTCTTTTCAACTCTGGTTTAAAAGAAATAGTGACTTTGTTTGCAGAGTTGTTACCTTCAGTTCTTTTCTTTGAAAGGAATTGCATTACCAGGTATGCTAGGCATGCTGTCTATTAAAAGGGAACACACCATAAGTTCTTGACCTCTCTATGTACAAGGAATACTTTTATTTCTACTCTAGCTCCTATGGATAGGGTTGAACATGGCATCAAGGGCCTGTAACCCTTGTGGAGGCTCAGACAAGTGGATCCCCAGTACTTGCTGAGCAGCTTGTCCAGCAAAATCAGTGAGCTCCAGGTTCAGTTAGAGACCCTCTCTCAAAAAAAGAAGCGGGGACTTCTGGTTAAGATGGCGATGTAGGTACCACGCCAAAGTAGCCTAGTGGAGGAAAGACCAAAAATACTCAGCAAAATACACACTTTTACTAAAATGCAAGGTGTATAGTAAATTGAAGCGGCAGCGGAGAAGTAGAAGAGGTCCAGAGCATCCAGAGCCTGCACAGACTGGCAAAAGTGGCCCTGGCAGGTTTGCCGCCCACCGCAGCAGCAGCAGCAGCGGCGGAGGTGGTGCACCAGAAAGCCGCCAGGCTTGGCTCAAGCCACAGGAAATGCCAGGTGCAGAGAGCTTCCACTCACACCGGAGCTCTCCGCAAACTCTAGAAGCGTGAAGGGAGAGCGGTAGTGAGCAATAGAGGAGCAGATCGCAAGGTAGAAGAACACGTGAAACAGCAAGAGAACTAGAGCAGCTGTGGCTCCCTCCCCTCCCCCACTGCCTGTGCCCAGCTCCAGCGAACAGAGCAGCGGTCCCTGGACGGCCACGCCAACTTGGCCCGATATTGGGTCAACACCTTAACCTCCTACCCTGAAGATATATAACATCAAATCAATTGATACAGCTAAGAATACTCAGCTAGCTAGAAAATCCAAGCATTAACTTAATCCAAGATGCAAAAATATATACATTATAACACAAGAAACACTAAAAAGCAAGATGATATAAATCCACCTAAAAGTATTAATGCATCAGAAATGTCCTCCAGTGAGAAAGAGTTAGAGGAAATGCCTGAGAAAGAGTTCAAAAGAATGATCATAAATATGTTCAAAGAGGTCAAAGAACAAATCAAAGGAATCAAAGAAGAAATCAAAGAGGAAATCAAAGGAATCACAGAGGAAGTCAAAGAAGACGCAGGACACCAATTTAATGAAATAAAGAAGGCAATACAAATCAACATTAACATTTTGTCCATATTTCCTCAGTAATCATGCAAGCAAAGATTCTAAGCCTGGATCTTAGGACCAGGCAAATGTTGGAAAGACTCAAACAGAAAAACTAAAATTGCCTTTTTTTTTTTAACCTGGATGAAAAGTAGGTTATTCTGGCAACTTAATATACACCACCCCCCACAAACAGATCTTTGGATTCTAAGTAAGTTTGATAAGTTAACAGTTCCAGACACATAGATACTTGCAAGAAAGTTAGTGAAAATGGGTTGAAATACATATGAGCCATCTCTGGCATCTCCAGTATTCTACCCACCTCTAATACATATGTTAACCAAACCAAGGTCATTTAGCTCAAGTTCAAAGCCAAGGCCCAAATTTTGAATCTCAATGCCAAACCAGTCAACAGCATCACTTACACAAAAAATACTATTTTAGCCTATGTAATATTTCCACTTCCAGAGTTAACAGAGCTAAATACCACAGGCAGAATGTAAACAGTCAGCAAGCCCTTTGGATACATGTATTAAGGCCCTGTGTCTATACATTCCAGTAAGGGTTAGACTTTTGAATCCAAACTATAATTTTGTCTACTGATTCTCTTCTGTCTCCTAGGAGTCATTAAAACATATCACAGTTGAAAATAATCCTGGCCATTAGTTAAGTACCATAAACAGAGTTAATATCCAATTTGAGTTCAAAGAAAATATGTTCACAATAACAAAATTTATCTCTCTCACAATCTGGTTTTATACTTGAAGCTAAGAAAATACAAGTAGGGCTGGAGAGATGGCTTAGTGGCTAAACACTTGCCTGTGAAGCCTAAGGACCCTGGTTCAAGGCTCGATTCTCCAGGACCCACATTAGCCATATGCACAGGGCAGTGCACGCATCTGGAGTTCATTTGCAGTGGCTGGAAGCCCTGGCATGCCCATTCTCTCTCTCTATGTCTCCCTCTTTCTCTCTCTGTCTGTTGCTCTCAAATAAATAAATAAAAATAAACAATCTATCTATCTATCTATCTATAAAAGAAAATACAACCAAATTTCTACATTTCTTTATCCTTTTCATATTTTTCAAGTATGCTAATAAATAATCATTATTTTCTATGTATCTGAGATAAGCCTTCCTTCATAAAGAAGAGGTAAGAATCTCATTTCACATTATCCAGTACATAAGAAATATTTCATATCTTTATAATAAATAATTTAATGTAAATTTTGTTTTATTGTCTATCACCCTGGATGGTGGGACACTTTAATGTGAGTCATTTTCTTGTTTTCTTCCCACATGTCCTAGAGTTATATTACAAACTGGGGCTAAAGAACCAAGGAAATGGGTTTCTTTTCTTACAGCTCACACATAACTCTTCATACATTCTTAGAGAAATGTGAGTCCCTGCTACTCATGTGACTTTTCAGGCCTGATCACATGCAGCTCTCTCCAAGCATTGCCTATGTCCAGGCCGCAGTGAAAGGCCTCTTCTGAGTCGGAAACCTGTCCTGCTCAAGCAGCCTTTCACCCCCAGGGCATTGCTGCTTTTCAAGATACCTCCAGAAACCAAAGGCCTCTCCTTATCTTCTATGCCAGTCACAAAGTAGGTGTGCAAATGACAGAAATCTTTCTTCCTCCAAGTTTTCTGGATTTTCTACCTTTCCACAAATTTCTTTCTTCCTTTTCCTACTTATGTAATGCCTGTGAGTTCTAAGAGCAATCTTCTGAAAAAAAAAAAAAAAAAGCATCTCCAGGTAGAGCAACAAGCTACAACTGCTTTATACCTTCCTCGGCACTTGCCTGGAGTAAGTCAAGCTAACCAACCACTTGGAATTGACATTAGGACAAATAAAAGACAAAATTGCAAGGAGAAAATATTAGCATCTTAAAATATTCAGCCTAAGATCAGTTAGTGCAATGTGTCAAGCAGCCAATATATATCTCCACCTCACCTTTAAATAGGAAAACTATAATTAAAAGTAGTTAAACTTTTTGTTTTAAGTTATATCATTACCAATACACTGAAGATACCCCTATAGGCCTGACAGACCCTCAAAATGTATAATAAATGTTGGAATTTTTCATAAAATATATCCTATAAAGCCAAACAATATGTGTGTGCCTAATGCATTTGAGTTAGTGTGTCTAATTTTTTTACTTGTGACAGAAAAACTAATATATGGATATATATATATATGTATGTGTGTGTGTGTGTGTGTGTGTGTGTGTGTGTGTGTTAAATGCTTTTGTTTTTTAAAAATTCTCATGAACTTGACTAAGTCCAACGTGATTGACCAAGGACAAAGTATTTTCAAAGCTGCTTGACACGTTTTCAATATCATAGACTTTCTGAGCAAGAACAATTGCTCTGTGGGGCGGTGCTCTCCTGCCTGCTGGGTTCTGGCTTTTAGGCATCTTGACAAGGATGTAGTTTCTAATTGGCCTCCTTGAGAATGCCTGCTTCTCACTTTTGGCATTAATTGCCAATTACTAAAAGCATGAAAATGTCAGTATGTCAGCATATAAGCCAATACCTTGATATGAAAAAATAGGTAGAAATACAGATTTCATTTTCAGAATAGGCAAATACTAAAAATTCAACAGGTTCCAGCATCTCTTCTTTGAACTTGATTTGATATGGTAAACTCACATAAATTCCTCAGCATCTTCCATTTCCAGAAAGATTTTGATCAAAGCTTCTGCATAAGCAAGATGCTAATGTGAATTTCTATACTGCAAGGCACTGCCCACCTCCCCCAACAGGGGATTTGTATGACCTGAAATCATTGCTGGTTAAACTTGATGCTTTAAGGGAAAATGTAAGTACCTAAGATTCTTTGGGTCCAAGTGTTTCCAGACAGCTGTGACCAAGCAGGGCTCTTCTTAACAATGGTCTACATAAGGTACACTGTTACCTGCTTTTCTTTTCATCACAGCTGCTTCTGATACCTAAGTGAAAGAACTGAAGAGGCATGTTTCAGGCCACAATCCGGAGCTCATGCTTGTGCCTAGTCAAAATAATTCCAGGATTTTTTTTTTTTTTTTTTTTTTGCCTCCAAAGATGACTCTTTCCTTAGCAAAGAAGAGGAATTAGAAGCTCCAAAAGAAAGATGCAAGTTCCAAGAAGCTGAGATCTTGAAGCAGAAATGAGAAAGAAGAATTTAAGAAACCAATGGACAAGAACAGCATCTTCAGTAAAGTGTGTAGAAAGAGAAAAACAACCCACAAAGTGGGAACTAAAAAGAAAATCTATTGGAACAAAAGGCTGCCAAACTAGTGTCAAGACATGCAAATGAGCAAAGTACTCAAAGATTTTCTGGATCCTGAGAAACTGTTCTAAATGTGCTCACCCCTCCATGCCTAAACAAAAAAAAAAAAAAAAAAATGGTACTGGGCAGTGTCATTTTATTTTGTTTCCCTCCTTACAAATCTTCTACAAGTGGATGCTGGTATAAGACTGTAGGTAGGTACAAATGATAAATACTGTTTTGAGAGCCAAAGTGGGGGGGAACTGAAAGTGTTAATTCTTTTTCTGGAGTTGGTCTTTCTAATGTAGCTCTTATTTTTGAGTATTCTACTTCCTAAAGTACTTAGGCTAACAGCTCTTACTGCACTAGGTCTGTGAAAACATATTTTTGCAAAGTATGTAATGGCTACTTTGGAAATAGTTTGATGCTGAATATCTGTTTACTTTTCAACTCCAATTTTGTCCCTAACTTAACAATGCCACTGTGCTTGAATATTAATAAGACAACACAATACTGTGACGTCTGTGAAATGCATGCATACATAGATATATACATATGTGTCTGAATATACATATAATACACAAACTTGAATATTCTTGTTACTTCATTTCCTGTGTCTGAGGTAAGATATGGATTTTGCTTGTGAAAGGGGGAAGAAACTTCTCTCTGAGTTATACACCTAAGTCTTTTTTATCTATCCCAGTTTTTCATAGATCCCTGAACTGCCAGAATGAGCAAGTACATACCTCTGATAAGAAAATCTACAATGACTATATAAATATATCCCTTGAAATCCTCATGAGGTGGGGTGGCCATGAAAATATTTCTCTGATAGAAATTACTAAGTTCCAAGGCATCCTGTCATTCAGATGATAGAAATAAGCAGAGTTCTTTCTCCCCTTATTCTTTCTCACTCTGCTAAAAGAGAGAGAGAGAGAGAGAGAGAGAGAGAGAGAGAGAGAGAGAGAGAGAACACTGCCACTAGGGAAAAACTTACAGAATAGAATAAAAAGAAAAGGCACTTTTTTTTTTTTGCCAAATAGTCTAAAGACACTTGGCTTGGGGTAGACTAACTTCTATCATCTTATTAGAGGAGGAACAATCCACTTCCAGGTATCATGGCAAATTATGAGGACCTCATTGCTGTAGGTAAAGGAACATGGATATTTAATGTGTCCTATCACATCAATTCTGTACTTCATTTTCTTTCAATAAAATGATTATGATTACAGAAAAGAAATAAAGAAAATTTCTGTTTTTCAAATTTTTATTTATTTATTTGAGAGAAAGAGGGAGAGAGAGAGAAAGAAAGAGAGAATAGGTGTAACAGGACCTTTAGCCACTGCAAATGAACTCCACACTCATGTGACAGACACCCTTTTGCATTTGGTTTACGTGGGTACTGGGTAATCAAACCTGAATACTTAGGCTTTGCAGGCAAGTACCTCAACTGCTAGGCCATCTCTCCATCTCTGAAAAATTTCTTATGCCATTCATACATCTTCTCTTTATGTGAGCACTACACATTGCTATGGTACGTAGTCAAAATTAAGAAGCCAATGTTAGTATATTACTGACAGCTGAGGTCTAGACTGGATTTTGAATTCATTAGTTTTCCCATGAACGTCCTTTTCTGTTCCAGGACACAATGCTAGTTGTCATATTTTGTCCCTGATATTGATAAGGAGCATTCCTCACTTTTTAAAAAAAAAATAAATGTGCCTTCACCTGGATTTGTCTACATGAATTAAATTTTGGACTTGAGATCAAAGTATTGGAGATGGCCAACAAGCAGAAAGAGAAGGCGCTGTGGTAGGATGATAATCATGTAGCTGTCTTGGTACTCTTCAAGGACTAGGGGACTCAGACTTAGTAACACCAAAAAAGTTCCATGAGACAGAAGCTCAGGGCACACAATCCAAGACTTAGATGATTGCATGGGTATTAAGCCCAGCTCAGATGAGTACAGACCAAATACATCTTACTAAAGACAAAGAGTCTTGTTTTTCCAAAATTGACACAGGCTACTGTCTCCTACTATAGACAGAGGATATTGTCCCCCCACTTACCAGTGTGCACAAGCAAAGAGTCAAAGGTATAAGGAAGAGTAAACAATGACCAATGAAGATGAAAACCAAGAGCAGATAATACAGAAAGCCTCCCCCTAAAAAGCATCTATGAGTGAGAATGCAAATCCCCCATCACCACTGGAATCTGGAGATGTTTCTATAGAAGCAGATTGGTGATTCCATAAATAAGGTCAGTAGCTTTCACTATTTTGAGAGCCCCTAGAATAGGCTTAAACTGATGTGACAGGTAAATTCCTTCTCTATTTTTTTTTTTTTTTGTCAGATAGATCTGTTTCTATGGGTGTTCACTTTTATATACAATTAAGTCACTTTCGTTTATACTATTAGTAATGAACCCAAAGCCCTGTGTATGGCAGGCAGGTGCTATGCCAATAACCTATGTCATCAGCCCTAATTAAGTCATTTTTGAGGAGCCTGGGTTATCAAAGACTGGCATATTCAGTAGTTCCCAATTGCCTATATGGATTATATAGATTTTACTTTTAACAGTTTCAGTAACCCACACTCAACAAAGTTTGAAAATAGAGCACAGTACAGTAACTTATTTTATAAGAGAGACCATATCTACATGTTTACTACAACATATTGATACACTTATTTTATCACTATTGTTTATCTTAGTCTAATTTATAAATTAAGCCTTATCATAGATATGAATATATGTATGTGTATGGCTCAAGACTGTTTGTGATTTTAAGTATCCACTATAGGGATTAGACTTAGAATATCCCCCCCCCCTTGGATAAAAGGGGGCTAGTGTACTTACAGTTTTTCTTCCATACAGAGATGAGCATTGTTGGGAACATTCCTTATTGACATGCAGAACCAAGGAGGTACAATTTGCACCAGGTTATTTTCTGGAAAAATCATGCATTTGTAGTGTGTCATTCATGTCTTCAATTGTTTTCCACTCACTGAATGGTCTCCTTTTTTAATTGGTTTTTCAAGTTAGGGCCTTGTTCTAGCCCGTGCTGACCTAGAATTCACTATGTAGTTAGTCTCAGGCCGGCCTCAAATTCGCAGCAATTCTCTCACCTCTGCCTCCTGAGTGCTGGGATTAAAGGCATGTGCCACCACACCCAGCCTACTTTGTAATTATAAAACATTGTTTGGTTTCTTCCTTTAAGGTTTAGTTTTAGATTATTTGATTAATCCAGCAAACAGAATGCTTCATACTCACATCAACACAATTGGTTCCAAGAGTTCACATTTACATTGTTAACTTAATCATAAATTATTGAATTTATATTAGCTTGTTAAGTTGATTATTTTTAAATTTTTTTGGTTAGCTTATAAGGAAATGGGTTTCAATGTGGCAAATGTATAAAATGTATATTTGTGTGCATGCACTCCTGTGTGCATGTGTGCATATGTGTGTGTGTGTGTGTTTAACATTGTTCTTATCCCTCCCCCATTCCTTTTCCTTGTTCTGGCTAGTTTCTTTCCTCTCCTCAAGTAGTCTGCCCTTTTACTTTCATTGCACATGTATTCCATTACCATCTCTTGATACCTATATTGTTAAACCAAAAATATGTAAGGGTTGCTAGCAACCATTCCTTAACCAGACAAATGTTTATACAGTAATACGTAATTGCATTCAGCTAGATTATACTTTTTTCTATATGAAATGTGCTTTGGGGAAGGCATGAGGTAGAAAGCAAGAGAGATTGAGAATAGGCTCGAGGTGCCAGTTGTTGAGTGTTCCCACAGTGGCAGCTCAAGTCAGAGGTAGGCAAAAGGTTTGTCCTGGGATGACAAGAGCATTTGCCACAGATGCATTAAGCAGGTTTGCATCACAAAATCCAGCCAGGATGTTCCTACTTCAGTTGTTGCTATGCTGTTTGAGATGGTTCACTTTCTATCTTCTCAGATTAAAGTAGCTACAGACACCAGTGTATCTGTGAAGGCCAATGTCACTACACTTTTCAGGATATGTATACTATAAATTTTGAAAAGTGTCCATAACTTCATACATAAATATGTATATTCAGTTATTTATAAGTACTGCCATAGTACTAAATTATATAAATATTGCAATACACATAATAATCTTAATTAAATTTAAATGAACATTAGTGGAAGCTATAATCATGTTTTTCCAACTTCAACATATCATCTGACATACTTCAATTTTGGAGACTGGAGGTTTTGATACTTGTGTAATCACATTTATCAATTTTCTCATAATTCAAGTCTAAAATAAAGATGCAAGGCTGCATTAATTTCTGTTTATAACTTGTTTGTGACTGATGACTAAAGGCCACCAGCAATTTTATTTCACATGAACCCCATTAATGTTTATCCTACTTCCATCATTCTCTGGCCACGGTAGATTGATACAAGGCAGTATATTCTTATATTCATTAGATTTACTATCCACCCTGTAACCAAGTCCATAACCCACTAATCAGGTTGGCAAAGACATTCTCCCCTTAATTTACAAATGAAAGAAGGTTCACTAATTATATCCCAGCAATGATGCCATATGTGTGCAGGTAGTTAATTACTCCATTCAGTCCTCAGAGAGAAATTTCAGCAACTCTACACACATATTAGAAATATTTCCCGATATCCAAGCTCATTAGATGTGAAATCCCCATGTTTTAAGAAGAAAATCTACCTGAGTGATGAATATGCATGACTTTCCATATCTAAAAACATATTGTATTTGTCACCAAAATGCTAGCTGGACTATATTTTAATAAAAGAGTACTGAATAATATCGTGTTACCTGATTGAGAGTTTATGGGAAGTATAAGTGACCTCTATAATTGTTTCACACCCAGCTCGCAGGACATGTGTTCTTCCTCACTCTTCAATTTCAAAACTCAGACTTGTTCTTTGTAGCTCATGTTGAGTTTTCATGACCCCCTTACCCTAGACTGGTCTGCTTTCAAATTTCTTTCCTATTGGTTATGTGGAGAGTTTATAAATGCTTTGTCCTTGTCCTGTTTTTTAATTTTTTTCTATGTGCTATTATTTAACACCAGCATTACCATGACTCTTTCCTGAAACATCAAGTTGTATACAGTTTATTTAGGAAATGAACTATGTATCATATTTTGATATGTTCAGCATTTCTTGGTTATAAGTGTTAATTAATTTTTACTTAATTTATTATGGGATCTAGATAAATATATCCTCAGCGATTATGT
Source organism: Jaculus jaculus (assembly GCF_020740685.1). Classification (NCBI taxonomy): domain Eukaryota; kingdom Metazoa; phylum Chordata; class Mammalia; order Rodentia; family Dipodidae; genus Jaculus; species Jaculus jaculus. The sequence continues at coordinate 142,597,299 of NC_059103.1, forward strand.
CATTCTATTTTCAAATTCATAGTATAAGAGAACAGATGGCAGGATTCTCCAGCATTTTAATCCTATGATTTAAACATCCACAAAAGCATGAGCTTACATTATCAAACTATATTTGAAAAAATGACAATAAAGTAAAAGTTTCAGAATTCAAAGTAAAATTCCTTATAGACAATATAATTTTTCAACTAATTAATAAATGATTTTGAGACAGGGCCTTAAATAGCCCAAGCTTACCTCAAATTCATTATGCAGCTAAGGATAACTTTGAATGATCACCTTGATAATCCTTAATTCTCTTGTTACCCCATCTCATAAGGTAAGAGAATGTAATCTGAAATCAGGAAATAAGGAGGCAAAAAGATTTGGGGGAAAAGCAACAGGAAAGGCTTGAGGTTTCTATGCAAGTTTCCCTTACAAATTTTGTACTCTTGTTTAACCCACCACCACAACACACATGATAGCAACTACCCTGGTCCTCATTCCTCTAGAGGCCTGTTGGTAATGATACAGCCATCTCATGACAAAGTGACAGGACCACTCATGTATGTGTAAGAGGTTTAAGGTCACTCTAACACATGAAGGCTCAGTGACACACACACACACACACACACACAAAGCATAACTGTATATCTTCTCTCCAAGGGATTCTACTAAATCCTGAGGATATCTCAGTGGTGAAAACAGGTGTCTGAAGGCAATGGCATCTTTGGTTTTGTTGCCTGAACTGATGCCATCTCTTTCATAACAGTTCCAATGATTATAAGTAAGTTATCCAACTGTGCCTCAGTTCCCTCCTCTACAAGATGGGGATATTTGAGGTGTATTAGTTGCTGTTATCAAATTTCTCACAGGAAGCAATTTATGAAAGAGATTTTTATTTGGCTTCCAGTATGAGGGTACACCATCATGGAGGGTAAGGCATGGTGGCAGGAGCATAAGGCAGATGGTCAAGTTGTTGCACAGACCGGAAGCAGAGATCACAAGGGCTGCTCACCCACAGTGACCTACTTCCTCCAGTGAGCCTGCACCTTCTAAAAGATTCCAGACCCTTCCAGAACAGCACCATCAGCTGTGTACCAAGTGTGGAAACACATGAGCCCATGAAGGATATTTCCAATTCCAATCACTACAAGGGGTTCTTATTTTGTAAGGTTATTACATGGACAAAATTATGCACATATATCTAAATGATTATAGGGGTGCTTGGTATTTAAAATATTATGTGTTTTTTTAAATAAAAAGGCAACCTCTGGGGCTGGAGAGATGGCTTAGCGGTTAAGCGCTTGCCTGTGAAGCCTAAGGACTCCGGTTCGAGGCTCGGTTCCCCAGGTCCCACGTTAGCCAGATGCACAAGGGGGCGCACGCGTCTGGAGTTCGTTTGCAGAGGCTGGAAGCCCTGGCGCGCCCATTCTCTCTCTCTCCCTCTATCTGTCTTTCTCTCTGTGTCTGTCACTCTCAAATAAATAAATAAAAATTTAAAAAATATATATATATATTTATAAAAAGGCAACCTCTGAAATATCACTTCCCAATTTAAAGTTTTCTAATTGATTCTCCTTTCACTCATCATAAAATTCAAAGTCCTTCTAGCAGCCTGTCACTAATGTTCTATCTCTCACTCTTGTCTGACTTCATAGCCCATCTCCTAGTATTCACTTTGATTATGGTTTCTATGCCCCTTTGTATTTTGTAAGATCATGTATCTTTTTTTTTTTCTTTTTCTTTTTCTATTAGTTTTCTATTCTGCAAGTACAGGCAGTTTGGTACCATAATTAGGCTCATCCGTGACCGTGACCTACCCCCTCCCCATTGGCCCCTCCTCGTTGTGGTATATGGGTCGTGCATTGTGGAGTTAGCCCACAGTTATTGGTATGATAAATCTTGACTTCTAGCCATAGCATGTGCCCTGTGATAGTGGTCACAAGCAACCCTTACTTTCTCAGGACTGTCCAATTTTAATACTGAAACTCTCACATTGTAAGGAACCCATCAGTCCTGAGAAAATGGGAACAGTTTCTTACCCTAACCCTGGCCTACTAAATGCTCTCATAATTTTCCATACTCTCTTCTATTATCTACTGGATAGCAATGTCCAGTGTGACTTTAAAAATCAAGTGTAGCCAGGCGTGGTGGCGCACTCCTTCAATCCCAGCACACGGGAGGCAGAGGTGGGAGGATCACTGTGAGTTCAAGGCCACCCTGGAGCTACATAGTGAGTTCCAGGTCAGCCTGGACCAGAGTGAGACCCTAGCTTGAAAAAAAAAAAACCAAAAAAATAAAATAAAAATCAAGTGTTGAATACAATAAAGCACCAACCTTGCTCCTTGAACAAATCAAGTGTACTGTAAATGGCCATTGACTTCTCAAAATGTGCTTTTCTAGAAATCTATGTGGCATTTTCACATTTGTCAGTTTTTTGTTTAACTCTTATTTTCTGTGGCACCTTAACCAGTTCAGCCACATGTCAAGAAATGGCCATAGTATCATCTTCACCTTCTGATTGCCACTCTGATGTCATTGCAGGATTGAAGACATTACTTTGGTCAAGATGTTAAGGCATTGATTGTCTAATATATAGTAGGCACCCAAGAAATATTTGCTGAAAGAAATACCTCTATTTATTTATTTTTAGAATTTACAAATTGACAAAAACAAAACAAAACCCGAGACACCCCCACAAGGACCAGGTGTAATTCATTTCATAGTTGTTTTGTTGTCAACATAAATTTTAGGTTTTTGTTTATTTATTTATTATTTTATGCATTCCTTAAGCATGAAATCAAAGCTTTGCAATACAAGGTGAGAATTCTATCACTGAGAGTTTTGATGTCATAGCTCCTTTCATCCATTTCCAGAATATTGTTGGAGGATTTTAGAAATTGCACACACAACAATCTTGTTACTTACAGTTTCAAAATTATCTTTAATTCTGGGTTACATCCAAGTGTTTGGTTTGTTTGTTTTGTTTTGTTTTGTTTTCCAAAGTAGGCTCTCACTGTAGCTCTGATCTGGAATTCACTATGTAGTCTCAGAGTGGCCTCGAATTCACAGCGATCCTCCCCTCCTACCTCTGCCTCCCAAGTGCTGGAATGACAGGCATGTGCCACCATGCCCAGCACATCCAAGTTTTCCCAACACTGAGAATCTAAGTATGTCCAAATTCAAATATTTAAGCCTTTGGATGTCTTAATACCTGCAATCACCACAATTATTAGTTAGTCTCCCCTGAGCATCACATCATGTTCAGTGTCTTTAGAATGTCATAGCATTAACGTTGTCAAGGAGCTTAATGTTGACACTTCCAGTCTTACTGTTTGTCCATGCTCAGGGTCAGGATTTTCACACCTCAGTGCTGGGTTTCAGGGAGGATTAAAGACTTATCCAATATTTAGTCCAATAAACTATAAAGTCTTCTGTAAGTTGGAGGCACAGAAACTTTGAATAGGGAAAAATGACGTCAGCATTACCTGGTTCCAGCATTGTCATTACTGGAAAATTACAAACATATTTGGTCTCTTGCTTGCAGCAGGAGGTGTGACTAGTCCTTACAGCAATGACCACAGTGCAGGTCCACAGTCACGGTTTGGGCAGGCTCAGCAGCCCACCAATAAGCGGAACACGCGTTATCACTTGTTCTCTGGGCACTCATTTTGGTCCAAGTTCCCAGCTAATCAGGATTTGGAGTTGGCAGAAATAGCAACCCTGAGTGATTGCTTTCAGAGTGCAAGGAGCTTTTGTGTTCAAGGGAATGTTACCATGGAGAGAGTCCTCTATCCATTGATAGGATCAGTATGATTTGGGAAAAGATTAAACAACCCACTGGCATGTAATTCCATTGCATATTTCTACACCTCTGAGAACTGTTTCCGAACCACTGTTATCTCTGAAGGGTATGCATTCAATAGCTGCCTAATAGAGGATAAATTTTGAATAACTAGTTACAGAGAAGCTGATCCAAATTTGGTTAGAATTAAATTTTTATGATGTGTTTAAATATATTTGCCTAAGTACTTTTATAGTTAACCCCCATTTTAAATGCTTGCACAGAACTGGGCTATATTTTGGTAAGACATAGTGAACACATTACCTTGTATGATTCCCCCCCCCCCAAACACTTCCAGGATGGGGTTGAAGGGTGGCAATTCAAAATGTCCCAAGGCCTAAAGGGGAATGACAGAATCTTAACACTGGTATGCTTTCCTAAGCCAGTGAGTACACATGGTGGAAGAGAGGATGAGCAGGGGCAGGTGTGTACTGAGCTGTGGTCGGGAAGAATGGCTGAGGAAATACAACAAAATGAAGACTGCACTTGTGAGGCAGAATGTTGTCTCTATGAAAATGAGCTTGAGTTCTTTATGAACATAAGCAAAGTCCCTAACAGCTCTAAGCAAAGAAGCAACACTATCCAATGCACTCTTTAGAAAGGTCTATGGGTTGCATTAAAAAAGAAAAAATGGGGGCTGGAGAGATGGCTTAGCGGTTAAGCGCTTGCCTGTGAAGCCTAAGGACCCCGGTTCGAGGCTCGGTTCCCCAGGTCCCACGTTAGCCAGATGCACAAGGGGGCGCACGCGTCTGGAGTTCGTTTGCAGTGGCTGGAAGCACTGGCTCGCCCATTCTCTCTCTCTCCCTCTGTCTGTCTTTCTCTCTGTGTCTGTCACTCTCAAATAAATAAATAAAAAATGAACAAAAAATATTAAAAAAAAGAAAAAGAAAAAGAAAAAATGGTATCTTCAAAATAAGAAATCAATTTTCCCTTCTTTAAGGAAGACTACTGGACAGGTGGAAGTATTTAAAATATTTGTTTTAATCAACAAGCAAAAACAAGAGACCAAGCAACATCTTGGACAGTCTTCCTAAAGACATCCAATGACAGTGGAGGCAGAAGGGCTCACTGCAAGATGAATGTGCTCCCCAAAACTGCCCTTCAACAGACAGGGGCTACAAGAAAAGTTCAAGCAACCATCTTGGAAAATAACAATCTGGGTTCTTTGGAGCACAACTGAGAGACCGCCATTCTTTTTGTGTTAGCTTCACATTTCTTAGTCTTTTTGAAGGTCTAACTATGCGGAAATTAGTAAAACTCCAATTAGGAGAGAGAAAAAAAATTAGTAGTCTCTTTCAGAGGATGTCAAACTTTTTGACCACAACCCACAGTAAAAATCATATTTTACACGATTATACACACATTTTACATCATTATACACAAAAATGGAAACAGAAATTCCAAAATCAGTAATTACTCTCATTATGTATAAAGCACTTTGATGTTTTCTATTCTGCTACTACTTTTATTATCTCTTGCCAAGATAGTATTCATAATGGTTGTGAAAGCAAAAATTCAACTTTAGTAAGAAAAGTACTCTGGGAACAGTGTGTCCTATTGAATGGAACAACATATATACAATAAGGGATATAAGAAAAAGATCGAGACTTTGAAATCTGACGTAGGCTCAATTCCGGATTCACAATGTACTAAATATGCCACCTTTGACCATATACTCACTCCTCAGTGACTCATGCTAATAGCAGCAGTGCTCACTGACAAAACAATGAGCAATGGATTAAACTATGATGCTAAATTAAAGGACTGATGTTTCTAGTGAAGCAACATGGACTCTCAAAATTATCAGCTTAGAAATTATTAGTTCAGAAGTGAATGAATAAAAGATATGCTTAATGTAAAACATTCAATAAACATGCTCTGATATTTCTGTGTGTGCGTGCGCATGTGCGATCATGTGGGCATGCTTGTGCCCTGGCACACATGTGGAGGTTAGAGGATAACTCTAGGTATCACTTGTCAACTTCCACTTGTGGCAGAGCCTCTCATCTCTCCATGTTGCAAAGATTTTCCCCCATTCTGTAGGTTGCCTCTGGCAGGTTATCTAGACCATGAGATTCTCCTGTCCCTAGCTCCCGAACACTGGGATAACAGATAGTAGCACTGTAGCATACAGCTTTTATGCAGGCTGTGAGGTTTTGAGCTCAGGTATCCACACCTGTACCCCAAGCACTTTAGCAACTGGGTCCTCTCTCTAGCCCTCTTTAATTATAAAGTTGTCTCAGATCTACAAAGGAATGAAAACACATATGCTGTGGTCGTTTGATTCATGTGTCCCCATAAACTTAGGTGTTCTGAATGCTAGGTTCCCAACTGGTGGCAATTTGGCAATTGGAGCCTCCTAGAGGCAGTGTATTGTTGGGGGCGGGTTTACGGGTATTATAGCTCAGTGTTTGGCACACTCTCCTGTTGCTATTGTCCACCTGGTTTTGGCGAGGAGGTGATGTCCACCCTCTACTCATGCCATCAGTTTCCCCTACCATCATGGAGCTTCCCCCCAAGTCTATAAGTCAAAATAAACCATTTTTTCCCACAAGCTGCTCTTGATAGGGTGCTTTCTGGCAGCAGTGTGAACCTGACTGCAGCATATGCATATATGCACATATAAATGCACATGTAGGGCTGGAGAGATGGCTTAGCAGTTAAGCGCTTGCCTGTGAAGCCTAAGGACCCCGGTTCAAGGCTCAGTTCCCCAGGTCCCACGTTAGCCAGATGCACAAGGGGGCGCACGCATCTGGAGTTCATTTGCAGAGGCTGGAAGCCCTGGCGCACCCATTCTCTCTCTCTCCCTCTATCTGTCTTTCTCTCTGTGTCTGTCGCTCTCAAATAAATAAATAAAATTTTTTAAAAAAATGCACATGTACATGTATATAAATTGTGTTTTAAAACCAAACATAAAATCATGTACTCAATAGAATTAAAATATCACCCATATTTTTGAAGCATTGTCTTTGTTTTTTGACACAGTATTGTTTTTCTTTTGCATATATGTATATATATATTTATTCATAGATATGTATATATATATATATGTGTGTGTGTGTGTGTGTGTGTGTGTAATGAGCACATAAACATGTTCATAGGTGTGTGGATGCCCATGTGTGTGGGTATTCATAAATATAAGAGGTTGATGTTGACTAGCTCCCTAAGCCATTCTCCACTTTATTCTTTAATATATATTTTTATTGATTTATTTGAGAGAGGGAAAGAAGCAGAGAGAGAGAGAGGAAATGGGCACACAAGGGCTTCCAGCCATTGAAAATGCATTTCAGACTCATGTGCCACCTTGTGATCTGGCTTACTGAGGTCCTTTCACTTTGCAGGCAAGCACCTTAACCACTAAGCCATCCCTCCAGCCCTCCACTTTTTTTTTTTTTTTAATTTTATTTATTTATTTGAGAGTGACAGACACAGAGAGAAAGACAGGTAGAGGGAGAGAGAGAGAATGGGCGCGCCAGGGCTTCCAGCCTCTGCAAACGAACTCCAGACGTGTGCGCCCCCTTGTGCATCTGGCTAACGTGGGACCTGGGGAACCGAGCCTTGAACCGGGGTCCTTAGGCTTCACAGGCAAGCGCTTAACCGCTACGCCATCTCTCCAGCCCTCCACTTTATTTTTGAGACACAATCTCTTGCTGAACTTGAAGTTAACTGAATGAAGTAGACTAGCTAGTCAGTAGACCTGGAGATCCTCCTGTTTCCACTTCCCCAGTGCTTGGAAGAACAGGCATGTGGCAACACCCATCCAATTTTTACATGGTTGCTAGGGATCCAAAGCCCATCTTCGTGCTTGTGCAACAATCACTTTACTGGCTGAGGAATTCCCCTAGCCCCCTGCATTTTTCTTTGCTCCCAAGAGGTCATCACTGTCTTGAGGTTGTTTTTTGGGTTTTTTGTTTTGTTTTGTTTTGTTTTTATTCATATTCCTCTTGCTTTGCCATATTGTCCTCTGGCATTAACACAAATTGCAAAGAATGTACTATTTCCCTTTGTGTGATTTCAAGTTACATATGAAGAACCACTCTGTGTGTAATTCTTTTCTGTGATTTGTTTTATTCCTCTCAATATCAAGTTCGTGATATTTATACAGGATTTAAAAATAGCTGCCTTTTAAATAACCCACAGCACATTTGTATATTCTCCATTTCATTAATATGAGGATATTTCCAGTTTGCTGGTTTGTTTTAATATTACAAATAATATTTCTATGAGCCATAAAGGTATTTCTTCAGCACCTGATTTTATCAAATAAAATATAATATGCCCAATTAAAATTGAGTAATTTTTAATAACTATACCTCATGCAACATTTGGCACATACGATATCTTTTCTCTGTAATTAGGGCTAATTATGGTGCCCATATTTTATGTGCTAAATCTGACAATCTGTGAAATTGTTATCCTAGAGACTGAAACTCCTAATCCAGGGGAAATGCAATACACTGTTGTACTTTTTGGGCGATATTAAAATGCTTTTCTAAAATAACTAAAGGAAATTCTTACATGTCTTGCCACCAGAAGATTATGAGTTCCATCTGCCCCTTTCCTCTTTGTTATGGAATGCCTCACATACCTCCAAATTCACACATTGAAATGCTGAATGCCAGTGTTCCTGTGTTTGGAGGTAGGGCCTTATCAGGAAATTCAGGCTAAGTGTTATAATGAGAATGTACTTGTAATCCAATAGGACTGTGTCTTGATAGGAAAAACAAGATTCACCAGAGACTTCTGTCTTTTCACATGCACAGAGAACTGGACAACTGCAACCCAGAAACAGAGGGCTCAATTAAAACCAGCCTTACCAGCAGCCTAAGTTTATTAGTTACTTTTCTATCTTGTGATTCCCCCTCCCAAGATTGATACACACAGGTTAAAGAAGGAAAGGTTGATTTTGGTTCACAGTTTCAGTCTACCATAGTGAGAAGTCATGGTGGAACAGCTGAGTTCATGGAGGCAGGAGTGTATGTATGACAGAGACCATTTACATCATTATAAACCAGCAATTTCAGAATGAGAAAGGAACCAGTAGCCACACAGGACCTTAAAAACATGCTCCTAGTAATCTACCAGATGGACCCCGTGTTTTCCAGATTCTCCAAAAATATTGCCACCATATGAGATCCAAGCCGCTGTTCTGATTTCTGGCACTGGCTTTTCCTGTGGGGCAAACTGAGCCTGGCACCTGTGGCCCTGCATATCGGCACCCCCGCTGCTGGAACTGCTACTGCTGCTGCTAAAGCTCCTGCTGCTGCCACTGAAGCTACCGCTGCTGGATCTGCTGTTGCTGCGGCTGCTGGTGCCGGTGCCAGAGCTGCTAATGTTGCTGCTGACTCTGCTCCTACCTGGGTTCTGTTGTCGGCTCAAGGTGGTGTGGCCGGATCATGGACCACTGCTCTGTTTGCTGGAGCTGGGCACAGGCAGTGGGGAAGGGGAGGGAGCCGATGCTGCTCTAGTTCTCTTGCTGTTCCACGTGTTCTTCTACCTTGTGATCTACTCCTCCGTTTCTCATTGCCATTCTTCCTTCACATTTCTTGAGTTACGGAGAGCTCCCCACACCTGGCTTTTCCTGCGGCTCAGGCTGAGCCTGGCTGCTTTCTGGTGCACCACCACCACCAGGGTTGGTGGACCTGCCCGGCCTGTGCGGGCTCTGGATGCTCTGGATCTCTTCTACTTCTCAGCTGCTGTTTCAATTTCCTATACACCTCGCTTTTTAGTAAAAGTGCATTTTGCTGAGTTTTTTTGGTCTTTTTCCCTCCTAGGCTGCTTTGGCATGGTGCCTACGCTGCTATCTTAAGCGGAAGTCCCATATTTTATAGTATCTATTTATTTTAATTTCTTTTGGTTTATTTCTTTTTATTTATTTGAGAGCGACAGAGGCAGAAAGAGACAGAATGGGCGTGCCAGGGCTTCCAGCCACTGCAGATGAATTCCAGATGTGTGCATCCCCTTGTGCATCTGGCTAACATTGGTCCTGGGGAATTGAGCCTCAAACCAGGGTCCTTAGGCTTCACAGGCAAGCTCTTAACCGCTAAGCCATCTCTCCAGCTCAGTATCTATATTTTAATGAAGCTCCTAATTCTGATGAAATTGAATTTGTTTATCATTATCTTTCTGGTTTACTTTTATTTCACTTATTTCAGAAGGTGTTTCCTCATTTAATGTCAAAAATACTTTCTTATCTTTTTCTACAAATTTAAAATTTTTCCTTTTATTGTTTTACTTTTATTTTATCAGTGACAGTTTTGTGTATAGGAAGAGTAGAAATTTGTTCTTACTTCTGTTCTATTATCCCAACATCACTTATTAAATTATGCTTTCTACAAAGTTCTAAAATGTCTCTTATCTTGTATATCACATTCAAACACATGCTTGACTTTTTTCTGGCACCGCAGTTCTTTCCATTGACCAAATTCTATATTATAGTCTCACACTAGACAGTTTCTTAATTACTATAACTTTATTTAAGAATTAGTAACCAATAGTGTAAGGCTTATCTTATATTTGTGGAGTTTTGTCTTCTTGTGGTGTTTGTTCTTCCATACAAATTTAGAATCAACTTTAAATTTTTCATAAAGAATTATGTGTAATTTTCATTGTTCTGAAAAATACATCCATTTGGAAAGACCCTCTAAGTATGGAATATTCATATCTATGAACATAATCTAAAATGACATTAAATAATTAAGGTCCTTTCAAATACATATTTGAATACCCTATGTAATATTCCCAATTCTGTTGTTGAAGCACTTTTATTGAATTTGTTCCTAAGTAGAAATTGTAATGCTCCAATTCATATTTGCAAATTCAATAAAAATAGTTCATAAGGAGCTAGAGAGATGGCTTAGCAGTTAATGTCCATGCCTGTGAAGCCTAAGAACCCAGGTTCAATTCTCCAGGTCCCATGTAAGCCAGATGCACAAGGTGGCACATGCATCTGGAGTTTGTTTGCAGTGGCTAGAGGCCCTGGTGTGCCCATTCTCTCTCTCTCATAAACAAATAAATAAAAAAATTTAAAAGTAGTTCATAAATGATTACTGCATGACACAATGATGGCAGTTCTGTGGAATAAAGTCACAGTGGTTCACAGATATTTACAGCAGGTTTGTGCTTCAAATCACAAAGTAGCAACAGTTAAACAGAATGTACCCAAACAGCTGATTGCAGGAAGAAATGGATGAACATAGTATTGCTAACAATGCCACCTCATCCCTGTTCTTCTTAACTCAGTGATAAAGTTGGGTATTGTCTGAGTGCTACAGGCATATTGTGTTCACATTTCCAATTGTTTTCCATTTGCTTTTGAGTTTTGGAGTTTCTATTGACATATTCTCAAGCACAGAGCATCTTTCCTTGCCATGTCTAATATATTCATGAGCCCATCAAAGTTGTTCGTTATATTTGATGTGATATGTTTTATTCTAGCATTTCTTTTGGATTCTTTCTTCAAACATTTATATTTCAGTTTACATTGTCAATCTGTTCCTTCATGTTGTCTAGTTTTTTTCTATTACAGCTCTTAGCATACTAATCATATTTGTTTTGAATTCATGAGCTCAAAATTCCAACATCTCTGCCCTGTTTTAGTTTAGTGTTAATATTCTCTTGTCTCATCAAACTGGCAGGTCTTACTGTTCAGTATATCTTGTGAACTTTTTATCGAAAGCCAAACACAATGTATTCTTTTTGGCATGAGGAGGCAAGGTGTCAGAAGTGGCAATATGTTTTATATTCTGATAGTTACATCTTAATCTTTAAGAAACCTTTGTTTCTTAAGTTGTAAACTTCACAAGTATTCTCTAGTTATCCTACCCCCCCCCCCACCCACTCAGTTAAGTGGTGCAGGATGGGTGTTTTCTTTTCCCAGGCTTTGTTAAAATACTAGAAAGTGGGACTGTTGGGATGGCTTAATAGTTAAGGTGATTGCTTGCAAGCCTGACAGTCCAGAGTTGAATCTCCAGTACCCATGTAAAGCCCGATGCACAAGGTGGAACATGCATCTGGAGTTTGCAGTGGAAAGAGCCCCTGTTGTTCTTTCTCTTTCCTCTCTCTGTCTCTCTCTTTGTCTCTGTCTCTCTCTCCTGCTTACAAATGATAAATAAAATTAAAAAATATTTTAAAAAGAAAAACCAGTAAGTTATACCGATTCACTTATAATCTTATCCCTTGAGGCTGGATACAGGAGGATCATGAGCTCAAGATTATCTTTCCCTACATAGCAAGTTTGACATGCTGGACTACCAAGAAAATTTTTTCTTGAGAGCAAGTCTAATTAAGAACAGAATTCAAGGCACACTCTCTTGTTCCTGTTATCTACCTGAAGTTGGCCAGGGGATGATGTCCACCCTCTGCTCATGCCATCATTTTCCCTGCCATCATGGAGCTTCCCCTTTGAACCTGTAAGCCAAAATAAACTTCTTCCCCTCCACACACACACACAAAGAACAGAACTCAAAATGGCTTCTTTGCCACTCCATCTGTTTCAAGTATGATGAGGTGTTTTTATTTTCTGAAATCATTATAACCACCTGGTATGAATCCTGGAAGTAAATCTCATAAAAGTGTGTGGGTGGGTCTGTCAGCCTGGAGATTTTACTTGTCAGCTCATCCACACTGAGACTCATGTCTCATGTCAGTTTACATCTCCCATCTCAGTTCCCACAGAGTTTTCTGCTTCTGAATTTCTGGTCTGATAAGGTGCAATTTTCTGAGCTACCTCTTTGACTAGGGGACAATCATTTCCCCTATAGCTTAACTCCTCTGACAGATGTAAGCTGTTTTTTCTTTTTTTTCATTTTCTTTATTCCATTATGCTTAGACATAATAACTTTCAAAGCCATACATGCTGGATAGGAAACTGTAGGTCAAAATAGTTTTTATGGCTACTAGTGAAAATTTTACTTTATAAAGTATACTCAGGTTTGCTATGGAAGCAATCTTTATCATATGTTAAACAAACAGAAGCTTATATTTTAAGATGTTACTGTTTCATATAATTATGTAAGCGTTTTAGTCAATGTATGTTCCGATAGCAAAGAACCCATAAAACTAAATGGTTATAATGTTTGCTTCTTGTTCATGGGTCTGTAGGTAAATAGCAAATCTACGCCAGTCTGCCTTCAGCTGTGTTATATCTATCATCTTATTTCAAGACTGCATTAAGGAGCAGAAACTATATGCCTGACACTACCTACACAAGACTATCATAATAGGAGGAAAAGACCATGACATCAAAATAAAAGAGAGACTGATTGAGAGAGGGAGGTGATATGATGGAGTGTGGAGTTTCAAAGGGGAAAGTAGGGGAGGGAATTATTATGGGATATTGTTTACAATTATGGAACTTGTCAATAAAAAATAAAATTAAATATTAAAAAAAACTACTCCTTGTTCAAAGAAAAAAGAGCAGACACTATATGTGACAGAGCCAATCCTAAAGTAATAAAAAAGCCATTTGAACAGGGTGGTGTGATGGTTAATGTTGACTGTCAACTTGATAGGATTTAGAAATGCCTTAGTGAGAACTGCATACTACACATAATGAAAAATAGTTATATTTTCTAAGTATAGAAACTGAGGTCCAATTACAGACTAGTCTCATTTTATAGTCATTTCAAAGTTTAAAGAAATTGTTAGTAGATAGAATAAAAATATTTACAGAGCAAATTATCCAAAGCATAATTATCTTGTATGAAGCCTATAATGATCTGGACAAATGGCAGTAAAGTCTAAGACTAATTAAAAGATTCAAATATTTTTCAGAAAAGTTTAGGTACATGTCAGAGAGATGTTTCTGTATGCAAGGGACTTAATAAAAGTTATTTGTATATTTTTGGTGATAACTTTTAAGATTTCTAAAATTCGTCATTTTCAACATTGATGTTGATTGCATTTACATCTTAGTGAACATGACCAATTATACAGTTCTCACTAAGGAACTTATTGTTTATAATCTAATATTTTATATTTCTCTTAAAACTATCCATATTTTATGTTTTAAGTATCAAATTATTCTAATTCCTAGCTGATTGTTTCTTTTTTTCACTATATAAGACTCCATCAAGCCACCTTTATGCATCATCACTGTGTAACCCACAGCTCACAGGTTACAAAAGGAGACCTACATTGATTTTGTGTGACATTACAATGCAAAATTGTCATTAACAAAGTCTATACTCAAGAGCTGTGTAGCTGTGTAACTTGTGATTTTGTGCTAGACTGTATTCATTACTATCTTGGAACACTTGTAAGTCATGGCCCTGGGTTGCTCACTCTGTATTAGCTTTGTGATTTTAGCCAGGTTTTTTGTTGTTGTTATCTTTGTTTTTAGAAAGAGAGAGAGAGAGAGAGAGAGAGAGAGGAAGAGACTGGCATGCCAGAGCCTCAGCCACTGCAAATGAACTCCACATGCTTGTACTACCTAGTGGGCAAGTGTGAACTTGTGCTTGCCTCACCTTTTTGCATCTGGCTAATGTGGGATCTGGATAGTTGAGCATGGGTTCTTAAGCTTCTCAGGCAACTGCCTTAAGTGCTAAACCATCTCTTCAGCCCTGTTTTGTTGTTTGTTTGTTTGTCTGTTATATATTTTATTTGTGTATTTATTTGAGAAAGAGGGGGGAAGAGAGAGAAGAAGAAACAGACAGAGAGAGAGAATAGGTGTGCAAGGACCTATAGCCACTGCAGATGAACTCTAGACACATGCACCACCTTGTGAATCTGGCTTATGTGCATACTGAGGAATAAAACTTGGGTCTTTAGGCTTCTCATGCAAACACCTCAATTGCTAAGCCATCTCTCCAGTCCCTAGTTTGTTTCTTTTTATATCTAAATTTAAGTTTCCCTTATAATTTTAATCTCTAAAATGTTGTACCAACTTCATTTACTGACTTAGGGCTGACACAAAATTTAGAAAATATGAGATAATACCAATAACTAGTTGAATAACAAAAAGTTAATCTTCTGCTTTTAAAGGTCAAAGGAATTAATTTTGCTCCCAAATTAGCAATTTAGTCCATAAGAAAGTAAAAGTAGTAAAACTGAGGTGACAAATGTGTATATATGAATTCAGGATTCTTGAAACTTTTCTTTCTTTTTTTTTAAGAGAGAGAGAGAAAGAAAGAAAGGAGAGAGAATTGTTGCACCAGGGCCTCAGCCACTTAAATCAAACTCCAGATGCTCATGCTACCTAGTGGGCATGTGCAACTTTGCATTTGCCTCACCTTTGTGAGTCTTGCTAATGTGGGATCTGGAGAGTAGAACATGGGTTCTTAGGCTTCGCAGTTAAGCACCTTAACTGCTAAGCCATCTCTCCATTCCTCTTTTCTTTCTTATATTTCAGATGAATCATCCTTTCTTAATAAAAAAGTTATAAACTGAAACAGACATGACAGAAAGCAGTACAGAGTAGTTTTGTTGTTTTTCTTAGTTTTGTTTATTTTTCTCATGCTAGAGATTAAACTCAACTTCTTGAGCATATTGAGCAAGTGCTCTGTCACTGAGTTACACCCATACCCAACGTGATTTTTTGAAGAAGTACATTTAAACAGATAAATATATCAGTAATTTCTGAGAAAAAGATTGATAGATGGAGTGGAGTAATAAGTTAAAAATACCATTTTTACTAAACTAACAAAAAAATAAGCATGATAAGACCATTTGTAAAATGAATGTCAATGTGAAAATAGTCCATCATCATATAATTGAAATTCCAATAGGAAAGTGGAAGAAGAGAAAAGTATGTGAAGAAATAATGATCCAAAAATATTAAAGTTTGGTTAAAACTTTAAACCCATGTATTTAAGAAAGTGAATGATCCCCAAACACAAGAAGTATAAATAAAGCTATGCCAAAATACATAATAACACTGTTTAATAAAAGTGATAAAGGGGCTGGAGGATTGCTTAGCAGTTAAGCACTTGCCTGTGAAGCCTAGGGACCCTGGTTCAAGGCCCAATTCCCCAGGACCCACATTAGCCAGATACACAAGCTGGTGTATGCATCTGGAGTTCATTTGCATTGGATGAAGGTTCTGGCATGCCCATTCTCTTGCTATCTGCTTCTTTCCCTCTGTGTCTATCTGTCACTCTCAAATAAATAAATAAAAATAAACAAAAAATTGATAAAGATAAAACACTAAAGGCAGTAATAAGGGAGGAACACATTATGTATAAATAAATGAAGATAATAATAAAGACAGAATTCTTTCTTTAAATAGTGTAAGCCTAAAGACAGAAAGGAATCATCTGAAAATACTGGGAGAAAAAACAAAAACAGCCTAGAAATTCATACTTAGAGAAAATATCATTCAAAACCAAAACATACACATGCAATGTCAACATTTGAGAAGCTGTAACAAGAGTAATTATGAGTTTAGCCACTGGCTACATAGTGAGTTCCAGATCAGTGTTGGCTCCATACTGTGACACTAGTTTAAAATAAAGTGGTATGAAGCCTAAAGATGGAAGAGTTCATCACCCAGACAACCAAACTATAAGAAAAATTAAGGTAGAAAAAAAATAAGAGCACATGAATGATGAGCATATAAAATTTAATCTCTTCTGATTTTCAAGTTCTTTAAAAAAACCGTAGAAACCAAAAATAATGTGAATCTATTGTGATGTTAAATATGTAGAAGTAAAGTGAATGACTCCAATGTGTGAGGAATAATTGGAAGTGTAGCATTGAAACATTTTCATATACTCTGTAAATTCATGTTGATGTGATATATTTATGATTTGGACCATCAACCCCAAATCAAGCATTACTTTGTAAATGAGGTAACTACTAAGCCAAAAACTATCTGTTCCTTCTTTTTTCCCCAGTGACTATTCTAAAATTCCAGTCTTCTGTTGAAATCACTACAAGGCTTTTCCTATTAAGGTCTGTTTTCCCTTATATCCATTTCCCCCCTTGCCCTTATACTCCCTGTATTTTATAATACTGGTCTCTTTAGCTTTCCAACGTGGCTTTGGGTATGTTTCTCACAGAAAAGGCATGAATGAGAGAGAGAAGATGGAGGAGAAGACTGGGCTGTTTGCTCTTCCTTTCTGTTTCAGGCACTGCAGTCTGCCACAGCCACTGGTCTAGAAAACAAGAATCCTTGATTCTCTGGTGAAAAAAAATAGCTCCTGATTTAGGGTTGATCTTAAGTAATTAAGAGTACCAGCCTTTACTTAGAAGTTCCAGCCGATAAGCTCCAGATGCACTAACTTCTTCCTTTGTCCCTCTGTCCTTGTAAGTAGCAGTGGTTTGTTAATGATGCAGTTCTCATCTAAGGGGTCATTTCTGCCTACTTCTTTAAGTTTTCAATCACCTCTGTGATCAAGACACATTAAAATTTAGCTATATTAAATAGAAACATGATTGTTGCTTCCTCCTAAGTCCAGCAATGTAATATCATAATTCTTTCTTCCTTTAGAATTACTTTATTAATATGTTTACTTTGTATGTCACTTTAACTCTGCATTATGCGTCTCAGTAAAACCTACCATGTGGCTCTTTCTTCTGTTGCCTTTCTTTCCTAGACACATTTCTAGGAAGAGGGCTCACAGCCTCTTTTTCTGTGATATTGGTCATGTTTTCCAATTTGATCAAATTAAGAAATGACCAAGACAGATGCAATGTACCTCTAAGTATGCCTGTTGAATATTCAAAGAGAGGATTGGCATGTGCAGCAGTGACTGGGGAGGACATACCCACCCTGAATGTAGGCCACATCATCCAGTGGGCTGAGGACCTGGGTAGAAGGAAATTTAGAAGCCCATTTGTACCTCTTGCTTACAGTGTTGCTACTGCCATGGTCTACAAGACATCAGACTCTAGCTTTTTGACCTTTATACATGGACTCAGCTCCAGTGACTGTCCTGGGGTCTTTCAGATCTTTAGCTGTAAAATATGAAATAATATACACTGTGTATACTCTATCTGGAGTTATAATGCCTTGCCAGTATATATATATTCTATTTGATCTGCTCTTCTAGAGAACCCTGATTTATACAGCCTCCATTTGTTTGTGAACCTGCTCTCAAATTGGGAACTAGCAGGATGGAGATATGGCTTAGCGGTTAAGCCCTTGCCTGTGAAGCCTTGAGGCTCGATTCCCCAAGACCCACGTTAGCCAGATGTACAAGGGGGAGCGTCTAGCGTTTGTTTGAAGTGGCTGGAGGCCTGGCATGCCCATCCTCTCTCTCTCTCTCTCTGTCTGTCTGTTGCTCTCAAATAAATAAATAAAAATTAACAAAAAATTAGAATACCCTCACTACACAAAAACAATTCTCTGGTTCTCATAATTTCTGCCTATTATTGCCCATGAGCTTCATATTCTGATGTAGATGCTCTTCTTTTTTATGTCATCATCCATACCCTCCCTCACCAAATCTATATATTCTTCCTGGGCTACCTTATGCATGATCATAAGTTTAATTATAATCTTGTTGCTTATGATTTCCAAATTTATAGCTAACTCCAACTTTTGCCTGCTCCAGAGCCATATGTCCAGCATCACTGCCTTCTATTCAGCTCCACATTCTCAAATCTAACATATTTAATGAAGGATGTATCTTATAAGACAAAGATATTACTGTTTAGGCTGACTATCTCATAATACATGATAACTATTTCACAGCTGCCATTTTCCTACCATTAATGCTTCATAGGCATTTGTCTGTTTTCACTGATAGGGGGAAAATTAAAACTTCAAAAATTAATTCATTCCCATCTCTAGTTATCTTAAGTTACTGTCAGAGAAATTTTGAATAGTTTATAGCTTCGACCATGGCATTGCCCAAGTTCTAAGTGTTTCAGTGTTAATCCTCATACCAATGATAAGATCAAGATTCCTTGATTATTTCTGGCTGCCACAGCCTCTTGTCTACCTCTTTAATCTCATTTCCTACTGCTGCTAGTCCAGATCATCTGATATCCTCATGTGGACATATTCCCTCCAGAAACTGGCTCCTTGCTTCAATATTATTAAAAGCTACTGTTCATAACTCTACTCGAATAGGCTTTTTCTGATTCTGCATCAGCACTAGGCACCCCTTCTCCTATACACCTGCTTGCACATTGAGTTTCTCAACCTAGGTACCAAAAATAGTTTAGTACAAAGAAAAACATGATAAATCTTAGCATGCTTTCACACCAATAAAATTATATAAAAATTTCCAAAAATAGGAGGAGATGCAGGGGGGAAATCTTCAGAAGAAAAGAAGTTTAGATATTGTCTGACCCCTCTTTCTGTGACACTGGGTTTCTGAGATGGAAAGGGAGAGTACCAAGTGGCATGTGAAAACACAATGCCTACCCACATCATTGTAGGATCTGAGAGCAGAGAAGACCAAAGCCTTTCTCTCTTAGTAAACCTTCAGGAAAACATAAAATGATAGGAGAATAACGGCATGTTGTGTCTTAGCAAGCAGATCCCAGGATATAAGAGAAACAATGATGTAATCTCATGGCCTGAGAGCTTTAAGCAGGCAGACATGAGCTTAGATATCTCCACAGTATATTTTCAGGCTCCATGTATCTAGCAAAAGTGATACCTGAACAATTACAAAGAACGTAGAAATAACAGTAAACAAGTCATCAAAATTAAGGTCAGCACACTTTGGAACAGGATTGGGCATCATGACTCTGATAAAGCCAGTTAGGACTCACTCTTGAAGTTGTTCCAGTATCCAATTCTTTCTCATCTCTAGATCCCTATAACTGCTGCAAACTCTTACTGTTAAGAAGAAAGAAAGTGTGCCATGCCAGTGACCACAGCCATGACAGAGGCTGATATCAACCCAAAGACCTATCCCCTTGTAGATGCCTACCTCACCAAGAAACTACTAGACCTTGTTCAGCAGTCAGGAAACTACAAACAGCTTTGCAAAGGAGCCAACAAGTCCACCAAAACACTGAACAGGGGCCTCTCTGCGTTCATCTTGATGGCAGCAGACAATGAGCCCTTGGAGATCATCCTGCACCTCCCACTTCTGTGTGAAGACAAGAATGTCCCCTATGCATTTGTGCTTTTTACGCAGACCCTGAGCCAAGCCTTTGGGGTCTCCAGACCTACCAATTCCTGTCCTGTCACCATCAAAGAAGGCTTTCGGCTCAAGAAGCAGCTCCAGTCCTTTCAGCAGTCTATTGAAAGGCTCTTGGTCTAAGCCTGTGACTTTGGGCATTCTCTGATACCCTTCTCCTTGCATTTCATATTGTCTGTGTTAGCATGTAGTATTTTCAGCACCTCTCTTATAAAATATTGTACTATATTGTTGTGTTGTTTTTTGTCTTTTTATCTTTTGCTCTCTCTAAAATAAATAAATAAATAAAAGAAAGATACAGTATCATGGCAAACATCCTGGACTTGTGTGAAGATCATTTTAAAGTACAATAGGTCACTACTATGTTTTTAGTCCCCAATAATCTAAGACCTCAAGAAATTTTATGCTTTCCATGTACATATATATAAAGAACATCTCATCATTTTTTTGATGAATTTTTACTATTTTTATATATATGCACAATGCTTATACACAAAATCAATGCGATAATTAACTTTCACAAAGTTAAATCTGCAAATTCCTCAATATTTTGAATGATACAAAGATAAAGTACCTGGCATAGTTAATTATGAAAAACTAATGCTGACAACTTAAAACATTGTGGGAAATATAAAAACAAAGTTGAACATTTGAAATAGTATATTGAAGCCATTTTAACTAGATGAGTTCTGCCAACTAGAGCATGACAAGTATTGTCTGATATCCTGTTTGGTTTCTTCCTCCAGACTCTTCAAGTTTTCTTTCTGTAAAAATGATTAATTAAAAATTTTGTAGATGTTTTATGTGAATATGGACTCCTCACGTGGTGTCTTGGGAATTGAACCCAGGCAAAGAAGCACCTTTAAACCACTGAACAATCTTGCCAGCCCAGGTATGTTTATTCTTAGACGCATAATTTTCTGAGGCTGTTGGGAATGACAAGTTTTCCTTTATGTCTTTCTCTGCAAGTTCATTATTGATGTATATAATTGCTCTTGATTTTTGTATGCTCAGTTTTGTGACCTTGTAACTTTACTGAAAGTGTTTATTAGATCTAGGAGATTTCCAATAAACTTTCTCAGATCTTTACAATATAGAATCAATAAATAAGAGATAGCTTGAGGTTTTTCTTTCCTAGTTTCATTGCTTTATGTCCTCTTGTCTTAATGTTTTATCTAAGACTTTGAACATGCCATTGAATAAAAGGAGCAGAAATGAGCATCATTGCCTCATCTTGATTTTTGAGGACAATGCTTTCAGATTTTTCCTGCTTTATGTAATGTTGGCTAGGGATTTGTTATACACAGTCATTATTATTTTGAGGTATTTTTATTTATTCCCAATTTCACCATTATTCTTATAAAACATTGTCATAAAATAATAAAATTAATAGTATTAATAGTATTTTAATACATATATTAGGAAAAAAGATCAATAATCAATATAATTTTAGAAATATGAAATAGAAGAGAAAAGGAAACTAAAATAAGCAAAGAAAAGAAAGAAAATAGGAGAGCAGAAGTAAAATAAAAATATGAAAATAGGACATCAACAAAACCAGGAGTTGGTTCTTAAAAAAATTAGTAACAGATAATTGCATACCTGAGTGTGATGGCTTGGAGAAAAATTTGTGCCCCCTATAGACTCATGTGTTTACATAAACTTGTAACTTCAATCTCCAGTCTCCTGGCTAGAAGAGGTATTACTGGGGGCAGATCCTGGAGTCCAGCAGTAAGGTGTATTTGGAGGCAGATCTGAATTCCAGCCCCAAAGTGTAAGAGAACAGTATGAGCCTTGCTGCTTGCTGCTGATTAGTGCTTGCTGCTGTTGGGTTTTGTAGGCTGTTTAGGTGTTTCCTCTGCTTGCATGTATGGAAGCAGCTTCTTCTACCACTGATGGAACTTACCCCTGGACCTGCAAGCTTGAAATAACTCCTTCCCATAAACTCTGTTTGGAAGAAACTGAAATGAAATGAAAATGAAGCTGTCTACAACATCAGGGTAATAGCACACATTCTGCATACCATAAATAGAAAGAGGTCATCACTATAGAGTCTATGGACACTAAATGAATCACCTGAAAACAAACTTGCCAATTCATTGAAAAATAATATGTGAGCTGGAGATATTGCTTAGCAGTTAAGGAGCTTGCCTTAAGGACCCAGGTTCAATTCCCCAGTAGCCATGTAAGCCAGATACACAAGGTGGCACATGTGTCTGGAGTTTGTTTGCAGTGGCTAAAGGCCCTGGCCATCTCTCCCCACCCCTCTCTCTCATAAATTAAGAAATAAAATATTAAAAAGAAAGATACAACATGACAAAACTCACACAGAAAATAACATACAATCTGAAGATGCACAATATCTCGCAGAAAATAAAATGGTCTAGATGAAGTCACTGGTAAATTCTATAAAAATTTAAGGAAGAAACTAAATCAACTTCCTATGATATGTTCCAGAAAACAGAAAGTTCATACTTCCTCATTCATCCCTAAAGCCATCATTGCAGAAGGTAATTTCAATGAAATCAATTCATGAGTCATATGACTATGCTAAAGAGGAAAAGTTGTATGATCTTATCAATAGACATAGGGAAAAGAAATCAGTAATATCTAATACCCACTAATAATTAAAGACTCACCAACTAGAAATAAACAGAAATTTACTAAACTGTACAAAGAATGCCTCCTTAAATCTACTATTAATAAGTATATAATGGAAAGGGAGTTAGAAACATTCCTGCTAAGAGCAAAATAAGACAAAGATCTTTCCTATTCCTATTGAAAGTCCTGCCCAATATGAAATATAAAGTAAAAGACACTATTATTAGGAAGGAAAAGTAAAACTGTCTGTGTTCACAATTATATAATAATTAATATATGAAGTGTGAAAAAATTAATAAGAAAACTCCTGGAACTAATAGGCAATGTCAGTAAAGTTGAAAGATATAACAAAATTAATATACAAAGTTATCACTACCCTATATACCATGCATTAAATAGTCAAATTTGACATTAAAAGCCCATTGTATTTTGTATTATTACCCTCATGGCTTAAGTATCAATCTAATACATGAACAATAGTTATATGTGGAAATCAATAAAACCCTAATGAATGGAGTAAAACAATTTAATCAATGGAAAGATTCCAAGTCAATGATAGGATGGATGACTTCATGTTACCAAGATGTCAGTTATTTCTAGTTTTATCTAAAAATTTAGTCCAATCCTAACTAAAATCCATTAAAGTTGTTTTGAAGATATTGACTTGCCTGTGAAGTCTAAGGACCCCAATTTGAGGTTAGATTCCCCAGGACCCATGTTAGCCAGATGCACAAGGGGGCGCACATGTCTGGAGTTTGTTTGCAGTGGCTGGAGGCTCTGGCATGCCCATTCTCTCTCTCTATCTATCTGCCTCTTTCTCTATCTGTTGCTCTCAAATAATAAACAAAAAAATTCAAGTCTCTTTTAGCTTCAAATTGTTCACATATATTTACCAAAGGCAACTCAAATGAAAACTGATATGCAAACTATACAAAGACTTCATAAGTCTTAATAATAAGATGGACAACTTGGCTGAAAAATAGTAGGCAAAGACCCAGAGAGCTACCTCACCAAAGATTAACAAATGATGTGTATTCATATAGCCCAAATCCAGAAGACTGTCAATACCCAATTCTAGCAAAGATGTTGAGTAGAAGAGCTCTCATTCATCAATTGTGTGCTAAGTCACGACACCAAATGCAGTCTAACCACATTTTTGATATTTACCTAAGTATCTTATTGTATGCTTAATAATGTGCCCTAATGATACATGATCCTGAGATCCACTCTTTTGCCCATATGCCATATCACCTTAAAACACTCAGCATGATAGAACATTAAAGTGGCCCATGAAAGACTCATCAACTGAGGGTTCATACCATCATGTTATTGAGATTAGGACTGGTGCCTCTTGCCAGCAATTTTATAAGCTAAATATCAAAAAGTACTTAATCCTTCTACTTTGTCTATGTCATCTCTCTCATTTATCTTCCTTTTTTTTTTCTTCTCCCTGTTTCTTCCTTTCCTCCTTGCCCTGAGTCTTCCCTCCCATCTTGAAACTGGTGTACTATATTCTACTGATGGTGTACTTTACAATGTCATCGAAGTGCTTGGTCCTTCTGGAGCTTGTTTCTCCACTTGTTGGCTATAAATTTTAGCATTTTGTGTCAGCTTTTGGGTAGAATCATTATCTAAGGATATTTTTTACTCTCTTGCATCTATGTTTCTTACTTTTACTAAGGAAGCATGTTGTAAGTAAAGAAATTATTACAGAGGCTTAGGTGGAGATATATAGTGAACACATTTGTACTTTGCAGCTCAGAAATTCATACAGAGAATTTCATACAGGAATTCTTGTGGTTGAATATAGATAGCCAACTGTGACTGACAGAAATTCAATGGAATATATATAATTGTATTAAGTGCAGATTTCCGCTTTACACAGTCCCTCCCTGGTGAGCTCATCAAGTTTCAAAGCTTTAAATACCATCTTAGTTAGTGACAGATCCAAAATTTATGTGTCCAGTCCAGACTTCCCTGAACTCCAGACTCATCCATCCAATTGTCTCTTGACATCTCCATGCACATGTTGAACAAGCATCTCAGGCTTACCATGTACCTCACAACCTCATCTCCCCACATCTTATGTACTGTCTCACTTCTTCAATTTCTGTATGGCATTTCTTTATTTTGTCACTATTTTCCCTCTTGCATTTTACAACCCTTATTTCAGGAGTTCAGTTATCTATTCCTTCAGAACACATCCAGAATACAAATACATACACACACACACACACACACACACACACACACACACACACACACACACACACACACACATATATATATATATATATATATATATATATATATATATATATATATATATAATCGGTTACACCCTAGGCTAAGTCCATCATCTCTGACCTCCTGTTACATTAATCTCCCCACTGATATTTCTGCTTCAGTCTTTGGCCATCTTAAAATCAAATTCTCAAACAGCTGTTCAGTTAGGTCATGCTGTTCTTCTATTCCAAATCGTGCTTTTCCTCCATTCTGATTAAAGGCGTCATTACGTACCTACCTTCCTGACCTCCTCTGAAGGCTTGTCCATTGCTATTTTCTGTTGTAATGTTCCTTCTTGACTTTCTGTAGGGTTTTTCTCAAATGTCACCTTCTTACTAAAGCTTCTTCAATCATGGATATTCCAAGAAGCAGACACAAAATGAGTTCCTGTGCAAGAATTTATCATAACAACACCGTGATGAAACATCTGTAGTGAGCTGGGAATACTAAGAGAATCACATTGTATGCCCCTCCCACGGGATGAAGACAAGAAAGGATATTGAGTGAAAGTGCCCTAATCTGCTGGCAGATCCAGCCATGTTAGCAGCTCTCCTTCTTCTAAGATACTGAGCTTTAAGTAACCTTGGTATGTGCAAAATAGATAGATCATCCTCTTATTTTCACTGTACAAACTTCCACTAATTATTTTGCTTTCACTTCCATAGAGAAAGATTTCCTGATCCTCCAGCAGTATTTTCTTATGTGTGACCATGTGTCTATCTTTATTCTCTGTCCTTAGAAACACCACACTTGCTAATGTTTTGTTTTTGCTCACTTGCACAATTTTGGTGTCTCTTTTAAGCTCCATGAAAGTAGTACTGTGGCTCTGTTTTTCACCATTGTGTGCCTAGGGCCTAGAAACTCCCAGAATAACTCATAGCACGTAGAGGACACTTGGTAAATAAATGTCTTATAAATCTTTAGTTGACATGAACGATAATATGTTTCTTTCTAGACAACCAGTTATATTAAAACATAGGGCCATAGAAATAGTTCAGTCAATATTGTTCTTACTTGTAAGCATGAGGACCTGAGTTCAATACACAGAACCCAAGTAAATACCCCAACATGGCAGCATGTACTTGTAATCCTACAAGTGGTAGATTCAGGAAAATTTCTAATGTTTTTTGGCCAACTAGTCCAGCCTACTTGGAATGTTCCACTTCAATAAGAGACCTGTCTCAAAAAAGGTGGAGAGTGCCTAGGTAATGACAACCACAGTTTTCTTCTGACTTCCACATACATGAGCATGTATGTGCACATGCATCCTAATATACATGAACATTTGTCCACACACATTATTTCTAAAAATAAAAAATAAATAGGGCTGTAGAGATGGCTCAGAGGTTAAGGCGCTTGCCTATAAGGCCTAACAATGACCCAGGTTCAATTCTATAGTACCCATGTAGAGTCAGATGCACAAAGTCATGCATGCATCTGGAGTTTGTGTGCAGCATCCAGAGGCCCTGGAATACCCATTCACATTAATCCCCCCCCCTCTCTCTCTCCTTGAAAATAAATAATAAATAATGTGAGAATATGTGAAACTTAAGAGTCTGGGAGCAAGGGAGGCCTTAAAGTTAACATCCTCAGGTGCAACTCTAAAGGTATTCCTGTAGGATCCCCTGAGTTTCTTATGGCAGGGCTGCCCTGGCTCTGGATTCAGTAATCTCTGAAAGTCTAGCAATGATGTCTACAGACTGCCCACAACTCGGCCCTGCCACTAGAAGATGCATGTGTCCCCATAGGACTGATGACCTGTTTTTGTAGGGTGTTTTTTGCATGTTATAAACAAAATAATATGCAATATAATGAAGCTTTGTTTTAAATTAAGTGAGCAAATCTGAATTCTAACATTTAGATCAAATGGGTCTAAGTCCGTTTGATTTAGATTTTGGTTTTAAGCAACTAAATGTGGGTATGTGGGTAGATTAAGAAATCCAAAACTCCATAAAATGGGTATCCATGTTACTGACCTACTTCCTTCCCACCTAAGGTTTGTGGACACCAACTATCTGAAAAGAAGTATGCCTAATGTTCTAGGCTATAGATTGACTAGAACTTTGCTTTAAGGGCATGTAGCTACAAATCTTTTGGCTCATTGACAGATTTTGTCCAGCCTTTTCCTTCCTCATTATTCCTTGGCTATCTTGGAACCACCAACTTTGTCCAAGAAAAAGGATAAACCTTGACTTTGGCATCTGTAGGTTAAAAACCACACCATCAATTTTAAATTATGATTCTGATGAGGTCATTCACCTGAGGTGAATATTTCTCCAACTTGATGATAAACCAAAACTCAGAAGGATTTACTCAAAGTCATGCAACTGGAAAGATCAGAGTCAGAACTCGGACCTATGATGGTCAACATTAGTTTCCATGTGCCCCACCTTGTAACACATTGTGTTCTATGTTGATTGGCTTACCAAATGATAGAGAAGAGAGGCATGTGGATACATATCTTATTGTGGCAGAGTAAGAGAAACAAAAAACAGTCAGGCCAAGATAAATTTAGGAAGAATATTCAACAAGTGGTATTTCTTAGGCAAACCCAACAGACTTCCTATTTTAATGTGAGAGAGAAAGTGAGAGAACTGGCATGCCAGGGCCTCCAGCCACTGAAATTGAACTCCAGATGCATGTGCCCCCTGGAGTATCTGCTACCTTGAGCACTTGCATCCCTATGCATCTGCCTTACCCGTGACCTGGATAGTCGAACATGAGTCCTTAGGCTTGGCAAGCAAGTGCCTTAACTGCTAGGTCATCTCTCTATCCCCAAAAGTGCTATTTTTGAACAAACCTAAGAGCAGACTTCCTGCACTGAATATGTGTACAATTATGTTGGAAGTTTCCATGTATTTCAACCAAGAAGAAAATTGAAAAATAATATAATGGAAACCATGGCTTCAGATGTTCTTTCCTCAATGTGTTTAATCCTGAGCAAGAAGAGGAGCTTATACATTGCTGAATTCTGAGATTTATAAATTTTCAGTGCATCCAGCGGTTACTATTTTATCCCAACTAGACAGGAAACATCGTCATAGATGACAAGGCTTTCCTCATAGTCCATGGTGACTACTACCCAGTTTTGCTTCTAAAATAGGAGCTACAGGGTTGGGGAAATAGCTCAGTGGTAGAGTGTTTTCCTACCAAGGACAAGGCCTATTGCAATCCCTGACACAGCCATAAACCAGGGGCTTCCTAATAGCATCTAGTTATTGTATAGTATGCACAAAAATGTATCTTTATAATCAATAATATGTAGTGAATTATAACATGACATGGACATTTTTTTTAGAAATTGTAAAACAGGACTGGAGAGATGGCTTAGCAGGTATCGCACTTGCCTGCAAAGTCTAAGGACCCTTGTTCAATCTCTCCAAATCCTACATAAGCTAGATGCACAAAGGTGATGCATGTGCAAGATTGCACATGCCCACTAGGTAGCACAAATGTCTGACTTTGGATTGCAATGGCTGAGGCCCTGGCATGCCAATTCATTCTCTCTCTCTCTCTCTCTCTCTCTCTCTCTCTCTCTCTCTCATTCTCTCTGTCTCCCTTTCTCTCTCAAAAAGAAGAAAGGAAGAAATGAAGGAAGGAAGGAAGGAAGGAAGGAAGGAAGGAAGGAAGGAAGGAAGGGAAGGAAGGGAAGGAGGGAAGGAGGGAGGGAGGGAAGGAAGAAAGACAGAAAGAAAAAATTGTAAAATAGAGAAAACTATAAAAACCAGGGAAAGTATTGCCCCGATAATTTTTCAATATGCTTTCCTCAACTTTATTTTATAATTTTTGTGCATTATAAATAAGATGTTATAAATAAAATTGAATTACCTTTAATTATTACTCTCTAGAACCACAGGAGCCAACAGCTTTAAAAAATGTAACAAATATCACTAAAGTCATTATTTATATATTTTTGTCATATAAATGTGTATAGAAATGCATATATATGTATGAATGCCCCCTGAAAATTCATGTTGAAATTTAATTACAGTGTTAAGAAGTGATAGTTTTGAGAGACAAATTATACCACTTAATTATACCACTGATGCAGTAATGTCATTGTAAGAGTAGACTAGTAATGGTGGGAGTTTCTCTGTTATAAAACCGTTCTCTTGTCTCCTGAGATACCCTCTATCATACATAGTATGAGGAAGTATGAAGGACATCACCAGATGCTGGTACCATGTTCTTGAACATCCCTGACTCCAGAAACTATAATATCTTTTACTTTCTTAATTACCCACCCTATGGCTTTATGCTGTAGCACCAGAAAACTGATTTAAACAGCATGAATATCTATTATACTGTTTTTGTGTTTTAAAATATTGATTTAAATGTGACCACCTGCACCAAATATCTCTTCAATTTAGTGGCTTTCATTCAGCCCCAAAATTTGTTCTGTCCAGTGTCAAAAATTAATGTGCTGTTCCTGATATGTAACTATGATCTAATATTTCTTGATATGATTAATGAAAATTTATTTGTTCCTTCTCAATAAAAATTTAGTTCTTTTCAATGCTGTTCCTTATATTCTCAAACACTAAAATGGCTATTCTTAAAATATGACTTCCTGAAGCATATTTGTAAGAATTTCTCTGGACAATATTTTTAGAGGAGAAATTGCTGGATCACAAGGTATGCACAATTTTAACACCACTTGATTTTTGTCCAGATCATTTTCCTTATAATACTTGTACTACTTAAAATACCCAAAAGCAGTACATGAGAATTTTTTCTCAAGTATTTGTCAACATGTCTCTTTATTCATATAGATGCACATAAACCTATGTATGTAGTGTTCATTGTTGCATATGCTTCAAATATCATTAATAATATTTTGTGTTTGTCTCTTAAGCTATATTGTCAAACAAACTTAGAATTTGATTACTGTCAAATTTATCAATCATTTTCTCTGAGCTGTGCTCTTTTGTGTCTTATCTAAAGTCAATATTTTCCTGATGATCAGTCATTGTGTCAGATGATCAGTTTGTCAACAACGCTCTGAAAATGCTGTCTTCTTCGACTATCTCACTGTCTCCCCCAGCATCTCACTTCCAAACCAGTTTGCCCAAGTGGCAGCACCTTCAGGAAATCAACAAGGAAGAGAAAATTTGATATTTATGTTTCTGATTTATTCCTTGCCCTGTGAAAGTTAGAGGGGCAATGCTTCTATCTAAGGCCATGGCTCCTGTTGAGAGACCATTTTTATAGCTCTAAGTCCTGTGGCCATTCCTTTCTCCTCTCTCCCCTTCAAGCTTAGAGACTATAATGGTAAATACTGCTTTCTGATGACTGTTCCAAGAATGCTTTGCCCCTATTGGTTTCTCTTAACAATTCAAACAAGTTATCAAACAATTCAGGCATTAAACTTTCTTCAGTTAACACATGTGAGTGACCATCTGTTTCCTTTCCATACCCTAATAGGTCTAGTCATAAAAATATTCTCTTATATGTTCTATTAATTTCAATATTTATTTATAATTTAATTATCTTTGTTTTTTGAGGTAGGGTCTCACTCTAGCTCCAGCTGACCTGGAATTCACTATGCAGTCTCAGGGTGGCCTTGAACTCACAATGCTCCTTCTAGCTCTTCTCTCCTAGTGCTGGGATTAAAGGTGTGGGCCACCATGCTCTGCTCTATAATTTAATTTTATAGCATAAACTCGGGAATAAAGTT
Source organism: Jaculus jaculus (assembly GCF_020740685.1). Lineage (NCBI taxonomy): Eukaryota > Metazoa > Chordata > Mammalia > Rodentia > Dipodidae > Jaculus > Jaculus jaculus. The sequence goes on from NC_059103.1 coordinate 142,627,726, forward strand.
CACCTTTTACAACTAGGAATTCATTTGTCTAACAGTATTTATTGAATAGTCCAGTCTTTATCCATTTACTCACAATGGTACCTCTGTCATATACCAGGATTTCACATTCTGAGCACATATTTTTTGAGTTTATTCAAATTATTCATTGATTTCCAGAAAGGAAAGTTTATTTTCTTGGGTTTTGAAGCTCAGCAATCTAAGATCAATGTGCTGGCCAATTCAGTTACTGATGAGGGCTTTCTCTTGGGCCTGCAGATGGTTGACATATTACTATGGCCTTTTCTCAGTGCATGTTTGTGGAGAGAGAGGTGGGGAGGGCAAAAAAAAATATTTTCAGAATTCTATCATCATGAAGGTACCATTCTCATTTAATCCAACCCTAATTGCTTCCCAAAGGCCCCAAATCCAAATACTGTTAACACTGGAGGTTAGTGATTCAATAAGAGTTTTTGACAACCATTCAATTCAAAACAGTGAGAGGCAGCCTATGGTGGTGGAGCCAAATATAATCTTGCATTCTGCCGTGGCTTCTGTATTTATGAACTCATTTCATAAGTACTTACTAGTCAAGGACAGAGATAGATGTTCATGTTGCTATAATAAGTATCCAGTCTATGCATAGGATCTTTTCTTCAGTAGGTGCCTGAGGTGGGTGTCAACATGGAATACAGAAACTCTTATCCCTTGTGCCCACTCCACTGATGTATAAATGTACCATTTCCATAGACCTCATGTGCCCAAACTTCTAATATTATTTCTTCTGAGCTTGTGGCCAGACAATCAAATAATTTATTCCTGTCCATATTTACAAAAAATTCCTTTCCTAGGGCTATTTTTACTTTAACACAATAGAAAATCAAATGGTTCTAGGGAAGGTATCCACTCACCATAATATTTCAGAATCTAGGGGAAAAAGATTTTATTTGTAATAGCATCTCCTTTCTGTATATGTTAATATAACAACACAAGAATTAGGCGCAAGGTTTTGTATTTATTTTTTTCTTTTTTCATCAACTGGTCATAGGTCAACCTCCATGAGGGCACAGATTTGAGAGGCAATGGAACAGTGATGGATGGCATGAAGGCTTGGTAGCCACTTCATACATAACCAGGACACATTACCTTCATGGTACAATGCATTAGGGCTGCACCTTTCCAACTTTGGTGAGTTTGAAACCACCACCTCATGATGCTCATTCTAGTCTTTATGGAAACCAAGTGTCCCACAGTTCACACACTAGGACACTACCAACGCTCAGAGTAATATTGAGCTCAATTTCTCAAATGTCACAATGTTCCTTGCTAAAAATGACATGACCTGCAGAACCTCATAATTTATGGCATTATGCTTCTCTTGGGGTTTGTCACAGACTGTCTGTTTTAGTTAGCAAATAGCTGATAAAAAACAACATGAGGGCTGGAGAGATGGCTTAGCGGTTAAACGCTTGCCTGTGAAGCCTAAGGACCCCGGTTCGAGGCTCGGTTCCCCAGGTCCCACATTAGCCAGATGCACAAGGGGGCGCACGCGTCTGGAGTTCGTTTGCAGAGGCTGGAAGCCCTGGCATGCCCATTCTCTCTCCCTCCCTCTATCTGTCTTTCTCTCTGTGTCTGTCACTCTCAAATAAATAAATAAATAAATTAATTAATTAAAAAAAAACATGAAGAAGGAAGGCTTTAGTTAGCCACACAGTTTGATGATGTAGTACGTCATGTTGGCCAAGGTGTGGCTGTGAAAGAAGCTGTAACTATGGTGGTAGGAACATGAGGCAGCTGGGCACATCATGTCCTCAGTCTTGAAGCAGAGGGGGCCAGAGAATGAGACTTAGCCCACTTTTTCTTTCCTTTTAATTCACTCCAGAGGCCAGTACATGGGATGGTGTTGCCTCCATTCAGTGTAGGTTTTCTCTTCTCAGTTAAACATTTCTGATAACACCCTCATAGACCAATACAGAGAGGTGTCTCCTCACTGATACTAACCTAAACAGTAATATTGACAAGGAAAGTTAATCATCACACTGTTATTTTGATTTTCCAATGGTCCTTTCTAGCATGGTTGCCAAACTGGCAAGCAAGGATATTTCAGGTGAATTCAGCCTTATCGTGATCTTGCAATGAGGTATTCAATGTCAATAAAAGCAATAAAAATAGGTTAATCTTCAGTATGTCTTTTTCAGTTATTGGTTATTAGGTAATTTCCAACTGGGGAAAGGTATATAAATTACTGGCATTTATACCTGTCTAGGAAAAGGACATGAATAGACTAGTGATTCTTGAAGAACATTTCAGAAGCACTCCAGTAGGAGCACAGCACACGGACATGGGAGGATGGTAACAAGCTACAAGGGACCTGATACAGTCCATTTCAAACAAGTCTAAATGATGTTTGTACCACAGATGTGCACAGACAGGATGCAAAAAATCATTATAGCAAACTCCCTCAACCAAGACCACTTTATTTCTGTTTTGTATAACTTCACAATATTTCTAGTACCTCAGTTCTTGTACTTTTACTGTCTTGATTTCTTTTTCACCAAAAGGACTTTGCTGTTATAAATCCATTCACTTTATGTCTTACAGTTAAATTTTCTTTATTCCAATTTAACTCATGGCATATGGGCACTATCATTATCATTATTTAAAGAAAAACTTTGGCTCCCATATAGTTGTTCTAGGTTTAAACCAGCTAGTTTAGAATGAACATGAAATTGTTGTGGTACTACTTCCAAAATAATGTTGATGTGATTGATATAAATAACTCTTAGTATTTATAATATATGGTTCCAGTATGAAAATGCTCATGGGAGCTTAGGAGGTATAATTGGAAAATTATTTATGGTTATGACAACCAAATGAAAGATCATGTGGACCCACCATCATTACAGAGGAAGAAAGGTAACTATCATAAGAAGGCCAAAATTCTTTTTTAAGTAAGATAGAACTAAATGGACCAAGTTGAATTAAAAACCACTATTTCAACAAATAGAAAGCAAGTAATGCCTTGTTTTCATATAGCACTGTAGGAGAGTATATAGCGTTTAGGGATATCACAAGTACTATGGCATTTTCAAACTATAGTTAAGCTACTAGGTGAACATCAAGTGTAAAGTGAAGATATTTGTTCCATTATACCCAAGAGCTCCCAAAGCCTAATTATTCCATAGCTTCCTGTGGCATAATCTCTCTGTCTATTGTTTCTAGATGCTAATTCTCTAAGGGTGCTATTAGTAACTCACTTCTGCACTGTTTGTCCCACACTGGAAATAGTGCAGGTGTTATGAATGTCATTGTGTTTCCAAAGCACAACCCTTCATTAATCATTCATGTGTATGGGTTACCCAGAACTAATGTCAGTAAGTGGTAATAAGATATTATTAGGATGATGTAACAGGACACTGAGTATTCTCTAAGAACGGGGTACACTTTCATGCCATGGTGTGTGCTGTCCCCTTGGCCTAGGACCCTCTCCCCCCGCCTCACTTTTTCTCTCTCCTATTGAATTTCTCCTTTTTTTTCAAGGACCAGATCAGATATCAGCTCTACAAAGATTTCCCTATTCTGTCTAATTAAACACACTTTCTCTTTCTACTTTGCCCATGCAAGTATTTCAAAGCACATCAAATTGTAACTGTGTGTGTCTCCAGGTGTGTTTGCCTCCTGTGTGTGCTTCCTATTAGACCTTAACTTCTTAAATCAGGTCCTTCTCGGTCTCATCTTCTTATGCTTGAAACAGGAGGCACTTAATCACATCCACTGTATGTTGTTCTTCTCTGAAAGGTCCTTTCACTCCATCATGACCTTCATCAGTGCCTATCAAGTTGCCTGCATGAAAATTTATGTTGAGTTGAATTAAATTCATTTACACATAGGACTAGTATGTAATGATTATTTAAATTTCCCTAATACTCTCCAAATGGCACTAAAAATAGTTGATGATATTTACTGTAATTTCTATGAACAGGCCCTAATGGCACTTAAGAAAGAATACTAAGCCTCACCTTTCTTCAATAAAAGGCAATAAACTAAATCCACTGTAGGTGTATCTTGAAATTGGACGATTAAGTAAATGGATAGAAGAAGGTGAGAAATGGGTTTCTCACTGTTTCAATGAGAGATTAAAAACAAGCAAGGAGAAAAGGCTAGAATTATCTGAGTGGTGATACATTTGAATTGAAGACATTAGTATAAGATTATATTTAACCAGTGTTGAAAGTGCAAAAGTATGGAAGTGTAGGGAATTGTCTGTTTCTGACATATAATAACTGTACACCCTTGCTTTAAGGCAAGAGTTTCAAACTTATTGCTGAAATAAGCCCACATGTTCTCAAGAAAAAAAAATCATATTTAGCTTAGCATAAATACAGATGGATATCTGGGTATAGTTATTGATATTTATTAAGAGAAAATAATGTGCACATATGTACTTGATTGCTTTTGTATCTAATGAGACACGGGAATAATAACACCCAGAAGCAATGCATACATCTAGTGCTCATATCTTGTGTTCTAATGGCATGCTACAGTCCAAGGAACCAGGGTTCCTTGGAGAGGCTACAGATTACAGAAGAGGACAGGGACTTTTTTATATATCTTATGTATAAATATATATTATGTATAAATATATGTTATACATAACATTATAATAGTTAGAAAACTCAGAAGAAATGCTTCATAATATTTGTATGAGAGATGATAGTTTGGATAAGACTTCCCCCACAAAGCATGGGAAACAAACAAATAGCAAAGCAGGAAAATGAGATTGCATCAAAAAAAAAAAAAAATCCTAATGCACAGCAAAGGAAATAATCACTAAAGAAGTAGTATATAGATTGGAGGGAGTATTGACAAACTGTGCACCTAACAAGAGGTTAGTAATTAGACATATACAGGATACAGCAATTTTATAGGTAAAAAGTCAATTATTTTAAAAGGTATTCCTCAATATTTAATCCTCAAAAGAAGGCAAAGAGCTAAGACATATATAAATATATTTAAAATTACTACTCATCAGAAAAGTACAAAACAAAAACACAATGAAATATCATTTTACTCCAACTGGAGGAACTGTTACCAATAAAAGCAAAAATATCTATAATGTGATATGAAAATGTAAATTAATACAGTCATTGTGGGAAAAAAATTAAAAATAAAACTACTGCATGATCCAGCAATCCCAGGGCTGTGTACATATCCAAAGAAAAGGAAATCAGTATGTTGAAGATATATCTACATTCCCATGTTTATTTCATTACTAGTCCCAAGGGCCAAGAGCAAAATCAACAAATGAGTGGATGTGGTGGTTTGGTTGGATGTCCCTCATAGCTTTATGTGTTTTGAATATTCAGTTACTAGCTGGTAGCAATTTATAATGTGGAGACTTGATGGAGGAGGTGTGTCACTTGGGGTGGACCTTGAGGTTTATAAGCCTAGTTACCCAGTATTAGCCAGCTCTCTCTCTAGTTATTTCCTATCAACTGTTGTGGCAAGATGTAGTGCCCAGCTTAAGCTCTGCCATACTTTTCCCTGTTATTAGGAATCTTCCCCCATGAAACTGTATGCTGAAATAAACAATTTCCTCCCATCAGCTTCTTTGCCCACATAAATAAATACATATGCAAGTACCGGTTTTTAATTTCCATATTACAAATAACTTCTTAGTAAAGGGTGCCATTTGGTCCTAGTTTGATCCTTTGGGATGATCAAAAACAAGTTTAAGCCTGGGCTAGAGTGACACCCTACCTCAAAAACAGCCAACCAGCCAAACAACAACAACAACAACAACAAAAAAAACAAGTTTAATCTATCTGCAAGGTAATGATTCTTTTAAAATTTAAGAAATAGTGAAAAAAGACATTGCTCAGCTGCTGAGTACTTCCTTTGCAAGCATGAAGATCTCAAGAGCCCTGAGAGACTGCTCAAGTTTGAGCCCCAGAATCTACATAGCTATGTGAGGTTACCCACATCTGTAACTCCAGTCCCATAGGAAAGCAGAGAACCAAGAATGGAGCGCCTATGAATAAAAGCAAAAAGAAAGGAAGAAAGAATAATAAGGTCATGGTTACCTCTGAAGAAAGTAGGAGGAAGAGCGGGTGCAGGGATGTGAACGAAATTACTGTAGCTCTTTCTGGAAAAGTTTACTCCTTTGTTTTAAAATAGAATTGAAACAAATAGTTTTACATATTGACATTTGATACATCTAAGTGAAGGGGGAATAGGTTTCTTCTATCTTTTTTCACATATTAAATAGTTATTTATTTGATAATGTTTAAAAAGTCAAATAACTTATATGTATGTGTGTATGACAAAATAATCTTTCCTTCTTTTACAATCTTATAATGTTTCCTTTTTCCTGCAAGACTATGTCAATATATATTGTTAGATTTGTTTGAGATGATACATATGATTCTGCAACTTACTTTTAGTATCATATTATAGACAATTTCTTCTGCATCAATACATACAGACCTACTTCACATTATTTTTGTATTTCCACATTATGGGTATGTCATAAATTTGTACATTAATTCCTCCACTGATAAGCAATTAGAATTCTAAGAATATTTTGTCTGTTTTGAGTATCTGGGGAGAAATGCTTCTAAAGCAACTCTGTAAAAAATAAACTCGCATATTTATCTGTTCATCAAAGGAGGAGGCCAGGCAGGGTGGTGTACACCTTTAATCCCAGCACTTGGGAGGCAGATGTTGTAGGATTGCCCTGAGTTCGAGGCCACCCTGAGACTACATAGTGAATTCCAGATCAACCTGAGCTAGAGTGAGACCCTATCTACCAAAAAAGAAAAAAAAAAAAAAAAAAAGGAGGACTACAGAGTTAGGTAAAATCCCAGAATTGAGGTTTGGAGATCAAAGAGTATGATATGACTTTTGAAATTGCTTGCAGTAACAATGGTAATATTTTACAATGCCACCGACTATGATAAAAATGGCAGTTCCATAATCCTAGCTGATTATGGGAATCATACATAATTTCTATCTTTAGCATTCAAAATCTTGAAAATCTTGAGTGTCTTGGACATTTATATTTCCTTATATTTTATATTTTATTTTAATTTATTTATGAAAGAGAGAGAGAGAATGGGTGCGCCAGGGCTTCCAAGCACTGCAAACAAAATCCAGATGCATGTGCCACTTTGTGCATTTGACTTACATGGGTCCTGGGGAATCAAACCAAGCTCCTGTTTTGTTTTGTTTTTTTTTATTTGAGAGTGGCAGACACAGAGAGAAAGACAGATAGAGGGAGAGAGAGAGAGAGAATGGGCGCGCCAGGGCTTCCAGCCTCTGCAAACAAACTCCAGACGCGTGCGCCCCCTTGTGGTGCATCTGGCTAACGTGGGACCTGGGGAACCGAGCCTCAAACCGGGGTCCTTAGGCTTCACAGGCAAGCGCTTAATCGCTAAGCCATCTCTCCAGCCCATCAAGGTCCTTTTGCTTTGCAGGCAAGTGCCTTTACCACTAAGCCATCTCTCCAGCATCCTGTATGTACTTCTTTAAGAATTTCATTTATACTTGGATAAAAAACATTTGATATCTGCTATACAATTAGCTTATTGGTTTAGAAAATATTTTTATTTTTTTGAGGTACAGATTTGCTCTATCTCAGACTGACCTGGAATTCACTATAGAGTTTCAGGTTAGCCTGGAACTCATGGCAATCCTCCCACCTCTGCCTCCCAAGTGCTGGGGTTAATGTATGCCACCATGCTCAGCCTGAAAATACTTTTTTTTTTTTTTTTTTTTTGTTGTTCATTTTTATTTATTGAGAGTGACACAGAGAGAGAGAGGGAGAGAGGTAGAGAGAGAGAGAGAGAATGGGCACGCCAGGGCTTCTAGCCACTGCAAACGAACTCCAGACGCGTGCGCCCCCTTGTGCATCTGGCTAACGTGGGACCTGGGGAACCGAGCCTCGAACCGGGGTCCTTAGGCTTCACAGGCAAGCGCTTAACCGCTAGGCCATCTCTCCAGCCCTGAAAATACTTTTTATAGTGGAGAGTCCCTGGTGCTAAGTAGGATGCTGAAATGACCAGTAGTGACTTAGATTGTGATTGTTCCTTCAAGGAACTTACAGTTCAGTCAAGAGACACATGTAATAATATTACAAGTGCTAGGAGGACTGTGTCTAAATTAAGCACAATGGATGAGCTGCTTTTGTAGACCCCAGGAAGGACTGATCAATTTTCACACAGCTGTAGGACACTTTCAATATTGGGTGTTGAAAATGAGAAGTCATTTTCCAGATCTAAGCTATGGCTGAATATCTATGCAAGGGAAAAAGGCAATGATCATAGAAGGAAGAATGTATCTCAAATCACTTGGAAGTGAAAAGTGTAGGTTGGAGCTCAGGAATCAGAGAATTATGATAAGAGTTCAACAGAAGAGGTTGCCACTTCCAAAGGAGAAGGAGGTAAGGGATTTGAATGAGAAGGCTATGGAATATATAGCTAAAGGCGATCTGGGGGCAGTTTTATAAATGTGTTTGAAGCATAAAGGAATGGTCTGAGTAAGAAATCTATACTTGGTAGTCTTTAGCACATAGCACACACGTAGTGATTTTCCATTAGTTATGACTATATTGAGTTGAACCTGTTCCTGGCTTTCCATGGTATAGGATAGTTTGTTATCAAACTAAATGGTCTCCAACTATTGTGCTTTAGACCTCTTGGGTCTGCTTTATTTTCTTTTAATGTCCCTTCTCTTGATTTTAGTACTTACTTCTTGAAGCAGTCAAATGATTCTTACTAAACTCCCTTTGTATTCTACTTTTGAAAACTCTGAACACAGAAATTGGTTTAACCAGAAACTGTTTAGGATTGTGTGTCTCATTAATACCAGTAGCTTGTAAGGCATTTTATAGGAACGAGAAGGGAAACTCTCAACAAAATATAGAAATATGAATCTCATAGCTTTTAAGAAGTTTATGATTATATCCTGATTTTTGTGTGTTTTTTAGCATAGAAGTCAATTTTTTTAGTTCTGTGTCAATAAAACTTTGCAATATTGATACACTCTAATGTAACCTCAGCATTATCTGCACTTTACAAATAAACTATTGAGTTGAAATTTTAAAGAAAAGCTTTTAGTCCAGTTATCTCAGAGATGCCTTAAGATGACTCTGCAGTAAGATAACATCTGTAATAAGATGAAATGCAGACTTTGTCCTCACTATTTAAAGAGATTCATCACTGAATCATTAGTAAGACAAAGCATAGTCTGTAGATAACTCATCACCACAAATTATTCTGATTTAGGAGATAAAATTTTATCATATAGTTTTTGTGGTACCATATTATATATTTAATTTTGCACCACCCAAACAAGAAATTCTTGTGGTTAATAAATCAAACAGAAGGCCAAGTACTATTTTATTCAAGGACAACCGTTTTAAAACCTTTGGTTCTATTTCCCTTAGGGTAATTCAAACAGTCTTGTAACTTGTTACTTAATTATTGTGCACTACTATCTGTGGTTTTATAACATTACTAGAGAGGGTCTACTATCTAGAATGATGAAAAAAAATAGATCTCAGCTACACTGTCTCACTTCACCTTCCATTGATTGTAGTCGATCACATATCTTTCTAGTTATAAACAACTTAAAGTTCCACTTCCTAACTTAATAACTATAGTCAGTATGTCTTTACCTCCACTGAGAAAGATAAGAATGTCAGTGTACTAACTTTCTTTCTATCTTTACAACTCCAGTCTTGTCTCTCAATTCCTTAAATGCTTTATTCTCAAAATTTAATACATTCTTTGTTACATTAGAATTAGGCTTCTGGGCTGGAGAGATGGCTTAGTGGTTAAGGCATTTTCCTGGAAGGCCAATGGACCTAGGTTTGATTCCTCAGGACCCACGTAAACCAAATGCACAAGGTGACTCATGCATTTGGAGTAGGTTTGCAGTGGCTGAAGGTCCTGGCAAGCTCATTTTCTCTCTATCTGCTGCGCTCTCTCTTTCTCTCTACTTCTCTCTCTCTAATAAATAAATAATAAAATATTTTTAAAAACTTAAAAAAGAGAAAAAAAGAGAAATGGGTTTCTAATTTGTACTTTGAATCATTTAAGTGAAAATTTTATAAACAAAATTATATAGTATTTTGATATGTAAAATTTCTGTCTTCTAAATATAATACCATAATTTCTATGCCCATTAAAGAAAAAAATTTCTTCACTCAGGTTAAAATAGTTTCTCTTTTTCTTATATTCCACAATATGCCTTTACTTTCTTTTCAAGATTATCATAGCTCTATTCCATTTAATTGTTTGAATATCTTTTTATCCTTAAGACCTGCACTGGACCACCTCTGTATCCTTGCTCCAGTATGGATTGATTTCTATTTGTCATAATCAAAATTATTTTTTGAAAAATGTTTACTACTGTATGTCTGCTTGGTACTTCTCATAAAGCCTGTCCTCCTTGTCTTCATCCTTGGTTCCATTGGAACTTTTAAAGTAACTGTTGAGGCAACATAAGGAAAGATATATAGATCAACAAAATAGAGAAGAGAGCCCAGAAATAAATCTTCATAACTACAGTCAAATGATTTTCAACAAGTATTTTAAGACTATTCATTGAAGAATCTATAATATTTTCAACAGTGATAAGACAACTGGACCTCTACCCATTAAAGAATGAAGCTAAATTCTTAATTTAATGTGATTTTTAAGAGACAAGTTAAGATGTGTAAAATACATAAGTATAAGAGCTAAAGAAAAAATACTGTCAGAAGAAAATGCTGGCAAAAATCTACATGGCATTGAACTTGGCAATGACTACCTGGATAAAATACCAAAAAAAGACAACAGAGAAAAATAGACAATTGGACATGACTAGGTAAAGAAATTTTAGTGCATCAAAAGATACTATCAAAAGATTAAAAAGTCATCATATGATTAATTGAAAACTAACTATCTTAAATGGATTAAATGTAAATATATGTACAACTCCTACAACTCAACAACCATGAAAACAACAAAATTTAGAAAGAAGCGAGAAACATTCAAAGCACCCCATGCACATATCCCCAAAGAATTTATACAAGTTTATATTTGCATACACTTATGCAAATAACCAATGTGCATATAATAAGATGATGAACATCAACATTCATTTAGGAAATGCACATTAAAGCCATAATGGGATTCTACTTTATATACATTAGAATGACTAATGCTAGAAAAGAAAAGCAGAAAATTAATTATCAGAGAGGATATGAAGAAATGAGAACCCCTTGCTTTGCTGGATGGAATGTAAAATAATCTAGCTGTTGTGGAAAACACACAGCTATTCTGAAGATATTAAATATAGAATTACTAAAATTCCACTAACTCCACTTCTGAGTATAAACAGATCCCCAAATTCTAAAGCAAGAAAAGGATATTTGTATAACGCATTCATAGCAGTGTTGCATCAGCGAAAAGATATAAATGGCAGCTAAATGCCCAATGATGGATGAATGCACAAACTAAATGTGGAATACACATAACATAGCATATCAAAAAGGAATGAAGTTGTGATGCCTGCTGTAGTATCAATGGATGCTGACAGCATGCTAAGTTAAATGAACCAAACACAGTAATTCTAATATTGTCTGATTCCACTTACATGAGAGACCTATAATTGATACAATCAGATTAATACAATCAGAAAGTAGAATGGTGTGTTGCCAGGGCTGGAAGAAAACAATATACTGGGTATTACTAAATGGATTTGGATTTTTGTTTTGCACGACATTGAAATAGACAGTGGTGATAGAATTGACACATAGTTATGGTGATTCAACGGCACACTCAAAATCATCCATTTTCTGTTGCATCTACTTTACCACAAGTAAATATATAAAAATATGAAATAATAAGATAAATTAATTAAAACCAATGTTAAATGATGCATGATAAGAAAATGCTTTAGGTTCTTGAATTTCTAAAACCATTCTTTTTATTCTTTATAAGGCTTTACAGATAGTTTAGCCAAGTATAGAAATATAGGTTGGAAATAATTTTCACTCAGTAATCTAAAGACTGGTTTGAGAAACCTGCTACTTCTCCTTCATTTCATTTCTCTTGAAAGTGCACATGGAATAGATGTTTTATGAATGTAATATAAACATCCCAAAGGAGTGAAAATATTAAAGATGGCATTTTATATTTTCAACAAATGAAAAAGATTGAAATATACAGATATCTGACCTTTAAGAAATTTAAACAATAATTCTAAAATTCATTCTCATAAACTTTATATATCTGCAACTAATTGGCCATGCATCTTGTATTAAGGTGTTTATTTTTATGTGGGCATTTTTATGCCATAGCATAATTTACAAATAGCAAAATCCCACCTTCTAATCAAGCACTATAGATCCTAATGGAAAAAGTAACATGTAAAATTATTAAATTAATCATTAACTATAAAGAGAAAAGTACTGTTGGACTAATTTTATCAAGGGAGACTACTCAATATGTTTGATATCAGAATTTTAATTAAAAGGGATGTGTGCTTCAATTTTTCATTTTCTTTTCAGAAATATGAAGACTTACAAGTCTGAAGGCTTAAATACAAACCAGAAATAATTAAAATATATAAGTATGAGTTTTGAGTAAACTTTTTCCATGTATGTCCTCATGTTAAATTAATTTTCAGCAACTAGCAAAATTAGCATAATTACCTCTTGAATATTCAGGAGATATTCTAGGTAGACAATAGAAATAACAACCTTATTTATTTAATGTTGCTTTGTGGTATTTATTGTTACCAGGGAAATATAATTTTATTTTCTGTAATTAGAAAGTCAATGATGAATACTCCCCAAATGATATCAAGAAATATAAACAATATTAATGATCATTACTTGTTACTTAATTTAGTTTAGAGTATTGTGGGCTGTTTGAATTTGAATTGAATTATCTTTCTCCTCCAAGCCAGGGAAGATTTGGGGTCTAATTACCCTGTATGTAAAATCACAGCAGGGTAGACAGTAGGGTGCCACTTTCAATTGTTCTTCCACCTGAATAAAGAAACACTGCTTTCCACATAGAAACTTCATGACCATTCCTGTGTTGGTCTTCAGTGCTTACAGCAAAATGCATGTTTTGGTTTTGCAACATTCTATTGGATTTTCTGCCTACTGGATTTAGTTTAACTTGATGTAATGTTATTACTTTTTTTTTCCCAGTAGTCAATGCTGTCTTATACATTTAGTAAACAGTTAAATCACATTATTTTGTTTTATGGTATCCCAGCCTGCTTTTAAAATCTGGCAGCACTGAGACTAGAGAAAAGGGAAGGACAATTTGCCATCTTTCAAAGGTCATTGCCCTTGGTGCTGTTATTTGTTTTCTTTGTAGCTGTAACTCTCCTCTGAAGTAAGTCCCTTGCTATCATGTTAAAATCCCATTCACACCATAAACAAAGACCTGCATCTTAATTTCTCCTTAGGAAAATATAAGCCATATGGCATATTTCTCCATTTCTGACTCTAATAATGATCTATAATATGGGCTGGGTGAGGTGGTACAAGCTTTTAATTCCAGAACTCAGGAAGTAGAGGTAGGAAGAATGCTGTGAATGTTAAGCCAGCCTGTGCTATAGAGTGAGTTCCAGGTCATCCTGGGCTAGAGTGAGGCCCTACCTCAGAAATAAATAGTAATACTCTATAACATCAGACTTATGTTATTTTTAATATTTACATTCACATCTCATGAATTGTACTTTGCACACTTGATCTCACTGCTCAAAGTAATCTCACTAGAAGATAGTTATTAATTCCATTGATAGGTGACAAAACAAAATCAAGGAAGGAAGATGTTTGTTTCTTGTCATCGTTGAAGTAAGAATATTAACCCAGCCTTACGAAGCAAAGCCTATGTTTTTAAAAATACCTAGTAACTAGTCTGGTTTGTCCCCACATATTACAATGGACGTAAACTAACTAAAAGAACAGAAGTGATTCAGGCAATTGTGCATCTGTTTCAGTATATTGTTTCAGATTGAGGAAATATGACACGGATATTTTCTGCCATCTCACATATATTACATGGCCAAGTCTTTTTTTTTTTTTTTTAATTTCACACATGAGCTTTTACTGTGTGTAGTCATTTCTAAGAAATGGTAATTTTAAAATTGTCATCAATTTGATATCTACACAGGAGAAAAATCAGTCAATACTGGCCTGGCTTTCCTAATTTTATCATTTATAGCAAACTTTGAGTAGAATTGATTGCATTATCTTTTGCTGCAAAAAAGGAGGATACTTAATAGGTTGATATTGTATATATGTAAGTACAATGATTGTAACGGGGAGGTAATATGTTGGAGAATGGAATTTCAAAGGGGAAAGTGTGGGGGTGGGGAGGGAGGGAATTACCATGGGATATTTTTTTATAATCATGGAAAATGTTAATAAAAATTTTAAAAATTTAAAAAAATCATAATTCTAAATGTGAGATGTAAAATTTTTCCTAAAGTGTGATCATGGAAAGAAACAAGTGGAAAGTCAAATAGGAAAACTGAAAGCTTCTTGATTCATACTTTTCTTGGGAAGAAATAAAATACATCATATGATTAACTTTGGAGTAGCCAAATAAACTTTCATTTAGACATGAAACATTAGAATTTTAATTCTTTAAATCATAGTCTTCAGATATAAAAATAAGTATCTGTTAGCCAGGCGTGGTAGTGCACGTCTTTAATCCCAGCATTCGGGAGGCAGAGGTAGGAGGATCGCCATGAGTTCGAGGCCACCCTGAGACTACATAGTGAATTTCAGGTCAGCCTGAGCTAGAATGAGACAATACCTCAGAAAACAACAGTACTTGTTGAGGTTTTAATGTAAAGTATTCCCTACTGGCTCATGTCTTTAAACATTTGGTCTCCTGCTGGTAGTATTATTTTTGAAGATTGTACATCCTTTAGTGGGTACATATGCTTCCTGCCTGACAATGTGACCAGCTCTGATCCTGCCATTATGCCTTCTCCACCATGAAACTTCCCATGAAAACTATTCCTCTAGTTGCTTCTGGTAAGGCATTTATTGACGCAACGAGAAAGAAACTGATACAGAACACTGGCACCAAGAAGTCAGGCCACTGCTATGATAAACCTGACCATATGATTTATAGGTTTTTTGGAAATTGTTTGTGGGAGGAATGTGGAATAATTTGGAATTTTGGACCTGAGAAGCCTTACAATGTTGTAAGCAGAGTTTAATGGAAAATGTTGGAGGGAATTTAAAAGACCAGTGTTGGGGTGGAGAAATGGCTTAGTGATTAAGGCACTTGTCTGTAAAGCCAAAAGACCCAGGTTTGATTCCTCAGGATCCACATAAGCCAAATACACAATGTAGCACATGCATCTGGACTTTGTTTGCAGTGACTGGAGGTCCTGATGTACCCATTCTCATTCTCTCTCTCTCTTTCTGTCTCTTAACTAAATAAATAAAAATTAAATATTTTAAATAAAAGGCCAGTGCTGTAGTTACTTTCACATTGTTGGGACAATAGCACTAGACCAAAAGCAGCTGATGGGAGGAAAGAATTGAATTTGGCTTACAGCCTTAAGGGGAATGTCCATCATGACAGAGAAAGGATGGCATATCAAAGATGAGACATCAGGTCTTGCCACGGCAACTGGCAGAAAGGAGCAAGATTGAGTTGTTATGAATGGATAACAAAGTTGTGGCACATTTACACAATGGAATTATAATCAGCACTAAGGAAAAATGGTACAATGAAATTTGTAGAAAAATGGACAGACTTGGAACAGATCATGCTCAGTGAACTTACACAATCACAGAAAGACAAACACTGCATGGTTTCTATCAAAGCACTTTATAAACCACCTGAGGCAAAAGGTAAGAACTTTGGTTGAAGACGCTATATGCTGCCCACACAGAGCATGAAGAGAGCTGGCTGGAATCCAAAAGAGAGCCAGTCCCAGGACAATCCATCTAGTGCTGGAAAGCACTACATGAGATACCGGGGGAAAGTGGCCAAAAACGGTGTCAGGAACTAGAGAACTAAGCTACTCAGAAGCAAACACCATGACAGGATGTACACACCAGTACAATAGTGGAAAATAGCCTTGGTGGGTAACCAATAGTTTTCTGGTTGGCTAAGAGAGCTACTCATTGTAAAAGAACTCATATTTGGAGTTGGGAACCAGTTCATAATCTTATGGAGACAAAGATTATGCTCTCTGGTGTCAAGCTCTCACACGTCTCTGGCTAAAAGATGGGTTGCACACATCAAATTCTCCCTAAATTAATAATGCTTATCCCATTTAAACTATGCGGACTTCACTATCCATTGGAGAATCTGTTTTGGTTTTTGTTTTTTGTTTTTTGTTTTTTTCTGAAGGTGAGACTGGAGGAGGTAAACTACCCCTCACACTTCAGCCAAATCACAGCTGAAAGGACAGAATTGATGAGATGAGCAAGAATGCTACTTCAATGGTGAACCTGATAATCAGCACCAGGGTGGAGACAGACCCTGAGGACATGCAACATTTAACAAAGCAAAGATCCAAAGACTCTTAAGAGCTCATCACTGAAGTAGACTTAAAACTCACCCACCACATCTCAAGGAATTTTGTGGAAGAGGTGCTAGCAAGATTGTAAGATCCACAGGTTGAGACACCATGCCCAGAGGCATTCCATCTCCCCACCCCAAAACAAATGACTGCTGCTCCTATATAACTCATCAACAGCAATCCAACAGGGAATACCTGCCACCCCACTGAGAAGGGTCCCCTAAGAAATGGGGGCAGGAACGAGGGAAAAACTGTGTACCAACACGTGTCCATACAAAATATGTTGTTGTTAATACTACTACTACCAATAATAATAATAATAATAAACTAAAAGTTAAATGAAAATAAAGTGAGCTGAGCTATAGCAAGGGATTGGTGGGCTATAGCAGCCCAAAGGCCATTCCTAGAAATTTACTTTCTCCAGCAAGCCTCCATCTCCCAAATTGCTACCAGACAGGAACAAAGCATTCAGAACAATGAGTTTATAGGGGACATTCCACATTCAAACTACCCAAACCAGAAAGCAGAGGAACGTATGGTCTGTGGATGCTCAGCTAACAAGGTTTCAGAGTAGAACAAGAACTCCCTCAAGAACTAGTTTTGAGTTAGTTTCTATGATATTCTAGCAAAGAAATCACATTCTGCCTATGTCTTGAGAATTTGAGCAAAGTTGAATTTAAAGGTAATCATCTAATGTGTTTGGCAAAGAACATTTCGAGCCAGACTAGGATTGAGTCCCTGGCATGGATTTTTAACTTTTCATGATAAGTAGATATTTTAAAACTAGGCATTTAGAGGGCTTGAGTATACAGCTCAGTGATCGATCATGTGCATGAACACAGTCCTGGGATTAAACCCCAATGCTATGCTTCACACTCAGATTGGAAGGTTTAGTTACATCTCATTTTTCTATTTAATCATAGTTATTTTAAGCTGTGAAGCATTATCCTAATGTTACATCCCTACATGTATCACCGTTTTTTGGAAACTGTATTTCTAAATCTTCCCTTATTCTTGTAATACAATTTAACATTCCTCTTCCTATTTTCCTTTTTAGCTTTTTCCCCCCCAACTTCTAATTTGGCCATATTCTTCTGTTAATAAAGTGTACAGAATTGACTGTAATTTTTCAGGTCAGACCTTGAGAATCATTTAAAAGGCAACAGCCACAATTTTCAGCTGGGAATGCCAGCAATATTTTTATAGCTCTGCAAGTAAAACACTAATATTGTCCAAGGGCACTCAAATCTCATGCTTCAGGGAATAAACTGGATAGTTTATAAACAGATATAACGTGTGTATGTGTGTTTCTTCTTTAGCATTTACTATTTGGGTAGTTCACATTATCCACTCTACTTTTTGGTTAATTTTTTTACATTATTTTTCAGTGCTGTAACTATTGGCAATTGCTTTAGACAATATATAAAATTTTATAAACCAAAAACCTGGCTGTAACTATACTGAAAGTATTGTGCTTAGAAAATCTTTAGAGGTTGTAGTTCTTAATAGGGATTTTCACTTTGTATGTTATATAAAAACCCATTGTTCTTCAAACAATAATATTATGACATCTTATATGGTGCTCTTCAAAATTTGAAATGAACTTTATACAAAATAATAAACTGTATGTCTGAAAATACATGATATACTTGAAAGAAAATGTCATTGTGAAATATATCCCATTTAAAAATATGATGCCCCATAGAAATACAATTGTTAGTAATGTTTTCCATTAGTGCAACATGTCTTATACAAGATAATGGTAATTACACAAGATTTCTTTTACCTGACTAAATTCAATATGATCACTTTTGCACTTAATTAGTATAAGCAATCTAAGGTCATGTTATGTCATACGTTTCTTCAAGTGTACTATAGGTAGCTAAACTCACTTCTTAGTAGTGATACCTATACGAGCTGTCATACCAAGGTATGGCTTGGGAGGTCATAGTAAGTGAGAGGGGGAATAACAGAAATACTCTAATTCAAATGAGTTTTCATCCCTCCATATCAGTTAGCTTTAACAACAGCAGGCAGGCACTTTTAAATATTGTTGATTTGGGGCTGGAGAGATGGCCTAGCAGTTAAGCGCTTGCTTGTGAAGCCTAATCACCCCAGTTCAAGGCTCGGTTCCCCAGGACCCACGTTAGCCAGAAGCACAAGGGGGCACATGTGTCTGGAGTTCGTTTGCAGTGGCTGTAAGCCCTGGCGCGCCCATTCTCTCTCTCTCTCCCCCTCTTTCTCTCTCTGTCTGTTGTTCTCAAATAAAAATAAACAAAAAAATTTTAAAAAGAATATTGTTGATTTTTTTGGAAGGGTAAAATTTCTATTGTACTTTCTCATGTATCGGAAAAGAATATGACTAGATGATCCACAGCTAAGCTAATCATGAAAATTTGCTTTTCTGTGGAATGAGTATCTCTGTCAACATAGTGCCATGTGAACTGACTGCAGGGGCATGTTGGGAAGTCTTGGATAGCAGCAGGAGAAAGTCAAATTAGATTGCTTTCAGGCTAATTAGACTCATTCAATAGGATGACTTTCCCCATTGATTCTCCTTTTCTATATTTGATTACCTCTATAAGTAATGTGATTAGCCAAATCAAATATGTAATCTGGCAAATGCTAAGATCTGGTTGGTCTTTGTGTTATATGTTCTCATTGTTTCTACAGAGTTCTCGGTAGGAGCAACTGAAAGGAAAGATTTAGTTTTCATGATTTATTAAAGTACAGATCACGATGGTACATCAGACATGACAAAGATCATGGTATTAGGAGCATAGAACTGGACTTTCAGTTCTCAACAGAACAGGTTGCAGAGATCAGGGAATCCTGACGCTCAGCTGGCTTCCTCTCAGAGTTGGACCCCAGCTCATAGGAGGGCACCCTTCACATTCCATGTGGGTCTTCCCTCCTTAGCTAACCTTCTCTGGAAGCTCCTCAATAATACAACCTGAGGTGTACCTCCTAGGTGATTCCCAATCCAGCCACATTAACAATGAAGATTGATTGTCATAATCCTCTTTAACTAAGCATATTACATGTGAATAAGAGGGGGAATCTTTCTTTTAAGGTCTTTTTAATTGTTTCATTTCTACATTTTTTAAATTTCAGTAAAATTTACCTGTCGTTGTGTTCCAAAATAGATGTATATAGTTGCTGAAACAAATATGTATTTATTTATATTTTGGAGAAAGGTCTCCTGTAGACCAGGTGTGGTGGTTTGAATAGATGGCCCCCCAATATATTCAGTTTTTTATTTGTTTGTAGTTTGCATCTGTAGCCACCTGGCTGGAGGCAGTGTCACTGGGTAAATCTTAAGGTGTGGTGGTGGGTTTCAGATTTCATTCTAAAGATATGCAAAGTGTGCCTAGCTGGAGTTCCAGAAGTGTGCTATGGCTTTTGGCTTTTTGGCTGGTGCTTCCTTTCTGTCTGCTTGGTCCTGGGAAAGCAGGCCAGCTTCTTCTGCCATTATGGAACTTCCCCTGGATCTGTAAGCTTCAAAAAAAATATCCCTTCCTCCATAACTGTGCCTGGTTTGGAAGTTCATGTCAGTAAACCTGAAGCTGTCTGTTGCAGAACTTGGTACCAGGAGTGGGGTGAGATGAACCTGACCATGTGAATGTTGATCTTTTGGAAACTTTGTTTTGGAGGAATAAGCATGGATTTGATGCTTGCAACTGAAGATGCCTCTGGAGTGGTAAACCAAGTTTTATGGATTATTCTGATCAGAGTTTGAGAATGCTAAGTGTAGAGATAATTGAACTTTGAGGCTTGGCTTATGAGCTTTCTAAGGGGAAGGAAAGACTGCAGAGGACTTTGTTGGAACTGGGATACTGGCATAAGGGCTGGCTGCATCCTGCTGCCCAAGCACAGAGAGTTTAATCAAGGTTAAATTTGTAATGGACTGATGTGCTTGGCTAGAGATATTGGACTGAGAGATTTAAGATTTTAAGCTGGAAAACCCCAAGCAAGTTAAAATTACAGGCACTGAGACTAGTTTTAGGTTACTGAATCTGCTATTGTCAAACACATTTAGCAATATTAAGGAAGATGGTCCAATTGCTTTATCATGGAAAGGATGCCTGAGGAAAGACTATCATAGAAATGCAAATACTTTTGGAAAGAGTTGACTGGAAAAGGAACCTGCTTTTCAAGGCTATGATTTGTTTTGTCCCTGAGTTAAGAATATGGTTGTGTCCTGCACAAGTGGTATTGGTTTCAGAAGCAAAAAAAAAAAAAAAAATGCATGGAGTGGTCGTGAATTGCACACAGTTCCAGGTGCTGCTGCTGAGATGTGGCATGAGGCAGGGCCTAATGCACTGATAGGCTGAAAGAGTCTTTGGAAGATATACCATGGTTTGCATGAAGACCTGAAGATGTTGTGTATATATCAGGACAATGCAAGGGTTACTATAGAGTGCACTGTTGGCCTAAGATGGAAGTGTTCCCTGGCTACCCTCCCCAGCTGGAGTGGCAGAACTGGAAAATCTGGAGACTGTCAATCCCTGGTTGCATGGAACTTGAACTGCTGAAGTTAGATGTTTGTTTGATGGCCGTTGAGTTTGCATTGTTTTAGTCTCTCCTTGCTATGCCTTATACAAGTTGAAAATGTTTACTCTGTGCCTTTATATGTTAGAAAAGTTTAACCTGTTTTAATTTACAGGACTTAATATCTTAACTTGGTCAAGATTGTGGGGACCTTTGAAACTGAACTGAGTACAGTTTACAATGTGTGATTGTTATAAATCTGTTGGGGGACAGGGACAGAATGTGGTGGTTTGAATAGATGGCCCCCAATATATTCAGTTCTTTATTTGTTTGTAGTTTGCATCTGCAGCCACCTGGCTGGAGGCAGTGTCAGTGGGTGAATCTTAAGGTGTGGTGGTGGGTTTCAGATTTCAATCTAAAGACATGAAAAGTGTGCCTAGCTGGAGTTCCAGAAGTGTGCTGTGGCTTTTGGCTTTTTGGCTGGTGCTTCCTTTCTGTCTGCTTGGTCCTGGGAAAGCAGGCCAGCTTCTTCTGCCATTATGGAACTTCCCCTGGATCTGTAAACTTCAATAAATACCCCTTCCTCCATAACTGTGCCTGGTTTGGAAGTTCATCTCACTGAACCTGAAGCTATCTGTTATACCAGGCTAGCCTCCAAGTTGCTATGTGGCTGAGAATGACCTTGAAATTTTCATCCTCCTTCCTTCACCTCTTAAATTCTAGGAGTACCGAATGCCCGATTTCTATGTGGCTCTGGGTTTGAACCCAAGGCTTCATGCTAGCTAGGCAAGCATTCTATCAACAGAGCCACATAATCAGCCATGAGTCTTCATATTTTCTTGAAAAAGATTGAATCAGTAAACAAAGCCAGATTTTTCAATGTACTGACAATTTTCTTAAATTGTATATATAATATATGTAAATATTACAAACATAAGTATATATTTGACATAATAATATATGAAATAAAATATAAAATATGAGTACCACAATAAGTATATATTAATCTGATATTACAGAAGTAATTAAGGAATATAATTGATGGCATTATTTAAAAAATCATTCCTTTATGTCTATAGAATGTGTTAAGGTAAAATGTGTTTATGTATGAATGCTTCCTCATGCATGAATTATGTATAGCCATTCAGCACTACTGTCAAATGCTTTTCAATAATGCTGTTGAGTTCCTGACATAATTTTGGTGAATATAGAATGCTAGAAAACTGATTCAATTAATTACAATGATATTAGTTTACTTACACAAAGCATCAAAACATAAGCTTAGTGAGAAATTATAATTGTCAGACCACAGATCTCAGAAGTGATCAATATTTCTACTTGATACTGGGAACAATTTAGAAGGTATAAGAATCCCAATTCCAAGTTGACCAGGAAATATGGCAGCATGGCTTTTTATCCTCCTCAGAATTAATGGGTACTTTGGAAAGTTTCTGTTCAATGTATTTTCATCTCAGGATTTCTTCTCAGAAAAGAACAAAGGGAATGCTGAGAGTATATGCCTCAATAAACCCAATTGCTTTGTTGAGTCATGTGTCCTTATGGAAATTTCTCAGAAAAGATTGTAACTGATTTAATATTGCTTTCTAAGGCCTCTGATCTTGGTTTTTCCCAGACAAGGACCTTACTAGGGTAAAAGGGTCATGTCAGTGAGTTCACTTTTTGTTTATAATGATTTTTAAGTCCTGGATGAAGTGCTTTCATTTGTGACACTTTACTATAAGAGATGACTCCTTCATCTCCTTGTCCTAAGCACAAGAAATGCTTTATATTTCCTTTTTTTAACAGCCCCAGAAGCTTTCTGCCATGCTCTGTTGATCACATGTTCGCAATCTGAAGTTATTTGGTACTTCTGGGTAAAACTTGATCCACACAGGTGTCATTCCAAATAAAACTGAAAACCTTCATCTTAATCCAGAACAGCATGCCTGGTGCTAATCTATAGCAGCATACCTCATCCTCAAAGTTCCAGCCTTGTCAGGTCAAATCTGCCGACCACTGTCACCTTGCAGACAACTGGCGAGCCATGTTGTGTGCATCAGCATCTCGCTGCCTGTTATAAAGGAAAAAGCACAGAGCTGACTTCCTTCTCCTTCAGGAACAATGCTAAATTCTTTTTAAAGTATATTTTCTTTGGCAATTCTTACATTTATCTTAATTAGATTTCATATGTAAATATTAAAATTATATTTTATATGTTTCTCCAAATGAACTTAACACAATCTAGTGAAGCAAGTAGAAAGATCTTAGCATAATGTAGCATAAAACACATTGCCTCAAAATTTTTTTTTTGTCCTTTAAACAAAAGTTTGTCTTTATTGAATGAGACCACAACTTTTGATATAACTTTTAATATTAGGAGAAAAGACAGAAATTATTAATTAGATGACTAGTGGTTGATACAGTCTAGTTCCTCACAAATTACTTCTTTTCAGGTTGATGGAGTATGAAGAAAAAGCCCAGAATCTCCGCTTACATGAATTTATGCATACTGATTTAAGAAAACAAGTATCTTTACTGGAGGAATTTTCAGAATCTTTAATATGCTAGTGTTTTATGACTCTCCATGAAGGATTTGTTTGAAATTATACCTTTGCACATAATGTGGGAATTTACTGTATATATGTATATATGTATTCACACAACATTGTTCTGTGGTATTTTGGAAAAGTTTAGTAAAGACATATTTATCTTTTGTGTTAGAACTGTAAACTTACTGCCAATATACCCAAAAGGAGAAAAATGCCCTCCTTCTCAAGAAAGTAGTCCTCTGAAGGATAACATCCCAAAATGCAACACCTTCAATTAAAAGAAAGGGTCATTTCATACACATTTGTTGTTAATTCAAATTGTACAGCTTTCTTTCTACAAAATCAGATACAAGCAATATTTTTCTTCATTCTTCAAAACATTACTTAAAAACACAGAACCTACTGGGCTGGGGAAGTGGCTCAGCAGCTAAAGGAACTTGCTTGCAAAGCCTGTTGGCCAAGTGTTCAATTCCCTAGCCATCCATAAATCAGGCAGTCTTCTGCAGCAGCAAGAGACTCTGGTACATGCACACACATATTGCCTCAAAATTTAAGAATACACTGCTTTAGGTCAAATTACAATTTTATCTTTTAACAATATAATTGTAGGCTAGAAATTTATATTTTCTCTAATCCAATTGCCTCCATTTTTCTTTTTTAAATATATGATTTATTTATTTATTTATTTATTTGAGAGATAAAGAGGGAGAAAGAGAAAGAAAGAGAAAGAGAGAGGGAGAGAAAGAGAGAGAGGGAGAATGGGCACACCAGGGCCTCCAGCCACTGTAAACGAACTCCTGATGCATGTGCCTCCTTGTGCATCTGGCTTACATGAATCCTGGGGAATCAAATGGGGGTCCTTTGGCTTTGCAGGCAAGAGCCTTAACCACTAAGCCATCTTCTTCAGCCCTCCATTTTTCAATAATAATAATATCTACCTTAAAAAGCTATCATAATAATTAAATTAGCTTAGACCTATAAAGAATTTAGCCTAAAGAGTAATATGTAATAAGTTTTGGTAAAAATAATTACTTATTACTGCATAACACAAAGTATGTTAAACAAAATTAGAAGGTCTTATTAGGAATCCAATTATTGCTCTATCATGCCCTGGAATAACAATTAAAATTTCCAATTTCTAAGTTTCAAAATTCCCAATTTAGTCATCCCAGAAACTTTACACCCCCAAACCTCACAATTCCTAAGAACAAGCCAGGCTGTTTAGATACGAAGCTTGTCCGGAAGTAGGTCTAAGGGTGAATTCAAACACAGTAGTTATAGTCATCCTATGACATAGCAGAAAAAATGTGTTTAAGCATCTGGCATTTTTCACAAAGTTCATGCTCAGAACAAGAACTGTAAAAAATACAAATATAGTCAGTCTGGAGCTTATCTTTTGCTCTAAATCTTCAAAAGACAGCCAAATCTGTCTCAACTAAATCCAAGAGAACCAAGGAGATAGTACTTATCTCCTCAATGAGGAGCACACAGACGGCTCATTTATTTTTCAAGCCTGCACTGCAATGTGTGAGTTTAGAATTTGCAATGGCTGCTGAGATTCTGTTAAGTTACTCAGAACAGTCCAAAATTTCATACATTTTTTAGTTTAGAATGGGAAAGAAAGGCACATTAAGCTTAAGAATATGGTAAGTCCTATTTAACCCTTAGACTTTCTTGTATGACAATAAACCATAGTAGTATCCATTAAACAAAAAGTATAGTTGTAACAAGTGTATAAACTGTTTCTTGGACAAGAACATGAAGTAGCACTTTCATGCACTGATATGTGAGCAAAATTGACAAACACTACATCTTTTGTATGGCCAGGTTATACCAAATTAAAAAAAAAGAAGAAGAAAGAAAAGAATAGAAAACATGCCTACCAACTTGGGGATAACTCCTGTAGCTTTTAAATGTATGTCCTTCCAGAATGTACCCATGTATAAATTCACAGATTACACTTGCATATGTTTGTATAATTCCCCTCTAATGGGGCCTGTATCATTTTTAAACACTCTTCCTTTAGAGTTCACTTTTGCTCCTATTTGGTTTTACTCAATATGTTATATAGCCAACATTGACTTCAAATTTGAGATCCTCCTGTCTCAGTTTCCCAAGTGCTGAGTTTACAAGCATGAACCAGGCTTACAAGCATGTCACCACATCTAGCTCCATTAAAAAAATAAGTAAATAAAAATTAAACCTAAATCATCATATAAAGTCTCCAAAAGCTTATAAATGGCTACCCCAATTCTCCTAACATTTCATAAATATGCTCATCTTCCTGGGTTTTTCATTATATATCTAATGCCTACAAACTCTCTTAGAAAGTCAATGTGTCAATTCAAATTCCAATCTGATAAAGTGCAGCATGCACTGATTTTACTAAATATTTCATTTAGATTTTACTAAATACCAACTAAATGTTTTAAAATATACCAGCAAACAACAGCAACAACAGGACCTATTATGGTTTATATTGTGTACATATGCACATGTATTCCTGTTCATCAGCATTATGATGCATGAAGAAATGCATTTTTGTTTACATTGTACCAACTGATATACATAAGAGCATCTCAGGCTAAACTTGTAGTATTGTAGTTATGTATTTTGCCAGGCTTTACAAGAGAAAAATTTAATATGCTAAGCAGTCATTTCTTCACTTTTATAAAACTTTATAATATCAGAAAATAAGTCTAAGAAATTTAAATATAAGCAAAAGGAACATTTCCATAAATCTCAATAAAGGTTAAAAGTGAGGTAAGTAGCCATATGAAAACATGTCTGATTTTCGGCTACATCATGTTAATTTTGGAGAACAAATGAAGTAAATGTAAATTGCATGTGCTAAGGAGGTGGAGCCACATGATGATAAGCACAAGGTTCTGTGCTGCCAAGCCTAAACCTAGGGGTGCTATGGAGACCTTGCCCTAAGCAACAGGCCTACCCAGCGGGAGCTGCAGTGTAGAACCCATTTGGACTATCTGCAACCTAGTAAGCAAAATTAACCTCAGCACCTGTCCAGACTTTTTCTTATCATTGCATGTCACAGGCACAACTCAGGCTTACTGGATAACTAACTCCCAGTACCTTGTCTCCACGAAATGCAGATAGCAGAATTGTATTTTATTGAAGAGATAATTTACTCTGTAGCTAACAATCATATGGCAGGCAAACTCGATGAAATTTAATTCCAAATCAAATCTAATGAAAATTTAAGGCAAATATTTTAAAAACATATAATAAATAAATTTTTTCCTGAGCTATCAGTGTATTATGAATGTAGGGCTAATAAAGGAATTTTTTCTACCATCCCGAAATTGATCAAAGGTCAGCATGCCATTTAAATTGTGGCATAACTAAAATAAATCCTGAGATGTCTTTCTATAGTTTAAATATTTTATAAATTCCATTCAATTAACAAATGTGGAAGTGTCTAGGAAAGGTATAAAGTGAATGTTTGTTGCCTAAACCTGTGTCTCTGAATCCACACACGTGGGTTTGGGTTACATATGAGATACACAAGCAATAAAGATATATGTAATCAATCCTGAAGCAACTTATAATTAATAATGGTAACATATGTGCATTGGAAGTGCATATAGACCACAAGGAGCAGAAGGTGGTATGTGGTGGTCTGGTGGTATGTGTATAAGGAAAGGGGCCGCAGAAGAGGCAGATCTTGAAGTGGACCTGGGCTTGAGCCTGCGGCCTGGGAAGAAGCATTCCAGAAGGAAAGAAACACATTACTGCAATGGTACCAAGATATGAGGAAGCTGTTGCTAGGCTGGGAATGTAGGGGACATCTGTGAATAGGAAAATAATGGCTTCATGGTTGTGCTTGGGAAGAATCACTTGCAGAGAAATGTAAACCCTGTGGGCAGATCAGGCAAGGGAGAGTCTGGAGCCAAGGAAATGGACTTCCTGCAGGCCCCTGGACACGCAGAGCTGGAGCATGGGAATAGGCCTTGACTGTGATAAAGATTTGGATCCCGACATTGATTCCCTCATGCACTCACACTTGAGTATTCCAGAGGAGAGCAGAGGAACACGGCAGATTCTTATTGGAGGGTGATGGAATCAGAAGGACCGATTTTCACACTAACCATTCCATCCACTGTCTTAAAACTCAAAAAGGCCACTCAGCATAAGGTAAGGCCCATGGTGAAGCAGGAATTTTAGACAGACTGGACCAGTACTACATACCCATGCATACCGAAGCTAAGACAAAAGCAAGGGTCACATCGAACACATTTAAAACAGCAATTCTGGATCTTCTTTGACAGTTATCTTCTTATTATAAACTCTGGTTGCAGTTTTGAATTATTCTTGCGTCCTGCATTCTTCTGGAAAGGGTGTTTAAAGCTATATTGTTTTCTTTGAAAGCCCTGGGAAGCATGGTTGCTGATTCTATTTCTTCCTATCCAGGAGCCCTGGGGTCAGGAACCTGCAGAGACGAGTCGTACGTTCACGTTCATTGCCTTTTCCGCATCCCCAAAGTGAGGAAGGGTCTGGGTTCCCACCCTGCAGAAGGAAGAACTAGGAGTGGATTTTCAGCTGGTAAGGAGATGGTCAAAGCTGACAAGCCCGGGTATGAATAGCGCCCCCTTGGGAAGAGAGTTAAGGCTGCCACCGACCGGGTTTTACCTTCCAGAAACCCAAGAAAGCAGTGTAACCCGGGGCTAGGGAAGATCCCACAGCGGAGCTGTAGGTGCCAGGCGGAAAGTCACATCCTATCTGGATACCTAATTATCCCCGCAGCTCCTTTTCCGGGAACATGCTCTGGGCACGGCCCCTCGCTAGCCATCTGTCCTGGCCCCAGTTACCAGAGCCTGGGATCGTGGTCGCGTAGGGGTCGGGCTGCGCGAGAGCCCCGCATCCTGGGATCCATCCCGGGGACGAGGAAATCCCGCGAAGCTGCGGGTTGCCTCTCTGCGGGGCGTCCCAGGGCTTCCCTGGCAGCCGCGAGGGTGGTGGCCTCGGGGCTGCTGACCCCCCCGTGGTGTGGAGCCACCGGGCGAGAGCCCGAAGGAGGACCGGGCAGGTGAGTGTGGAGCGGGGAGCCGAGGGAGGCGCCAGAGGAGGTGTGGGCGGCGCCCGGGCCGCGCCCAGGGCTCGGGGGCGCTGTCGGCAGCGGAGCGCACCGCTCCAGCGCCGGGAGGCCGAGCCTGGGTGTCCCCAGAGGAGATCGGCGGCCGGTTGCGCTGTCCTGCCACCACGCCCCGCAGCCCACCCCGGGAACCACGACTGCCCAGGTGCCGGAGGAGGAAACGACGGAGAGAGAGGAGAGAGAACGAGGAGAGGGAGAGGAGACTGAGAGAAAGAAGAGAGGCTGCGGCCGCTCCAGCCCGCGGGTGCGCGGAGCGCGGGAGGCGGAGCGCAGGCTGGGTGGCCGCGGGAGAGTGTGCGCGCCGAGCCCGGAGCTGCGGGGCGGAGGACCCGCGCCCCCGAGCGCCCCGCCTCGC
Organism: Jaculus jaculus; assembly: GCF_020740685.1. Classification (NCBI taxonomy): domain Eukaryota; kingdom Metazoa; phylum Chordata; class Mammalia; order Rodentia; family Dipodidae; genus Jaculus; species Jaculus jaculus. Next base: position 142,656,770 of record NC_059103.1, read on the forward strand.
CTCGCCTCGCCTCGCCTCGCCCGGGGCGCGCAGCCTTTCGCCGCCTGGGCTCCACCGGCACACGCACACACGCACACACACAAACACACACACACACACACACACACACACACACACACACACACACACACACACACACACACAAACACACACACTGGTCCCTCAGGCAGCCGCGGGAGAGAGTGGCAAGTCCCCGCGAGCAGAGCCCCGCTGGATTTTTTCCTTCTCCACTCCGGCCCTCGCTCGTCTGGGCGGCGACGGCGGCGGAGAGATGGGGGACCCCGCGGGGGAACGGGCTGAAGACCCATGAAGATTATTGTTATTTTAAAGGATGCCTTAGCTTCCTCTGGCCGCCAGTCCTCGGAGCCTTCTTCCCAGAGAAGGCTAAGCAGAGTCAGGGATGTGAAGAGAGAGGGAGATCCGCCTGGAGCTTCAGCCAGCCGGGGGAGACCCTCCTCTTGGTGGAGGGGAGGGGGACTTCCAGCTAACGTCGTTGGCGAAGGGCACCGTCGCAGGAGAGGAGCCCCGGAGGGAGCGGGGAATCCCGCTGCCCTTTGTGCAGCCTGCTGAGCGGGGTCAGTGGGAGCTAGGTAAGTGGTGCGGGGCGCGGAGCATGGCTGCTCCCCAGAGGGTCTCCTTTTTAAGAAAATCGTCTTGGCAGCCTAGCCAGACTCGAGTTGCTAAAGGAATTTGAAACTGCCATATGGCACCCAGTGGACTTACACACAAAGCTGACTTAGTCTGACAAGGCTAATCGTGCAAGGCTCCTTTCTGGTGGGGAAGGCACGCAAGTGTTGGCCCCTGAAAAGCTTTCCTAGCAGCCTGACCTGAGAAAGGATGGGAAATGTATGTAGGAGATGAGCCTCTGCTACCTTCTGTTTGTTTGTGGAGCAGTGCACACACTTGTGGGACCTCTCTTAGAGTGTGTGAGGCTCTCAGAACACACACACACACACACACACACGTACGCGCACACACACACACACACACACACACACACACACACACACACAGAGAGAGAGAGAGAGAGAGAGAGAGAGAGAGAGAGAGAGAGAGATGCACACATTTGATTCCTCAAAGGTGCGGTGCCCAGTCTCCATTCAGTAGCATGGTTCCTGAGAGTGAGAACTGGTCTCTAAAGATCTCCAAGGCTGTTTGCAATGCACTCTCCCAAAGGGACTTGCGAATACAGTTACCCTGAATAACACCAAAAGACACCCACCATTTGCCTCATCATCTGCTTAATGACCTTTTCCAATATAGTATGTTGCCATCCATTTTCTCAAAAAAGGAGCATTTCTGTGTATCCATTCATAAAAAGTATCAGGGTGCAATATGCATAAACATGCCACTTAAACATTTATGACTTCACAATAGTTCAATGTTAAAAAATATTAAAGCCAAGCCCAATACTGGAAAATTTAATATACGCAGATGTACACTGGCTTAATTTCATCCAGGTTCACCATCCCTTCTAATCAAGTTACGCAATAATGTCAATATTGCAAATAGCACTTTACATTTCTATTTTTGTATAGATTGGTATTGGGGTTTTGTTGGCAATCTGATTTTATAAAGTCCAGCTCAAATGAAAAAAAATAATATTTTAGTGTGATTGTTTCTAAATATCCAGTCTTCTGTGGGACAGAAGTCTTCTCACCAGTAAACATCAGTGAGGATGGCACATTTTATAGAACCAGCAGAGACAGATGTCTGTCTACAATCTGAAGATTTATCTGGCAAAATTGAGTGACTTACAGGAAATATTTGGAAAGAAGGCAACATTTAAAAAATTATGAGAGAAAGTTTTAACCATTTTACTCTTTAGGTGGGAGTGTGTGTATCAATTATGTCCACAGCTTATTCTGTAATACAAAAAATAAAACCTACAGACATCTAGCCTAGAGAGTTCCTTGTTCTTAAAATTAACCAGAACTTGAACAGCTCAGAACTGTGGCCCATTCTACACTTATGTGTGCATTTAAATGCTCCTTGAGATGGTGTTTTTAATGTTGGGTTTATTTGTGTGTTTGGCTACATAGACTTCCTAAAGATTTTAAAGATCCAGTGTATAAGCACCCCCACTCCACATACACATAAGCTGAATGAAAAGTTTCCTTGTCACCTGGAAGAGTTAATATGAATCCACAAAGCAGATTCTTCCCTCGTGGGTTGCTCCTGGTTATAGACCAGTTCATTACAAACAACGTTCTCTGTCTAATGCACTCTCTCCCTTTGCTGGCAGTAGTCAGCCTTGGGAGAAAAATGAATCACTTGGCAGTTCTCTTTGATTTTTTCCTCCTTCAAACTTCACCTTTCCACCCATAGGTTTGTGTGCCCAAATCCCTCTCATGCTGGACCCTGCAATACACACTCCAGAAAATGACTCTCATACCTGCACCTTTAAGTTCTCTCTCTCTCTCTGATTCTGAAGCTAATCTATGCACACAACACGTGAAACTAATTCCCAATTCACTTTTTTCCCCATATACCACAGTACAATTTTCAAAACATACTTGTTTATCAAATATTCGGATGAGATCGTAGAAGTGATTATCTTTCAGTTTGCCTGTTAAAACTTGGGCTGATGCATGGGGCAGCTGGGAACATCAGCCTGCTCTTCTAAAATGGGACGTCTAAAATAAAAAAGAAAAAGAAAAAGAAATGGCAGAACACATTTCTTGGTTACATGAAGGCACATTTGATCACGTTTTGGTATACCTGTCTGCATGTCTATAAATACATAATGAACCTATATGCATAGTGTATAGTCTATGCACTGAAAAGTATTTTCTTAAGAAAATATATATGGTATTTTGAGCTAATATTTACATATAATGAAGTAGATCATATTAGTGGCGATCCAGAAAAACCATAAAATATATTTCATCTTCCTTAGTGGGTATATTTCTTTGACAAGGAACTAGTTAATTTCTTGTCTTTTGGAGACTAATTCCTAAGGAAAATTCATACAGAGGTGATAGGAAATTTTATGTACATTTTAGGGTAAATATATATGAGGTTAAGGTATTTTATTTATTTCAGAATAAATTATATATGATGTGTTTATATTTATTAAATATAGTTTGTATGAAATTGTCATCCTATTAACTTCATAAGGGCTTCAGGGGAGTGAAGATGCAGAAGTGTTGAATGGGAGATCTTTTTAAGTTCAGAGTATTTTTAAGGTAAGACTTTACTGTTGCATTACTCCCTCTGTGATAAAATAAACTTTATAGAGCAGAGCAGTTTTAAATTTTTTAGTTAGATATATAAGCATTTTCATAGTCTAGATCTATAGCCCATTATTTTTTATTGTTTCTTTACTTCCCTGAACTTCATAGAGATATACCCCTCGAGCGCCTTCTTGAAGTATGGGTTGTGAAGCACATAATCAAACGTGCCATAGAAAGGATCTTTTGCCTTGTATAAACCAAATCCTCTTGCATCCTCTTTTGAAGTGCCTTTTCCCAATGACTGCCTCGTACCTATCTTTATCTGATTTAATGTCATCATAGAGCCACTCATGAACTCATTCACTAATTCATGTATTGCTTATAAAATGTGTATAAGAAAAATGCTTTAAGAGATTGTACCAAATATCAAAGGTAGGGAGAAGAGCCCCTATCATCCAAGTATTTATAGTTTGTAGTCCAAAGAAGCCCTTGAATTGCTAATTGAGGAATCGCAGTTTCAGTTCACAATAAGAGAGCACCTGCATGCACAAACACATTTAATTTCATACTTAATAAGTTAATTAAGACGAATTCATGCAGAGGGTCATGAAAATTTGTCACAGTCTGTGCACTTGGGAATTCTGTGAAAGCATCAGCAGCAACAGCACCACTAAATTTTATGAAAGTATTTTAATTTTAGATTCAAGATACATTAGAATATTTTGTTATAAATTAGAATTTAAACTAATAAAGTAATTATTATAGCCAACACTTAGTTGAGCCAGGTACCATCTTAAACATTTTACAACTATTAATTTTATACCCAGAACCACCTGCTGGGAAGCTATTGCCAATGCCCATTTTACAGACGTGATAAGTTATGTTCAGAGGCTTCTCTTACTGAAGCTCATGTAAGGAAGAATATGGCGGAGTCCAGCTAAAAGCCAGGGCCTTTGGGTTAGGGAACACTGTGAACTGCTATGAAAATATGAAATATTAAAAAGGATGATCCCAGGCAGAGCAAGGAAAGATGTTGGCATTTCCTAGATTTATTTGAAGCTATATATTTCCAGTAAATGAGAGCATTACAGCCATGGGAGATACTTGGAAAAGGCCAAATGTATGATCTATTTTTTAAGTAGCAGAAAAAAACCAAGATAGTTTAATTAAAAGCTGATTTTCAAAATGTGGGTTTTACTAAGAAAAATAAAATATTAGAAAACAGCATGCTTATAGTCATTGATCAGAGAAATTGAAGGTGGCTGATATAGGTTATGTAATTAGTAAATTTCTAATATTTCAAATAATATTTATTTTCCTGTCTAGTCTTTTTAAAGTTTTGTGACCAACTTTGAATAAAGTGCAGTATCAGAAGTATTTTAGAATTTTATATTAATTTCTTAAGAAAAGTTATTGAATTTAAAATATAATTCTTTTATTTATGTCCTTACCTTTTTGTTTTTTGTTATTTATTTATTTATTTATTTATTTTTGGTTTTTCGAGTTAGTGTCTCATTCTAGTCCAGGCTGACCTGTATGTCTTTATCTTTTATTAAATTTATGTAATCCCAACATTAGGTAGAAATTGAAATAAAGTCTCTAAACAAATTTATTTTATAGTTAGATTTTAAAAATGCATTTTCACCGCATATCAAATAACTATAATTATAATAATGAAAGCATAAAGCAAATTATTCTTGGAAATTTTCATCAACAAAATTTATGTAGTGCTTGAAGCAATGTTCTTGCTAAGTAACCACTGCTTTTGTTTATGTGAAAAATACCATCTGGATTAAACTTGAAAACAAATTATTAAATATTGTCTGTAGGATACCTTAGAATTTAGATACATGATCGATTGACATTTTTTTTTTATTCACATATTAGGCCTCAGTGGATAAATGACATTGTAGGGCCAACTTTCAACCTACATTTGACTTGTAATATAAAAGTTCACTTTAAATTTGCATATACTCATTAAAACAAAGCTTTATGTGATGCTCAGGTCCTCAAACAAATCTACCAAAGCCTTTTTAGTCAGGAACATGCCTGGACTGTAAGTACTAAAAACTTCTGAACATTATGTCTCACGATAGAATGGCTTTATTTAAAGAATGTGTATCAACTTCTGTGGGTGGGACCCTTTGGGGATACAGAGGTGGATGCAGTACTACCCTGGCCCACAAGGAGGAGAGAAATGAAGAGAGTTATGCACAAGGAACGCTGATGTTAAGCAGCATAAAGAATGCTTTATAAGATTGATATAGGCAAGGCATTGAATAATTGATTCAGTGTTCTGTCCTGAGAGCCAGCAACTGCATATCCTCTTGAGATTTTCATTTGGTATTTCATCTGGACTGAAAGCCTGCCCTCTGTGCTGAACCTTGAGTGAACACAAATGAGACATCATGCACTCATGGCCTAGAAGTACAGAAAAATAAATCCTGATAGAGTACCATAAATGCCATTGGCGGGCAGCATGGCAATCCAGTTGAGTAGCTGCATCACAGAATGATCCCAGGGAAAATATATATGTAGTTACTCTATACATTTAAAGGCATGACTCTGTCCTCAGTTAAATGCAAGGTCTCCTTTATGGGCATTATTTTGTAATGTCCTTTTACTTTCTTAAAATGATCTTTATAGATAACGTAACATATACTTTACATATATATTTTAAAACTAAATATAAATTGTTGTATATAATAGAAAGGACAAATAAAAGGAAAGTAGTTTTAGAGATGATAGCATGTATGTCTATGTAGAGGCTTGGATATAACTAAATAGAAAATATAACAAAAACAGATGCCACTGAAATGCACACCTAAGTTTAGATAAGTTGGGATAAAATAAGATTGGATAAGAAGATAAGCTTTTGTTGAATATTAGTAACACTTATATATTTGGCATTTTGAAATGAGTGAAATAGATGTATTCATTGAGTGTGACAGCTACCGATTGCAAACACATGTGGGTGTGCTATAGTAGTGAATCAGTTAACATGAACAGCATTTTATCGGGTGACACAATTTTCCAAAGTGGTGAACAAATCTTGGTGAAGTTCCAAATGTGACAGTTACATTCCTAGAAATTTCTCATGTAAAGAATGTTCTGTGCTGGGCTGGAGAGGTTGCTCAGTGGTTAAAGGAATTTTCTTGCAAAGCTTGATGGCCTATGCTCGATATCTCAGTACTCACATAAAGCGAGATGCACGCAGTGATGCATGCATCTGGAGTTTCTTTGCAGGGTCAAGAGGCCCTCATGTGCCTATTCTCTTTCTTTTTATTTCTCTCTCTCTCTCTCCTTGAAAATAAGGTATTTAAAAATAGAATGTTCTCTGCAATAGAAGTAAGATCTGGTGACACAATAATAAGCAGAGTTTTGCTTAGATTGGTGTCTGACAAGATGTTTTGGAGGATACAGTGTTCCTGCACACATGACAGGGTTTCTTGTATTCATGGACCTTGGCCTCCACATCTTTATAACTTTAGGAAACTCACTCAACACATGCTTTTTTTTTTCATACTGAGTATGTCCATAACTAATAAAAAAACACCCTAAAAGGGGGCTACATTCCTCTCATGCATTTCATGGTGCTAATTGAGACTATCTTTTCCTATTGAAGAAAGATAACATAGTTGTAATGCATGACTGGCTCATTTGATAATGCCCTCCCTATTCTCAAGGTTCTGGGAAGAAGGTGTGTTTAGCAAGTAACATGCCAGTAAACAGCAGCACAAGCAAATCAGGTATATTGTTAAGCACTTGAGACATCCTAAGAGTAGGCATAATTTGTAAGGTTGGCTGATGTGGATGATCTGATCACAACTGTCAGAGTTTCATTTCCTACGTAGGAGTGTCAGACAAGCCTTCACGGATAAAGTGACATCTAAGATCACTTTTTAAAAGATGAGTAAGCATTCTCCAGGTGGTTAGTGAGGCATATGGAGCATGTCCTAGGCACAGGGAAAAGTATTTTCAAACCATTGTCCAAAAAAAAAGTGGGGTGAGTGGGCTGGTGACTAGGTTCAGCTTTAGCAGTTGTAAAAAGGTGGCATGAGAAAAAGCTGAAGAAAAAGAGGACTAAGGTCAAATTGCTATATGTCCTTCTAAATCATTTGGATTTAATCCTGTAGGACAGGTAGTCACAAGTTAAGTGCATTTTGAAATATATTTTTATATCATTTACTGATTAGAGAGAGGTGGGGGTGGTGGTAGAGAATGGGTGCACCAGGGCCTCTAGCCACTGCAAACAAACCTGCTCCATGCGACATCTTGTGGATCTGGGGAATTGAACCTGGGTCCTTAGGCTTCTCAAGCAAGTGCCTCAACTGCTAAGCCATATCTCCAGCCCTTAACTGCATTTTTTAAAAAGAAATGACATAATCTATTTTACTTTTGGAGACAATCTCTATGCTAGAATGAGAATGTTGAATTCCAAGAAGGGAGAAGCCTGATACCTGGGTAACCAGTTAAGAAGGCTGCTATGAAATGCAGGTAGGATGAGCACCAGAACTTACTTATACAGCAATGATTATGGGGAGAGGATGGTTTGGACTCCTGATGGCAAACATTTGAAATACAAGTGTCTCTAAATGTCCTAACTCCTGAGGTGGGTCATAATAGCAAGTATTAACCTCCATTTCTTTTATCTTTAAATATCATTATACTAGTGGAGGTAACATCAGCTTCTGTAATAGACCTTCACATTTTAGTGATTAACAGAAGAGATATTTATTTTTAATTTGCATGTAGATCCAGTGTGTCAGTTCAGTACAGTGGCTTGGGTACCTAGCCTCTTTTATTTTTCCTCAGCATCTAGCTAGAACTTGTGTAAAAGAATGGCTGTGAAGGAGGCGTAGATAAGAAGGGACCCACCTCTCTTCTGTTCCTATTCTGTCATTAAGGTAGTCACCTTGGTTATCCATTTATGAGGAGGCCTGGGTATGGAACCTATGGCTGGGCAGCTACTCTGTGTCACTGAAAGAGATTACAGTATTTCTAAATAGTTATTGTACATATTTGTCTCTCTGGCTTCATGTAGAAAAATCCAGAATCCATTTCACAACCCACTCCCAACCTAGTTACAGAGTCTGTCTCAAAGTGTAGTAAGGCTAAATGTTGACCCCATTTAGCCTAGACAGGGTCCCTATGGATCCAGAAATCTTTGCACTGAAAGGTGAACTGGGTTAGTGGCTTCTTACTGTGCATGGATGGACTAGGTTTAGAATAAATTGCATTTAAAATTTCTACTTGGAGGGTTAGAGAGATGGCTTAGTGGTTAAGTCACTGCCTGCAAAGCCAAAGGACTGAGCTTTGATTCCCCAGAACCCATGTAAGCCAGATACAAAAGATGGCCCATGTGTCTAGAGTTCGTTTGCAGTGGCTGGAGCCCTCCCTCCCCACTCCATCTCTCTTTCTCTCTCATAAATAAGTAACTAAATATAAATAAAATATTTTTAAATTTTCTATTTCATAGATCTTTAGTGTGGAAGAAATCCTAGTAGACCCTGTCAGTAACTCCTTGCCTGCACAGTGGAGAGAATTTCTTTAGTAAACCCTGGGTTTCTTTTCTGGGAAGAACCTTGCTCATGCTTTCTGCAGTGCTAGCTATCCTCTGGGAGGCTCTTTGTTGCCCCCTACTCTCAATCACATCTGCCAGGGGCATATGACTTGCCCAGAACTCATATTATCATCCACATGTCTTTCCTATTCAAGACTGGATGTCCAGAAGTTGTTTTAGGTTCACAACTTACTGTTTTGAATTTTTCCTTTTTCCTTACTGTCAGCTTTCATTTCTTTGATAGCACAATTCGCTCAAAATTTTCATAGGCAATTTATCTATTTGCTTTCTGTTATCCCACTGACCAGGAGCACTCTTTTCAGCTTCTACTTCTTGAGCATGGTAAATTTCTTTGCTCATGTCTCAGCTACACAAATCTTAACTAGTTACTTAAGGGATCATCTGCAAAATAGGCTTTATTAACCCCATATTTGCTGAAAGGCAGAATAACTTACCCTATCTGGGAAGTGCTAATGGGCATTTGTTACCTGTCTTCTTCACTTGGCTCCTCACCTGATAGTCCCTGGAGCAACACACTATTCCAAACATGAAGGTCTGCATTTCTTTGGGCTACTCTTCCTAGTCTTTATTTGCAAGCTAGCAATTCTTCCCTGTGGCTATCAATCACCTGCTATTACCTTGTTCTAAATAGTGAGGAACAACTGTCATACAATAACATTCTGAGGCTTTCTAAGCATTTGCTCTGTAGCCATGGGCTGGCCCTTTAAGTTTAGGCACCTTTGTCAAGACAGCACAGCTCCAGGACACTGATTTCTGTAATATCTTCCTTGCAGATGCCAGTGTTAAAAACATTTAGATTTTTTAAAAAAAAAAAATTGCAGCTCCATTCAAAGTATCAGTTTTAGAATGAGGTAGAATAATCACTTCTGCAGCCAAACCCATAATATTAGCTTTTTGAGACCATGTATATTTCTCCAACAGTGCAATGAAAGGTGTGTGAAGGAGACATACACAAAGAGCGAGAGGAAAGGAGAGAAGAGGAAAGGCTCAACTATTTCTTAAGCATCTTGGCTCAGATGTGAAATCTTTCTGTCCTTATCCCATTCATAAGTACTAGACAAACTGCCTCAACCTAGATGGGACAGGGCAGCAGAGAAATGGAATCCCTGATTCAATAGGAATGCCTCAGTGACAGTAGTTCTTTAATGAAAGTGAAGCATACATTTTAATAGACACTTACCCATCCCTACTGCAGCCATCTTCCTTCAAAATAAATTGGGCGTGGGGATAGAAGGGCGTGTATTAATCTAATTTACCAGTTAACCCACGATATAGGTGGCGCAGTGCACACTCCTGTCTTCTCTTTGGCTCTCTTCCTAGACCTCTGGGACATTTTCCTGTAGGACATATCTTCCTTCAGTCTCTAAAGCACCATCACTATTACAAGGTGCTTATATATAGCTGACTCTGACTGAATGCTTTGGGATAAAGCATGGTAATTATAGCACAGAAAAGAAACTAATTCTAATTAAATCTTAGGTATCTTTACTCCTGGAATGGAAGTAGCATTTCTCACCATGAGGGCTTTCCTACTGGATTATACACACCGGCCGTTTGCTGGTCTTTCTCTTCCTCTATAGATACTTCCAGAATTGCCCCACTCTTCTTTGTCAAGTGCTAGTGGCTGACTCCCAAAGTCAAGGGTATTTCATCATGCAGAACCACCTAACCCCTATTTGTCTCACTTTTACAAGAATGCTTATTTAATATAGCCATGTGGTCAACAATGGAATATTTATTTTTCCTGTAACAAGCAGTTCTTATTACTTCTCCTTGCCTAAGTGATTTGAACTTAATCCCAGCTTTTAAAAGATGTTCACCTAGGAAAGATTTGCTAAGTACTTTTTAGATGCTAGGTTATGAGATTATGCAATCTTAATCTTTACCCTAGTGGAGTTTATAGTCTAATAAAACAGACATGAACATCCCAAGTCTCCTCTAGTGATGATGGCATTGAGTCTGCCCTAGGTTCAAAACATTGATGGTTCTTGGGTTATGAACAATTTTGAAAAGAGTTAAGATACTACATGTGAGTGGTGGTTTATTAAATTGGGGTAGTTGAGACATCATACCACAGTTATTTCCCAGAGATAACTTTATACTTTCTTTCTGGGCTCTTACTATTTCTTTTTTCAAAACACATGCACACACACGCACACACACATATGAGTGTGTCGGGAGAGGAGAGGGAGAAACCCAGACAGAGACAGAGAGGCCCTCTTATGGCTGTGAAGGAATCCGGACATAAGTCACTTTGTTCATGGCTTTGCATGAGTACTGGGGAAATGAACGTGGGCTAGCAGGTTTTGCAAGCAAGCACATTTAACTGTTGTGCCATCTCCCTAGACCCACTCCTACTATTTCTAATAGTCAGGATGAGCCTATCCTAAGAGAAGGTTAGAAAGGTAGTGGCAACGTGACATCTGAGAAGAATGAGACAGAAACAAGTTGAAGTCTTCATAGTCAGGAAATTGGGCTTTAGAGATATTGCAGGGTGTCTTCTTGGAACATGGGAACTCGTGTGTGGGAGTAAGCAATGTTTACAGACATGGGCAGGTGGAATTAAAATGGTCAAGCCCCATAAGCTCAGTGTGCTGTGGTTTGTAGGAACATGGGATTTAGAATAAATCTCCTGTAAGTGTCTAGCAGAGGTCCATTCAGTTAATATCTGTATTCTTAGAAAAGCTGGGTGATGTATCAATGAAGGGATTCAAGAACAGTGTATTGGACCATTTGTGCATTGGACCATGTCTTAGGCCATTATTAAGTGACTCATCTTACGCTCTTGGCTTTCTTCTACAACTTACTGGATTTTTAATTTCTTTTCTTATCTTTTAATTCTTTGGTTTTTTGAGGTAGGGTTTCACTCTAGCCCAGGCTGACCTGGAATTCACTATGTAGTCTCAGGGTGGCCTCACAGTGATCCTCCTACCTCTGCCTTCCAAGTGCTGGGATTAAAGGCATGCGCCACCATGCCTGGCTTTAATTCATTTTTTTTTTTTTTTGTTTTGCATTTTTCTTTCAAATGTCAAACATGATTCATTCATCTAGATTTTGCCTAAATTTTTTAAATGATTTCCCACTTTTCTTCCTTTTTTTTTTTTTTTTTCGAGGTAGGATCTCACTCTACTTCAGGCTGACCTGGAATTCACTATGTAGTCTCCCTCCAAGTGGTTTTGAGCTCAGAGCGATCCTCCCACCTCTGTTTCCTGAGTGCTGGGATCAAAGGAGTGCGCCACCATGCCCAGCTTTTCTTCCTTTGTCAACCCCTAGTGAGCAGCCACGCCGTAGTCGTGCACTATTTATACTCATGCCCCCTTTACAATCTTCTTGTCAGGGACTCCTAGATCTGTGAGGCTCTGGTGTATGTTATGGGAGGCCGGGGTCGAACACTGATGGGAATGGAGGCGGGCGCTGTACAGACATACCAAAACAGGTGTGGAAATACATGATGCTTCCAATAGGACATTTCTCTCATCTTCATTAAAAGCTAAACTTATTTAACAACAGAATTCGGCTTCGTAACTTCTTAGGAAGGTTTCCATTAGAACTTGATGCAATGATGGAAATGTTCTATCTCTGTGCTTCCAGTACAGTAGCTATGTGAGCTGTTGAATACTTGAAATGCTGACACTGAGAAATTAACCTTTATTTAAATGTAAATAGCCACTTTGGCTAGCGACTACCATGCTAGAAAATATGAATCTACACTATTAACATGAGCTAATTTAGGAAACCCTAAGTTTCTAAAGCAGCATGATTTAAATTCCAGAAATAGCCATTTACAAACAATGTTGGCCTTCAGTTTACCATATGTAAACACGTCAGCCTTCTCTGGCACCCTGGGCCTGCTTTGGCTCAACTGAAATCTCCCAGGTACCTCCTACTGAAGGGATCTGGATGCAGTGTCTCCTTTTTATAACCAGAGGATTGTTCTCTTTTGATAGCATTCCTCACCTTATGTGATCTGCTCAAAATGCAAAACAGTAGCATACACGTGCAGAGTGTTATCTTTATAAATTTTGTCTCCTGTGGTTGTTAGTGTTTTCTTTCTCACACCAAGCTGTCCTGAACATGACTTTCTGTGTTTGTACCTTCCTTCCTCTTCTTTCTCTTTTCTCATTTCCTTTGTGAGGACTGAAATGACATGGATATGCCACTGTGCCCTTAAATAAGTTCCTTTTCTTTTGCTTATCATTTTCTTTTTCTTTGTCCTTATTTACAAAAGATGTTTTGTCAGTTTAGTTCAATAACGAAAATCAGAATAAGAAAAAACCAAAAAAATACTTCAGATCCCCTGACTCTTTGCCCCCCCTAAAAATGATGATAGTTCTTGGCTGCTGTTTACACAGTTTGGAGACTTAGAGTTTCAATGTTAATAATGTGGAGAATGTAAGTTACCATATCATAGTGATTTGGATTTTTTTTTCCTATTTATTACCTAAATAGTATTATAGTTACCATTAATCCTTTGAAAGTACCCATTTTTCTGGCTCGTAAATTTTCTGCACTGCCTCTCTCAAGTAGATAGTATTCTTAGGAGGTAATCTTAGAATAAGAACATGGTGTCTTCGGGTTTGAGAGATGCCTGCAAAGGCTGAGGACTCAGGTTCAATTCCTCAGTACCCACACAAAGCCAGATGCCTCAAGTGACATGTACGAAGTGGTACATGCGTCTGGAGTTGGTTTGCAGTGGCTAGAAGGCTTGGTGTGCCTATTGTCTTTCTTTTTCTCTGTCTCTTCTTGCAAATAAAAATAAAAATAATAAATAAATAAATAAATAAAGGACATGTTGTTTAGAAGGGAAAATTCTGAACTATTATAGTAAAGTAACATTTTAAGAGAGGTATTCTGTCTTGGCTCCTTTATCTGGAACCTGAACAGCTCTGAAAAAAAAAAAAATGGGTCCAGGGGTTTTCATACTAAATGTCCCCAGTTCATAAAATCATAATTATTAATCAGACTATCATTAAATATTAATCTACTCTTGAGATAAATGTCACTTTAAATTTGGAATCTTGGCTTTTTCTAAACCGAAGGAGAGCATTTTCATTAGGTGTTGTAGAAGTGCACAGAGAACACTTAGAAGCTATTAATACGGCTACCTATGAAGCTCAGATTCTGGTTTCATTTGGGCCTTAAAAAATGCTTTTGTTTCCAGCATAATAAATGTATTTGTAATTATATAGATGGAGCTAAGGTAGAACTTTATAGTAAGTGTTTTTTATATTTGATATTACTTTTAACTCACTTTTTTTCCTCATCTGCCATTTTAGTGTTATGTTTATCTTTGATGCACTGAGGTAGCAAATTCTAATTGAAATAACTTAGGTTTGGGAGCCTTGGCCTGTAACCCTGATACTGAATAGACAATGGGAAGATGATTCAAATCCACTGATGTTTCTATTTTAAATATTGTGAAATTCTTTTGTTTTTAACTTTTAATGTTTAAAAACATCTTTCAGAGTCTACCTTGACCATAAGTATTGAATATTAAGACTAATAATAGCACTTCTACTGAAGGCCACATGCTAAAAATTGCTTATTTTGAAAAATTTAGAGCTATATAAATTTTTGCCAGTCTAAACAACTCTTTCTGTAGAAACTGTGATGTGATAGTTGTTGTACAGACAAGGTAGGTTAAGGAGTAGCTATAATAGTATATGAATCACATCTGGTTCTCTCCAATTTATATATCATACCAGGAGAAATGCCTGACATTGATTCCATAATTGATTTTTTAAAAGTTATTTTTGAGAAGGAGACAGAGAGCAAGAGAGAACAGGTAAACCAGGGCCTTTCTGCCTCTGTAAACAAGTGCCAGATGCATGTTCGCCCTTTTGTGCATGTGTGACATTGCACACTTGTATCGCTATGTGTCTGTCTACATGGGACCTGGAGATTTGAACCTGCATTCTTAGGCTTCTCAGGCAAGCACCTTAACTGCTAAGCCATCTCTCCAGCCTCATAATTGATTTTTTTTTTTTTAATTTGGAAACTAGAGTCCTGCCATGCAGGGAAATTCTTAATGTCTTTTATGATTTAAGGCATGTGTTTTGAACTGGGTGGAGTTCCTAGAGCTAACACTTGCTGAATGGGTCACCTTGGGTGATACTTGCCTTTGTAAACCTTAGTCAGCCTGTAAGTAAAAGATATTAAGACTGACCCCAAGGTAGACGCAAAGTAATAAGAAATCTCATTATTACAATGAAATGGAGTAAGCACAGGGGTTGCATAGATTAATCACTCAATATTTGGTAGATGATGAAAACAATAATTATTAATAAAGTGCACAAATCAAATGATCTCATAACTTTGGCTCTTCTTCAGATATAATTCCAAGAATAACCCTACCTTCTAGGGAATATAAATCTTTATTGTAGGAATTTAAATCTTAAGTGAAATCAAATCTAAATCTCATTGCAATAACTTATTTGGCACTTGCATGCTCACAAAATGTTGTAAAAGGGTGCTTTTTAACAAATTTTTAGTTTTACTTATTTATTTGAGAGAAAGAGAGAGGAAGAGGCAGGTGGATATAGAGAGAATGGGTGTTCCAGGTCCTCCTGTCACTGCAAATGAACTCTAGACACATGTGCCATCATGTGCATCTGGCTCTATGAGGGTACCAGGGAATCAAATGTTGCTCCCCAGGCTTTGTATGCAAGTGCCGTAACCACCAAGATATATACACATTCCAAAAAGAGTGCTTTAAATATTAATCATCACTGAATCTAGAACAATTAGTCTTTCCTTGAAGGCAAATGAAAAAATAGGGCAACATTAAAGAAGAGTTGAAAAACAGGAAAATGCTTCCTAACTTCACCACTTTTATCACACTGCCCTTTTCAGTGAGCCCAGAGCTATAATTCATTCCTTAATGTTTTCTCTCTACAACTAAGTAACACTCTCTGTTATACTGTTGCTGCCATAATTTTTGATTTTTTCCACAGTGTTTTTGAAATTATTTCAAAACTGTATCATCTGGTACCAATCACACGAACTCAGGACTTCAGTCAGTCCATCTGTGGTCCCTAATTTTCACATTTTTATTTTAGAAACTGTTGATGAAAATGATGAATTCATTTTTCTTCTCAAATGCTTTGATTTTTTTTTCTTATCAAGTTGTGCTAAATTTTGGTGTTGGCAGTAAATTTAACATCCAAATTTCAGAGTTGCTGGTAGGTCATTTTATCTGTCTGCCTTATATTCTTACCAATAGTTGTTTATTATTGTTGTAGAACCCTAGTTCTACATATATTAAAAAACTTAGGGGCTGGAGAGAGATGTCTTAGTGGTTAAGTCACTTGCCTACAAAGCCATAGGACCTATGTTTGATTCCCCAGGACCCACATAAGCAGATGCACAAGGCGGTGCATGTTTCTGTAGTTCATTTGCAATGGCTGGAGGCCCTGGCGTGCCCATTCTCTCTGTCTCTTCTCTCTCCTTCTGTCTGACTCTGACTCTCAAATAGATAAATACAAATAAACTATTAAAAATCTAAGTTACCCAAATAAACTTTAATGTAAGAAAAACAACAATGGTAAGGAAGGTGTGATAAGTTCAAAACAGGAAAACAATCCTGAGTTAAGTGTGGATGCTTTAAAAATGTTGCTTAATAGATAGTTCCTCCCCATCACATCTTCATATAGTGGTAACAACAAGGTACTTGTTGGGCCTCCTGATTCTATCTATGAGGATTCAGTTTTTATGAATTAATCACCACTTAATAAAACTTATGATGACCACTATTTTGTAATTATATGTAATACAACTATTTTGGAGCAAGATTTCAACCTATTATTATTATCATTATTATTATTATCATTATTATTATTATTATTACTGTTTTTCAAGGTATATGACCTCACTTTAGCCCAAGCTGACCTGGAATTCACTCTATAGTATCAAGGTAGCCTCAGACTTATGGCTGTCCTCATACTTCTATCTCCTGAGTGCTGGGATTAAAGGTGTGTGTCATGGCACCCAGCTTAGATTTCATTATATTAATTTTGAGCAGACAGAAACATCAAGGCCATTGCATAAGGCTGCAAGATTACAATATTACAAGGCTACACTAATACATTTGTATTATACCAGGAAAATCTCTACTTCATCACTTATTTTCTACTTCATCACTTATTTTCCCAACTCATGCATCTCTGCTTTATTCCCCTTATTCAAGGTGTTTCATTGAGTTTTCACTCCACATTATATCATTTAGAAAAAGAATAGGTCATTATTGAAGATATGTACTTACCTTTTGAAATAAAATTAGATATGCTGACTTTGCAATATTCATTTTTCTTTATTTTTTATTTATAGAGATTTTATCATATTGACTTTGGGGAGCTTGAATGCCTTTCCTAAGCATGGATGAATTAAGCTGAGGAATAGAAGAATCACATTTATAAAGTTTTAAACTCGAGAATTTGACAATAGGGAAATTTTCTCCTTTGTTTATATGTTCAGTGGAAAATGTAGATGAAGAATTATATTCACATAGACAACTCAGGAACCAAAGACTCAGGGAGAGAAAGAACTGTGGAGGACATCTTGTCCATGTCTTCATAAGTGGTTTCTCCTGTTTCATCATTAGTTACTTGGAATCCATTTCAGCATTTCTAGGCAGTGGATCCTGTAGTTTATTGAGATAGAACATTCTAATGTTAGTGACAATTATTCAAGGATCTTAAAATTTGGTCTTGACTTACTTCCAGAAAATCTAGTTTATGTGTTGATCCTAGCCCTTATTAATACTGCAAATAATGGTCAGCAGAATTTCCAACTAAATTGGAAAGTTATTATTATTTTGCTTTTGTTGTTATTTTTTGAGACATATTCTGTTATGTAGTTCTGGTTGACCTGGTACCTACTATGTAGTCTAGGCTGGCCTTAAACTTACAGAAAACCATACTACCTCAATCCAAGTGCTAGGATTATAGACATGCACCACCATGCTCAGTGCATGAGCTATTACTAATGATAACGACAGCATCTGACCTACATAAAAGAGTACCATACACATAAGATACATTTACATTAAAATTCATCAATCACTCATTCATTTATTCTTTTGGTGGTTCTTAAACATTTTTAAAAGTCATGTCATCAGCCGGGCATGGTGGCACACGCCTTTAATCCCAGCACTCGGGAGGCAGGGGTAGGAGGATCGCCGTGAGTTCAAGGCCACCTTGAGACTTCATAGTGAATTCCAGGTCAGCCTGGGCTAGAGTGACACCTTACCTCGAAAAACAAAAACAAAAAACAAAAACAAAAAAAAAGTCATGTCATGTACCATACTAGGTTAAGAAACCAAAGGTGAAAATATTGTAAGACTCATTTTTTCCTTCTCACTTACTTAACTCAGGATTGTTGTCCTGTTGTGAACTTATATCACAATATCACAAATATCAAACTTTCCTTACCATTGTTGTTTTTCTTACATTATAGTTTATTTGGGTAGCTAAGCTTTATATATATATGTATGTGTGTATATATATATATTCATATATATATATATATTTATATATAGCATATATAATAAATGTTTAAATAATATATAATAAGGTATATGTAATATATATAATTAAATATAAATAATATGTGTATAAAAATAATTATATATAATAAAATTATAAATAAATTATGGATATGTATATACAATATATATTGTCTATTTACTTACACTAGACTCTAAGTTTAGTAAAATCTCAGACTTCCTTAACCAAAGTAGATCCTCAATATTTTCTGACAGGTTGAATAAAAAAAAGAACTCTAAATTAATAGTGAGGTGACAAGAAAAGCACTAAAATGTGTAAAACTAAGTACTAGCTCATTGAGATAGGAGAACTTCTTATGCTGGAAAAGATATTTTTTCTTAACTCTGAGTAATGAGTGAGGGTTGATGAGAAAGAGACTGCTGAAAAAGATCCATGGAAGTCATATTTAACTCTGAGTAATGAATGAAGCTTGATCAGAAAGAGAATTGGAAAAGAAAATTGCATACATGGAAGTCATACCAGATTTGAGAAATGATAAATAATATGAGGTAACTAGAATGAAAGGAAAATGAGGTTTGAATAAATAAAATATAAAATTTGACATTTAAAGGCTAAATGTACCTAGTTCTAGAAACTCTTAAAATAGAATTATAGTCAGGGGGGTGCAGAAAGTTCTAAGATGTGGGCTTTAAGGTGATATATTAAGGTGAATGTGAGAAAGAAAAGATGTGCCTGTTTCCTGTAAAAGAAGGAGACCAGCATGTTAAAATAAATGAAAGAAGATTCTAGAACTTAGGAAGAGACTGAGGGGAAGCCAGGTTCATGCCAGAAACACAGATATAAGTAGAGTTCAAGCACTGTTGTCTTTGTGTCTCACAGAAAATCGTGGAAGCCCCTGTGGCAGAAGATAGCTGTGATGAGTTGTCTGGGCCTGAACTGTGCAGAGCCCTGGAGAGGTCCAGGACAGAAGGCAGGTCTAATAGCGACTAGATCTGGGGAAGCGTGAAGGAAAGATTCTTTGACATGTACCTCTCTTTATTAGAACACAGTTAGGTTTCCTGACTATACTACTAGCCTCACTAAAATGAACAATATAAAAGAGATAGCACAGGCAGCTTTGGGTAGAAAAAAATCAATATTTTGAAGTAGTTGTAGGCAAAGACATAAAATTGACTAGAAGGCAAAAAGCAAAGGACAATGTGGTATGATGTGATGGAAAGAGATTTTTATAGGCATCTACAGATCTGGATTCTGGTTCCAGTTCAGCAGAGAACAAGTAATGCCAACTAAATCATGTGACTTTATTGGATGTCAGGATTAAAAGCTGTAAATAATTGAGGTAGACCATGTTCAAGCTCCCTTCTGCCATGTTCTGAGATTCTACCCTCAAAGCACAAGGATAAACATATGTCGTAGAGACTGGTCCTTAGTCCCTGAGCTTCCAAGCAAACCATACTCATCATGGAGAAATAGGGGTTGGAACCTAATTTGAAGGTGTATGGATATCCGTCAACAAAATGTTCAAACTCTATCCCAGTTTCATGAACATTTCTTGATTTGGTTTTATAAAGGCTAAATTTGCCCTGTGCCAAACATCTAAATGTAATAAAATATTCACAAACTTTACTACATTGTCATCTAACAGTTACTTTGCATTTCTCTCCAAATATTTACTATAAACCTAACAACCCAAATGGAATATGAAATTAAAGCAACTCCTCCAAATGGTACATTGTACCATCCACATAGAACACCTGGTAGCAAGTGAAGGTTGTGCTTTTGTTTTCCCGAGGTTACAGGGAGGCTCCTTGTTTGTCGTGCCTTTCACTGGTACCCAGAGTTCCTCTGTTGGTTGCCTTCTGTATTTTTCTCATCTTTCATCTGTATCTATATGATTCTCTTCATTCCATTATAACTCTAGGAAGACTTTTGCAAAAGGAACACTTAAAAGAACACATCTCAGATACCAACGTAAAGGGCACTCTTCCATGATAGAAAATCTTCTAGATGAATGGCCAGAGATGCTCATAGAAAAGTTGAAAATTTCTGTGTATGTTTTGAAGAAAACTGAACATTTCCAGCCATGCCTATACTTTGTTGTGTATAAAGGGCTCTTATATGCTTTTATAACCAAGTGTTATATTTCTTCACAGGAGAAAATGATTTTTGTCAGCTATTCTTATAAAAGAACATTATAAAAGCATTATAATAAAAGAATTTTTATTCTCTGATTATAGAAAACACACTTACATATGGTCTAGTTCTTTAAATAATTCTGTATTTTGATGAAAATAGTATCTAACTAAAATAGTTTATTTATAACTTTGGAGACATCTATGATATTGAAAGTTGCTCAGATTACATATCCTACTTATTATCTGCCTTTCTCCTTCTCATCGCAACACAATGCTTCCTTTGACCACTGAAAGCAAAGCTTTTAGGATTTCATTTGAGTGTATCTAAAAAAAGCATCGGTTATATGAAGGATAAAAGTTCTGTTTCTTTTTTAACTAAACAGTAAATAGTTGTGCTAAAATTGAGCAACAAATTGACATTAGTAGCCTTTGATTGAAGAAAAAAATTATCACTTTTTCCTTCTCTGAGGGCACAGGTAACATTTCCGTCCTAACTGGTACTTGACATGTTGAAAAATCATAGTGTGAAATTCAGTAATATTTCTAAGTTTCAAAATAATCCAAAGCTTGCTGAATGTTTTATAATACCTGAAATGTTCCACAAAGTTCCTATGAACATTGTTTCTACATAATAAGCTTGATTTAATTTTTACTTGTTATTGTTTTACTGTTTTTTTTCATTAGTAAGTTTTGGAATTGATTTAAAAATTTCAGCAGGTAATACACTTTTCACAAAATGTATTACATTGTCTTCTAACAGGTACTTTGTGCTCCTCTCCAAATATCTACTGTAAATACTCATGGTGTCTCTAAAATAAAGAGGTACTATAAAATACCCTGTTTAATATCATGCACAAAACTTTAAATGCTGTGCTGCTAATGTGAAGTAGTATAAGCAAAAGGTCTCCAAACCATTTGTATACACATGA
Organism: Jaculus jaculus; assembly: GCF_020740685.1. Lineage (NCBI taxonomy): Eukaryota > Metazoa > Chordata > Mammalia > Rodentia > Dipodidae > Jaculus > Jaculus jaculus. The sequence goes on from NC_059103.1 coordinate 142,678,097, forward strand.
ATGCTCAGCTTATACTAGCAACACAAAAGTGGAACTTAAAACATCACTGAGACCTTTCGAAAAATTTGCTTTTTGTCTTCAAAGAAATGCACATGTAACTTACCCTGCCTGATTACACTAAGGAAGTATCAAGTGACATAATGCTAGTATTTCTGAGACCACAGTAAAACAAAACAAAACAAAACAAAAAAATCCCCCCCAACCTAAAGCCTGAAGCTTATAATTATTATGCCACAAGCAGAAAGTTGTGTTTTGTTAATGCTGGCCTTGAACGGGTGGCAACATAATTCCACACTGCTAATAGAAGCAGTGTGCAGCTGTGCTAAATGCAAATGTTTGTTGTTGTTTACTGTTTAAAGCATTGCTTTTTCCTCTAACACACTAATGAAGGGATGTTTAGTACATTTACACTGGCCGATAGATCTGCTATAGGCTTGACTTCCAGTTGATCCAGAGAGGAGAAATAAATCAACTGCCAAAGAAATGCTCATGGAGATTTCACCCCTGACATAAATATATGTCTTTTGTTTGTAACTGACCATTTGCACATATATATAAATTTTACAGTTTAAACACCTATACTTTAAGCATTGAATTATTACATTTTATAGAATATACTAAACCAAATTACATGATTAATTCTTATAGAGTAAAATTATTATAGTAGATATAATTTCACATATAAAATTATATGTAAGAAATTGTAGCACTGTGTCCACTTTCATTACTGAAATTAAAAACATAAATTTTGCAAACACACTAAAGTAGTAAGATACAATACCTAATCCAGAGGGAACCAACAAATGCATTGTTAAAAGTAAAATTCATACAGCTGAAAAGAACATAGATTGAAAGTGAAATGTTAAAGTATTGAAAATCAGCTAAACACTAAATGAAATGAGTGAAACTTTTATGATGTTCAAAAGGTAGTCTAGTTCACACCATGATAAAAATTAAATGGCTTTTGAAGGGAAATATGTAAAGCAGTTTCTGTATAGAAACCAAAAATAAATATACTTTGTTCCTATCTAAACTGAAGATAGTGATTTGAGGGTATAAAATGGTAAAAGTCCATAAAATCACAGTGGGAGGAAGGAAGAGGCGGGGGGAGGGAAGAGAAGAAAAATTGTCAAGGGCTGTTGTTTAGTTTCATGGTAGAACTTCCACTTAACATGAGACACTGTATGAGACACTGGATTCAGTCTCCAGCATTTGAAACAAAAAGCAGCTTGATTTAGATAATTTTTCTTTTCCTTGGGAAGAAGATATATTTTCTTCTCAAGATGCATTTATAGCCACAGCTGCTCAAGAACTTATGCCTTTGAACTTTTACTCTTCATCAGGTAACATGCAGAATATTCTACCAAGGGAGAGTGAAAAATAATTTAACCACAGTAATGGTAGCCAGAGCAGATAATGTCTTAAGAAAATCAAATTAATAGGCCATCCTGTCAGGCTGGATTTCTCTCTTCCTGCTTTGAAGAAAGGGCATTGAGTTTCACTCTTTCTTTTATTGTGGGGTTTGTAATCAACACTGGATTTCTTATAATAGAAAGCTGTTGATCAGTAACAAAGATATTTTGAAATTTAAGTCTCATGACCTCTCTTCACTTCTCACGTGAGACACCCGGCAAAAAGAAAAATTTACTCTACGTCATAGATGTGAAATTAGTTATGACAGTTAGTGACCTGCCAATGACTCTGACATAACATTTGCTGTTGGTGATGGCTTTTACAAGATGTCAAGTCACACTCTACCCTTGATCACAAATATTTCAGATTTGTGTCATGCTGGAGTTAGCTCTCTTTATTGAAAAATTCCTATCTGATAGATCAGTTCCAAAAACTGTTGATGTTCGTCCCATAAATAGAAAGGATAGTCTAAAAGAGTAAGCTCATCTTATGTCCATTCGTATCCAAATACAAAACGAATTTGCTACTCTGTTCATTCTTCATGTGGACTAGCTACAGAATTTATATGGGTTGTTGAGATGTCAGTACATTTGATGGAGACAGGACATTCAGATTCATGACTAGAATTGCCTCATCCCTTGTATTTTCATCCAGTTTTACTTGATACTTCTTATTTAATAAAAATCATAGCTTATTTTCACTTGAATACAAAATGTGGATATGAGCATTAATGTTACCATGATGCATAATGTGAAGTCCCTATTATGTGGATATAGTACTTGGTAGAGAAAAGGTAAGGCCTCAGAAAACAATAGACATACCAGGATATATTTAATAGAAATCAATATAGCTTCTATAACTCATTTTTTCCTTTAGAGGTTATAAACCATGCATAAGGGAGATATATAAATATTCTATTCAGATAAAACCCTTGAAGTCAGAACTATGCATGAATTATTTCATTTAATTGTCATAATGAAGATTTTATGAAGCAGATATTATCATTTTCATTCTGTAGATTGGGAAATTGAAACTCAGACAATTTATGTTACCCAATAATTATAGTTTTTTTATTTTTTTGTAAAAATGGATAATTTTTTTCACCTGAGAAAAGGGCATATGTATATACTACATAGATAGATAGATAGATAGATAGATAGATAGATAGATAGATAGATATTCAAGATATTTCTGCAAGTATATAGTTGAAAAAACTCTTGATTCAAATATACTTATAGGCCACATCTAAATTCCTTCTTATATGGACTTATATGGACTCATCTACTTTTTCATAAGGCTAATTAATATTCATTTGAGAAGGTACATCCCGTCCAGATGGAGAAATTCACAGAATCTACAGGGTAAAGAAACCAGAAGCATACAGAAATTGATGTGCATCTTAAAGGAGAGTTCTAATTATTTGGACCTCTTAAAACTGAAAGTTCTTCGATTTGAAGTATGCCACTGACTTGTGAAATACAGTGTTTTACATTATTGGTGGTTTCTTGAAGCTCTGTGATTTCTGTACAAAAGCCTTTCCAGGGTGTTAACTCTAAGGAATCTTCATGCTGAAGATCAGAATAACAGAGAGCAAGAGGAACTATTAGAGTAGCAATATATTTTTTTTAAGAATTAGTACACAGAACAAAAGAATCATGATGCAAAAAGAACACAAACATAACATATCCTGACAAATTCTGTGTACATAGAACATGTACATACAGGTACATTTTATACATGTGACTCTAGTAATTCTATTTCTGTATTTTCTAGTCATTTTCTTTTTATAAGCTACCTTATGGGAAACAGCTAATAATGGATTCAGTTTTCAACTATGTTCAACATGTACAACGTATACTCACTGTGCTCAGTAACAGGGCCATAAAAATAGAAAAAAAATAGTTTTGTTCTTAAGAGCTTTCAGTACACCATGAGAAAGATGTTTCTGTGGAATAGTGAGATAGAAGAGATGATCACAGATTCATGATCCCAGAATGGCTGTTTCATGAGAGACCTCCTATGGAAGGTATTGTCTGATTTAAGACTTGATGAGCATGCCACAATTGTTCAAAAGGAAATGGGGAAGATGGAGGCCCTTCTAAGACACAGCCTGGACAGGCCAAGCAGTGGAGACATTCTGTGTGCAGAATAAGGTTGTTGGAATACAGAAGTCATCTTTACCCATAATTTTACTTTTTGTGGTTTTAATTATCTATGGTCAAACAAGGTCCAGAAATATTACATGGAAAGTTTCAAAAATGAACAATTCATACATTTTAAATTTGTTTTTTCACAGTATATTATTATATTGTTCCATTTTTACTATTAGTTATCACTATTAGTCTTACTGCACCTAATTGATAACTTAAAATTCATCATAGGTATGTGTGTGTGTAGGAAAACATAGTATATGTGGAGTCCAGTACTGTGACTTCAGAATGCATTGAGTGTCTTGGAAGCACTGAGATAAGAGGTGGCTTCTGGGTAGAGACAAGGACAAAGATGTAAGGATAGAGAAGCAAGCAAGTGCCTGCAGGCCAAACTAGCTATGCCTTTCACGGGCCTTTCAGGGAGTAAAGCACATACAAGGAAAAGTCAAATTTGTATCTCGGTAGATCATTCCAGTAGTTGTGTGACTAAATGATTATCATATGGTTAAACCAGAGTTTTAGATCCAGTTTCGGAGGCAATTACAGAGATGTAAACAAGAGCTGGAGAAATGGCTTAGGGGTCAAGCTCTTGCCTGTGAAGCCTAAGGGAAAACAAGAGATGCTAAGGGCATAAGCCAGTGCTTCGATGCAGGTGGCAAGATAATGGTGGAAGACTTAAGGAGTGCTTAGAAGACTTACTGGTGAGACCTTTCATGTATTTTGATGAAGATATAAGCATCATGGTTTCACAGGGCTTTGGCTTAAGTGACTGGGTATGGCAGTGGTGAGGAAGGCCATCAGTCTCAACTGAACATTATAAACAGGAATTGGCTAGGCAGATTTTAGGTGTGACCACTGTAATTGTGTGTGTGTGGTTTCTTTAGGAAGACTTCATTAGCATCTGGGTCTTTTAATCTGCAGCTTGAGAAAGAAGGGTTTAAAGACTTGTCATTTTACAGATGTGTACAACTGACTGAACACAAAGCCTCTTCTGTGCAGTTTATTATGTAGTTTATCCCCTTTCCTTATATCTTAAAATAATTACTATCTACAAATTAATAATAACACATCTTCTGCATGTTATAGCAGCATGGTCTGATAGAATGGGGAGTATTTTAGGCAAAACACAATTAACCAGATGATTGTTACTTTTTTCAGCTGTCAGTGGAGATGTCTGCCCCAGAGGGATACTGCTTCAGCTGACCTTCTTTTCTTAAGGACACTGGCTCCATAGCTCTGTCCAGTTCACAATGGCAGAAAAGGCTCCTCCTGGCTTAAATAGGAAGACGTCAAGGTCGACACTTTCTCTCCCTCCAGAACCAGTGGACATTATCAGGAGCAAAACGTGCTCTCGGAGAGTTAAGATCAACGTGGGGGGCCTCAACCACGAAGTCCTATGGAGAACTCTGGATAGGCTACCCAGGACACGCTTGGGAAAGCTTCGAGACTGCAATACACATGAGAGTCTCCTGGAGGTGTGCGATGACTACAACCTGAACGAGAATGAGTATTTCTTTGACCGACACCCTGGAGCCTTCACATCCATTTTAAATTTTTACCGGACAGGGAAACTACACATGATGGAAGAAATGTGTGCACTCTCTTTTGGCCAAGAGCTTGATTACTGGGGGATTGACGAGATCTACTTAGAGTCCTGCTGCCAAGCCAGGTACCATCAGAAGAAAGAACAAATGAATGAAGAACTGAGGCGAGAAGCAGAGACCATGCGGGAACGAGAGGGAGAAGAGTTTGATAACACCTGTTGTCCTGAGAAGAGGAAGAAACTTTGGGACTTGCTGGAGAAACCTAACTCATCAGTGGCTGCAAAGGTATGAAAACCATGGTGCTGTGTATGTGTGTAATTTTGACAAAAGGTTTGGTGCTTACATTTGAGCATGTGTTTATTTTTTCATTGCTTTGGTAAGGCAGAACAAAGTGTGCTTCACGGACAATCGGAAATCTTGTTCCCAACATCTTAGTCCAATTATAGTCATTCTTCTTGTGGGATGCCATGAGATAATTTTGCCTCCTACAAATATTATTAGCTATATAGGGACAAGTCTAGGAAACAGTATACGAAGGAATTCCTTATGGCATGGCAGCTTGATGGTAAAGAACGCTCTGACTCAGGCCCCGGGCGTGGAGTCTTGAGGACCTGGAGCTTGGTTTCTTCTTAGGTCAATGAAAGGTGGAAGTAGAGAAGATATTTCTTGACCTGGTTGAGTGGAGGTTCTGGGAAAGAGAGAAACATGGCCCTATGTAGCTCAAGGCTGGGGAATACAATGTGTGAGGAGGGAACTGTCTTACGGAGCTGTGTAAGACATGGCTGATGTTCACAAATGCATCCGTGTACCTTTCCTTGTGAGGTCTACCTTTAACAGTGACGTTTCTAACTGGACCCAGTTCCTAAGATGTTTGCTTAAAATGAAGGCAAATTCATGGTTTTCACATTGTACCTGTGAATAACTGAATCTGAGTCAATCTTCTCTCACAAATTTTAAAATTTACTTCAACTTCATGGTTTCTGATTATCTAATTTGATCTACAGCTTTATGGGTGAATGAAAACTGATTTTTCATCCCCCTATTTAATTTTGTATTGCAGAATAATGACAGCTGAAATGTCAAGAATTGTCTTTAGCTCTGGGGCATAGTGTCAGTGTTTCATATACAACAGATGAAATAGAGTAGGAATACAGAAAGCAAGTGTGGGTCATCATCTGAATTATTTAGCTTACAGAGTATTTTCAAACATCTTTGCTCTTATAAGCACTAGTACAGAATGTAATAGACCATCTGAGCCTTTGGTCCAGAAATGAAGGTTCGTCATGCTCAGCAACATAAATTGTGTAGACTCAGTTGGTGCAGGTGATCACAAGACTTAAGGCACTGCCTGATGTATCCCGTGGTATTTCTGATTAACTTCAAAAGGTAGTTTACTGTCTGATTAATATGAAGTAAATGAAATAAAATGCCTTTCTCTTGTACATATGAAGAAATGTATATTTTGTTCAACTGGAAGATTTCAAATTGTTTTTTTTTCCCCTTTTTGTAGTTATGAATTCTTTGGGAGCTCTTGTTTAATCTGTAAGAAGGAGAGAGTTGCAGTATGTTTGTGGGTTTGTGTTGGGAAAGCTACTGCTTTTTCCTAGGTTAAGTGTGCTGTTAGGTATCTGAATTATTCATAAAACATGAAGCAATGTGTGAAAGTAAATGAAATAGAGCAGATTCAAGTATTATGGGTGTTGAATTAAGTTTTTAAAGACTTTATGCAACTGAAGAATAAATAATTTTCCATAAAAAGTTCCAGAAGCATTTAACCAACTATAAAAACTAGGTAAATCAAAGGAAACTTGAAACATTAATCTGATTTCTTTGTTCATAACATCATTTTCAACATATATAATTTTATGTACCATTACAGAAAAACATCTGACACATATATATGCTTTTTTTCTGAAAAAATTCTATTAAAGCTGAAATAGGCTAAAAATTCTGTTTATTCAGATATAAGTGAGTTTATTTGATCTCTACATCTGAGAATTTCCAACATTTCCTTGAGCTCTGAGAAGATAATAGTGATAGTGGTTTGTTACAATAAACCATTATTTACTCTATATTTTGGGAAACTATTTAAAGTAGCTTCAAATGTGGTATATCTGCCTAGATATCTGCCTATAAGCTACACCCAGCAATTAAGGATATGAAATCCTTATTTAAGGTAAAAGAATATATCTTAAATTCTGGGGAGAAGAGAGTGTCTTCATAAATTTCTACCTTGCTGAGTACAGCACACATGGAACTTATGTTCAACCAATTGACCAAACTGAGTGAGCAAAAATTGGAAAGGCATCACATTAACACGTAGCAGGGACTGGAGCACCATGCCACTACAGCTATACTGAACGTACTTGTTATAAGTTAGAAACTGAAAGACACTAACCTTTCATTTGTAAATTGCATTTTTTGCCATATTATTAATGAGGCTGAGTAAATCTTTTCTATCTTAAGTGGATCCTGGACTAAATTTTCACAAAGCATTTATGTTTACCTAAATGCCTACATTTTCCTCTCTGAATGGTGGAAAATTATGGAAACAATATTTAGTGGAAGCATTGCTCATTTGGCTGGGGTTTCATTCCTTTTAAAATTAGTTCTGTATGACGTTTCACATAAAACTACCTTCTTTTGCATCATCTCAAGTTGTTCACAAGTTGTTTTCCTGAAGTAATTCTCAGTGAGGGGAGTGATAATGAGGGTATGTGCAAATAGTATTTTTCTAACTCACGAGCAAGTACTGTTCATATATCTGCATCCCTCACTATGTGTTTATGTTATGGTCTGTCAGGCTCCTACATATGTATGAAGCTCTTGTGTAGGAGTGTCCAGCATTTCTGTTGTCTTTAGGAGAGAAAAGATCTTCAGGGAGGAATGCCTTTCCAATGACTACTTAGTCAGTTTGGTGACTTAGTTCAATATAAGCTCCATCACTATACCACTATATAGTGTGCTATACCCACTGGAGTTAATGACACTCTTTTCGCCAAAGAATTTTAAATATACTCCCTTAACTTAAATAAATATTAATGTCCTTGGAAATATTTTTTCTCTTTTGTTTTTCTATATTTTCTAGTTTATCTATAATATTCCTGTAATAATGTGTTACATGTGGTGATTCTCACCTACGTCCCCTTGGGAGGCAAATGCAGAAGGATTTCCATGAGTTAAAGTTCAGTCTAGGCTACAGAGTGAATTTCAGAATAGCCTAGGCCACATCATAAGATCTTGTCTAAAATATTGAATAAAAAGTGTAGGATTATTTACCATTCATCCATATTTCTAGTATAGAAGGAAAAGCTTTCTATCAGATGTTCCATCATAATAGGTCAGAACATCTATGATATGGAATGAATATTCAATACTTAACTGGCAATTGTTAGCCCATGTTGATCCCTAACTGTGATGCACACAATTTTACAAGGCCTATGCCCTGTGATATTTAATACTGGGATATGATCCTGGCAGTAACAGCTGGACCCTTAAAGGACAGGCTCTCTGGTATCACACAATGAACCACTTAACCCATTGAATTTTCTGCTTTAGTTATAACTGACAAAGGCCAAAATAAGACATAAGAAATGATATATATTTTAATGTCTATATTTAACAAATTAGCTTTCATATTTACATAAACAGAATACCATGACATGTCATTATATTTTTCACAATGCATGAAGAGGCTAATTGGGAATAGTTGTTTCTGGGCTGGAATATAATTTCATGGCAGGGCTTGTCTAACATGTGCAAGGTCTTGAGTTCAATCCCAGCACTACAAAAAATGAAAAAATATCCTTTATTCATTCTCAGTGGTATAGAATGATCTAGAATATGGTATTAAGACATGTTTATGTTTAGAAGATGGGCTTTGCCTCTTTTCAATCCTGTCATTTTATCTCTGTGACTGTATACATACTCATGTAGAGATAATGTCCAGATTTTAGAGGCTGTTTGGGCCATGCACATGTGCCAAGAGAATGGCCAGGGCAACTCTCTGTGTCACCACTGTAAAATCACTGGCTCTGGTGTACTTTATAAGGACAGGACAAGGTCAAGGGATAGAGTTCACTGACCGCCAGTTTCCTGGGCGGTACTTGGAACTAGAATTGATCCTGTATCTCTTCCAGATTAGGGCAATTTTGCCAGTCTCTGTATTTGGAAATATTTTTCTCTTTCCTTAGCCTCTCCCCAAAGGAACTGCAGCAGCCATTCCCTTGTAAATATCGCATTTGGGAACTTAGTCCGAGGAGTGTTTAAAAGCCTTCAGGGGAAATGGGCCTTGTACCCCGCAGAATTCTAAGGCAACAAGAAGCATAGCCACCTGAGATCCAAGAACACTAGTCACACGTGCCTCGCCTGATCCTCACTCTGGATTTGTGACAGACAAGAACTGAGGATATCAGCATGGTCTATTGCATGCCCAGACACACATGCCAGGGGCTCAACTTGGACCATAGCTTGCAGGACAGTGTTGGACCACAGACTGATAACAAGGGGTGAGAAGCTTGACTTCAAGCATCCCTAACTTGATAAGAACAGAAGGCAGAAATGCATTTCTGATCATTGGAATGAGACAAGGAGAGCACCCAGCAGCACACAGGGTCAGGCAGGGAACTGGGCATGGTCTGCTTCCCTGTCTTTGGCTTTTTCATTGACCACAGGCACCTCTTACTCATTTTTCCATTGTTCTCCTCATGTTTTCCTCCTTATATTCCTTCTCACCTTCCCTTTTCCTCTTTCTTCTCCCATACCACTCTGTCCTTCAGAAATGGCCTTATTTTCCTGAACATTACTTCTTCCACCACCTTCTTATCTTCTTCCTCCTCATCCTTCTCCCCTACCCCTCTCTCTCTTTCGGGTATCACCTCCTTTTCCTGAATTGATTTTCCTCCTCCTATCCATATCCTTTTCTCCTCTCGTTTTCTCTTTTGTCTTCTATTCCCTCTTATCCTACCCTTTCTCTCATATTATGTCCTCAGGCAATGGCTATATAATGTAAGGAAAGGGGAATGGTTACCTAGAAACATGTTTTTCAGTATTTTTTAATTAATATCTCCCTTAAAAGAATAATTAAATTACATTGAAATTCTCCCTAAGGAGAAGAAATGGGCCAAATGCTAAAAAAAAATACGATGGAATAAGATTTTTCCAGGAATGAGACTCAGAGCATCACAAAGTTTTTTTTTCCACTTGGGGGTGTTATTGCTTCCATTGAAGATACATGGCTTGGGTAGATGGAGATAACAATGTGTTCTGATTCTGGCTCCTTCCCTCCACATTCCATATAGCCATCATGATTGTCATAGTCTAGTGAGGCACCCAGCCTCACTAGACTGGAGTTCTTAGAGACAGGGTCAATGTCATCATTAGGAGGCTTCCACTGTTGGCTTGCTTTCTGGATGATAACTCCTCAAGGCTCACATTCATTCCTCCAACTTCATTGCAGTATGGGTCTGTCAAGCCACTGAAATAGTAGAGAATAAATATATCAAAAAAAAAAGAAACAAGCAAACAATAAACAAAACCTCCTTTGAGGAGAGAAATACACAACATTCTCATTCTTTTCATAGCACTTTGAGCAATTATTCTGATGCTTAGAATGAAAAAAAAAAAGTAATGTATTGGAACAGAAGCATAACTAGTTTCCATTTAGGTCAAGAACAGAACCTTCACATGTTATCTTGTTGCTGTACAGTCAGGTGGCCATACAGCACTTGGCTTCGAAATGCCTTTGTGATGAGCAGCAAATAATCACAGCCATTAAAACCACCAAAGTAGGAGGAAAGCATGAGCTGATGCAGAGTGAGTACATGCTATGTTGCGGTATTTCTGTGATGTGCAGAAAGCCATAATTCTTCACAAGGATCAACAGTTGGCTAATTCACACATTAGTTGACTGCTCAGGTGTTGTTTGCTCCTCACTGCAGACTGAGCTGATTTGGGCTCTTCCAATAACACGGCACAAGAATTCGGAGGTACAAACAGGAGAAGGGGAAGAACAGAACTCAGCCACTCTATGGGGGCTGAGCTTGGAAGTTTTTTTGTTTTTCCTTTAAAAATTTAATCCATGTGGATAAAGATGTTAAAATAATGCAAAAGATAGACATAAAAAATAAAATAAAATGGAAAGTAACAAAAGGTCTTGATTTAAATATCACAAATATTCCAATCTTTAGCTCATGTAGTCCTGTATGTTTCTCCATCCTGCTCCTCTGCCTTCCTGAAAAGGCTACATGGAGAAGGTACCTCTGCTCACACAGCCATATTTCACCAATCTGAGAAAGGCAGGAAGGCAGGAGGAGGAAACCCATAGAAAGTTCACATTCTGAGCGTACAGAGGTGCAGGACTAGGCCCTGGGTATATGGGGTAGTTTTGCCTTTGGTCTTAGCCTGATTACCAGTAACATCTCCTTTCACTTATAAAGGTGTTTCTGTTTGCATAGTAAAGAACATGATTCACTTCCTTGTGATTTTGTTTTTTCTTACTGTACTGGGATTTAATCTAGGGCCTCACACATGCCAAGTAACAATCCTACTATCCTGCTTCCTCTGAGTTATACCCTAGTCCTTAATATTAGTGAAACAATTTAAAATTCATGCATTTTTCATTTCTTCTTTGTTTACTGGTTGTATTTGAAGAGAGACAGTCCTATTTTGAAAACATATTTTTCCATCTATTTTGAAAAATTACATACTTCTACAAATTAAGAGAAAGCATTGAGATTTCTTTCAAACTTTATTTTTAAATCGTAGTAAGTAATTATCATTGTCAAAGGAAATATAAAAACCCAACAAGCTCTTTCTACATTGCTTACTGCTATTAAAAAAAAGACTACACTGGAAATATTTAAATATTCTGGTTTTGAAGATCTGTGTAATAACAGATTTGTTTTCTTTATTTCAACTGAAAGACTTTATAAAGTGAATGATCTGCTATTTTAAGTAAGCATGAGGATTATGAACGAATGGTCACAATATTTAACACACTCCACTTTGGAACACTCTAAAAGGGTTTGAATAAAATTTTTGATTAAGTGTGCTTGTTGAAACTTGATTCCAATTAACAAAAAAGGAAGAAGAAAAAAGAAATTCTTTCAAATGCTAAGAGTTTATAAGAAAATTCCCACAGGACAGGTGCCTTGAGCATTACATTTATGTTTTCTATTAGAATTTTCTCTGAATAATTGTGTCATAGCTGAATGTTTGAGGAGAGGTTTAGACATTGCCTCATCCATTTTTATTTATTCTTTTACTGTTTAGCCTTATTCTGCAACATGTTAGAGAAAATGCCAGTTAACCTGTGCAATAACTGAAATATTAAGACACTGGTGTGGACTGGCATACTAGCTAGTGATACTGTTGTGAGGTATAGATAGAGCAAATAGATGCTCTGGAGTGAAACAAAAAAAGATGCTATTTACAATGTCTCTAATATGTTCCCTTTGATCAGCCATGTTTATATTTTACCAAAATATTTGGCATATAACATGAAGTGGTCTCTTAAAGACTGTTATGGAATATTGAATATTATATATGTGTATGTATGTGTTACTATTTTATTTCATGTTAAATACTGCATAAACAGAATCATCAAAATAAAAAGTTTTGGATACCTTCTTTATTTTTAACTCTTCTGCACTTCCATATAGTTCCACAAAGTGTAAGCCCAGTAAAAATACATACACAATTATTGAAATAAAGTAACAAAAAATCCAAAGCAAAAATTAGAACTTAAAACAATATTTTAAATTGTTATGGTAACACTAGTGAATGTCTTTTTAAAAAAATATTTAAAGTTATTTTAATTTAAAATGAAAATATCATAATTTTAAGTAGTGTTTAAAATTCATTAAGAAAATTTGGGTTCATGATTAGAAAAAAAATTACCTCTTCAGATCTAGTGAATATTGTTGAGTGATACACACTAGATGCCCTAATGTAGAAATTCTGTATACACACTGGAATTTATTATGGTAAAGGAAGATAATTTTAAAATAATTAACAGAATTATTCTAAGGGAATCATTTGAATGAAAATTCCATTTTTTTTTATTTTTTGGTTTATTTTTATTTATTTATTTGAGAGTGACAGACAGAGAAAGAGGCAGAGAGAGAGAGAGAGAGAGAATGGGCGCGCCAGAGCCTCCAGCCACTGCAGACGAATTCCAGACGCATGCGCCCCCTTGTGCATCTGGCTAACGTGGGTCCTGGGGAATTGAGCCTTGAACCAGGGTCCTCAGGCTTCACAGGCAAGCGCTTAACCGCTAAACCATCTCTCCAGCCCGAAAATTCCAGTTTTATTAAGTCATAGCCATGTAGCTAAAAATAGCAACTAATATATAACTCAGAAAGTAACCATAGATTAAAAAATATATTTTTGTTCTTTTTGGAATTGATTTAACATTGGTGATTTCATCCTACTTGAGATCAACCACAGAGCCCCATGGTAGTCAATGATTTCAATGGGTTGAAATATAAGACTGAGTTATGTCTATTATAAACAGTTTATAGGAGCTACTGCCTGATGAGTGAGCTTAAGGGGCCACCCATCTTAACCATTTCTGTTTTCTTTACATTGTTGCATATTTCCACTTCCATTCAAGGTTGCTGCAGTTTTTAGGTGAAATTATATGGAGAAGTAGAGATTTATAAAGCTCTATAACTTATGCCTCATTAGGAATATCCTATGTAGATTAGCATAGTTGACATGCACATAATCCTAGCACCAGAGAGCCTGAGGCAGGATGATCACAAATTTGAGGGTATCCTGGGCTACACAGCAGATCCTGTATGAAAACAAGGGGGGAAAAAGCCAGGCTTGGTGGCATGTGCTTTTAATTCTGGCACTTGGAAGGCAGAGGTAGGAGGATCAGCGTTGAGTTTGAGGCCACCCTGAGACTAAGTAGTGAATTCCAGGTCAGCTGGGGCTAGAGTGAAACCCTATCTCAACCCCCCCCCCCCGCCCGAAATAAAGCATTCTACTTAAATATTGTAAAAGGCTATAGAAGTTGTTTAAAGTGAATTTAGCCCTTCTTAAACCTTCAGTTTGATAGAGAAGGATAAGTGTCTTCAGGCCTCAACAGCAACTAACTTTATATAACATGTAGGTATTAGCAGCAACTTGCTGGCAGACTTCTTATGCCTATCAGCAATGCTCAATCCCTTTTCCTTCCTGTATTCCCATGTCTTCTGGACTATAGTGGATAATGACTTTACAGCTCATGATCAAAATTTGAATAAGTTGAGACTGAGATTGCTCTGCCAGCCTTACTTTAGGGGTAACTCTTCTAGAATGAAGCAGCTAGCTATGGCCCAATGGAGAACTATACATAATGGATGCAGAGACATTTGCTTTCATCATTGTAAGCTTTCCTAAAAGCCAATATCACAACTGTACCCAATGTGCCACATATGTATTATCTATTTCTGCATGTATTTTTATGTTTAACTTAATTCCTCATCTGATGCATAAAATAAAGAGAGGGATTTTCCTCTCTCTAAATCAGCAAATGTCTTTGCAAAGTGTGAAGTAGATCCTTTAGACATTCCTAAACACATGTCACTGAAGCAGACCAAAGTCCGTTCATGTGCGTCTGTGTGTATATGTGTATGTGTTTGTGTACATGACAGAGAGAGAGAAAGAAAAGAGGACAGAGAGTTTGAGAGAGATCCATATACACTGCCACTTCTCTGTTTGAACATGTTTTAATATAAAGATTTCACCAACAGAAAAGATGCAATGAACTTCCACATGTACTTGGTAATTTAGTATAGATTCAGCCGTGTCATCCCAATGAGGCAGAGAGTCATTCAGACTATGAGCCTTTGTGATAATCTGATAGGGAATGAAGACCCGTAGGGAATGTTCTCATGGGCCAAGAATAGAACGAAGAAATATTTTAAGAATCTCTAAGGATTTTGTTTCAGTAAGGTAGAGGTCATTGCCACCCTGGATCTCACGATTTAACTTTGGTCTCATTGAGTCATTCCTGATGCAACCACAAGTGTTGGATGCCACTTTAAATAGATGTCTCAAGCCTACACCACAGCAGAACCAAGGGCAGCCAAATGATGCTGACACAGTTCTGATGCGGCTGCTTGGCCGCACTCACATCCTTTACTGTGACCAACCTCAGGATATCTGCACACGAGAGGAAGGACTTCTGGCCATTATTTTAGCTCTAAATCAATATAAAACCTAGAGTACAATTTTGGGTATTGAAATTCAATTGTCCTACTTGGTGTCACATCATTTAAGTGCTTATCCTAATCTGGAGTCAGAGGTTTCTCCTTAATCTTGAAATTTTGTTTACATATCCAAGAGTTACATTTGTCTTTGGAAGTGCTTCTCTGTAGGTTGTCTAAGTTGCACATGGCTGTTGGAGTTGTGTAATTTCAATCAGAACTTAGTTGAATTGAAAAAGTAAATTATTGCATCTTTCTATGATGTACAACAATAGATTTGTGTTCTGATAAATTTGCTGTATTTCACTCATACATTAGAAATTTTTACTTTGGGGAGCATGCTGAGGCCCTGCATAATATCTTCAAGGTGAGCAAACTGTTCCATTTCAGCGCAATTTTTAGTTTAGAAGCAGAAAAGCATTGGTAGACAATCTTGTTTTTAAAATGGTGATAATTTGTTATTACAGATGGAATGAACTACATGTGCAGTGAAAGGAAATATGAAACTGTAGGCTAGGGTAGCATGCATTTGCCATTCTGCACTTGCTATGTAAAAATGCCAACACATTTCCTCTTATTCCTTAAGTGAATTATTCAGGGGTGAAAATTATATTACATAAGTAAAATAATTGCATTATGAGTAATATTAAAAGCAAAAGTCTGTTTTAAGCACTGGTCTTTATTTTAACTCACATGAAATGTTTACATAGTGCTAATCACATACACCTTCCACACCCCCAAATTTTATGCACAACTTAGCACAAAGTAGCTTAATGCATAGCAAATGTTTTGATAATATTTTTAAAAAGTTTTTTATTTATTTGCAAGCAGAAAGAGACAGAGACTGAGAATGGGCATGCCAGGGCCTCTAGCCACTGTAGTGGAACTCCTGAGATTCATCTGACTTTATGTGGGTACTGAGGTAGTGAACCTGGGTTGTTTGACTTTGCAGGCAAATACTTTAACTGCTGAGCAATCTCTCCAGCCTTTCTTTTAAATAATTTACTTATTTGTAAGTAGAGAGAGACAGAGAGAATGAGACAGAGAGAGAGAGAGAATGGGCTGATAGGAATATTTTAACAATAAAAATAATATATTTGTATACACAAAGAAAGAACTATGTATGGCAGTTGAAAAAATCATTTCGATTCTGGGTTTACCTGTCTTTGTTGAATCATTTAAAAGATGTGAAGTTCTGGGAGAACTTTCTGTTGTATTTCGATGCTTGTCTGAGAAATAGGTGAGTCTGAAGCCCAGATGGTGAGCTTGACTATTCATGGGCCATTATGGCCTGCCTCTCAGAGCTTTCAATGTAACGAGGTGGTCCAAGGCACCACAGTCTTATCAGTGAGGACTTGGAAACTAGCTACATATCTTTCTTACCACAGTTTAGCCCAAATAAGGGATGTCTTCATTACTTTCTTCATGCTCTTGTTTTCTCTTTGCCTGGGGAGGCTGAGATCATCCTTGGCTCTTCTCTACCTGCCTGCTTATCAGAGCCTTCACCATGACTTTCCAGTTCCATCCACACGGAACTCTGCCAAGCTTTTCAGGGGACTGTTTTCGCTAGTATCTACTTTACTAAATAACAATTTAACCCCATTTGATTGTGTTGGTTCTACCTGGATCTAACATTGATGTCAGCCTCATTTTGTGAGATTATTCATACCTTGTAAAAGTGAAATGGGATAGAGGGTAGGCTTCAAGTTAAAGGGAGGTGGCTAACCCCCCAAATCTGGACTCATTTCCTATTAAGCCTGTGAGCTAGCATGCATTCTTCTTTATCTTAAGGCATCTGAAGCTGTGAAGAGGTCTCTTTGAAATCAGAGTCTAGATTGTTCTTTTCCTCCGTGTTTGAGAGGAGCTGATTCTTCATCTGCTGTGTACCTCGGCTTCATCCACGAACTTGACGGTGCTCAGTTAGCTGGATTCACCGCCTCCTCCCACAGCTGTTGGTATCCTGGGAGCTTTCTGTTTTGAGCAGAAATTTAACTCTCGGAGGAGCAACAATGGTTAGTTGCCACCTGATATAGCAACAGATGCTATTCCTGAAGCCAAATTGGCCTCTGTTTGGAAGATCCTCTGTGAGGCATAGAAACAGTTACCTGATATTCCTCAGTTTATTCATGCTATCTTCTGACTCAGAGGCCCATCAATTTCAGTTTCACAATATGGCTTACCTGATGACCTGGAGAATGGGCCTTGTTCCCTGCAGTCCAAGGCCATGAAACGAAGGCCACATTCTCTTATTTCTCAGTAGTGAGCATAATTTTCCAGACAAAACAGTGTGGGGCCAGGAAATTTACGCTGAGCATCTTCTAGGTGCTCTACATGGAGAGTGGTTTTTGGGGTAGGCAAACATTTTCTGAAAAGGTTTGGTTAGTCAATATTTTTGGTTTTGCAAACAATATGGTCTCTTTCAGAAATTCTACTCTGCCGATGTTGTCAGCAAGCAACTGTAGACAATATGATTAAAAACAAACAAACTGGGCTTAGTAGGTTCCATTATAACTTGACCTTCTGGCTAGATTTGAGCCT
The DNA here is from genome assembly GCF_020740685.1 of Jaculus jaculus. Taxonomy (NCBI): domain Eukaryota; kingdom Metazoa; phylum Chordata; class Mammalia; order Rodentia; family Dipodidae; genus Jaculus; species Jaculus jaculus. The sequence goes on from NC_059103.1 coordinate 142,695,938, forward strand.
GGGGCATGTTTGCCCACTGCTACTTTCTATCAACAGTATGGGTAAACAGAACTAATCCCAATATGTAGGCTGGAGAACTGAGAGTCAGAAATGTCAATACCAAGCTTCCAGCAATCTTGGGCTGCAAGAAGCTCTACAACTATTAAATCCTCTCTAAACTAACAATGGTTATCCCATTTAACTGGTGCTGACTTCACTCTCCATTGGAGAATCTGATTCTCTTTTTCTGATGGATGCAGAACCTGAGGGGAGAATTAGCCTATCACACTTCACTGGGGCTCCAGCTAAAACCATCGAGTAATTAGGGAAATGAGCAAGTATGCTGCTTTCTTTGTGAACTTGATATTAGCACAAGGGGGAAGGAGATAGACACAGAGGACAGTCATCTCCTACCAAATCAAAGATCCAGAGACACAGAGGCTCCCAAGAGCCTATCATTGAAGTAGACCTAAAACAAACTCAACTCGGCTCAGGGAAATTTGCAGAAGAGGGGACAGAAAGATTGTTAGAGCCACAAGTTATGACATTATGGACAGAGTCATTGCCTCTTCCACATAACTGATGGATACCCCCATAATGCATGGCCCATAATTCCCATGGGGATAATTGGCATCCCCAATGAGGAGGTTCCCTTCAGAAGGGGTTACAGAATGAGTGTAAGGATGGCATCAACATGTGCTGTTTACACACTATGTCCATAGCTTATATATATATATATGTGTGTGTGTGTGTGTGTGTGTGTGTGTAATTTATAAAAAGAAATGTCAAATTCAAAATACCCCATTATACATGATAAATCAACCTTCATATGTAGCCTGCCTTAAAACCCGCCTTTCCCACAACGCTGCTTCTTGTCCCTTCATCATTGTCATGCCTTTCCCATCATTGCCTGGTATTCCTTTCACTCCCTGTTATTCTTATAGGACACTGGTTCATGGCTTAAAATCATAGTGCCTTTCCTTTAGGAAAGCAGGCTGTCACAAGTCCCACCCCAAGTGGCGCACACACTGAATTATGATAGCACAGGGATGGAAGTACTCTACTCCTAACCTCATGGCCTGACCAGAACCACTGAGCCCTCCATGTCCCGCTGAATTTACACCTTGTTCCTATGCAAAGTCTTTTCCATTAACATCCTATTCATTTTTCACTGAGCTAGGACCGCTGGGTACATTGCTGTGTTCTAGGCTTTGATCATTTCACATTTGGACTCTTGGGACAGGTCATTAACTGGACTGTCTCCCCTCATCTCCTCCTCACTCAATTCCAGCACATTCTCCATTTGTCCCTTCTCTGCCTTCCTCTCACTCAGTTCTTATGTCATTCTTCTGTGATGTCTAACTGTCTCTTCTATTTTTTTTTTCCTAGCTCCTTCTTCATTCTTGCAGCCTAAAAGTTCTGTCTGAGCTTTCTGTTCTTCTTGGCCATATAGGCTATGACCCTTGAGGTGTCAGATCATCTCTCTTATCTTTAGTTCCTGATAACTATTAGCATACTTCTAACACAGGGTAAAAAAATACTCCTTGCCACTGAATGGCAGAAATAACAACAAAACCCTATGTTTCACAATATTTTTTATTTCTCTGGGAAGATTAAACAACATACCAGACAGATTTTCTCATATTGATGATATATGGTTATAGTGGGCTTGTTTTTGACAATGGAAAAAAGCTGGATATCTTATTGGTCTTAAGTGGCCTTAAGTTTTTAAAGTAGGATGAGAGTCGCAGATGTGAGTTTTAGATTTTCATGTTGTATAAATTCTTCCTCCAGAATAGTAGTGTAGGCTTCTCTGTATGCCTTAGAATTTCTGGGAAGAAAGGGATTAGGTACCACTGAGAGTAGGCTTTTAGAAGCACGTTATCCCACCATAGGCCCTACAAGCTCTTATCATGGGCAAAAGGTAGACCCTGTGTGGGTGGAACAAAACAAATAATACTTTCAGGAAACTTGTAGGTTGAAGAATTTTTTATGTTATTTATTTGCAAGCAGAGAGAGAGAGAGAACAGACACAGAGAGAATTGATGCACCAGAGTGTCCAGCTGCTGCAAACAAGCTCCAGATACATGTGCCACCTTGTGAATCTATCTTTATGTGGGTACTAGGGAATTAAACCCAGTTCATTGGGCTTCACAGGCAAATGCCTTAACTACTGATCCATCGCTCCAGCCTGTAAATTGAGGGGTTTTGTGTGCACATATGCATCTGTGTTTGTAATATGTGTGGTATTGTATGTAGCATGTGTATAAATGCATGCATCCTGTGTGCCCACATGCAGAACCCAGAGATTCTTAATGTACTCCATCTCTATTCATGTTGATTCCTTGAGTGTCTCACACTCATCCTGGAGCTGCCTTTCTTGATGAAAGCAGCCAGTCTATTGTGCCCTCTCAGGCCCTCATGATTGTGCAGCAAGAACTCTTACCTTCAGAGCCAGTTCCTGAATTTTTTTTAATGGAAGTTAAACATTTTCTTTATCTCCAGAATTTTATTGTCTATATCTTATGAGGTAATCAAGTATGCTCAGATAGGTCAAGCAGTACTCATGGGATTTTTAAAATTCCTTTTCTTTTTCCTTTTAATTTTATCTTTTATCTTGACAAAGGGAGAGAATGAGCATGCCAGTTCCTTCAGTCACTGTGAACAAAGTCTAGACACGTATGCCCCCTTGTGGCGCATGTACAACATTGCAGGCTTGCATCACAGTGCAGCTGGCAACATGGGACCTGGAGATTTGAATATGAGTTCTTAGGCTTTACAGGGAAGCACCTTAACTGCTAAGCCATCTCTCCAGCCCCAAATTTCTTCCTAATGCACCTTTTCCTGAAATTAAAAAAAAAATGTACTTTTGTAGCTGGAGGCATAGTGAACATGTGATGAACATTTTGTTACTTAAATGATTTGGGAGGAGGGATGGGAAGATTTCTCAGTGGTTTAAGGCTGTTGCTTACGAAGTCTGCCAACTAGGCTCAATTTCCCAGTCATTCATGTGAAGTTGGATGTGCAGTCATTTGCAGTGGCAAGAGCCATAGGGACACACACACACAAGCGTACACATAAAATAATTTAACAATTTAAAATGTTGTTGTTTTCCATTCAGCATTCATAAAGTTGTCATGTAGAGTTGCTTTATATAAAAGAAATCTTTAAACCTTATACAGGTCTTCTAAGAATGTTAATTGGATGACTGCTTATAATTCAATTGCTTCCATTTATTTGACACTATCATACCAATTTTTGAGTTACCAGCACCATCATATTGTAATTTAACTATTTCAAAACTCTGCAACAAAAGCAGACAAAATAGATTGTCAATTTAAAATACGTTTCTAGCTGGGTATGGTGGCACACACCTTCAGTCCCAGAACTTGGGAGGCAGAGGTAGATGGATCACCATGAATTGGAGGTTACCCCAAGACTACATAGTGAATTCCAGGTCAGCCTGGACTAGAGCAAAACTGTACCCCCAAAAATTGTATTTCTAGTTTTGTCACTGTGCACTGACAGAAAAAAGTGATCTTTGAAGAGATCTGAATTTTTAATCTGATGCAGTATAATCATAAAATATTCTCTGTGCAATCACAAATTAGAGTACATTTACATTATGTATGGCATTCAGTTTTAGTAAAGTAGTATGATTATATGGATTTTAATAGGTAGAGGAAGCTTCCTGAACAAGAGAGAGTGGATTAGACAGCATAGAATAACATTTAGAGAAGAAGGAGAAAGCATAAACATAGGCAGAAGCATAGAGGGGAACATTCTTGGTGCATAGGCAGTAATGACACTCAGGAGTAGAAAGCTGATGGGCGGCATAGGGAGAGCCTTCCCTGCCATGAAATCCATCTGAGAGTGTGCACTCTCAAGGTCCTACGCGGATGAAGCTTGATGTTGTACACGGTGTAGGGAAGCTGGGAAGTGTGGGGCAGCACAGTGGTAAGACATGTAGGCTCTGGGTAAAACAGTTGAGAGCAGAGGGCCAGTGGATCCTAAACCAACTTGGGGACCCTGTTACATCTCATATTTGGACTGAATATAAAAGAGGATAATAATATATACTGAATACAGCGATTATGAGGTCCAAATGAGCTAGTCAACAGAATCACTGTTATAAATGCACACCTAGAATTTATTTCCAGTATTACTCAACCTAAGTATCACAAAGAGAAACGTTTTCCATTAAGTATTCAGTACTTCTGTTGCAACTTGAGTAATTTTATTAGACTGTGTGGGACAGCATCTATGTATCGCTAATAAGCTATTTTAGAACTAAACCATTTAAGAGCAGGTAATTGAATTAATTTTTATTGATTTGTACAACTTTCAGGAAAATGATACTTTAGATAAATGAAAGCTGGAATACAAATTAAAGTATAAATCTTAAGGAGCTTCTATTGTTTTCCTTCTCTTTCTTTTATTTACATTTTTTTTTGGAAATGGGTCTTATTAATGGAAAAATGAATGTAAAAAGAATGCTATGGCCATACCAAAGTCTGATTACAGTAGAGCATTTGTACTTAGCTGTTATGTTCTCCTGATGGCCACTGTCATGTTAATCACCAATACTAATATAGCTACCTAGAAATCATATAGCTAAATGTAATTCTTTTCTTGCTCACAACAGTGCCTCTGCTATATTAGAGGGAAATGATCAGTCCATTGCTTTGTGCATTCTGGTTGCCCACATTGTCTCATCTTTGTTGGTTGGGTATGAAATTGAACACAGTCCACTGACCTTCTACAGCCCTGTCATTATGATGCAGTAACAGTAATAAATTTTATTGCAAATAATTATTTGGCTGAGGAGGAATTGGATTCAATCTAAATATTACCTCAGCCATAAAATTGTCTGTGGTGAACCTCAAAAAAGTCCCAAGTTTATCCAAAAATGCAATAGTAACTAGAAAATAGAACACTAGGACATATTATTTTAATTCAATTCAGTTTTTCAAGAGGAGATGAATTTACTGAATTTAAGATTGAGATATGCTATGCCATAGCATTTGTTTCCCAATGTGGAATTTTGTAAAAGTTCTCGCATTCAAAATATCACATCTTTAGATTTATGTTAGTGTTTAGTAAGTCACCTAAAGGATTAAGATCATGCATTAGCAGTACTCATTCTCCCATATTGTTTAAGGCAGCTTACAGAGGTATGAAACATGATAGCAGACTCAGTGACTGGGTTGTAGACACAGATACAGAGACTAGATAAACTAGAAAAATAGAGGGTAGGCAGAAAGATAGATGGGTAGATAGATGAGAGGTAGAAGGTAGATAATAGCATGATAGATGGATTGATAGATAGATAGAGATAGATGATAGGTAGATGAATAAATAGATCAATGATTGATATATACACGCATACATACATACATAATACATACATAATACATACATACATACATACATACATACATACATACATACAAAATACAGATGAGGTTGGGCACATTCAGGGATTTCACTTAGTAAGATTATAAACCACTCCATACCACATATGAAGGAACAGGGACTGTCCCACAAGAAAGCCAACTCACTGATCAAGTAAAATAATGATGTTTTAGTGTACAGGAAGGCATGGTCATCTGCATTTATCATGTTTAAAATCGTGGAAAAATACTTTGATATTTGCTTTCCGGTAGCAGAAACTACCATCTGGAGCCCAGATTTGAACAGTTGAGACTGCGGAAAGAAAAATCCCTTTCCTCTTTTCTTTATCTCTATTTATCCAAGCTCCCTGCTCTCAGTTCCTACAAGGGGAAAAGAGGGAGCCACTAGAGTCTTGAGCTTCCACAGCCTGCAGAGACATACATGCCTGTGCTCCTCATCTGTAATGTGGCTGACCCTCTTGCACAGGTCATGCTGTGGATTGAGTGGATTAGTCCATGTCACCTGGCTTGTCATACCTGTCAGATAGTGAGCACTACATTACATGGTATGTTAATCTTGACCAGGGACAAGTGGCAAGATGTAGGCAAGAAATGCAATCAGCATGGTAAATAGTTCCCAAGTAATGTGGAGAAAAGCTGTGAGTATCCCCTAAGGATTATTTGTAAATTTGGACTCAATGGTTCTGTTTTATTTTCCCTCTCTCTCTAATGCTTAGATCAGTTTCTGAAGTGGTTCAAGGCATCAAAGATGTGGTTGGTAAATGCTTTCATTTTGATGTGCTTGTTTGTTTTTACCTTTTCCTTTAAGATGCAAGTTATAAACTGGGTCTGGAGGAGCATGCCTTTAATCCAGCGTGTGGGAAGCAGAGGTAGGAAGATCACCATGAGTTCAAGGATACCCTGAAAATACATAGTGAGTTCCAGGTCATCCTGGGCTAAACTGATATCCTACCTTGAAGAAAAAGAAAAAAAGAAAAAAAAGAGATGTAAGTTATAATATCAATAGTTGAAAGAAATATCACACACACACACACACACACACACACACACACACACGAACAATTATAACCAAGTGTGATTTTTTTTCTTTGGTAGCAGAACTATACTGAAATTCTTCTAGGCAGGTTTGGACAATACCTTCTTTTTGTCAAATAATGACAGCTGGCATTTGTTTGAATTTGTCATTTGATTCTTCTAAATCTATATTTTCAAAAAAGCAGGAAATTGACAGTTTAAAAATGCAGTAGTTTGGCCGGAGAGATGGCTTAGCGGTTGAGCGCTTGCCTGTGAAGCCTAAGGACCCCGGTTCGAGGCTCGGTTCCCCAGGTCCCACGTTAGCCAGATGCACAAGGGGGCGCACGCATCTGGAGTTCGTTTGCAGAGGCTGGTAGCCCTGGCGTGCCCATTCTCTCTCTCTCCCTCTATCTGTCTTTCTCTCTGTGTCTGTCGCTCTCAAATAAATAAATAAATAAATTTTTAAAAAATGCAGTAGTTTGAACATTTAAAAGGGAATGGCATTTCTATCTGGTCAGATTCTTTCCAAAAATTAATTGCTACTTCTAATGTTCTCTCTCACTCTAAATAGACTCTTATTGGCCCACCAGCATTCCTGAAAAATGAGACATTGATGTTTTCCCATGTGGAGGAGAAAAATGCCCACATTGTCAGTTGCCGTGGGCTCACCAGAAGGAACACCTACATAACAGTCCCCTAGTGCCCTATCCTCTGACCTCAGGAAAGAAAGACTTTTACAAACTAACTGCTCAGAAACATGTGAGAACCTGAGTGTGGTACTTGCCTGCTACCCTGGTACTTGGGAGGTGGAGGTAGGAGTGCAAAGCCAGCCTTTTCTACATAGTCAGTCTGAGATCAGCCTAGACTACATGACAGATACCCTATCTCAAAAAACCAAAATAGGAAAGAAACAGGTTGGGCTATAATATTGCATACTTTAAAAACTGTTTCTGAAGATTGAAAAAGTTCTATTAGGAGCCGCCTTTCCTTGCTGAAAGTTTATTTTTTTTAAGTAATTAAGAGAGAGGGAGAGAGATTACCATAGTGAACATGTGGAGGTCAGAGGACAGCCTTGGGGTATCGGTCTACTCCTTCCACTTTCTTTGAAAAAGGGTCTCTCTTGTTTTGCCACTGGGAAGACCAGTCTGATTGACCTGTGAACACTGAGATTCTCCTCCTCCCTTTGCCCTAGTAACATTAGGATTGCAGGCATGTGGGCCTCTTTGCATCTACTTCATGTGGGTGTTTGGAATTGAATTTTGATTGACAGGCTTGTTGTGCAAGTGCCTTGAACTACTGAATCATACTCCAAACATATTTTTGAAACTTTAGGTGGAGTTCTGTGTAGTGTTAAAATTTATAGATAAATAGATAGATAGATAGATAGATAGATAGATAGATAGATAGATAGATAGATGATAGATGATAGATAGATAGATAGATAGATAGATAGATAGATAGATAGATAGATAGATTGAATATTGAAGTATCTCACCAAAAGACAATGAGATTTATCCTTTGAAATCGGTTTTGAGATAATATGTTGAACCTTTTGTAATTTTTGCACCTTGTAACCAGGGAAAAACTCTTGATAGAAAATAAATAAGCAAATAAAGAAGATTGATGATATGAAAATGCAAACAGACAGACGAGCTATGTGGAAGAGAAACAAGCACTGGTTGTCATTATACTTTTCCACTGTTTTACCTCAGCTACACAGTATTTGTGGGACACATTGGGAGTTGAAAATAGGTCCTTAGACTTCTCAGGCAAGTGCCTTCACCACTAAGCCACATCTCCAGACTGCACCTGGCTTTCTGTTTGGCATGGCTTTTCACACTCACAGCTCCCATGGGGTTATGGTGCTCCACTTCTGGTCGCAAGCTTCTTGGAGACAAGGACTGTGTGTATTATTATTATTTCCATATCCTTGTACAAGGACAAGACAAAATGATGGCTTAATGAAAGAAAGAAAGAAATAGAGGGAGAGAGAGAGAGACAAAGAAGGAAAGAAGGAAGAAGGAAAGAAAGAGAATTTGTTATGTCAGAATGCACTTGAGTAACTTTTAGTAAGTATAGGTAATAAACCTTAGTGGGATTAGAAATACTATAGTAGGAGGAAGACTTAAATTTTAAGTCACTTTCTATTTTTAAAGTTGTCACAACATTTTGATTACATGGGGAAATATAGAGTTAGAATTTCCTTTTCTATGGAAATGCTTAAGCTAGGAAAAGCATTAACTTCATCATAGTCACTGACAATCCAAAAGATGGTGGGATTAAATGCCCATCCATGTTCTAGAAAAAATGGGTAATGATATGTTCCACGTGCAATGGTTTCATAGGAACTGAACATGCCTTTTAATTTTTTTAGTGCTAGAACAGAACTTGCTGTATTAACTGTCCATATCTCTGAAGTATAAAAGCATTACCTTCCAAATAATGTCCATGTCAGCACACTTGAGAATTGGGGACTTTAAATCTTTACTTTTTTTTTTTTAACAGTTTGGGGTTTTTGAGACTATGAATTTCATCATATTAACGAGACTCTGGAATGTCATTCATACATTAACATGGTCCTGGGGACCAGTCATCATAGCCATTCTCTAATGAACATGTAAAGCAGTGTGTGCTCTAAACACCATGATTATGGTGTTTTTATCTCACTCCACTTTGCTCATCCTTTGAGATTAGTAGTTTATTTTCATCTAATTTTACAGCATGGAATAAAGGTACAAAAAATCAACAGGCATTACAGAAATGTGAAGCAAACACACAGCAGGAAGTGGACACTCAACACTGCAAAGGAGTTGCAGCTAAACTAACTGGCTGCCCAGGGCCAGTGCCTGAAGCTTGTTTCCTAAAGCAGAATCCGTGATGACCTCGGACATGGGATGTGCCTTATATACTTCCTTGGAAACTACTATATGAATAATGGCCCAGAAATCATTTAGTTTGACACATTTAGAATGTTTATTTGTAATTTTGTACTCTATGTGTAATGAATTCTCTGAGTCAAACTTTATAGAATACACACACACACACACACACACACATGCACACACACATTCTAATGTGCGTTTTCTCTAGTTCAGTGTGAGTTAGAGGGTGGTTCTCAGGAGTGTTATCTCTGATGAGGCAGTGTGCACATAGAAAGGAGAATGGGATACTCTACTCTTTGTTTTACATCCAGCTATCTCACAGAAGGAAGAACTGAGAGAAGTTAAAAATCTGTTATTTAAACCTAGAACCTAATTCTGTGGGCATGTTTTTAAACCCAATTTTAAATAAAAAGTGATTTTTTTCAGGAATGCAACTGAACTGAAGTATAAATCTTAAAATAAATTGAGCTGCAGTTTACTCTGAATTTTATAGGAATGTTTAGCATTTTGGCCAATTATACAGGACTTGCAACACAACTCCTGGATTTGGAGGCACTAACATCACGCATTTTCAGACCCTCATTACTGGTTTCGTGGTATTTATAAAACTAAGGGCAGGCAGATGAGTAGACTCTGGTTGTCTCCTCTGAACATTTGCATCCTGGAAATCTAGATTAGTTCATTATAAAATGTTTCTTTTATCCCTTATTTTACTATTAGGTTTTCTTATTAGTTATTTTTCTCATCACTATGACAAAATTTCCCCCAACAAAAAATAAGTTAACAAAGAAAATAAATATTTTGACTTTTGGTTTCAGAAGGTTCATCTAATACATGGTCACAAGGCTCCACATTTCTGGACTTGTGTTAAGACAGGATATTGTGAAGGTAGAAACCTCATGGTGGACAGAAAGCAGATAAAAGGAGAACAGGAGGTAAAATGTAACCTTTAAGGTCACATTCCTACTAAACTCCTTCCTCCAATTCAGTTGTAGTTTTTCCTACCTCCCAATAGTGCCAACTTATCATGACTCCATCAATAATTGGTTAGGTTAGAGCTCTCAGCATCCAGTCACGTCCCAGAAACCCATCAGCTAGAAAACAGGTCTTCACTACATGGGGCTATGGGGACCATCTCACCTCCAAACTGTGAACAGTTCTAAAGCATCAGCATAGATAAGAGCTAAATTATTCATAAATTTCATTCCACTATAGGATGTGAGGACTCACAAAATTTTGCATTTCAAATAAAGTATTGTTACTGGTAGCATTGAGAATCCCTGGGCTAAGTTCCATTTTGAGCCATAAACACCCAATGTCGTTAGTCTTGCCCTGCAAATTTTTATGGTGATTTTAACCATAGGTAATTTAATTATTTCTTATTTAGATATCATGTGGTATAGCTAATATATTCCTATATACTCTCTTCTTGCTTAATAATGCTTTAATTTTAATAAGCTCAGAAGCAATATAAGAAGGAAAGTGTTCTATTGAGATCATTCCCCTTGTTTCCCTGCTGCTTTTATTCATTTATTTTTAGCACTTCTTTGAAAGAACATTGAAATCAGAAAGAAGTTAACAACATTGAGCAAAAGGTTACTTCTTTTAAAAGATAAGGTCAGACCACAGAGATGGCTTAAGTGCTTGCCTGCAAAGACTAAGGATACATGGTTGACTCTCCAGGTCCCATGTAAGCCAGATGCACAAAGTGATGCAAGTGTTCAAGGTTGCACATGCACACAAGGTGGTGCACGTCTGGAGTCTGAAGGCCCTGGTTCACCAATATTCTCATTCTCTCTCTTTCTCTCTCTCTTTCTCCCTCACATAATAAAAAGGCCAGTATGGGCTGGAGAGATGGCTTAGTGGTTAAACGCTTGCCTGTGAAGCCTAAGGACCCCGGTTCGAGGCTCAGTTCCCCAGGTCCCACGTTAGCCAGATGCACAAGGGGGCACACGCGTCTGGAGTTCGTTTGCAGAGGCTGGAAGCCCTGGCGCATCCATTCTCTCTCTCTCCCTCTATCTGTCCTTCTCTCTGTGTCTGTCACTCTCAAATAAATAAAAATTAAAAAAAAAAAAAAGAAAAAGGCCAGTATGTTGGGGTTGCCACAAAAAAAGAAAAAAGAAAAGCTTATTTTTCACCATAGCAATAATAATATCATATGATATACACACCACATGGTCCAAAAAAATGTGAATCTTTTTAGAAATCAGTTTCTCTTAGGGCACCATGAGTATAGCAAAGACTAGAATAAGGTGTCATCCTGGATTTTTGTGTGTCAAAACCAGTCCTATGATGTTTTAGTATTTTACTTGCAGTTTACAAGAAGTAACGCTGCATTTTATTACTTAAAAATATTTAATGAAAGCCCACTATGTATTCTGACTAATAATACATGCTTTCTACTGAGTCCTAGAAATGACACATCCTCATTTTCCATGAGTATCAGGACCAAGAACGATTCCTTCCATCTTCATTCTATTTCTCCAGTTGTGTATTTATAGTTGTTCCTGCACTCAGGTCTAAACATAAACAGACTTCAGTAATTATGTTCAGCATTCAACTATAATAGACAAAGCTTTGGTTCTGACTTAAGCTTACAATACTTGCCAAAGGAATAATACAGGAGGAAGAAGAACGCCCTTTTGAAGACCATGCCTCAGTAAAATTGAGAGTTGGAAATGTTGTTTCACTCCACTTTTGAATATCCTCTGACCTTATTGCTTGGAAACACCTTTTTGTTTAGTCACTCTTTTTAGTTAACTTCTTTGAAATTCTCTTGTACAGCATACTAAGTATACTTTTCCAAGGCTAGGACATCTTATCTTTATTTGCTCTAGTTTCTTAGGCATCCAGAGGTTGAGTGAACCCATTGGGCTGTGTGTTGCTTCAGATGTAATGATTCAAATAAGCATAGATTTTTTAGCTAGGCAGTGTTCCTTTCACAGAATCCAATAGGGTTTGGGAAGAAACGTTTTCTGTACAAATATATATATGTATATATAAATACTAATTTTAATACATCCATAAGTTTTATAAATGTATAAATATATATGTGAAACTAATATACATTGGTAATCTGGACTGAACTAGACTGAACTAGAACTTGATGGGAGCATAAGACATGATAGACTTATTCAAGAATTAATAGAAAAACATATTGCTAGGGCTGGCAAGATAACTTGCTAGCCTTGTAAGCATGAGGACTTGAGTTTAATCCCTAGAATCCATGTAACAAAAGCTGGACATGGTAGTGCTTGCTGTTAATCCCAGTGCTGGTGAAGCAGAGACAGGAGGATCCCTGCAACTTGTTGGAAAGATTTTCCAGCCTGCTTGATGATAAGCTCAGGGCCAGAGATCTGTTCAAGCAAACAAGAGAAGAAAGGAGGGGGAGGGAAGGGAAAGTGAGTGGAAAGGAGAGAGGAGATGAAGAAGAGGAAGAGGAGAGGAGAGGTAGAGAGTACCTGAGAGTCAATACCTATGGCTGTATTCGACCCTCTACATGCATACATACATATGTGCACACATATATGGACACACATAGGTGCCAAGTCTCTCTCTCTCTTTCGCTCTCTCTCTCTCTCTCTCTCACACACACACACACGCACACACATACAAACACACACAAGGAAAGAAGTGCATTAATATGTGTTACATATTAGCCTATTATAGAAGTGAAAACTATTTACCCTAGTAATTATATAACCCCATCAAATATTCTGCGACAACACAAACAATCAAGAGACATAGACTTGTTCTTTTATTTTTATTTCTTTGAGGCAAACCCAACAGGATGCCCTTTTTATAATGATAGAAAAAAATAGCATGCCAGGGCCTGTAGCTACTGCAATCAAACTCCAGCTGCATGTGCCCGCTTGTGTGCATGTGTGACCTTGAGCACTTGTGTTACCTTTTGCTTCTGGCTTACATGGGACCTGGAGAGTCAAGCATGAGTCCTGAGGTTTCATAGGCAAGCAACTCAACTGTTAAGCCATCTCTCCAGCTCCAGACTTAGTTCTTAATTCCATTCCTGTCACTTGCCAAATGTCTCAATTACATAGATTTGAATTTTCAGGATTTTAAGGAGAGGATTTTAAAAAGATAAGATGCTTGTACCTAATGGAAGTAATTCACTGAAGGGTAAACAAACCAGGCTATTAGTGGATTTAATACTATTGTGTCTCATTCAACTTTGGATTCCTTGCAGGTAGCTTGGTGCTTGATGGACACATAGTAGATATTAGGCAAATTAAAATTGTTTCAGTTATTTTTATAAAGCCCTTCATATCATAATGTTATCCTTTTGCATTATAAGAATAGAATCACTGAGAATGATCTTACATACATTTATATAACCAAGAGCTAGATAATCTCTTGAAATGAATATTTAGCTACATAAGCCATACACCCAAAACTTAAAGTATAAGAAATTTACATTTACATTTTGGCTTGGGAAATTCACGTTATTATTGAATTATGCTATGTCCATCTGCTTCAGTACTTGATATATTTAGGCTCCAGTCAGCCCAAATGAAAGATTGAATGGATTATTCTTCTGCCTCGTGGTCAGATATAGAGAGGCCTTCTGATTTGTAAGTTTTGTCCCAAAGTCTCTTTATTTAATGATAACAAAATTGTAAAATTCATACTCCTGTTAAAATGACTTTGTATTTCTCCTCTTCACCGTAAAAGAGACAAAATGTAGTTAAATATAGTAGACCAAGTTCTTATACTAGTGCTAATTTGAGAATGTCTTTCTTTATTCTTACCCAAATAACTGAAATGTGTCACTATATTATATCTGAACATGGTAGTTTAAGGGGCTTAAGAATTGGTTTAAAAATGTTTTAAAATAAAAATGATTATCAACTTAATGTGTGCATGTGAGTGTGTGTGAATGTGTGTGGGTAGGGAAGGAGGTGGCTCATTTGTGGATGCAAAGTGTACCTAATGTCACTACACTGTTCACAGATATTTCTATAATGTGAGATATGATAATTTGTATTGGAAAGTGAAATGTGACTAGTATAGTTGGTACCACATCTGAACAGATATTTAAAATTCAGTGTGTGATATACTTATCAGGTTTTTCTTGTCTTTGTGAATAATGAATGTTTGTTGAGATGGGTCCTCCATCAGCCAATAACTCTGACAAACAGTTCACCCTGAGGGTCTGTATTTATGCAGAGAGAACGAGAAGGAGGCTTGTATGTATTATTAATCTTCCGGGTTTAGGGAGTAATTTTGTTATAGCAACATAAACTAACCTAACTATAATGCTCCCCTACACTTGTTCATTTTGAAATCTTATACCCTAACTAGCAGCAATTTGGAAGGTGAAGCCTAGCTGGAGGAGTTGTGCTTGGGGGTTGGACTTACAGGTATCATAGCCTGATTCCCCTTGCTAGAGTTAGGCTCACTTTCTTAGTGCTGTTTCTGAGTGCTTTGGCAGAGGTGATACTCAGCTTCTGCTCATGACATGCTTTCCCTACCATCATGAAGCTTCCCCTAGAAACTATAAGCCAAAATAACAACTTTCCTCCCATCAGCTGCTTTGGTCAGGTGCTTTATACTTGCAATGAGAAGGTAAGTACACCATTAACCTGCCACAAAAAAACCTAAATTATCTGTCTAGTTCATCCTTATCATTTCCCCCATTAAGATAATATAGTCTTATTTACCATAATAGTTATAGGGGAATCTGTGGGGTAATTTGCCATAGCAAAATCTAAATATCTGTCTAATTCATTCTTATGTTCTCTCCCTTTAGAAAAATACAGTCTTATTTGCCATAATATTTATAAGAGAACCTGGTAGGATAAAATAAGAAAGATTTAAGATTTGAGGTACTCAGAAAGAACAATATTTTTGAGAGGGAAGGCGTAAAGTGGGAAGAATGGGAAAAGAGAGAAAATATCATAATGCAATCTAATTCTTTGTATGTTGCTAAATATAAATTTAAAACATTTGAGCTACCTTGAAATGTGTAGATTTATATTTTGGCTCTTTCTGTAAAATTTTCAGAAAAGAAGAAGATGATTATGTGGAATGTTTGGCATGCTTAATAGTTGGTGGTTGTAATGTAAGTTAGAAAGTAACAATTGCTATATTTAGTGTTCTTAGTTGTTTGTAGATTTAACATTTATATAGTATTTACATTTAGAATCATGTCCTGAACTTTAAGCATGTGTATATATATGAGGAGAAGTATTTAATGTATATAAGATAATAAGAGAAATATGGATAATGAAAAGAGCTTCACTGAATTCTTTATTTGTGTCCTCAAGGTACGTGAGTTTTTGTTCTGGGATCTATAGGCACAGTAAGATATGTTATATCTTCTCTTTGTCTATTAAATAGATAAAAGACACTGTAGGATATGCAGTGATAAAAGATGTCATAAAAATTCAAATTATTGACAGCAAAAGGCTTTTAAGAAGTGTGGTCAAAACTGAAGAGGATCTTGGAGAAACTAATGTGACCATTTTCTCTCCTTTCTATCTAAATTCTTGGATAACTCCAAGGAAGAGTTTAGATCTAAGGGAGACCCTAGTGAGGCTTCTCGTTTTGGAACCTTTCATGATACTGCATCAAATGTAGGACAATGAGGGTCAATGGCTGCTTCCAAAAACCCTTTGCTGATCTGGAGCCACAATCTGCTGCCATGGCTGAATTGATTTGAGGTGATCAATGGCCAAGACCATTGCTATGGCATCTGAAATCATTGAGTCTGTTGGGTTATGGTTAATTTCATAAATATTAGATGAGCTAGTGTCTGCCAAATGGCTTTGCTTTATTATGCTCACAGGAAACAAACATGAGCGTGCTTCTCTTTTTATTTTTTAAGATTCGAAGAAATGAGAACTCCTATGTAGAATGCCAGTTACTGTAAGCCTTCAGAGATTTTCTGTGAGTGACGTTTACTCACCTCTGCCTAATAATAACTAATAAAGCAACAGACTGCAGGAAGAGAAAGATGAGTAAAAGGAGCATCAATTGGAAGGAATCTGGAGTCCAGCAGAGGCAGTTAAATCCTAGTTATATGTCTGAATATTGAGTATGACTCAGCTCTATTGATATTTAGGACAGTCTTTAAAGAATCTGAGAGGGGAAATAAGATAAAATAAATTTATTATTAAGATGTTTACAACTCTGAAAGATCAAAAATTTAACTCTACCACAAGAAATAAAACAGTACTTGCACCACCACATTCTTACTGCTTACAATCATCCAAATTCATCACTACTCCATTCTTTGCTCTATATTGCTTGAAATTATATTTCTAAACCAAATACAACCAGCTAGATACATTTTAAAATTTCTTTCACATGTGATGATCAGTCTTGAAGATTGGACTAGGAGTGAGGATGGGAGGGGCTTAGGGAAGTAATATTTCAGGTATATTTTAATATCTAAAATGGTAATAGAAAGAATTGATTTTATATGTCTAATACACATTTTTCTTTTAGCAACTATGAAAATTTCAGCATGATTTATATGCTTATTGTAGCAGTGTGTTTTCTTACCTGAGAGTCATTGAATCATCTACTAGAAATGGCTAGTCAAAGATTCCAGGTGCCTTCCAACTCTTCCCTGCTTATCACTCATTCAAGAATTTCCTTGACAAATTTATTAGTCTTGTTTGTTTGTTTGTTTGTTTGTTTGTTTGTTTGTTTGTTTGTTTGTTTCAAGGTAGGGTCTTGCTGTAGCCCAGGCAGACCTGAAGTTCACTATGTAGTATCAGGATGGCCTCGAACTCACAGAGATCCTCCTACCTCTGTCTCCCAAGTGTGCACCACCATGCCTGGCTTATTAGTCTTTTTTAAAGTAAACAATTTAAAAATATGTGAATAGCTTTAAGTATATTATAGCTGACTGGAAACACCATTAGAAGATGGGAAAAATGAGTTTTCTCAGCTTGTTCAGTTCATTCATAAGTGGTGGCTGACACACACCCAAATCACAGAGCAGACTGAAAAATTATAAGAACAAAAAAAATTTCAAACTGGAAAATTATAAGAGAATTGTTCTTGTCTTTTCTCCTTCCTCTCCTCTCCTCTCTTCTTCTCTCTTCTTCTTTCTTTTCTTTTCCTGGGAGTGTTTCTGTTTTACATAACAGCCATGTCATCTCATCGTCAAACTCACAGAGGTACAGTTAACCATATCTCATGAGCACTGTGCTAGTTAGATTTCTGCCACTTTAACAAAAGACCTGAGAAATATTGAAATGCTCTAAGAAGAGGAAATGTTTACTTTGGTGCAGGATTTCAGTCCATGGTCACTTTGGCCATGATGTTTTGGTGCTTGAGGGACACAGTATATTATGGTGGGGAGTATATGGTTAAAAAAAAAAAATCCTGTCTCCTACTGAGAGTTTCTACCATCTCTCAATAGTGCTGCAAGTGAGGCCAAAGTCTTCAACACATGAGCTTTTTGGCACATGTAAGATCCAAACCATAACAAGCATCAAGCACAAACTCCCTAATAGAACCCTTCCTTTGCTGGTTACCACTTCCAACCAACTTCTTTTTTTTTTTTTAATTTTTATTTATTTATTTGAGAGAGAAAGAGGCAGATAGAGAGAGGGAGAGAAAATAGGCACGCCAGGGCCTCCAGCCACTGCAAATGAACTCCAGACGCTTGCACCCCCTTGTGCATTTGGCTAATGTGGATCCTGGAGAATCGAGCCTTGAACCAGGGTCCTTAGGCTTCACAGGCAAGCGCTTAACTGCTAAGCCATCTCTCCAGCCCCCAACCAACTTCTTCCTGCCCACTGTCATCGCCCTCTGCTCCTCCATGAGATCAACATTGAGTATGTTATCTCTCTTAGCTTTAGGCCTTCTGGCTTCTTCTTCCTGAAGTCCCCCTTGGCAATTTCCAGGCATACTTTTGGGTACTAAATTCATATGTCACTAGTTCTGAGAAGCTTCGTCTGATCCTCCTAGAATAAGAAGTGTGGCCCTTTACAGCATTCTAAATCTATCCCATGCTGAAGTGCACAGTTCTACCAATGATGATTTAATGGATTACTTGCTGGACAGGCATTGCTGAACTATGACCTATGGACCAAATCCGGCTCCTAGATATTTCTGAAATAAAGTTTTAATGGAGCACAGCCATGCCTATTTTTGTATCTGGCCAATCTGGGCAGTTTAAATGGGACTGTATGCCCCACAGAAACAAAAATGTTTACTATGTAAAATTGTGTGCTCCTGATCTACCTTATTCAACATTAAATATCTAGTGCCTATAGCATTTGTACAAAGTAGATGTCATACACATATGAACTTAATTTAAAATATGTACCATATACCAATAATGAAGTGACCAAGGAAGAATTATCGCCTATTTACTGTTGATATGCTGCGTGGAAAGTTGAATGAGTGATTTCATTTCATGTTGTAAAGCAGCTACACAAAGGTTACTCGGATTTCACACTCACATTTCTCTTGTAGTAAAACACAGAGATGGCTTATAATGTCACGACAGTGAAGCGCACCACCTGGCATTAGAATGCAAGATTTGAGTACTAGCAGTCAAATTTGCTACTTTCATTAAGTCATTAAAGTTCTCCATGCCTGATCTACATTGACAAGAAGTGATTTTATCTCTCTTCTTGTCTTCATCTCCACACATGATAAACAAATCTAAAGAAAAGCACCTACTGTTGTTATTAGAATGATTTTTGGAATTTTCCCAATATCACATATATGATGCTAAAAACATCATCACTGAATCAGCCCCAGACCATCTCCTGGGGACTTGCTGAGACACAGTGCCTCTGTGATTAGCCCTAGCACTACAAGAGTGCAGTATAGCCAACTCATTTTCATTTTCCATTGCCCCCAAATTGATATGTTCTCATTATCATGATAATATGAAAATAACTGCAAAAGTCTACATTCTAATTATATTTTTGGTGTGTGTTGTTATTTTTAGGTAAAACATAAACATGCCATCAGAGTGTCATTAAAATATTTTCTGAATAATTTTTGAAAATTAAAAAAATGGCCACCAAGGAAATGTCCTGGGCCATATAAAATAGAAATTAGCTTTGTAGTCTGCTTTGTGCCCTTCTTTCAGATTTAACAGAGGTAATATTTTCTTTATTAAATCATCAATAGAATAATATTTAAATGTATTGAATAGATGACTAGAGGTCAAAACTAATGATATTTTTAAGATCATTTGTACTGGATTCATTTAGTAACACTGTCATTATGCAGCCACGGTTTGAGAGTTCATCCCTACCTTGTCAGATACTAAGTGCCAATCTAAAGTGCTAGAAAAATAAAGAAAGAAAAAGAAAACTGAATCAAAAATGATGTCTTTTATTTTGATATTAAAATTCTGTTACTGTACCATGCAGAAAAGATATTCATTAATTATCCTTTATGTATAGTTCATAAGAGTATTTCATTTGTTTTCCTAATTACTCATAATTTTAACCTTCAGTAGGACTTCTGTACTTGAACGTCATCATTTGTGTTGATTACACTTGCCTTATGTTTGCTAGCAAAGAATTATTTTTGTTTACTTTTATTTATTTATTTGAGAATGACAGGGAAAGAGAGAGAGGCAGATAGATAGAGAGAGAGAGAGAATGGGCGTGCCAGGGCTTCCAGCCACTGCAAATGAACTCCAGACACGTGTGCATCTGGCTAATGTGGGTCGTGGGGAATCAAGCCTCGAACAGCGGTCCTTAGGCTTCACAGGCAAGCGCTTAACCACTAAGCCATCTCTCCAGCCCAAAGACTTATTTTTAATCAATATATTTTTGCTTCCGTGAGTGTGTGTGTATGTATGTCCTCTGCTCTGGTATATGTCCCGAAGCACCCCATGTGCTAGCTTATGGTGGCTTGTGCTTGCCTGTGGTGGCTGAAATGCATAGTTGTGTGCTCGGCCTCAATGCTCTTCTGCTCATTCTTGTTTGAGCCAGGCTTTTTTACTGAGCCCAGAACTGGCTGATTGTTTTCTGAGTTTCAGTGATTCCTAAGTCTCTGTTCCCTTTTGAGACTGGGGTTATAGACAGGCATGGCCACCCCCACCTGTTTAGCATAGGTTCTGAATATATTCAGACTGGGATGGTGTCGGGTCCCCTCAGGCCCTTGTTTATGATTAGGAAGCATGCTTAAGTACTAAGCCATTTCTTCAGCTCTTGACTTTTTTTTTAAATACAGAATGATCCCAATTATAAAATTTTATTGAGTGTTTTGTCTCCAGTGGGGAATGTGGGAAATATACTATGAGTGTTTTGTTTTTCATCCTTAGAGAGAGGAGAATTATGGTTGTCCTGAGTTAATTTAGCAAAGAAGAAAACATTGGAGGCAAAGAAGTGTCACCTGTTTACGAACTTCTTTCTGGCTGTGATACACACATGACAAACTAGACCTTATTGGATTGAAAGCATGTCCCTTTTGTGTGGAATTCAAGATTGGCTTGCATTGGCTGTTGGATGGGTAGTGTTTGAACTAATTCTAACTTGATTTCTTACTTAATTTCTGATGTGAAATGTTCAAGGGGCAAAGATAGGTTCGGGTAAGATGACTTGTCATTATTTCTGGAAATACAGCTGTTGTCCTAATAGGTAAATCTTAACTCCTGAAATAGATGCCAATGTGATTTCTTGACCTTGTTATCTTAAAGAACAGTTCAGTGCAGGTCCCTCTAACACAGGAATGATCTTTTGAGAGAATCACTAAGGCAGGACTTCCACGGACCTAAGTGATACCTGCAGGCAACTTGTGTAGACAAGACATCACACACTGAAGCTCTGCAGGCAGCACAAATTTACAGACCCGCCTGAGCTTGACTCGGGCCACAGAATGAAACTCAAGTGTGGTCCTCAATCAGATAGTTGAAGGCCAGGCTTCTGTAAACACACTCTGTTTTTGCTTACTGTGTGGGGATGGGCTGGGGCAGGAAGGCTACAACTCCCAAAAACTTATGATATATTTCCTAAAATGTGAAGTGTTCTGCATAGCCTAGAAGCTCTGTTCTTGGTGCTAATCAATGATTAGCCATTTTGAAAATTATTTAGAGAGACTGAATTTAAACATTTAATTTTAGAACATTAGAATCAGGTGCTGAGTGGTCAGTCATGATAAGAGAATGGGCTCAATTTTGTCTTCTCTTTTCCTCTTCCTTAGGGCTGCATTATATACTCAGTAACCTTTTTAAAATAGATATTCACTACTGAATCATGATTTGAATTTTTACCATCCTACTGAATTTTAATAAATGTAGTATTGTGCATTTTGAATTGCTTTAATTTCTATAACTCATATCAATATTTGTTTGCTAACCTTTAAAACATTTTTTATGTATTGGGGTTTCTGTGGGTAGTTTCCAGTTATCTTTTGAAAACTACCCCAAAATGTGGTGGATTCAACAACCATTTTACTGACTCACAATTTGGGGGCTGCAAATTCAAGTGGACTACATCTTAGCAGTTTTCAATTGACTTTCCCTTTAGATGAACTGTTGGAATTCAGCTGGCTACCCTCCACACACATGAGAGTAACAAGAGTACTGACTTCTATGGGCTCTTCTTCCTTTCCTTGAAGTCTCCAGGTTACCCACTTGGACTTCGAACATGGCATCCAAGGATTCCCAGAGAAAGCCTTCCAAGAGTGAAAACTGCAAACCTTCTAGTGACTAAGCCCCAAACGTCTTAGGACATGATGAAGCCAATGTGAAAACAAGAAAAGCTACTGACATAGTCCATGTAGATGAAAGGGAAGTCAAGGAGTTCAAGGCCATCTTATGCCATTGATGGGTCAATTGAACACTTTTAAAACAGGCCTGTATGTTAGACACTGAGCATGAAGTTATATCTTCTATAAGCCAGATACATATTTGAAGTGACCCCATGCCTCCTTTAAACTGCCATACTGAGTTTTACTTCTCAAATACAACCACTGTACATCTCTTACATAGTCTCAACACATCCTCACTGCATATCTTTTCTGAATCTTTTACACTGTGGCCAGAGTTATTACACAAAAGCACACATATAATTGTGTCCCTTCTTGTTAACCCTTATAAGTAATGTATAAACCAGAGTCTTAATGCTTTAGCCAGGCACTCAGCCTTTTGAAACAGTCTCCCACTCCAAATCCTGTACCATCTTTCATGTTCCAATGTATTCTGGCCATCATGTTTCCCAAATGCAGCACATGGCTATACACTTAACATGTTTTCTTTTCCATGAATCTTATCCCTTCTCCCTGTCTCTGCCTACTAAAAATAAATGTCCCATGCATCTGTTAAGCATCCTTTGGAATGTCACCTGCCCTGTACTGTCATGACTCTGTATTTGCGTTGCCAGTGCAATTGCACATCACTGTGTTATTGTGTGTCAGAGAAGCCTCAGAGCACTATGGTTCCAAGCACAGATTTTGAGCTAAGTGGACCTGAAGGACCTGCTTCACAACTTGTCAGCTGATTTGAATAGTATCATCAGAAAATACATATTCTTCTAGGACATACTTGGAAATAAATCCACTGCAAATGTAATTGGCTAATCCATGTTGCTGAGATGAACATATAAACCAGACATAGCTTGTGGGAGGAAGAGATTTATTTCAACCTTAAAGTTCCAGGAGACACTCCATCAAACACCACAAGCAAGCACAGCCAGAGCTCAAAACCTATCTATATACACTTAGACTGGAATTCAGATCTGCCCCCAGTGACACCCCGCCCCCATACAGAGTCTGCCTACTAGGGACTGAAGCTACAAACTCAATTTTAATAAAATACCTGAATTTATGGGAGACATACATTCAAACTACCCCAACAGATAACCTTTAGTTTAGTTTTGTTTTGTTGTTTAAGACAGTGTCTACCTCTATATAACTTAGGCTGGCCTGGAACTTACTGTAGCCCAGGAAGATCTCAAACTCACTCTGTCTTGGCCTCTCAAGTACTGGGATCATGAGATTGTACCACCCAGCCAAGTCCTAAATTATGTCTTTCTAAGAACAGGTGATAATGTTAAGGACAATGGAAACAGAAACAGGAGCAGGCTGTGGAAACACCAGAATCAAAGAAGCAGACATGGAATAGATGCACCTCTGGGACTTTCAAGGAAATATGTTTATATGTTGACTTTGGATTTGTAATCTAGACAAATGAGAAGGAATGAAGGAATAAACATTGTTTGTTTGTTTGTTTGTTTCTTTTCTTTTTTTTTTTTTTTTTTTGGTTTTTCAAGGTAGGGTCTTACTCTAACTGAGACTGTCCTGGAACTTACTATGTAGTCTCAGGGTGGCCTCGAAC
This sequence comes from Jaculus jaculus, assembly GCF_020740685.1. Taxonomy (NCBI): domain Eukaryota; kingdom Metazoa; phylum Chordata; class Mammalia; order Rodentia; family Dipodidae; genus Jaculus; species Jaculus jaculus. The sequence continues at coordinate 142,719,508 of NC_059103.1, forward strand.
TCATGGTTATCCTCCTACCTCTGCCTCCAGAGTGCTGGGATTAAAGGTATGTGCCACCATGCCCGGCAATATTGTGGTTTTAAACCGCCTGTAATTTTAAGTGAAATGTTTAATTTGAAGCATCAATCTTTCTTGTTTGGAAAGTGATCAAATAATGTACAGTTTGTGAGTAGAGAATAGAGCTAATGTCTGTCTTTCCACACAATCACTAAGCAAAGAGCCATTCACAGCTCTGGTCATGGTGAAACCCACCTACAGTCCCAGAACTCTGGAAGCTAAGCTGGAGGATGGAGAGTTTGAGGTTAACATAGGCTATATAGTGAATTCAACCTGGACTTCATAGTGAGACCTGGTCTCAAAAAAATTATGCAAATACTAATTCCTCAAATTTTGTTTTAGATTGGAGATATATATATATATATATATATATATATATATATCAATCTATCAGTACTTGTTTAAATGAATACTTTTGGCAATTAATTCCATATCTTTTCAAAAGTCTTTTGTGGTTTTATAATTTCATGTCCTTTCATTTAAACTTCAAAGGTCATCCCCATTTTGGATTAAAATGCTGCCTGGAAGCACATGATCTTTTAAAAATGTATCTTTCATTATTTTATGAACTATCCATCAATCATACCTCCTCCTATTTTTTGGAAAGGAGAAGATGATTTTAACATTCTTGACAAGCTTTCCATGACTGCATCTTAATGCCAAGTGCATTCTGTTGTTCTCATAACTTTATCAGCAGTCTTGCTTAGAATATTTTATTCTGTTCCTACTGCGCTGTCACTTTTAAAACAGTCAATCAGCCTAAGTGTGGCTCACCGTGGTGTGTGTCACTCTATGCAGTGAGGAAGAATTTCTAGCATAGGGCTAGGAGATGAAGTTAATTAATAAAAGTAGGCTGTAGAAAGTCACTTGGGGGAAATGTTAGGAAAACGTGATGCCCCATTGCACCACTGCTGTACTTGTTACTCAACCTGACACAACACAGCAGGGACCAGCACTAACAATGATGCCAATGAGGCCATTGCTCCTCAGTAGGTGGTTAGCATCTAAGCGACACTGGGTGCTCCAGAGCAGACATCATTAGGGGTTTTGTGCTGTTGGAAGCTTCTGATTGTGTTCTTATAGGCCCATTTGTGTCATCACTACCATTGTGAGACATGAGGGCTTTTAGCTACTGGGGAAACCATCAATGAATCTTAAAGGATTTTCATAGGAAAAAAAAAGAGAACAAGATTTCAATAAAGCCTTGCTATCTTATTAGTAAAGCTTCCTAAGTCATTACTAAGGAGAGAAAAGTCAATATTTAGATGTATATATATGAAAAGAGAAATGCATTTCAGTATTTTTTAATTTTAGTGAATATTCAGCAGCAGGCCAATTTCACTGGTAAGAAAAGATTGAAAATGAACCAGTCTGTTTTCTTTAAATTTCAATTTTGTCAAGATTCATAAGTCAATGAAGATACTAATAAGAGCAAGAGGACATAAAATTTTAGATAAGATAATTAAGCAAAATTCATTTTTGAGAATATAAAAGTCATGCCTCAGACTAACTTTTCAATAGAACTATTAAAATGTCACATTATATTCTTAATATTTTCAGAGCAATAAGAGGACTACTACCCAACAATTGAGAAAAAGGACAAAAGACTGAAGAAAACTTTTAAATTAATGAAAATAATATGAAGGAAATTAATTGAAATAACAGATCATTTCTGAAGTGTACAATCATGAAGATTGCAAAGGTTAAACATAAAGCTCACTGTTAATGAATAGACAGGATGGGCAGAACCCCTGAAATAAATCAAATTGTCATTCTTTTGCTGATACCCTCCCAGAAACAGCAGAAGTTGAAATGGAAAAAACATATGTTATAATTTGAATGTGTAATACCTCCCATAGGTTCATATGTTTGAACACTTGGACCCCAGCAGGTGGTCCTATTATGGAAGTGTGTGGAACCTTTAGAAAGTGGAGCTTCATGGGATAGTGGTCACTAGGGATAGGTGTTGACATATTATAACCCTGACTGGCTTCCTGTCTAATCTCTCCTGACATTTAAAGATATGAGGAGTCCCAACCACATGTGACTGCTGCCATGAACTTTACCATACTTCCCCTTCCATGATGGACTGTACTCTTAATCTAAAACAAACCTCTCTTGTTTTAAATTTCTTCTTGTAAGAGCAATGAGGAAGTATTTTATACAGACAGCTGGTACCAAGAAGTGAACCATGGTGATACAGCTGACCATATGGAATATAAGCACTTGGAACTGGCTTGTAGAAAGAATGTAGAAGAGTTTAGAGAATGAGCTAGAGAAGTACTTGAATGTTGTAAAGAGAATTAAAGGGCCATTCTGGTGGAAATTCAAAAGACCAAAATGCTGATAAATATGCAGAGAGCAATACTTGTGAGGTTTCAGAGGGGAAAAAAGAGTCTGAGAGCTGGGCTATAGACCATTCAAATCATATTCTGGCAAATACTCTGGCTGCATTTTGCCCATGTTCTTTAAACCTGAGTGTGGCTGAGTTAAAAATTAATGTACTAGGTTGTCTGGTAGAAGAAATGACAAGACAGCATAATATCCTGACTATGGCATGATTACAGCCTACTGCATTGATCCATATTTAGAGTGAGAAGAGCAAAAAAGACAGCAGAAAGATGTAGAAAAAAAAAAACTTCAGTTTTTGTGAGAAAGGAAACATAAAGGCAGATGTTCAAAGTGGCACATGCATTTGAAATTTGTTGGCAGGAAGACCTGGTGCTCCCACTCTCTCTCCATCTCTTAAATAATAAATAAATAAATAAATAAATAAATAAATAAATAAATAAATAAATATTTAAATGTAAATGTATAAAGGAGAGTATCTGAAAAGATACCCTACTGAAAAAATGGCTGCCTAGGGAAGTATTTCCCCAGGTTCAGTCACGAAGGCACACAGAAGTTGCTGAGTTGGTCAAAAGAGAAGTTATTGTGCTGCAGGATTTTGGAGCACAGGTGAGACTATTAGGAGCTCCAGATGCCAGACATAGAGCTGAGACCTTCTGGGTTTGGCCTCACTTTGGTATAATCTTTTCTTGCTGTTCCTCTGCATCCCTTTTGGAATAGCAATGTTTACTACTCTTTAACATCATATGTTGGATGTATATGACTTAAAATAAAGTTATAAGAACTCATAGTGAAGCAGAATGCCTGATTCTTCAATACGAATTTAAACTTTGGACTTTTCAGTACTGTTAGGTCTATAAAGCTATGGGGACTTTAGAAGCTGTACTAAATGCTTCTTTTCATTATCACATGGCCATGAGCCTAAAGGTAAATTGAGACTCAGTGTCTAGAAAAGCAGATCTGAGGAACCAGTGTTGGGTATGAAATCAGAGTTGCATGTCCAAGAGTACAAATTTGAATAGGAGAAGGGGCCTGAGCAAAACTGTTTATACAGCAATGCATGCTAATATAAGAGTAACTGGATATCTATGGCATCTGTACATTAGTATTTGCTTGCTCCTTTATGAGTTTCCACCAGCAAAGTGTTAGGAGAATCATGGACAGTAGTGATACTAATAAGGATGGCAAATGTTGAAGGCAACCAGGGTGACAGTAACCACTGGTGTAAGAAGGACCAAGGTGAGAAATAGAGATGGTGGTTAAAGTCAAGTCATGTGTGGTACAGAAAGGAAGAACATAGATTTCTTAAATTAGAAAGGACAGTCTTTCTCAAAAAGGGTTGCAAGGCACTCAAAGGACTTATTATTTCAAAATGCTGTGATTTGTGGAAAGAGATGGAAGCCTAAAATTTTAGCAATTTATTTACTGAAGACTGAGCTAAAGAATTTGTGTTGCTTTTATACTTACTCATTCTTCACTACTGTATTCCTATGCTGACGTGTCTTAATAAATTCAAAAATATTGAAATGTATGAAGAATAATAGGAATAAAACATTTAAGTGATTGTCTGTCTAGTAATACAATGAACAAGAAAATATAATTTTGTGGTTTATATTTTACAATCTACTTAAAAATATATCAACATTTATAGCCTTCAGATAGAGATATAGAACATTTGCCCTCATTGGTTACTGAAACTCTTATCATTCCTATGTTGAATAATTGGTCTCAGGAAAAATAAGTTTACTTATTATAATATGAGGATTATCCTTTTGTGCATTTCACTCATCAGTGGCACAAATATGAATAAAAATATGAAATACTTAAATGAAATTTAATGCATTTTGTCTAATGCATTTTGAATAATTATAAAAGTCACTGAGACCAGATTGTTAAATAAAAATATAGGAAATCATTTTTTCATTTATTTGTTAACATTTCATTATTAAACAATTATATTTTGGTGTACTAGTCCCTTTCTTATAGCTGAGAGGAAATACCCAAGCATAAGCAGATTAAGGAAGGAAAGGAAGACATCTGCTACTGCAGGACAAGCATGGAAGAAGCAGATAGCCAATATGACATCATTCCATCACCAGAGAGGAAGTAGTAAGCAGGTTGGGCTGTAATACCTCCAGCCCATCCTCAGTGACACACTTCCTCCAGCAAAGCTCCACCTCCTGTAAGTCCCACAACATTCCCAAACAAACAAACTGGGGATTAAGTATTCAAACTCATAAGTCTATGGGGGGATTTACATTCAAACCACCACAACTGAGTATCTACTGTGCTTCAGGTACTGATCAAAGGACCATCATTTTTGTTCAAAAAAGTAGATGTTCAAATATTAAAGTTCTCAATATGTTTTTAAGTCCTTCCTAGGCTTAGAGAGATGGGTAAGCGGTTAAGGTGAATACTGGCAAAGCCTAACAACCTGAGTTCACTTCCCCAGTACCCAAGTAAAGCCAGATGCACAAAGTGGTACATGCATCTGGAGTTTGTTTGCAGTGACTAGAGGCTCTGGCAAACTCATTCATTCATATTCTTTCTCTCTCTCTCCTTGCAAATAAACAAATAAACAATATTTCTTTAAAAATTATTCCTAACTGACATTTTATGTTCTCTTGGAATAATGATTTCATTTTTTTTCAGAGTTAGAAGCTGTTCATGGATTTTAGAATAGAATGATATAATAAAGACATAGGTGTCTATTCTGAATCATAAGGTTGAAACAAGCCCTTTGGAGAAGCCTACCAAGTGCATTATTTTTTACTGAGAAAGAAAATAAAAGCAGTGGGTATTTCCAGTAGAAAGGCAGTGGCTGCCTGGTGTGGAAAGGTAAGAGTCATCAGAGAGGTGTTGGCCAGGAGAGTGTTGGCCAGGGAAAATTGACCAGACTATTGGTGCCAATCGATTCTGCAGCTGGAGTATATGGACAGAATTGCTGGTTTATAGAGCTCCTAACTGCAAAAAATAAGCACAGAGCCAGAAATAGAATCTGATAAAGAGTGAAAATCATAACGTGGTCTTAAAGATGAGAAATGGAAGTTTTATTGGGCAACTACTGTGCAGACTATTTCAAAACCAGAGCCTGCTCTCATCTTTACAGTGCGGTCCAACTCATATCTATCACATAGATGTGAACCATCCAGGGACTTTAAAATGATGAATATGAGGAGGAGGGATGTACAAACTAGTGATTTTACTTAACAACTCAAAAAATTGTGATCAAGTCTGTGTAACAAGTAATTTTCTGTGATGGAGCTGTTTAAGCAAGGATAGTAAGGTGGGAGGAATAAAATATTTAAAGGGGTATTACAACAAACATGAACTTGGAAGGTAATGGTCTGAAATCTCTTTCATTTTTAAAATGGTTGTGCCATACAGTAGTTTATTAGGTAGTTAAAACTGGAAGCTTGGTCCTTATTTCTTAGGCAATGTTTGTTTATAAAATGCACGTAAACACATGCACACTCACAAGTACAATGACACACATGATCACATTGCATTATGTGATAATTGTTTGCTTTCATAGTAATCTAAAATAGTAATGCTGGGAAAGTAAATCTACTGCAATTTTTTTAAGGTTCATTTGATTTAAAATTTCAGTTAATATTTATTTTCTATGATGTTTCTTTATGGAGTTGCATTTACTATCTAAAAATATAATCATCTTTGTTATCATTAAAATGTTAATATAATAGAATATAATAGATCTATGCATTAGGGTTTGTAATTTTAGTCTATTTTTCTGTTAAGGAAAAGAGCTTATCCACAACAAAGTATTTTCTGTTGCCCCTTTATTCATGCTTGAATATAAACTAAAGAGACACAAACACAATAAGATTTGGAATCTACTTCAAATTCTGATGTGAGGCAAAAAGGCCAAGAAAAAACCTAATATTTTAGGATATAATGTCAACTAGGATGAATGTAATATAAATTTATTACAACTCTTAGAATATCTGTAATATGATATAGACCACTGAGCATTATGAGCAAATGTGCATTTATCTAAGACATTTATTATTTTGACATTTAATTAAATGAAATGTTACCATATAGTCATATTCAGGCTGCCCCATCATGTACCACCATGGTACCTGTCCATTTGATCTCTGGGACTAAGATTACTATTCACATGAAATACATCCATTGTTTTCCCTGGAGTTGTACCAGCTTGGTCCACATTATCCTGGAAACTCAAAATTGCTTTTATTTTCCACCTCAAGTAAAGTATAATAAGTTAATAACACCTTGAGAGAATTGGAGATCTTTCTCACTGCAGTATTGGGATAATACAACAGAAAAAATCTATATATTAATGAACTAAAAATAATATTAGAGTATCCAATTGAAAAAAAGATAGTTACTCCTAAAACATTTCAAATATAGATGCTATACTGAAATATCATCCCCTTGGCATCATGGGATTAGTGCTCTCATTTTCCTGTGTTAACTTGTGGAATTTCTTTGTTGTACTGATGTGCATACAAATTTAAATCTAAGCTAAACTGGAAAAACTTAAATGGAATCCAAATTTTACATAATATATAATCTTTTATTTTACAACCTTACTTGCTTGCACTCACAAACTACTACTGTTTAAAGCTTAAGTATGCAATTCATCTTTCCCTCAGATTTCTGAAACAAATTATGTCTTTCTAAAGGACAAAGAAGGATATTACCTCTTATTACTAGACAATAAGAGTAATACTAGTAACACTATTATGGTGGTTTGAATGATATGCCCCTTAAAAACTCTTGTGTTTTAAGTGCTTGGTCTCCAGCTGATAGCAAATTAGGAGTTGGAGCTTTACTATATGGGGTGTGTATTTGGGCACAGGTTTTGAGCTGTTTGTTATAGTCATCTTTCTTTGCATAGCTCAGCTCACTCTCTTGCTGCTGTTTTCCATCAGCTGTAGCAGAGGTGATGTCTAGCATTTGCTCTACCATCCTTTCCCTGCCATCATGAAGCTTCCCTTCAAGATGGTAAGACAAAATAGATCCCTTCCTCTTATCAGCTGCCTTTGATAAAGTGCTTTTCCCCAGCAATGAGAAGGTAACTACAACAGAAAATGGGTACAGAGGAGTGTGGTCATTGCAGCTGGAAACCTGAATGTGTGGCTTTTGGTATTTTGAATCTGACTTACAGGAAGAATATGGAACTATTTGAAACCTTGGACTAAGAGATGACTTGCAGTGCTCTAAGTGGAACTCAATGGATGATTCTGATGAGAGTTGAAAGACCTAAATGCAAGAAAACCTATAGTTTGTAAACTTGGCTTATGAGAGGAAGAAATAACTTTGTTGGGACTGGGCTATATTCAATATGCATCAGAGTTGGGCTGTGCTCTTCCCATGTCTTGAGAACTTGAACAGGATTGAGTTTAGAATAAATGAATTGATATGAGCAGAAGACAAAAAAAGAAATAGAAGTTTTATGCTAGAGACTACATCCTGCTTCTGGTAATTGTTTGAAAGAGTACCACCACTATTGCAATTGCGTTGGCCAGATGTTTTGCAATGGGACAGGAGGAAGAGGGCTGATGTTTTCCTGTTACTAACAGTTGGCTGCTCGGATTAACAAATTCAGTAGTCTACCAAGTACTATGAGAATATAACAAATGTAGGAAAAATGGTCATTGAATTTGCATCATGAAATTTTGAACATGGATATTGTGTGATGTGAAAAAGAGTTGGTGGAATCCCCACGTGGAGACTAGATAGAACCATGAGATTGAACTGTGGGTTGCAGTAGACACCCAAGGATTTTGGAGATGCAATGCCTACAGACTGGCTGCCATGGAAAGATGCTTGCTCAAGGTGAAGTTTTTCTAGGCTGTTGGCAGTCTAGCTTGAGGAGTGGAATTGGAATCCCAGAAACTTAGTCACTGGTTATAGATATTGAATTTGGAACTACAGGATTTGCTCTGTTTGTTTTTTGATCTTATGTTAGTTCATCCTTTCCTTGCTATGACCAGTGTACCTTTTGAAACTGAATTATTAATGGTATCATTATGTACTATTATGTATCACATTGTATCATTATGAATATTTAACTTTTGTTTTACTTTTACAGGATCGTACTTAAGAGACTGTTGAGTCTTAGGTGAGACTTTTTTTTGACTATGAACTTTCAACAGTGTTGGGATTGATTAAAAAATATGTGGACTTTTAAAGTTGGACCTAATTCATTTTTACATCTTGAGATGGTTGTAAATCGATGGGCAATGTCAGAATGTGATGGTTTGAATCATATGTCCCCTATAAACTCATGTTTTGAATGCTTGGTCTCTAGCTGATGGGAAGTTGGGACGTAGAGTCTTGCTAGACGAAGAGTGCTGTCAGGGTCAGATTTTGAGGCATTTGTTATAGCCAGCTTCCGCTTCCCAGAGCTCTGCTTACTTTTGCTGGTGTTTTTCACCTGCTATAGAGAAGGTGCTGTCCAGCCTCTGCTCTTTCATCTTTTTCCTGCTCTTACCATGTTTCCCCTTGAGACTATAAGCTGAAATAAATACTTTCCTCTCTTCAGCTACTTTCATCAGGAGTTTTGCCCCAGCAACAAGAAGGGAACTGCAATACCTATCAACCAGTGATTATTTCTTCCTGTAATAAAGGCATTGTTCTAAATAATTTAAGTATAAGCTAACTCATCAATCCTTACAACCATAAATGTAAAGTTGTGATGTAAAGCTGTGATGTAAAGTTGGTTCAAAGCCTCATTTAAAATAAAATGATTTGTGAAGAAACAAAATATAATTAATGTATATTACTTATTTTTTAAGAAAATGAAAGAAGATTACCATTGGATTGAGTAAATTCAGATGACAAATAGTTTACAAGATATTCAGGACTAGGGTAATTAAAAACACTTAAGAATGTTATAGCTTAATTCAGTAATAAATATGTGTGATCACTGGTCTATGATTAAAGGATTTTGCCAGGCTGGGTTCTTGGTGATGAATGTCATACTTGTCCATGACAGGTGACTAATAATTCATTAAATTCAGCCTTTGTAAACACAAGAATAAGCAAAACCCTTGAAAACACAAGGAAACGGGATCTCATTAACTAGATTCTCACTTAATATTAATGACATTTCTACCCTGCTGACTTTCTTCCTTAATATTTCCATCGCTTAAGCAAATTCCTTGAAGGATGACATGGGCTTTAGAAACACTTGCTGTAGAAAATCTGGTTCTAACTCAAGTCTTTGTGGTAAACCTCCCCACACCGAAGTAAGGTCAGTCTCACAGACATCAGGGTCAAAGCCAAGAACAAGAGAAAAGGAAACTGTTGCCTTGGGCTTTGTGGAGGTAGAATGGGGCATCTGAATGTGACTGAATGAAATAATTGATGTTTCCTGAGGCAAGTTTGATGTAAAACTTCTCAGGATGTTCAAGCTTTAACTTGCTAGCAAGGATTTTTAATGTAGAATGCAGTGTCAGAAAATAAGCTAGGATAACCTTTTCAGTAGATATCAGAGTCCAATTTTCTTTTTGTAAAAAAATTATACATATTTCATTTATTTATTTACTTGAGAGAGAGACAGAATGGGCATACCAGGGCCTCCAGCCACTACAAATGAACTCCAGATGCATGCATGCACTACCTTTTGTATCTGGCTTACATGGGTTCTGGATAATTGAACTGGGATCCCTTGGCTTTGCAAGCAAATGCCTTAACCACTAAGCCATCTCTCCAGTCCCAGATTCCAATTTAATGTATTTTAAAACTTCTTTGAGAAAATTAAACACAATGCCCTTGAGGTAATAAAAAATTAAACACAATACCCTTAGAGGTAATAACCTCTCTATAAAGGGAACATTATTTTATTTACATACACATGCATCTGGATTCACAAATGGAGAAGAAAACTGGGAAATAGTGAGTCAAGAACTGTTTTGTATACTTATGTTTTTCTACCTCACTGCATCAGTATATGGTCAGAAAGAGTAAATATGATTTTACAAAGGTAAGATGAAAGTGGTAGATTTCAAATAGGTAATTATCAACCTGCTTAATTTATATAGATCATGATGATGATGACGATGATGAGAGAGATACTCTAAGAGAGGAGAAGCTTTATCATTAGGTTTGTACAAGTCAGCTGGGTAATCTGCTGCTATGTCTAAGATAACTATAAATTCATATTCTTCAGAAAATAACATTTTAAATAATTCTACAGTGTTATGCATATCCTGTATGATACTGATAATACTATGAAAGTCTGTGTTATGTAGCTATAAAAGTATTTCTAATTAAATCCATTTCTGTAACATTTAACTTATGAGAAAATGTATAAAAAATAGTATCCTTCTAACATGAAATCAATATTTTGCTATGCATGAAAAGCTGACTACTTAAGGAATATGTCTAATTAGTGATTCTCACACTCCAACTTAAGCTCTGCAACTAGAAATAAACTGCCAACTTCCCTTGGCCTGTCCTTGCCAGGTAGGGACATCTAACAGCATATTTGCACCTCTCCTGTGTAGCACTGTAAACTTTAAAGTGAGTCAGCAGTAGCCTTCCAAGTCACCATAGGTTGACACATTGAATATTCAATTAGCAGACATCCCTTTCTCTGCTGGGGGTTAGGAAGCAGCCCTGTTTAAAATTCATCAGCAAAATAAAGTAATATGGATGGTTGAATTTATGGAGTTCTTACTTGTAGCTATTCAGATTGGATCTGATCTGTTCTCAATATGTGGAGATTGAGTTTAAACTCCCACACAGCAGCTGAGATAATGACACCAACTCAAAGCATAAATGTGGACTGATCTAATTTTAGTAAGGGGTGGTGGATTCTCTTGTAGAAATGCTGCCTGTCTTCCTGCTGGAATGGATAGGGAATCATAGCTAGTCACACATTGATACAATGTAGTTTTACTTTTGCTAACAGCATGTTGTGAACAGTCTGCATAAAACGGGTCCATTTCTTATGATATTTCAGCCTCCTCTCCCAGCATTGTTTATTAGGTAAAAATAGTCTCATGTGTGTCACGTGGCAGGGAAATCATTTCCTCCTAGAAACAGGTTTTCCAGATAATTAAGCCCTAAACGATGAGGGCTACAGGTAGGACAGGGTTGCTATCACATTGCATGGCTAACACATTAACTACCCAGAGGAAGAGTTAAAAAGTGTCATGTGACTTGCCACATTGAGTAAACCTGCTTCCTCATGCTGTAAGACCTCCCCTTCCCTCAAACACCTTAAGATAATGTCTTTGCTATCCCTAGGTGGGATGAAGCTTCAGACCCCACTACGCAGTCAGGATTAATAAACTAATTACCTAAAAAGCAGATCAATCCATTTCCATTTCTGCACCTCTCTTAAACCACATTTCTCCCTCCTGAAACCTAAAATTAGATTAATTAAAAGCCTAAAATTGATGAAATGTAAAATAAGAAGGAAATGCCATTTGATTCTAAATAACATTTAAATTTTAAACAGACATTAAGAAAATAATTATGTATAATCTTTTCTGTTAGATTTTACTATTGAAGACTTGTTGCTTTGAAGAGTCAATGTGTGATGGTACATGAAGGATCAAATAGGACTTGGGTTGAAATCCTAACACTGCCTAGTGGTCTTGGGGATATCAATGAGGTTTGTAAGTTGGAACTTTCTGCTATTATTAAATGAATATCCTACACCTGACTGTACTATCCTTAAAACTAAATGAGATGAACAGTAAATATTGTCTTGCACTGAGCACATACCAGTCTCCAAATTAAGTATTAATTGAGATGTTTGTCCTTGGTACCTGCCCTTCTCTGACTTTTCCAGTAAGAACCTCTTCAGGATACTTAAAATCTGCTACAGTGAGGCTAGGACCTCAGACTTGCTAGGACCTCAGTATTTGCCTCTTTACTGTAGGCTCCCACTTTTCTGAAAGCATCTTTCATTTCCTTCAATTATTCCTTCCCCTGCTCTAGATTCTTCCAGAAAGTTCATTTAGAGACCAGAGAAACACCATAACATGCTATACAGCCATGCATATAATCTAGTAGCCAAATGCTAAAACACTTTTCCGAAACCAAAAATACCAAAGAAGCAGATGTCATGAAGTGTCACTGAAGAGCCCACAGGATCAGATGATACAGTGGCCAGGGAGATAGCAGAGTCCACAACCATGAAGGAGCCTTCCTTTCTCATAGCACCAGCTACATGAGCTGTTCTTGGATGGCATTTTTGGCAATAAATGGGGAAAATAGGCCCATCTAAGAAATAGGAGATCCTTAGAGGAGCCAAACCCTTGCCTTGTGTGTTACTAATGATATGCGGAGGGGACATCATGATTATACTCTTTGAATACTGGCTCTCTTATATGTATAAACAAAAACAAAAACCTGTTTGTTCTGCCTCACATAAAAGCAAGCTGTGAGCATGTGAAAGTAGTTGGCAATCAGTGGTCTTATTTAAAGCTTTAAAAGGCTTTCAAATCATGTACTGATGGGCACATGAAGCACCAATGGAACATAAAAGTTGTCTTCATGCTCTGGAGTCTGTGTTCTCAATTGTGTGAGAATCATTTTTATGGCTTACTTAAAGCACAAGGTTCTGTGCCCTACTCCATGAGTTTCTAGTTCAGTGGGTCCATGATGAAGCCTGAAACTGGTATATTAACAGTCATATAAGAAATGGTTTGAATAGAATTGGTCTTTCACCAAAATGTCAAAATCTGTCCCTAAGAGGCCACACTTTTGGGAATGGATGTGTTTGAGGAATTAATTAGGAATAAAAAAAGTGAAAAGGCATATATTAAAGAATATATGTATTGGTTCATACTGAATTTCAAGTCAGCTTTGGGCTACATTGAGACTGTACCTCAAAAAAAACAAAACAAGGGCTGGAGAGATGGCTTAGCGGTTAAGCACTTGCCTGTGAAGCCTAAGGACTCCGGTTCGAGGCTCGGTTCCCCAGGTCCCACGTTAGCCAGATGCACAAGGGGGCGCACGTGTCTGGAGTTCGTTTGCAGAGGCTGGAAGCCCTGGTGTGCCCATTCTCTCTCTCTCCCTCTATCTGTCTTTCTCTCTGTGTCTGTCGCTCTCAAATAAATAAATAAAAAATGAACAAAAAATATTTTTAAAAAAAATCTACTATTTTTGAATAATTTATTTACTTATTTGAGACAGAAGGAGAATGAGGCAAAGAAAGACACACACAGAGAGAGAAGGGAGGGATGATAGATAGATAATGGACATGCCAGGGCCTCTAGCCACTGCAAGTGAATTCCAGATGCATGTGTCACCTGTGCTTATGTGGGTACTGGGGAATTGAACCAGGGTCCTCAGGCTCCCCAGACAAGTGCCCCAACCAGTAAGCCATCTTTCCAGCCCAAAAATTTCTATTTTAACACCTTTTCAAGTGTACGGTTTATTGGCATTGGTTGGGTCCAGTGTTGTAGAGTCATGGCAACTATTAACTATTTGAAAACTTCATTTATTACCTCAGTCAGAAACTTAATAGCAACTTAAAACTAACTCTCCACTCTCTATTCTGCTTTATGTTCCTATGAATTTGCCCTGGTGTAGAAACTTCACACAAGCAGAGATTCAGATCATTTACAGTTATTACTGGACCTGAAGAGAACATTTTCTCTATAAAATTTTAAATGAAATCATCACCTTTGAATATATCTCAATTCTAATTGTCCTGAAATTCATCACAAATAACTCTACAATAAAGAACCCTTCTTAGCGTTCATCCACATAGCAACACTGTTTGAAACTTCTCTACCTTTCTGTGCATTACTGTCTTCCACTTCCCACTGGAATGAGAGATGTGTGTCTGCTCAGTTATTATTATCCCTGATTCCTGAAGTCATACCTGAGGCACAGAGAGAAAATTGACATTTTATGAATGTGTGGTTTTATATATGTATATATGTGTGTGTGTGTGTGTGTGTATGTGTATAGAGAGAGAGAGAGAGAGAGAAAGAGAGAGATACATATATATGTTCACATATCTATGCAGATTCATATAAAGAGAGAGAGAGTTGATAATTATAAACACTTGAGCAATACTCCCATATTCTATCCTTTGTACTGTCACTGAAACCAGGTGGAGAAGATCAGAAAGGGATTAAAGGAACTTCAGATCTCTTACACCTTAATTAAATGTCTTTAAGAATTCCTCTTTCCGAGTTCTAGGACTTCCTACCTTGTTCCAAGTTTCTGCTTGAATGTGATTGATGTAGACCATGTAACCAGTGACAGAGTGCCATAGTAATTGAGGGTCCATTATGAAAATGGCCACTAGTAAAGAGGAGTAGTGGGTCATTGGGTCATTGTCCATCTCCATGACACTAAACTTTATTAATCACACCACAGAGTTGGAGGAAACAAAATGGAAATATGAAGACATGGGCTCTGATCATGCTGAGCATCAGCTGAGTTCTTCTAGTCTCTCTGGGACTGGGCAGAGGAAGCAGTCCAGCCCTGCCCACTCCGTTCTATACCTGCCCTTGCTGCCCTTCTCTCCCACCTGAATCACATGTCACTAAATGGACTTCTTTTTTTTAATTTTAATCAGAAATAACAAGGTTTTCTACTGAACAACTGTTTCCTTACTGGGGAGGCACTGTCATCTTAGAAAATGTGGTTACCAGAACAACTTGAGGTCATTATATTACACACATGTCTGTGGTTCAAATATTCAGTGAGTGAAGCTGAATACAAAGAGTGACTGGGAAGGGGAGGGGAAATTTCAAAAATTGGGAAATTGAGTGGTATTTACAGTATTGGTCCAAAACAAGATCCACAGGTTGCAGGCACAAGATGACACAAGGCTGGCTCCTAGCTATGAAAGCTGGATGCTGGGAAAAAGAAAGAAAATGGCCTGTACCATGTCCTCTAGCCTAGAAAATGCATCCAGATTGATCTTTTCTTGCTCACCTAGGTTGCCTGCCTTCCTCTCATTTCTAAACTTCCCATCTAATGGTTTTCTCAGACACAAAATTCCTCCCCACTGCTCAAAAATAAATAAATAACCAATTAAAAATAGAGAGATGGATATCGTACCAATAACTGTGGGCTAACTCCACAATGCACGACCCATATACATCAACAAGGAGGGGCCATTGGGAAGGTGCTAGGTCACAGATGAGCCTAATAATGGTACCAAAGTGCCTGTATTTGCTGAACAGAAAACTAATAAAAAAAAAAAGCATTAAAAAAATAGAGAGATTTTGGCAAGCACTATCTACAACCAATTTTAGAAAGAAAAAAACAAAAACATTATCTAAGTAGCTTCTTGGACTCTTTAGTGAGGATATAAATATGCGTGGAGCAACCTCAGGGCTCCCATATCGAACATCAGCAGTGTTATTTGGAATCTTTCATTATGCCAATGCTGGTGCTGAGCAGTCATCCTTGGTACCTATACACGCAGCCACTTCTCACACTGCCCCTGAGCCACCACATCTGGGTGAGGGAGTTAAAAATATCCACAAAGATGGCTGTGTAGACAGAGATATTCTCATAATCCTTGTGAACTACACGATGTGTGTAAGAAAAAAAAAAGACCCAAAGGAACTTACATCCCAAATGACTCAAGTTTCTAAAGACCCTAGAAATAGTGGAATATGTTCAAGATCAAAACCATGTAGAACTTCCACATTAATTTTATGTTTTATACTCACATAATCAGAAAAACTAACTTTTGTTTCCAATAATTTCACCCTAGACAGTAGATTAAAAATAGAAATGTTGCCTGGTGTGGTGGTGCACGCCTTTAATCCCAGCACTCGGCAGGCAGAGGTAGGAGGATTGCCATGAGCTCGAGGCCACCCTGAGACTACAGAGTTAATTCCAGGTCAGCCTGGACCAGAGTGAGACCCTACCTCGAAAAACAAAAAAAAAAAAAAAAAAATGTTGCTGTGCTGTTAAGTGTCCTTCTCACCCATAGCTAGAATTTTAAATTTTAAATGATTTCACAAAGAATACTGTAATTATTGTTCAGCCAATCCTAAGAGTTGTAGTGAAAGGATTGTATTTACTCACCTTTATTTGAAGATCATTTTTCTTCATTGTTTTCCTTCTTCTTATACTCTTTAGTATACTTGGGAAATGATCAGACCACTTGTACTGTACTTTTCATATTTTCCAGTTCTTTGATTTTTTTCTTTAAATTTTCATGGATATAGATTATATATTTTGATCAGATGTACCCACATTGCCCTCTCTAATTTCCTTCAGTCTCAATGTTTTACTTCTTATCCCTTACTACTGGCTATGTCATGGAGGAGAATGACTCACCCACCCCAGCAACTTTACCAGACACATTTTTTCTATCATCCAGTAGTTCATGATTGATTTCAGGTGATATTCTAAAGTAATCTCCAAAACTGCAATAATAAAAGTAAAGTAAAACAAAAACACACTCAGGAAAATCTAGTTGATATGATCTACCAAAGGATTTAACTACCCATTTACTGGATGATGTCATGATATGAATATGAAATATCCCCCACAGGCTCATGTGTGGAAAGCTGTTGTTGCTACCTTGGAAGGTTGTGAATAGTTTAGAAGGTGGGACTTAGCTGGAGGAAGGCAGTCAGTGGGGAAGGTTTCTTAGTGAATATCTTGATTCTTGCCCTTTCCTGTCTTTTTCTGTTTCCTGTTGGGCCTGATGTGATTAACCTCCTTTGCTCTCATGCTCCTGCCACTATGATGTTCTGCCCAAGCATGTTGGGCCAAGCTACCACGGACTGAACCTTCTGAAACCATGAACCAAAATAAATCTCTCCTCCCTTAACTTGTTTCAATCTAGCCATAGAGATGATAAAAGTTACTGATATAAATGGATGGAGCTGTGCTGTCCAAATATTGACAGATACTGAACACTTCAAATGAAGGTTTGTTTGAGGCCAGATGTGCACATCAAACTTGGCTTGAAGATTTGCTACAAAAGATGTAAAATATTTACTCATAAATTTTAGGTAGAATATATATATGTGTGTATATATATATTATATATATATATATATATATGTGTATATATGTATATATATATACACACACACATACATAATAATTATAATTTAAATGTACTGTGGAAATTAAAATGTCATTAAAATTAATTTTAACTAGCTGGGCATGGTAGTGCATACGTTTAATTCCAGCACTTGGGAGGCAGAGGTAGGAGGATTACCAGGAGTTTGAGCCCACCCTGAGACTACATAGTGAATTCCAGGTCAGTCTGGGCTGGAACGTGATGCTACCTTGATCATTAAAATTAATTTCATCTGTTTCTATTTATATTTTTTAAATATAAACTTAGGAAAATGTGGTTTAAAGCTGTTGGACATAGCTATTATAGAGAAACTCATTTCTGATTACCCTACTGGAGACCATTATCCCGCAAGACCCATTACAGCAAGGAGTTTAACTGATCTTGCCAATAGCCTAAACAGAGTGTTTCCAGAATGACCTGGAAGGCACCTCTGGAAAGGAAAAAGCAGGCTGAGAGTCTGCACTGATTCAATCTTGGCTCCCTCTTCTGTAATGACAATCATATTAGTTAGTGATTTGTTTACGGAGTTGCTGGATCTTCAGTTACTGGAAAGAAAGTGATTGGAAAAATTGCCATGTGCAGAGGAGGTAGGCATTGCAGTACCCTCTTGCCTGGATAAAGCCCAGTGTCTTTTCAGCATTGTTCTTAGAAGTATTATTATCTAGGGGGCTAGGGTTCCCAATATTGTGTTTTAGATACATTATCACAGTGAACTATGTGTCAAGCCTATTGACATAGCAGTAACTATGGTGCTGGGTCTTCTGTCTCAGAGAGACTTGATTTTTTTTTTCTTTGAAATACATTTGATATGTGAGCATCCTAGAATAAGAAATATAATATAGAAATGAGTCTCCTTTTTGATATAAGAAATAAGACTATAAGCTTATGGAAGCATTTTTTTCCAAAGGAATCTTTTTTAAATATGTGCATAATATTTCTAACCTGAATTAAAAAAAATTGACACAAACAATTTTATTCTAACATGTTAGCTATGACCTCTCATACATACCAAGGACCTTCTGCCACCTGGTGGCACACAAGGAGTCCAGGGCAATAAGATCACCCAACAAGATTCATTCATTCAATCCACATCCCAGCTTTTCAAACTGGTAACAAAACCAAACCAAAACAAAACAAAACAAAAAAATGAGAAAGGTAGATTTGGACATAACTGTGTGATAATATCATCATTTTAGCTAATGGTTGTCTCCTTCTCTTTATTCTCTCTTTCTCTTTTCCTCCTGCCCTCTCTGGCTTCCTAAAAGCCTGTGTATTTGCTTTGTTATTTTATAACAAAAATTACTTGAATTATCTGTTTCTATTCACTTATTTTATTAGGAGTAGTGTTTTTTTAAGAAAATAGAAAAATAATTTAACATTGCCACCACTGTTTTAATGAAATTTAAGGTAAGTTTTTAATTAATTATAAACAAATATCTGTTATGGTCATAGTATAAAATGTCCCCCATAGTACATGTGTTTGAATGATTGCTTCATAGTCAATGGTACTGTTTTGACAGTTTGTGAGACCTTTAGAAGGTAAGGCCTTAATGGAGGAAAAAGAGTTGCTGGGGACAGGCCTTATGTGTTGATGCCCTCCTGGTTCAGTTAGTGCCCACCCATATTTCCTCTGTGCCTCTTAACCAATGTAACCAGCTGCCACAGTGCTGTGAGCCACCATGAGGTCCACTGTACTTATCTGACCATCATGAGCTCTACACTCTCAAACTAAGAGCCAAAATAAATTCTCCCTTCCTTAAGTTGTTTCTGTCAGGTATTCTGTCCCAGCAACAAGAGGAGTAATGCCATGTCTAATGAAGACAGTAACATAATTTCACCATCTTTTGAAATTCATTTTGAAAAGTTATTTTCAAGTTATGTGTGGGAAGTGTGTCATGAGTGTTCTTGTAAAGTCAAGCATATACAGAGTAGCAATCACCTGTTCCATGTCATTTCAACAGCGTTATATGACCTTCAAACAAATTATATTTAGATTAACTGTGCCAATGTCTTCAATATCTGCAATTTATCTCAATAAATAATTTTATCTTAGTGTATATTTCATGAGTTTCTGTTTTGTCCCAGACCATGTATGAGTGATATGTTGGGGATAAATTGATAAATAAGGCATTGATGATTCTTGTGGAAGAAAATACTTAGACATGATTTAGACTTTCCCTAGGATTTTATTTTGTTCTGAAGAGACATTTGACCATGTAATGAGTTTTGTTTGATTAAATCAGGTTTCATGTAGACTAGGCTGCCCTCAAACCAAACACACTATGAGGATAAGGATGACCTTGCACTTCTGACCCCTCGCTTCTACTTCCCAAGGTCTGGGATTATAGGTATGCACCACTACACCTTGTTCTAAACTGTGCCGAGGATTGAACCTGGGCATCATTCATGGTAGGTAAACATTCTACCAGTTGAGCTATGCCCTCAACCTATTTGACAGATTTTTTAAATAATTCATATGTGATTTCAGAAAGAGAAAAGTGGTTTATTTCTTTTACTTGCCTTCTGGATGATGTCTGTATTCTCTCCTGTTATCCCCAGAGTGAACACTAGTCACAGCATTTCTTGACCAATAACAGGAGATACCCTCACATGTTATTAAGAGAACCTGTCATTATGGGCAGTATCTGAAGTTCAAAGTGAACAGTTTTGATCTGATAATCTGGAATCTAAAATGTTTTGGTCTGAAACTTTCTGCATATGTGTGTATGGTACTAGGAATTGGTTCCAGTGCCTTCCTTATGATAGGCAAGTGCTCTACCACTGAAATATATTCCTCAGAACTGGATTTCTTAAATTCTTTTTTTTTTTTTTCATTGTGATAGGGTCTCAGTAAGTTGCCACTGCTAGCCTTAAACTCATTATACACTTCAAGGATACTCCTGCCTAAGATTTCTAAAAATAGCTGAGATTATAGGTCCGTGCCATCAGGCCTCACTTAAACTGTGAAAAATTTTGAATGCTATAATGTAGTAGTTATCTCCTCACTGCCTCACTGCTGGGACAAATAACTGACCAGAAACAGCTTATAGAAGAAAAGGGTTGATTTCAGTTTACAATTTCAAGGGGACGTTTCATCATGGCAGGGAAAGTATAACAGGATTGAGCACTTACATCACACTTCAATAAAAAGAGGAAGAACTAATCTGAGTGAGCTAGCGTTGAACACTCAGTGGGTGGGATTAATAAGCCTCAAAGTCTGCCACCAGTTACACATCAACTTCAGCAAGGTTCCACCTTCTGAAAGCTCCACAACCTTCCCAAACTGCCACAAGCTTGGGACCAAGTATTCAATACACATGAAGCTATGGGAGACATTTCATATTCAAGCTACCACATGCCCACAAATGGACAATTCCACCATAAAACTTTGTTTAATTCACAAAATTATTTTCAAGTATAGTCTAAAATTTCCTTCAGTGGCTGTAGTGATGGCTCAGCATTTCAGGCACTTGTCTGCAAAGCCTAAGGTCATGCGTGTGATTCCTCAGTTCCCAGTTAAAAACCAGATGCATGAAGTGGTACGTGCATCTGGGGTTCATTTGCAGTGGCTAAAGTGCCTCTCTCTCTCTCTTTCTAAAATAAATACATTAATTACGTTTCAAAATTACTTTCAGTCTGTATGAGGTATATGAATCTTAAATTTAAACATGAGTTCTGTCCGTAAGATATCTCATTATGTACATGTAAATATTTAAAAAGTTCCTAAATCCAAAGCACTTCTATCCTTAAGCATTTTGGATAATATATTCATAACCTTTAAGATGATATCAATATCATTTTCTACTAGAAAGACTTTAGTAAATAATATCTTGATTGGCTGAATAAACATTTTCCTATCTTTAGAAAGTGAAATGGAATTAGAGTTATTTTCTTTCTGTCAAGACTTCTTAAACCAGTGAATTTTGGGGCTGGAGAAATGGCTTAGCAGTTAAGGCATTTTCCTGCAAAGCCATAGGATCCCAATGCCATTCTCCAGGATCCATTTAAGCCAGATGTAGAAAGGGCCTCATACATATGGAGTTCGTTTGCAGTGGCTGGAGGCCCTGACATGCCTATTCTCTCCCTCCTTCTCTCTCTCTCTCTAATAAACAAATAAAATATATTCTTTAAAATTAAAAAACAGTGAATTTTATAATCTGAACACTTCAAAAACACCTAGAAACTTGACAAAGAAGAGCATGCATAACTCAGATAATTGGATCCTACTATGCAGTTCCTTAAAAGTCAGCCTATATTATACTGTAGACTATATAAGAACCTATGAGGAGAACCCTAATATTTAACTCTCATTTTCCTGGCATGTAGAGAGGAATTCTACTGTCATGCTCACTACTGAAGAAGCTACTCACTACTAGAGAAGCTCTGATAGCCCCCATGAAGCCAGTGATGGATTGGAATCTATTCCAATTCCCACTTGAATTCATCATGTGAGCTTATATGAAACACTTCATCTCCCCAAGCTTTAATTTCCCCATCTAAAAAATAGGGGAGTTATCAGCATTCCAGTTTTACATCAAGTAAAAAAGTACAATAAGAGGAAGGCAATTGAATGTTTGCAATGCTATTTTAGTGTGACTTCAGTGACTGGATTGTTAATCACAGGGCCATTTCATTGCAGCATTTCTGGTGTAAAGACTTGTGTTCCAGTCAGTCTGAGTCAATCAATGTTGAGGTTAACTTTCTTTGGCTGTATTGATCTGATGAAATAGTTATCCCCAAAGCTAGAGGAAATATTTTTTTTTCTCCTAGCTTAGATCACAGAAGTGCCAGCCTCAAGTTAAGGGTATTTCTCATCATTTGCCTTTCTGAAGTTGACACCATTCTAGGAGTACATACTAAAAACTCAGCTTTGATGAGGAGGGCTGAGTGGGAGCGAGGTGGGCCTGAAGAAGTGGACCCTACAAACTGAAGTGTCATTTACTGAAACAGACGTGGACAAAGATGAGGCTGGAAAGTCAAAGCTTTGTCCTGTGACTGCTGGCTTGTGATAATGAAGGAATTTGGAACCCAAACCATTTGGACACATTTCAGGAAACAAAGAATGGGAAAAGGATGTACAAATGAAAGGATGGTGGATAGATGGTCAAGAAAAGATAGTAGATATAACCTTGTGATTTAGCTGAATATAACTAGGCTTTCAGTACACAAAAATCCTTGACCATACTTCAGAAATAACCCATCGACCCCATCTCAGAATACAGAGTACATTTTCTTGTTACCTTAGAAAGTAAAGGAATGGGGATCTTGGTGATGCTATATTAGTCCACATATACAGCATTTACTGAAACCACCAGGGTGAATTTACAAATTGCTTCTCTATTTCTCGTGTCTGTGAAGACTATTATGTGGATTTATTATCTGTTGGACACATTTGAATCTGCATTTTCTGTAATACTTAATCTTACAGCTAATATTGATTTTCCAGGATGTATTATACATGCTTTACCTGTATTAACTTAATTAGATTTCACAAACCCCAGAGGTCAATCTGTTATTCTCCTTGTGTAATAGATGAGGAGATGCATTCTCAGAGAAGTCAGATCAGCAGTGAAACAAACATCTGACCCAACTGGTTGGCTCTGGAGTCTCAGCTCTCATATGATTACTTCTTACCTTCATGGACACACCCCCAAGATCTGAGGGCTTCCTCATCAGTACATTACCACATGTCTATGAGCTAGACTAGTTACTCTACTAGGCAGCTGTGGTGGTTTGAATAGAACAGATGGCCCCCAATATATTCAGTTGTTTGTTTGTAGTTTGCATCTGCAGACACCTGGCTGGAGGCAATGTCACTGGGTGATCTTAAGGTGTGGTGGTGGGTTTTAGACTTCAATCTAAAGATATGCAAAGTGTGCCTAGCTGGAGTTCCTGAAGTGTGCTGCGGCTTTTGGCCTTTTGGCTGGTGCTCTTCTCTCTCTGCTTAGTCCTGTGAAGCCAGGCCAGTTTCTTCTGCCATTATGGAACTTCCCCTAGATCTGTATGCTTCAATAAATATCCCTTCCTCCATAATTGTGCCTGGTCTGGAAGTTCATCTCAGTGAACCTGAAGTTCTCTGGTACAGCAGCTTATCTATAAGTCATTATAAATTATATAAGTTGGGCTAGAGAGATGGTTTAGTGGTTAAAGTGCTTACCTGAAAAGACAAAGGACCCAGGTTTGATTTCCTAGTACCCACACAAGCCAGATGCACAAGGTGATGCACACATCTGGAGTTTGTTTGCAGTGGCCGAAGGCCCTGGCATGCCCATTCTATCTCCCTCCTTCTTTCTTTCTTCCTTTCTTCCTTCCTTCCTTCCTTCCTTCCTTCCTTCCTTCCTTCCTTCCTTCCTTCCTTTCTCTCTCTCTCTCTCTCTCTCTCTCTCTCTCTCTCTCTCAAATAAATAAAATAACTAAATCAATTGCATAAATTTATGAATCACTAGAAACAATGGTTTCTCAATTTTCTGTTCCTTCCACTCTTCCATTTAAGTCAACCTAGTATAGATGATATTTGTATTAGTAAGACACATAAACATGACCTGATTTACAAATACATGCTAAGTTCTTATACTTCTGTGTTTTGTTTGATGCATGCTTGGCTTTCTATGGTAGTGGCTCCATGAAAACTAGTGGAATTAGATAGTTCTGAGGGAAAATCTCTTCAAGTGGCAGTAGACTCTGAAAATCTGGGAAAACAGCCTGGAGAAATCATATATGAAATGAATTTTCCCTGCCCTATTTTAGTTTGCAATAGGACTTCATTGTTTTATGGTTGTGTAATCACTTTCTTCTTTATATGGCCAAGGAAACTTAACATATCAGACTTGTCAAATATGTGTTGCTTTTAACCAAAGAGGGTCTTGGAAACAAACTATCATGTAATAAAGGTCTCAAATTTAAACTTGCTCCATGTGATCATAATAACTGCCTTCAGATTCTGCATGTGGGTATCTGAACATCATATTATTCGTAACAGAAAGTAATAGGAAGGTCCCCTGTTTCCATCCACTAGTACCCATTCCCTGGTCATACTTCCCTTTGAGGTTGGCCAAGACCTGTGGCTTGCTTCTGACCCATAGAACAAGGCACATGATTATGGAGTACTTGGCTACATCATATAACATTGCACACAAATCCAGCTAGAATCTCTTTCAATCTCAACCTGCCATGTGGGCTGTGTATGCAACCCTAGTGGCAAGGAGCTAAGGGGGCACACCAGTCAGGCGACCTTGGTAACAAGCAAACAGTTTATTTTTTAGTCAAACCCTAAGAGAAACTTCAGCATCAGCCAGCAGACTCCTCTACTGTAATGTTTAGAGAGCCTTGCAGAGGTTCCAGTAAGCTGTGCCCAAACTCCAGACTCACAGAAGTTGTGAGATGCCAAGTGTCTGTTGTTGTTCCAGCATTCTATTACATGGGAACATGCGGCTCACACAAGTATCCACAACATTCTAACTCTGAATTGGTATGGATGGAACAGTGAACAAAATGAAGTCCTTACCCAAGGTTCTTGCATTCCAATGCATATAGCACATGTATAGTTTAAAAACTTCAATTCATCTACAATGTCATTTCAAAGTGACAATATGAGTGGTCCAAAAATGGGAAAGAAAAGCTGGAGTTGCATAAAAATCTCACTTTCCAAAGTGGTAGATATTTCCCAGTTGAGTTTTATTTCTGCTGTGAAGGAGAAGCACAGTTCCACACTTACTCAGCAGGTGAATCTGTTCTGAGAGAGAAGGTGAGGGCTGCATTGTCTTCTGCAGAGTGAGAGCTCTGCACAGACTGGCTTCAGAGTCCTGACTACGCAGTGGCCTGCTCATGTGGTCACATAGAACATATAACCATCTCAAAACTAAGACACCTAATAAAACTGCAGACATCACAGATTATTTAAAAGCATTTAAAAATCAACATGTCTAATTCTATGGAATGACTTACTTATAGACAATTCGTTTTGCATGCTCAGAAGAATGAGGTAAAATTGATGAACAACGGTGCATGTTGTAGTTCCATTCAACCAGAGATCAGGTGGGCAAGGACTTTGGTTTAATCTCAGTGCAACTTAACTGGGTTTACTTACAGCTCAGAATGTCCAGGAACAGACTGCAACCTGTGCCTGGCCAAGTGACCAGCACGTCTGATACTCTAGTCATTAAGGGGACCTTGAGCCTGTATTGAGCAAACAGCAAAGCTAACTCTACATTCTACTTAGTAGTCTTCAGTGTGTCTTGAAATTCATCCAGAAGCCCTGGAGAGCTTATATTTGCTGCCAACATTGTAGTACTCATGCAGGTAATTCTTATTAAGTTCCTGTCATTGTTATTCATAACATGTGTTGAGCATACTCTGCTCTATCTAGACATTGTGTTGAACAATTTAGTATAGATTTAATTTTATTTTCTCAAAGGTATCATTGTCCTTGTTGAATGAATGGAAAATCTTAGAGATGCCGGGCGTGGTGGTGCACGCCTTTAATCCCAGCACAAGGGAGGCAGAGGTAGGAGGATCTCCGAGAGTTCGAGGCCACCCTGAGACTACATAGTGAATTCCAGGTCAGCCTGAGCCAGAGTGAGACCCTACCTCGAAAAACCAAAAAAAAAGAAAAAAAAGAAAAATCATCTTAGAGATCCTAAGCTGTATAACAAAGATCTAAGAACAAGTCCTGAGGTCAGAGTCTTAATACAGGTAGTCTGATTGTGTTCTACCCCCTTGAAGGCTGCTTCCTGTTAACATGACAAGCATAATACCAGATGTCATTTTTTTTTTCCTTTCCATTGAGCCCTGAAAACATATTTAGGCCTTGAAGAACTTTAGAACAACTTGTTTACGAAAAAGACAGTATTTAGCCATGCATTTTCTGATGCTATAACCATTCCTTACACAGCCAGGAAAAATGAGGTCATTGAACTCTGTTGTTCTAATAGATGACCATTATGTGCCTGAAAATATGTATGTGTATGTGCATTGTACTAGAGATCAAACCTAGGGCCTCACATGTTTAGCAAGCATTCTACCATTGAGCTATATCCCCAGACCTGTAAGCTAGTATTTATGAAGTATTCAGATGATCCCTTTAACTCTAATAGCTCCTCTATCAGTTTATAATGCTTAACATCTTGAAAGTGCATGCTAAAGTCATTTAACTTGAACCTTTACTATAAAATCATTGCTAGTCTTTGATCTCATTAATCATGTATATTTTAGTAATAATACATTGATCCCACTCTTCCATGGAAGCAGATATTTATGGAGAAGAGAATATAGAAATGCAAGGATATTGGAGGCTAAATTTTCTTGACTAAAGTAAGCCACTAAGGAGAAGAGCAGGAGAAATTTAGACTAATGGCTTTCAGAGATACTAACAACACCTTCTGGAGGTTTCAAACTTGGACTTTTAGGTATGTCTGATTATATTTTCTCTCACCAAGAACCTTTTTAATACCCTAGAAACTGCTGGAAGTATATAGTTAGAAAAGTAAAACATAATCCATTCGGCTGTATACTTTTTCAAAAGCTCAAAGTTGTTCTGATATAATTTTCATGCATTAGAGAACAATTTTAGTATAATGTGAATGTCTTATTTTACTATGCATTATATTTTTCCATGAAAAACAAATACTAGATGGATATAGGAAACTACCCTCAACTGAATGGTATTGTGTAGGAATGCACAAAATATATGCATGCAGGCATGTTCCTCCCAACAGCTGCCATCTGCCTTCACTCACTGTGGATAATAAGAACCACATCTTTCCACATTTGATGTCACACCATTCCTATGACTTCACACTAATTCCCAGTCATTTGACATGTATAAAACTATCCTACCATTTCTTAGATTTTCAAGAAAATGTTTCCTTGCTAAAATGTTTTACCTGCTTTTTTCTCATGAACCTGCAGTAGGAGGAGTTTGTTTGCAGCATCTTCCAGAACTAACTACTACACTTTACTATGTAGATTTGGGGCTTATTGAGGTGCATATGTACCCAACATTACACTTGAAGTAAAAGCTAGTTGTTATAGGAAATATTTATTTCTCAGTGGTCTACGGCATGTTAGCAGATTTCTCCCAATAAAGACAGACAAACCACGTAGCAAAATATGAGTTTTTAGGAGAGTTTAGAGAGGATTGCCCAGAAGATCAATGCCCATCTGATTCTGCCAGGTGATATCTCTTAGTCGTTCTTTCCAGGACCTCCAGGAGGCTGCTTCCAGACCACACATTTCTTTCACCTTTACACTTCTCATTTTATCCTGAGCTATAGCTAATACCAGAGTTCATAGGTTGCCTTTATGGTCAGCCTTTGAGATCAGGCTAGTCCTTTTCTGTACACATTGACTGACACTAAAATTTATGCAAAGGAGAGGCCTGGGTTGGAGAACATGTTTTTTGCTTTTATGACATTCTGTCTGTTTCCTTGCCTCTGTTTTAAAGCTTTAGAAATAGATTGGGACTTTCTGATCTATACTGAGTCCCAGAATTTATTAGAACTACATATATAATGAATTTACATTTTAAGTTCCAAATAAATGATAACACAGCTGAGGAATCAAAACATTTGTCAAGTAGTAAATGACTACAAGATAATCAGAAAGGGCTGGAGAGATAGCGTAGCAGTTAAGCACTTGCCTATGAAGCCTAAGGACCCCGGTATGAGACTCAACTCCCCAGGACCCACGTTAGCCAGATGTACAAGGGGATGTATGTGTCTGGAATTTGCTTGCAGTGGCTAGAGGCCCTGGTGTACCCATTCTCTATCTATCTCTATCTGCCTCTTTCTCTCTCTGTCTGTCACTCTCAAATAAATAAATAAAGATAATCAGGAAAACCAAGAACAACAATACAGATGCTTTGAAGCATTTGTGTCTCACAATAGTCCTTATTTAGAGTACAGTCAATTACGGTAAGTCTGGGTAGGATAAATTCATGACTTCTGAAAAATAAATTGCAACTCAATAGTTCAAGAAGTGCTAAAGGGCAGATTTGAGTACTGACAATGGGAAGAATCCCATTAGCTGGAGGAAACAATTCCACAGGGCACAGAAAACTGTACCCAGATGAATGGAGTTGAGTAGGAAAGCACACTTCACACACATGCACTCACCTCATGTCCACATTGTGTATGCACACGCACTGACATCACATGAAGTTAATCCCCACATTGCACAGCTCCATCAACCTTGGGCAAGCTCCTCTCCTGGGAGTTCCATGGTTTCCAGAAACTAAGCATATGTTCTGTCTTCTCAGAGTATCCAGTAGAAAACACTTTCTTCTTTCCTCCAATTTGTCAAATATAATAATAATAATAATATCAGTAATCCAACATTGAATTTTATTGGTCTTACTTGAATTTTATGCCAGACCCTATGTGAATCATTATGGCTGATGTTGCATGGGAAATATGATGCTCTGATTGGCCAGTCCTGACACATACTCAGTTTGGATCCTGGGAACAAATTTGCTTCAGGTGAATTGAAAGTAGATGATAAACAATTTCCCAAGGGCAGTCAGAATGCTGTCTCCAAAAGGGGAATGCATCCTTTCTAGAAGAAGAAAATAAGTTAATAAGTTAAAATTATCACCATCAACGACAAAAGGGGAGGACAGGTTGTAAACAGGAAGGAATATCAGGTGACAACTCAGAATTCCCTGAGAAATCTCTGCTGGAGGCTGTGGGCTGTACCAACGAGTTAGAGACAGGCAGTGCCTCTTCCTTCCTTTAGCTTGTAGAATTTTATATATTACCCTAATAAATGCTGTGATTAGGAAACTGAAGTGAGACATGGTAACATTTTCCAATGTCACACAGCTAGTTTGAGGCAGTGTATTGTGTAAGAACTTTAACATTGCTTCTAATATCCAGCTATTAGCTTTACCCCTTTCTATAGCCAAGTGATCTATTGAAGCATGACTAGTAAGCAGACAGTTGCATAAATGATTATTATTATTATTTGTATGCTGGATCTGGAGGGCACCAGCTGGCAAGAAATTCCTCTGTATATCTCTTCTGCTAAGCATTCATTGAAATAGTGTTGGCGGCTTGAAGTCAACTATGGTGTGAATACACATACCACATAAATTGGTAAGCATGGCAAAGCACATCTACCTCCTCACCAACACCACAGGCCTCTTTTCTTCATTTTGTAAATTGTTACTATCAACAACATATTTCATATGGATACATTATGTGTTGTACCCTCTTTTCACTCATTCCTACATTTCTACCCCCATTCCACTGGGGAGCCTCCTCAGTGGGGTTGCAGGTATTCCCTATGTATGAGGTTGTTGGCTGTGGGTTGTGTGTTGTGGAGTTATGTGTTTGCGGAGGAGGGAATGCCTCTAGGCGTTATGTCTCGACCTGAGGCTCTGACAATTTTTCTTCTCCCTCTTCTGCAAAATTCTCTGAGCTGTGGTGGGTGAGTTTTAAGTCTACTTTAGTGATGAGCTCTTAGGAGCCTCTGGATCTCTGCTTTGGTAGGTGTTGAGTGTCCTCAGGTCTGTCTCCTCCACCCTGGTGCTGATTATCAGGTTCAGTATGGAAGAAGCACTCTTGCCTGTCTCCACAATTCCTCTGTGGTTTCAACTGTAGCTTGGTTGAAGTGCAAGGGGTAGTTTATCTTCCTTAGGTCTCGGTACCTTCTGAAAAAGAAGAACATATTCTACAATGAAGGGTGAAGTCAGCATAGTTTAAATGGGATAAGCATTATTAATTAATTTAGGGACAATTTGATGTATATAACCCCACTTTTAGCCAGAGACTAGTGAGAGCTTCATACTAGAGAGCATAATTTTTGTCTCTATAGGATTCTGATCTAGTTTCCAAAAATATATGGATTCCCATATACTGAGTTGATCTCTAAGCTACTCAGAAAGCTATTGGTTGCCCACCAAGGCTGTGTCCACTATTGCACTGACCTGTACATCTTGTCAGGGTGTTTGCTTCTGAGTATCTTAGACCTCTGGTTGCTCAGACCATTGTTGGCTGCTTTCCCCCAGTAGCTCATGTAGTGCTTTCCAGCAGTAGACAGGCTAACTCTCTGGTGACGGCTCTCTTGGATTCCAGCCAGGTCTGTCCATGTTCTCTGTCAGCAGCATATGGTATCTTCCGCTTCAGGTGGGTAATCAAGTGCTTTGACAGAAACTTGTCTTGTTTTGGGGACCTCATAGATCTCTTCAAGCAACAGCTCATTGTGGGCAGCAACTGAATTCTGGTACTGGGAGTTATAGGCCACAGGTAAAACAATAAGCTTAGGCTTCATTCCACACTCTCCAGGGCCCTTCTTTTCAGGTGCTTCCCCCTTACTCCTAGTGAGTGTTATATCTTTTAGTCTATCTGCAAGGGTAAAGGTTTCTATGGTACCAGTTCATTTTGGATTTAGTTTTGTGTTTATTTTCCCCTCCCACTCTCCTACCCCCAACCCTTCCATCCCCATTGTCTGGGCCTTGAGTTGCCCATCAGTTATGTCAGCAACTTGAGTTGGTCCAGGTTGGGAACCACAGAAAAGTGAGACCATACAGTGTTTGTCTTTCTGTATTTGTTTGAGTTCATTGAGAATGATCTGTTCCAAGTCTGTCCATTTTATTTTATTTTATTTTTTTACAAATCTCATTGTATCATTTTTTTTTCTTATTGCTGAGTAGAATTCCATTGTGTAAAGGTACCAGAACTTTGTTATCTATTCATCCAATGATGGCCACCTGGGTTGATGCCAGTTTTTAGCTATAATGACTTGAGCAGCTATAAACATGGTTAAGCAAAAATCTCTGTAGTGAAGCCTGGGAAATTTAGGGTAAATTCCCAATAAAGGAGTAACTGTTTCTGTTGCTAGCTCTATGCCCATCCTTTTTCAGGAATCTTCATATTGACTTCCATAGTGGTTGTACAAGTTTACATTCCCATCAACAGTGGATGAGGGTTCCTCTGTACCCACATCCTTACCAAAAGTTGTTGTTGTTAGATTTTTAAAAATAATTTCCATCCTTACTAGAGTAAGGTGGAATTTCATAGTTGTTTTGATTTGCATGTCCCTAATGGTTAGGGATGTTGAACATTTTCTTAAGTGTATGTCAGCCATTTATATTTCTTCCTCTGAGAACTCCCTATTCAGTTCTCTGTCTTTCTTACTTTTTTTTTTTTTTTCATGTTTTGAGGTAGGGTCTCACTCTATCCCAGGCTGCTCTGAAAGTCACTATGTAGTCTCATGCTGACCTCAAACTCACAGTGAGGCTCTTACCTTTGCCTCCCAAGTAATGAAATTTAAAACCTGCACCACTATGCCCAGCTCATGGGCTTCTTGTTACATATCTGCCAAAATGCTTCAATAATGTTGTTCTTATCCAGAGTATTTAATCAAACTCACAAAGATATTAATATAGATAGATATGTGACAAGGCAAGAATCAATAAAACAGTCTTTTTAGATTTTTTTCCTTCCATTCTACTCCAAAGCTTCAAATTTTACTCATTTAGTGCAATTTTATTTCATTTTTACATTTAGTTCCATTTTTATTAGTAAGATTCCTATATATAGAAAGTATAAATTCCTTGCTATAGAATTTACTGAGATATTTTTAGCATAAATAAAGTATTTATAGGTACATATGTACTTCTTAACTCCCTAATGTGGTAGCAGATCTCCTATGCCCAGGTTTTCCAACAAGTAGGTATTAACTCTTCCCTTCCTACCTGCATGCATTTATTTGGGTCAATGAGAGAAAGCAGCTATACAGAGATAGCCCTTTGTGAGTCTAGCTCTAAAGGGAGTTGAAGGTGTTCATATTAGTTTCCCATGGCTGTTGTCACAGTGTGCCAAAACTTACTGGCTGAAACAATGGAGAGTTATTGTCTCACAGTTCTGAAGTCAACAGTCCTCCATCACGGTTGTCTACGGGGTTGGTTTGCTCTAAAGGCTGTGCAGGAGAAATGTGTTCTCTGTCCCTCTCCCAGCTTCAGGCAGTTTGCTGGCATCCTTGAAATTCTTTGGCATCTGTTGCCTACTCTGACTGTCTTCATCTTCACATGGCGTTCTTTTTGTTTGTGTTTCTGTCCAAATTTCCCCTTTTAATAAGGACATCAGTGATTGGATCAGGGCCCATCCTGATGACTTCATTTTTAACTTATTATATCTATAAAGACCCTACTTTTAAGTAGTCACATTCTGAGATATTGGGGGTAGGGCTTTAACATATGTTTTGATGGGGGACTTAATTTAACTCTTAATAACACGGTAATCAAATTATTAAATTGTCATATATTAATATCAAGTATTCCTTGCCAAGGTAGAGTTATAATGAGTAAACTTGTCCTTTCTTTTGAAAAAGACATTTCTACTGATTTCCACAGTACTTGGAATGTCCTAAAGGAGCTTTCCATACGTGCTGGCCTTTAGCTTTGTGCTGGAGGTTACTTTGTGTGACTGCAGTTGATGACAGGGCCAGTCACTCAGCTCATTGCCCTTTTTGGTTTTTATTGTCTGCAAACCTACATTTTTAAAATGTTAAAGACAAGTTAAAAAATAATGCATGGCACATGAAATGATAAGAAATCCAAATTTCAGCATCAAAAAAGAAAGTTTTATTGGAAACCAGCCAAATGTACTCATTTGCACATTTTGTGCTGGCTCTTACACTGTGCTGGCAACAGGAATGAGGAGTTGTGAAAAGAAACTTTACAAAGCCTGAAATGTTGACAGTGCTCACTTACAGGTACCTCTGCTTCAGGATATGAATTTTGTAAGCCATGTCCCCCTTATAACCAATTGCTAATGCTCCTGAATGACATAGCCCAGCCACAGAGGCAGAAAATCACAAGGCTGCCAGTCTTCCTGCAGTCTTTATTCATAAATATTAACATCGCATAGTTTGGGCTAATCTGTTACTATAAGAAGAACTGCACGGATAATTAGTAAGCATTTAATTAGGAAACTGCATCAGTGCTGTTGATAGGCATGCTTAATATTCCATTGACAAAATTAACTGCTGAGATCAAAGGTGTGGATGCTCATCAACTCCATCTGATATCTCAGCGTTGTATGTCTACGGGTAAATATAACCTGAATATGCAGCTTTCATCCTGGAGTAATTTGGTTCACTTAAACTCAGTGTGTTTATATTTGATCCTTCTTTTGTTAGTTTTCCGTTGTTGCCAAAACAAGTTTCCACCAATTTAGCTGCTCGAAACACTCAGGATTCACTGTCTCAGAGTTCTGCAGGTTAGGAGTCAGTGAGCTTGCTTAGTTTCTTTCTGTTCTAAGTCTCTTGAGCCATAACCAACACGTTGGCAAGAATGCATGCCTTTCTGGAAGCTCTGGTGTTATCTATTTCTACAATTCTTCAGGTTTCAACAGAAATCAGTGCATTGTGGCAGCAGGCTGAGGTCCCTCTGGCTGCCAACAGTGCCTCTTAGGAAGGGTGCTGGCATCCGTCCTCGCACTGCCCTCCGTCTGCACACTGATGGCCACTCGTTCTTCACACACATCCAATCTGTCTTTTTCTGCCTATAGCTGGAGGAGATATTATTTTTATTATTATTATTATTATTATTATTTTATTATTATAAGTAGTAGTAGCAGTAGTAGTTTGAAGTCACATCTTTCTGTGTAGCCAAGGCTCAGCTCAAAAGCATGGAAATGCTCCTGCCTCACTCTCCCAAATGCTGGGATTATAGGCTTTGGTCCACCATGGTTGACTTCAGGGCATTGCTTTTTAAAAATAATTTTATATAATAATTTTTATATTATATAATATTTAATATTATATAATATAATTATATTTTATTGTATTTATATTATATAATTATATATTATATGTTATATAATTATATACTGTAATTGTGTTATATAATATAATTATATTTTAATATTTAAAATAATATTTTAGATGGTAATTTTATAACGTTATACATGTATTAATGTATTTTGATGATAATCCCACTACCTTCTCTACTCTCCTTCTGCCTATTGTTGGAATCCTCCTTCACATCTAGTCTCCTTCTGCTTTGATATGATCCTTTTGTTGTTGCCTCACTGATCTTAATTAGGTTTGTTTGCATGATCATGGGTGTGGGGTTATTTACTAGAAGACAGACAACTTGCTAGTAGCTATAACACTGAATAAAAAAGTCTCTCCCTCCCCCATCAACTAGAACTGACAACAGCTCTTCAGGGAGGGATAGGGGCTTCATGAGCCCCTCCACTATCCATGAAAGATTTTGAAAGGCCCACTCTTGTGCGGGTCTTCAGCAGATAGTGACAATCACTATAAGGTCATGAATGCATTCCAGATCATACAGGGCATGGTTATTAAGAGGTCATTCATTAGGTTGAACCCCTTTAAATAACCCATGATAGTTCCGCTATATTCAGGTAAAAAAATCGTCATTGCATTTGCAGCACCCCATTTGCAATATACTTTAATACACTTAAGCTCCTGAGATTATGGTGTAGATATCTTCAGTGGATCCTCTACCTGATGACCTTTGGATTCAGGTTATTTCATTCTAACTTTCATGACTGCATTTCTATGTTGACCTTGGATTTCTGGGAAATCAGCACATGGTCTCGATGACTGCACTCTTTTTTTTTTTTTTTTCATTTTGAGAGTCCTCTTTTGTTGTTAGCCTTTTTCCATACTCAGAGTCAGAGTTTAATCATTCATCTGCACATTCCCATGTAATACAACTAAAAAGGCTAAGTCATGGTACATTTTTAATTTCCCATTTCATAGAACTCAGCTGCAAAGCCATATCATGCCTAAGCTGCGATATGAACATAGTACCATGGGTTCTGCAATGAACAACTTGCTCTTCTGAAGGCTGTACCTCTAACAAAATATTCATGCATGTTCTAGTTGCCTACACTTTCTCTCCTAATGTCAAAAGCCCAAAGTTAGATTGGTAAACATTAGCGTTCTTTGAAGTCTGGAATATATCCATTTTTTTTTCACGACTATTCAAGTAGTAGGTAAATTATCATTTTGTTGTATACAGTAATGTTTATAGTTATCCTTCTAAACCTGGTTGATATCCAGGTTTAGAAGAATTCTTGAACTTGATCCAAATGTGAGAAACCTTGAAGAATTCTGAAAATGTGTTCACTTATAATTCCATTTAGGCAGTCACTAAAGCTAAAGTATTTCCCAGCAATATCAAAGGGGAACTAGTAATGAGGAACTGAATCTGTTTTCATACTGTGATCATAGTCCTTAGGTCCCCCCAAAAAAGTAGACTGGGATTGCCTAAACACTGACATGTTCATGAATCACCTAAGGACTTTGCTAGCCTTCAAACAATGATCTAGGTCTGAGGGGAGTACACACTTTTCATAACAAGATTTTGAACTATAAATGACTTTCTTCTGAAATGTTACTAATTGTGATTTTTAGGTTAAATATATTCACATCACTGGGGAAATCAAACAAACTTGACATCACATTTCTTTCTTGGTATTCACATTTAACTATAATTTTAATGATGCTTCATTCCCATGACATAACAACTGTGAGGAATGCCATTAGTTATAATAACTGAAGATCTAATTAGAGAGAATAATATGGTGTGTAAGAAGATACAAGTTACAACTTGGACCCTAGCAGAATTTAATGACAGAGTTAGCATAAGGGAGATAATTTCCTGAAGCTATGCTCAACATAATTGAATAATGAGACAGTGTTGTCTAATGATTTGTGTTAATGGGAAGCTATTTAGAGGAGAAACTAAATATTTACTTTCATTATTTCTTCCTCTACAGGTCTTTAAAGCCACCTAAAATTCTTTAGCAAGCCAATAAAAAATGTATAGCTTCTGTCATATTAGGAGTTCCACATCTAGACAACATAAATTTGAAATCAGTATTTGCATAACTGCCCTCAGGTCTGCTCTTACTGTACACATTAAACTCTACTTTCAGATTCTGTGGGAAATTAAATGTCTTCACAGTGCTTTCTGACAGCTTGAAGCTTGGTGTAAGGGCTGGGGATCCCTGAGAAGGAGGGTGGCTACCTGTCAAGATCCTTGATTCTGTATGAGCTGGCAAGGTCAGGTCCAGATAAGCTTGTACTTCCCTGTTTGGTAGTCAGCTGCAAATGTCAAATGAAGGTAAAGACAACACCCATGTGGTAATTTGAATGTATGTCCCCCACCAGACTAGGGTGGTTTTATTAAAACCTTGTCTCCAGGCATTTGGGAGTGCATCTGATTTCCACCCTAAAGGTATGCAAAACACTTGAGTTCTTCTTGGAGTTCCCTGCTGTTCCCATTTTTTTCTTGCTAGTGTATGGT
This sequence comes from Jaculus jaculus, assembly GCF_020740685.1. Taxonomy (NCBI): domain Eukaryota; kingdom Metazoa; phylum Chordata; class Mammalia; order Rodentia; family Dipodidae; genus Jaculus; species Jaculus jaculus. The sequence goes on from NC_059103.1 coordinate 142,756,221, forward strand.
GCTGGGTGGTAGATTCTCTCTCTGCTTGTATATGTGAAGGGAGACAGCTTCTTCTGCCACCAATAGAACTCCCGCTGGATCTGTAAGCTTCAAATAAATCTCTTCATCCCATGAACTATGTCTGGCTTGGAAGTTCATCCCAGCTGTATGGAGCTGACTACAGCAACCTATGAGTTGGGTATCTTGCTTTTCACGTCCAGAGATCAAAGGATGAAAGAGGTGTCAATCAAATACAATCCAATTTACAGGAGAGTAATTTGTCAAAACAAGGGCCCTTGTCTCTAACACCAAAATCACTCTGTATGATAGTGGGCAATGTTCCCAGTCTTCTGTTGTATTGCCTCACCTTCAGGATCAGCCGAAGTGGAAATCTGCTACTACCACAGGATGGAGGGCCCTACAAATAATGATGATAAAATAAGAATAATGCTTATCAACAGAGACTGATGCAAAAACTTCGTTTGGGATATAGACTATGAAGGAGAAAGATAGAGTCTGTATCAACCAAGAATTCAAAGTATAATACCATACCTACCTTCCTTCTTATAGGAAATAGCATATAATCTGTCTTCTCCTCAGCACAGTGGTCCACAGTGCCAGCTTTAGAGAAATGGTCTGACCCCAGTTCTGCTATCTCCCGCTTGTGTCACTGTGGGTAGATTTTTGTGCCTCTAGTTCCTTACCTATACATTTTCATGGTGACTTTTCCAGATTTTTAAGAGAGCACGTAAGTTTGCACATCTGAAGTGGTTGGAACAGGTTCTGGCACATATCATGTAAATATTCACTGAAAATCAGCTTCTGTTGCTGGAAGCTTTCTGATCTGAGAACCTGGAGTGACAACAGGAGTCATAGGTTCAGTTTCTACTCTTTGTATGGATTTTGAGCCACCACACATTACCCCTGTGGTTCCAACTCTACAGTTTAAGGGACATAACACCTGCTTCTCATGGTTTTAGTTAAGAGAACAATAATATAAAAGAGCCCGGCATTAAGTTGTCACTCAGGGAGATTTAGTTGAAAATCAAGTTATTACAGCAAATATATTTTCTTAAAAGATACTAGATGTTAATTCAATAGCAAACAAATGTGGTGTCAAGTAAATGAAGTTTTTGTCTAAATTAATAATCTATTTGCAGACAAGTATCCATTAAGAACTATGGACAGGCGTAGATTTTCTCTTGATATCTGTAACCCTGTCCTTTTCATTATTTATGAATGTTTTGCTCGCTTGATATTTTCAGTCCTTACCATAGCCAGACAACATTTTAGTGGATAATAGTATGATCCCTGTTGTTATTATGCAGATTGGAAATATGTGGCTCAGAGAGAGTAAGTAACATCTTAGATCATAATAGCTAGGAAAAAGCTGATGCAAAACTATGACTTCCTCTTTTTAATTCCAAACACAGTGTTATTTAAATCTTTGATGCTTTTCCTTCTAGAAGTCAAGCCAAATCTTTTGCTCTCTCAAAGCAATTTTTGTTACAGATAATTATAGAAGAATAGATATTTCATTTAGTTCAAAGTGAAAGACAAAGTGATCAATAAGAAAGCAGAAGAAGCCATAAAATTCAGATGTGAGACCATTCTTGTGACTGACCGCAATAAGATGGAATCATTGTTTTATGGATCCAGTCTTGAAGTTTACTCCCAGAATCACAGGCAGGCAATTCCACCACTTCTTAACAAGACAAGCTTGGACAAGTATGAATTAGAAGGAAAGAGTAATGGCTGATGTTTTTGCCCTGAATGTGCATTTGTAAAGCAAACAAACATATGGTTTATATTAAGATACTCTACTTAACTTGACATGATTAACAGAATTTTGGAAAGAAAAGCATCCTTTGCTATCATAGATGTCTGGTGACTTTGATTTGATTTCTGAGTCAAATGAACAAGGACTGTGTGACAGATCTAGGTGTGTTAACATGGCTATACACCGCTTTATAACCCAGGGATTACTGCCCATGTTAGGCCTTTATCTCTCCCTCTCTCATCTCTCTCTGCCTTCATCCCCCATTGTTTTTCTCAGTCCCTCCCAGTCCTTCCTCCAACAATTAATTCTTGGGTGCCTTGGCTTATCTCTCTGAGTCCTTCTCTTATCTCCTGTCCATAGAATTTCCATCTAACTGATAACATTCTCTGATTTACAGGCACTTAACTGTTAAGCTCATAGTTACCAAAGGCTTGTTATCAAGGAATTTCATAGCTTCCAGTGAGAATTTATGATTAAGAAAAATAGAGTGGGTACTCTGTAACTTTCTAGACATCTGAGACTAAGTGAAAGAGAGAAAAAAGAAATGAATAAGTTGTGTAATGAGGAATAAATAAAATAGCAAACACTGGGCCAGATATTGGTGTTTCTTCATTCTTCCTAATGCTAGCTCTGAGACTTTGGTTGGCTCAATCTTTGTATTCTTGCCTGTAAAATAGGAACATAATAATTATGCCATTGCATATAAATATAAAGATTGAGTGAGAAAACTAATAGGAAGCACATATTAGCACATCATTCACTGTGGTTAAAATTATCCTTTTTTCAAGGGTGATCTATTCAATGCATGGTAGAAGCATGTATGGAAATGTCACAGTGAAACCTCTTAATCCATAACATTAATAAATGTTAACCCAAAGAATTATTGCTTTTCCTCCCTAGGCATTCAGAACCCTTTTAAGGGATCTTTGAAATGTATTTAAAAATTCATATTTTCAGAAGAAAGTACTTTGTAGGTGTTGATTTGGGTACACTGAACATGCCAGAAAGCAAGTAGCAAGAATTCGAAAGTCAACAAATCTGTTAGCTCTTCTTTTCATCCACTCTGTGTTTGTTGTTCGCATTCACTGATACAAAAGCAAATGTTGTAAGGTTTTCCCTCTGGATATATGGAAACTTATTAAAGATTGACAAGCTTTACAAACATAAGCCTTTTTGTTCTTGAATCTTCAGAAGCCATTTCCACTAAGCATGCCGGCCACTAAGATTTATAAATGTTGCTAATCCTTTGACCTCTTTCCAATACCACTCAGCAATGGTTTGATTCAGACGTCCTCCATAAACTTAGGTGTTCTGACTGCTGAGTCCACAGCTGGTGGCAATTGTTAACTGGAGCCTCCGGGAGGAAGTTCATTGTTGGGGGTGGGCTTATGGGTGTTATAGACAGCTTCCCCTTGCCAGTGTTTGGCACTCTCTCCTGCTGCTGTTGTCTACCTGATGTTGGCCAGGAGGTGATGTCCACCCTCTGTTTATGTCATTGTTTTCCCCTGCTATCATGGAGCTTCCCCTTAAGTCTCTAAGCCAAAATAAACCCTGTGCTACAATAAGACCTGAATGCAGTAAGAACTATGAACTGTGAGGTTTGGCTTATGAAGGTGGGACAGACGTTTGTTTGGACTGTGTTAGAAACAGTTTGTGTGAGAGGCTTGAGAGGCTTGCTGTGATGCCCATGTCCTGAGAACTTGTTCAGGGTTGCATTACATAGAAATGGACTGGTGTGTGCAGAGATATGGCACTAAACACTCAAAAATCTTTAGGCCAAAGCTGTTACTTGCTCAGCTGCAATTGTTTGAGAGATTACAATCGTTGATATTGGGCCAGCTGAACTGCATCGGAACAACAGGAAGGATTCAGATCCTTTTGAGAGGGCCTGAATACTGAAGATGTTTACTATTCTTCACAGTTGGCTCTATTTCCTTCTTAACAAGTTGGTAGTCTATCTGGTTCTATAGAGTATAACAAATGCAGGAAAGAGAGAGTCATTGAATTTGCAACACAACTTTGTATTTTTGGAAATGATCATAAGCAGTGTGAAGCAGGCTTGCTGGATTACCTGTGTGGAGGCCAGTGTATCCATGAGGATGAACTGTGGGTTGCAGCAGAGACCCACTGGAGATGCCAGCACTATGGGATGGTTCTCAAGGAAAGCTTCTAGCACTGGATAAGGTTTTCCCGGACTGTGAGTGGACTAGGAAGAGGGGAAGAATTGGAACTCCAGAGACTTGCCACTGGTTTGAACTATCAGACTTGGAGACTTGTTACTGACTAGAACTGTCATATTTGAAGCTACAGATTTTGATGTCTTCCCTGTTCATTTTAAATCTTTTATTGCTTGAACATTTCTTTACTATGCCCAGTGTCATCTCTTGCAGTATGAATATTTATTCTTTGCCATTATGACTTTATTTTTGGTACTACGGCTCAGTTAAAAGACCTTGGACTGGTTGAGGCACTTGCCTATGAACTGGTTAGTGGTTGAGGCACTTGCCTATGAAGCCTAAGGACCCATATTGGACTCTCCAGATCCCACATAAGCCAGAGGCACAAAGTGACACAAGCACACACGGTCATACATGCGTACCAGGTGGTGCATGTATATGGAGTTCGATTACAGTGACTGGAGGCCCTGTTGTGCCAATTCTTTCTCTCATTCTCTATCATATTTTTTAAAGGCCTTGGACTATGCAGATATTTGAACATCATTGGGATATATAAAAACTATGAGAACTTTTAAAATTGGACTGAATGCATTGCATTTTACATATGGATGGGTATCAGTTTATAGGAGCCAGCAGTGGAATGTGGTGGTTTGATTCAGGTGTCCCCAATAAACTTATGTGTTATGAATGCTAGGTCCCTAGCTGGTGGCAATTTGGCAATGGACTCCTAGAGACAGTGTATTTTGGGGAGCTGGCTTATGGATGTTATAGTCAGGTTTCCCTTGCCAGTGTTTGGCACACTCTCTTGTTGCTGTTACCCACCTGATATTGGCCAGGAGGTGATGTCCACCCTCATGCCATCATTTTTCCTTGCCATCGTGGATCTTCCCTTTGAGTATGTAAGCCAAAATAAACCTTTTCCTCCCACAAGCTGCTCTTGGTTGTGTGTTTTCTTCCAGTAACGTGAAGCTGACTGCCACAAACTCCTTAGAATTTCCTCCTCATCTCAAGAAAACTCCTCATACAGAGGCTGAGGGTTTTGTTGTTGTTGGCTTTTGTTTTTGCACATTTCTACTTGTACAGTTTCCTTGAATGTGGCCATTTTCAAGCCAGTGTTATAATCATAACTAACATCTAATTTCTGCCTCCTAGACAGACACAAGCCAGTAGTGTCCTCAAACTGCTACAAAACTCACTGTCAATCAGTTCAGAGCCTCTTATAGCTAGGAAAAAATGTAGAAGCCACTCAATGTCACTTTTATCCCATTTTATGATTAAAGGAACATTATTGGAGAGGTAAGCTGACCAGTTAGGACATGTAGTTATTCCAGAAGAGCTTGGAGCTTTCCCCTCTACACTGCGGTTTCCCATTCTTAAACGGAAAACTCCAAATAAAAACCCTTGTTTCTTTAGAGACTAAAAGCCTGAAGGAAGCACTTCCATGTACTTCAGGCAGCATTAAATCTACCGCCCAGCTTGTGTCGATTATTGTAGTGTTCATTTTTATTTTTATTTTTTGATTCTTGTTATTGGCCTTTGGGCATGTCCTGTGGGACCAAATCACCACCTAGAAAGTGCTGTCATCCTACCTCTACTGAAGCACAGACTGAAAATATGAATTGATTTTTTTCAAATTTCAGAAATAGTCATGCCAAAAATACATTTTGGTAGTGAAGGAGGGAGTTGCTGACATAATCAGTACAGCTTGCCCCAGCTTCTTCTTTTTCACACCTGAGAGAATCCTGAAGTTCAAAATTCCTGGGTCTGACCCAGGATAACTGTTGATAAACTTTCTCTACCACCTACAGTGAAAGCACTAAAATGCTGTACAGCCAGCATGGTGCCCCTCCTTAGACAGCCACAAGTTATGTTACTGATTATTCACTCCTCAAGCCTTAGGCAGAGAAACATTTTCAACTATTCTGCACTCATTTTTTTTATTTTGTTATTATTATTATTATTATTATTATTATTATTATTTGGATTTTCAAAGGAGGGTTTCACTCTGGCCCAGGCTGACCTAGAATTCACTGTGTAGTCTCAGGGTGGCCTTGAACTTACAGGATTAAAGGCATATGCCATCATTCTGGCCCTGCACTCATTTTTTAAATTGCTTAATATTTTTGCATTTTCTTTCTTTGGCTTTAGGTGTTTGTGCATCTGACTACTGCTCTTTGTCCAACAATGCCTCTTTAATCAGACCTCTCCCCTTCCTGTCTCTTGCCCAGATATGCTGCTAAATTAGTCTGTCTGAAGGAGCATACTCCTTCCTACATCATCCTATCCTAAGTACCAAGGCAATCTACAACTTCATCCAAGTTCGGCACCTCAGGCTTTGGAATCGCTGAGTAGAAAGTTGTTTGGAACATTTTCTGGCTGTTCACTGGGTTGCCAAGGGAGCTTTGAAAACTGCAGGTGCCAGAGCTGCATCAGAGACCAGTTAAAGCACAATTTCAGGAGAGAGGTGTTGGCATTAATCTATGTTTTAATCTCTCCAAGTAATCTAATGTGGAGCTTTCAACCTACTCACTTAGAATCTTCCTAAAACAGGAAAAAAAAAAAAAAAACTAAAAGTAGAAATAAGGAGTGGAAACCCAGAAAAGGCTAAACAACTTGGCCCAGCATCAAGTAAAGGAGAGCTGTTAGCAGTAAAGTTATGGTTAGCTGGGTTTATTTGATGTCTTTTCAAGAGCCATTGATCAAACTTGCCATTGCCTGTCCTGTCGTATAGCCTTCCAGGTGACATGGTGACCCTGACCTATGATAAAGGGGGAAAGTAGTATATCCTTTGTTAACCAAACAATGACATTGACTCTCCAAGGTTGTGTTTCTCACATGTTCATATTATTTATATATCAGTTCCACATAAAACGTGCTATAAACTTCTCTGGTAATGAGAACATGCTTGTCTCCAGTGCCTCCCACATTTCAAGAACAAAATATGTGTGTGTGAAACCAATGAATCAGGGAAACCAAATGAATGAACAGAAGAATTGTGCCCACTAGCTAACCCTCTGGTTGGTGGTTTCTGATTAAAGTTATCCATGACCTAGTGTCAGCACATGTCATCAAATACCCCAAATGCTATATCAGAGTATAATAGTAAAATTGCTGTGACAAAATACCTGACAAGATGAAGCTGAAAAGGAGGGGCCTATTTAGCTTACAGTTTAAGTAGAGATACTGGCCATCATAGAAGGGAACTCATGTGAGACTGCTGATCCCATTGCATCTGCAGTTGACAGACAACAGAACAGAGTGGGGCAGGCTATATAACCTCAAGTCCTACCCCCAGGACCTACTTCCACCACAGGGCTTACCTCCTAAGGCTTCTGTGGCTTTTCACTTGAAGGCCAAGTGTTCCAATCCATGAACCTAGGAGGAACATTTCTCATTAAAACTACAACAGAATGACATCATTTAAGAAATCATGCCCAGCCTTTAAGAAATTGCTGTTGTAATGAATAGCTGTAAGAGCAGTCAGTCAGGGCTGCAGAGGAACATTGAATTAAGGGAAAGAAAATACTTCATTAAAAAATTCATTGTTAAACTTTTAAAATCAGATTTTAGATGGGAAAGTTTAAGAAAGCCCATGAGACAACTCATAATAAAAATAGAGTAGGAAAAAGGTGGTTAATTACAGCATATCAAGTATTGACACTATATCATATTTGATGTTAGCAGGAACTAATTGACTCTTTGTAATTTTGATGGAAAACATTATCATTTCTGAACCCAATTTTTTTAAAAATTATGCCTCCAGCTAATCAGTTAATTTACTGGTATATTACAAAATCTTGCAGACTTGTTCTTAAGGAAACATTGGTCTTCCATGTTCTTTCCAGCCATAATCTTATAAAATTATATAGCAAGTGCTCATGCTGCACAAGTCTGTCAGTTGTGACAGGAAGTGTTTGTACGGGTGGGAGGGTCAGTAAAGGGTCAATGAAGATTTTAAAAGGGAAGCAGAAGTGCAGGAAATGAGGCAGCAGCCAACTTGTTAATTATTCTATTGAGGAAACTGCCCCAGTTCCCTTTCACTATCCAGTAAAAGGTTCCTTTTCGAGAAATGTTTTGATAAACTATAGTATCATACCTCTAGTATCATTAGTTTCAGGTTGGTTATTTTGTTGGGTATGCATCTGCTGGTGATGATGGACTCAATTGTTTCCTACTCAAATGCATTGATTTTCTCATATCCTTAATATTACATTCTAGAAAGCATCTTCCAGCATAAGCTTGTTTCTCTGTAGATACCCAAGCAAGTTAAATCAAGTCATGTACTTAATTCTTCACTATCCTCTTTAGAGAAGAATTATATGTTATGTGCTCATGTGTTAGGCAAAAGAAATGGACATTCTAGAAGGCCAATCTTCCATCTTTTTTTCTTAATTACTCTTTCTTATTAGTGCTTCTAGTCCTTTCAACCTTCATTTTTATATCACATTGAATTTGATACCAATGAAGTTGGATACCTTTGGCTGTCCTTGAGTCTGGTAAATACTGTGTGCAATGGCTAAGCACCAGATCTTGTGACTAGAGTATTGGAACCTGGATCTTGACCCTGCCTCTTACTGCAGTGTGACCTTCAGCAGGCTACTTCCTTTAGACTCAGTTTCTTCATCTGTGCAATGAATATGCTCATCTCACCTATCTCATAGGATAGTGATGAGAGGAATTCAGGTGCCTAGATAGATCAGTACTAGGAGCTCACGGTCTTGCTGGGTGCTTCTTTGAAGTCGAAGCAGCTATGCACACATGCCCCATTAAACCAGAGACATTTTTGGTTTTGTTATTGCACAGATTATCAACTACTTCACAGTCATCTTCTATGGATACAGGACTGTGGTAACTTGGGATCTGAGCTGAAACTTTACATTTGATAAAATAAAACTGAGTTAAATTAGTGAAGAAAGAGGATGCACACTTAGGTTACTATAGAACAATTGAAATGTGGCCAGTCTGGAGTCTTGAAAGCAGTGCATGGAAAAAAAAAAAATCTTAGGTTTAACTTTATGTTTATTATATGCTGAACTGATGATATTTTGGACACATATTATTACAATTTACTTTACCTCTTTACTTTGTTTTGTAAAAATATAACTATTTGCAAATTTTTAATGGTCTTCATATATGGCTCACACATTTCTAGTATAAAGTATTAGTAAAATATCTAATATGGTATATCCCATAATTTTAAAAAAGAAAGGGGAGGAGAGACTGTGGCATGTGGATATGAAGAAGACATGGTCTAGATATGGGAAACAGTACCAATCCCTTGTAAAGATGGGCTCCTAAAACCAGGACATATTACATTATATGTATCTGTTGTGCTTTATGGTGTCACCTGAGGATGGGAGACTTTCAACTGAAGATTTATTTTCACTGAAAATCCACAAAAACAATGGAATCATCTTTCTAACCAGTTATGAGGGCCTAGTGGCACAGTTACTCCTCTGCAAATGCAAATATAAAAATATCGATGGCTGACTGATGGTTTTGCAGTCTTCAGAGATGATTTGTTGAAGGAAAAAAAATGCATTGGTTTTGTAGTACTTTAGCCAATAGAATTAAGAGGTATGTTATAGAGCACTTTGTTGAAACAATATAAGATGTAAAATAAATAGAGGATTTGAAACTAGAATTTAAAAGGCACATTTATAGCTTTTAGCTTTGTCAAGAAATAGCTGTTTAGGGCTGGAGAGATGGCTTAGCAGTTAAGCGCTGGCCTGTGAAGCCTAAGGATCCGGTTTGAGGCTTGGTTCCCCAGGTCCCACGTTAGCCAGATGCACAAGGGGGCGCACGCATCTAGAGTTCATTTGCAGAGGCTGGAAGCCCTGGCACGCTCATTCTCTCTCTCCCTCTATCTGTCTTTCTCTCTGTGTCTGTCGCTCTCAAATAAATAAAAAAGAAAAGAAAGAAATAGCTGTTTTGACTTTTACATAGATAATTTTTGAGCATGACACGTAAAAGTAACAAAATTTCAACTCTTCTATCTGAACTTCATTTTTCTTTCCATGTGTACCAAATATGAAGTGACTGTTCTGTCTTGAAGTCCAAGAGCATGTTTTCACAGTGTTTCCTGTGTCACACAGTGGGTGCCCTCCAGGCACTCATTCCACACCAAGCCCAAAACATCTTGTACCTTCACACTCGGAATTAAAGAAGGATGGAAACAAAGGTTTGAAAGAGGAAGAGCCATTCTTGAGTTAATCTATATGTGGGCACTATGTTGAGAGTTTCCATGGACAACTGATGAGTATGGCATGGGCCACAACTCCTGGGCATGTGATTTAGAGTGTGAAGCCATTAGCTTCCAGTTCATCTCAAGATATCAGTAGACATTCCAAGAACTTCAGATCCTGCATCCACCCAAGATGCCTCTGTTCAGTTTGTCTGTCTGACACAGGATGGCCTGAAATCCCACATGCAGCAGGAGGAAGAAGAGCGTCTGCTCGTGCTGAGTGTGGCCCAAGCACTGCTGAGGGCCCCTGCTTTGCCTTCAGAGAGCGCTGCAATCCCACTTGAGACCTGCTCACTCTTTCCTTCTGGACTTTTGATCATTACTAGGTTTTCTCCTCAACATGTTATTCTTTAATGATATGTAGATCTAATGTGAAGTCTAAGACACGTGAACATTCCCCATAAAGGTTTGATTTTTGAAGATGAGTGCACTTATACACAGGTAAGGAAAAATATATCTGATGAGATTTTTCTGTGTTCTGATCTGAGGCCTGAAAAGACAATGAAGAACACCAGCTGTGAGCAAAATGATACCGCTTCAGAAATGTTCAGGGATTTTGAGTGAACTTTTTTCTCAAATGTTGCTGACAATTTGAAATTGGCCTAAATGGGACAAGATTCAGAGCAAAAATGACTTTGTGGGCACTGAGTTGAGTGTACAATGAATAAGTGAATATAACATTATAGCCAGCAAAATAGATTTATACCTAAAGTACTATGTTCTGTGAAAAAAGAATCTTGTGGGCTAGAAAGATGGCTTAGCAGTTAGGGTACTTGCCTACAAAGCCAAAAGACCCAGGTTCGATTCCCCAGGATCCATGTAAGCCAGATACACAAGCAAGCACATGCACCTGAATTTCGTTTACAGTGGCTAGATGCCCTGGTGGGGCCATTCTTCCTTTCTCTCCCTCTTCCTATCTTTATTTCAAATAGATAAATAAAACAAAATATTTTTAAAACAGAATCTTAAGTTTTACTTGAACCAATTGTTTTCATACTCCAAAAACAAACAATAAGCATTCATACCAAAAAATTGTGATTGCCCATGTGTACTATAGCTCTACCAACAATATTAAAGCATGATTTAAAAACAATTCTCACATCTCCTTCTCTGAAAATAATGCTATTTTTAAATGAAGTAATCATTTTTGTTGCTTTATTTTTCCTTGGAATCTGCTACTTGGGCATTGAAACTAGATATTGCCACATTTCCTTCTATCCTATGTATCATAATCTGACTAGACTTGGTGTAAGCTGGATCTTGGCACAAAGGGTAAAAATTCATTCAATTTTCAAAGTAATATGTTGATGCCACCTATTAGAACTCAAAAGTAGCAATATTATTGCTGCTGAGGCATTAGAACAAGCATGTTTTTGACTAACTGGAGCTGCCTTACTAGAAAGTCTACACATTATTCCTTAGGATGTAAATGTAGCCTTAGACTAGCATCTTACTTGCAGAACTCTGGCTATGAAGTAGATGGATATCACTTTGAATTTCATTTTAAGTATGTGTCAAGTATTTACTGGCATCTTGATTGTATTTTTTCACAACTTAATCATGATATGTTGAGTTCTTTTCCCATACCAGGGACTTAGGAGTTTGCTCATGCACATTATCGCATTTCACCTTTGCAGATGCCTATAAAATGATCTCTCCTGCTTTACAAAGGAAGACAGTGATGTCTAGAGAAATTAAATGGCCTAACCAAACGAAATGATAGCCCAGGCCCAGATCTGTACCAGCTGACCCAGTGATAGGCTTTTTGTTCTTCAGGAGGCTGGAAGTCTGTGCTAAGTATGGAGAATGGAGGGCTCCTGATTGCAGTAAATACACCTACACAGTCATCATTTGGGAAATAAGGCAAACATGTCTGTGAATCCTGAGGCATACCGAGTGGCACCACTATGGTGCGTGACTGAGACTAGGTACTCTGCTCTAGCTAACTCCACATCACTGATGATCACATCCAGTGTGCAATGTACCCAATGATGCAAACATATTAAGGCTCATCTTCTGACTTGGAACTGTGTCCCATGGAGGCACAGGGATTTAACCCCAAGACGTGGTATCCAAGTGGTGGGTGCAGCCAGCATATCTCTGGGCCTTGACATTGCAGGCATTATAAATTTGAAATGTCTTACTATTAGGCTACCTCTGGACTTGTTATAGAAGTAGCTTAGCTGCAACATGGAAATAAGGATATTCCTGGGTCCTACATGCACCATTCCTAACCATGTATATATCACAGCATCAACTGTGTCTCAGATTCACACAGTAGCAAAGCTGCCCTCTTCCTGAGTTCCTAAAGGTGGCCCCAGTGGGGGTATTATATATAGTTTACTTCCATTCACTTGGCTCAGATTTCGGTTATGTTAGATATCCTGAGTTCACATTTCAGAGCAACTTACGTTCATGTTCTTTTGAAGCTTCAGAGATCCACAAAACTGCTCTAAATCCTATCATCTTAACTGTCGCGTGATTTAAAAACTGAGTAAGGGCTGGAGAGATGGCTTAGCACTTGAGGCACTTGCCTAAGAAGCATTAGAACCCAGGTTCTATGTCCCAGGACCCACATAAGCCAGATGCACAAGGTGGCACATGCATCTGGAGTTCATTCGCAATGGATGAAGGCTCTTGTACTCCCATTCTCTCAATATGCTTCTTTCTCTTTCCCTCTCTCTCTAATAAATGAATAAAATAAAATATAAAATAATATAGATAAATGAATAAAATAAAATATAAAATAATATAAAATAAAGTAAAATATTTAAAAATATAAAAACTGAATCAAACGATACCTGAGCCCTTCGAATACTAATCATACGCAATCACGAACTGAGCCATACCTATTCAGAATGAAGTTTCTAAATGAGACAGCTACAGTCCTGACTTTACCACTTGCAGATGCTCATCTACCAACAGTGTTGCCTAACTGATTACTCAAAGACAGAGGGCACCCATGAATCTTTCCAAGTGCTATTATTGGTTTTCAATATGTCTTATTTTCCAGGTTACAAATTGTTATGTTAGGCCATCTGCCACTGAAATGGAATTTGAAATTGTTGTTACCTTTTTCTTTTCTTTTTTTGTTTTTCGGTTTTTCGAGGTAGGGTCTCACTCTAGCCCCGACTGACCTGGAATTCACTATGTATTCTCAGGGTGGCCTCTGCCTCCTAAGATTGCTGGGATTAAAGGTGTGCACCACCACGCCCGGCACCTTTTTCTTTTCTTAAGCTTTTTCATCAACATGGGCATCAGAAGTTACCATCTTTTAAACTAAAATATGTTCGTATTAAAATATCCATGTGGGATAGGAATATAGTCAGTGGTAGAGTGTTTGCCTGCAATATGCAGGCCCATAGGTTCACTTCTCATCTCTGGGAAAAGGAATATCAACCATGATAAGCTCTATATTACAGAGAATAGTTTGGGAATATGACTCAATTACATGCTTTTAAGATTTCTTAATATATTTAATTGTAATAAATTAGTTTAGGTAAATAATCTCATATCTATATATGCATGTATTTAAGTAGTAAGATATATTCAAATGTTATATGTGTTAAACATATTGTGTACATTATGATTACTATTTGAATTATTACTTTGAGTTTGAATTGTTATTTATTGATTGATATTAAATGCTGTATCTTTTATAATTTATAGATTATGATCAGTCTAGTTAAGAAATTAATTTTTCTAAAGTGTTTTGGTTGACTATAATGACATTTCCTCAGAAGTAAAATATTTCTTATAAGATAAAGGGTTATATCAAAATATCTTCAAGCATATTTTTGGCTGCATGATGAAAATCAGAAGTACAGTATTCAGATAGGGGTTAAACATCCCCAAACACTACATTTAATTGCATTCTTTAATTAGTCTTAAGAAGGAAGGAAATTATAATATACATTACAGCACACATGAATGTTGAAGACATTGTGCTAAATGAGGACAAATATTGTCCTGGAGAGATTGCTAAGTGGTTAAAGGCATTTTGCTCACAGGGCCTGACAGCCTGCTCTAGTACCCACATAAAACCAAATAAACTAAGTGGCTCATGTGTCTAGAGTTTGTTTTTAGGGGCAGGAGACCCTCGTGCACCCATACACTCTCTCTCTCTCTCTCTCTCTCTCTCTCTCTCTCTCTCTCTCTATATATATATATATATATATATATATATATATATATATATATATACATATATATATATATATACATGAAATATTAAAAAATGACAAATAGTAATTCCACTCCATATTTAAAAATATGTTATTTATTTATTTAAGAGAGAGGGGGAATGAGAGAGAGAAAGAGGCAGATAGAGAATGGGCAAGCCAGGACCTCCAGCCACTATAAACAAATTCCAGATGCATGTGCCACATTGTGCATCTGGCTTACGTGGGTACTGGGGAATTAAACTTGGGTCCTTAGGCTTTGCTGGCAAGTGCCTTAACTGCTAAACCATCCCTCCAGCCCAATTCCACTCCATTTTTATGTGGTAGGTAGAGCACACAAGTTCATAATGACAAAATGAGAATGATGTGTAGGCTAGATGGAGCTGGAGTAAGAAGTTAGACATAGGTGAGTATAAAATGTTTGGGAGGATGAGAAAGTTCTGGAGACAGAAATGGCTATTCTTACATAGTAATGTGTATGTAATCAGCAACACTATTATACATTTAAAATAAACTGGTAAATTTTATGTTATACATATTTTACATTTTTAAAAAACGTCAGTCACTAAGATGCAGTTTCTTTATCACTACAGAGAATAAACTCCCAAGTCCTAAACAGAGAATTTAAGGAAGGACCAAGCACATGTATAATCATCTTTCTAAAATTGACTCCTGGAGAGTTTTTTTAAGGCACCTTTCTTATACTTCTCAACAGTTCCTGACAGAGGTTCTGTGCTTCTGAGAAAGATCAGGGAGACACAAAGTAAAAATAATGTATTTATGAGAAAGCAATTTTTACTGAAACTCTCTAAGGAAAGTTATAATGATTCTATTTTCTGGACGATGCTCCAAAATAAAAAGAGGTTAAGTAACCTCAAGATCACTCAGTAAATAAATGGAAGAGCTAAAAATGGAGCCACGGATTCCCCGACTCTGTCGTGTCTTGATCAGCACACTTACATCCTTTTGAACAGCAGTGGGTTGGCAGCAGACAGAGGGCACTTAGGCAGGCAGCTAAGGAAAATCTTCCTTGTCTTTATAAAATAGTTTTTCAGTACTGAAACCCTCTCACGGCAAAGCAAGCTCTGCTACAAATGCTCACTCCTCTCCCAAACCAGCATGGATTCTGAAGGGAAAGGAAAGGGAGGAAAAAGTTCCTTTGCATAGTCATGCAGTCATTTCCCTGATACATTCCTGCTACTTGGATCATGACTTTCTCATCTAAATTTTAACTGTGTTTTCCTTCTTAAAAAAAAGAACAGAACTGGGACTATGGATCAGTCAATAAAATGCTTGCCAGGTAATGGTGAGGACCTGAGTTTGGGTCCCAAGCACCCAAGTAAAATGCTGAAATCACAGCAGACACGTGTAATACCAGCACTGAGGAGGCAGAGATAGGTGAAATCATAGAAATTATTGGCCATTGGGTGACTTCTAGGTTCAGCAAGAGACTGCCTCAAAATTTCAGGTGGGTCTGAAGAGATGGCTTAGTGGTTAAGGCACTTGCCTACAAAGCCTAAGGACCCATGTTCCACTCTCCCAATCCCATGTAAGCCAGTCATACAAAGGTGAGGCAAGCACGAGGTCACACATGCCCATTAGGTGACACAAGCATCTGGAATTTAATTTCAGTGGCTGAGGCCCTGGAGCACCAATTCTCTGTCCTTCCCTCTCTCTCTCTCTAAATAAATATGTTTTTAAAAAAAAAAAAGGTAAAGAATGGCTTAGGAAGAAATGCAATGCTGATGTCTGGCCTCCACATACTCAGATATTTGCATGCACATGCACCCACACACAAACATATGCATACCATACACACATACACATGGAATAAATAAATAATGCTCATAAAATTTACAAGAGCTGTTTTGGTGGCAAAGAAATTAATAGAATCTTTTAAACAATTTCAGATTCAGATCCAACAAGCCTCATGACCTTGTGGTATGCACTAATGAAGTTTTTTTTTTTTTTTTTAACTTATAGACCGCACAAATCTCTAAGTATAATTACTATATTTCAGTGAAAAGTGAGAGCTCATAAACACAAGTCAACATTAGACTTGATTCAGCAACTGCCAACAATAAGAGGCAAAGCTGAGGCCACTTCTGATTTGGAGAGAAGTGACAAGGCATGTTGAGGCAAATGGGAAGGGAATGAGCAGGGCTCAAGCAGTCAGAGAAGTGAAAAATTACAAAGTATGAATGTGAGTAGGCCAGGTATGCCTAAGCAGATGCAGTCCTCTCACAGACGCAGGGAGAAAGACGTCCCACTCACATGCACTAGGGGATGCTCAGCAATTCCTGATGGCTCCCAGGCCTTTAAGGATTCTCCTGAATTACTTAAACATCTCCATGGGATAGAAAAATATTCACAATTTGAAGTATTTTTTTTTCCCTGAGAACCAAATCCAGGGCCTTTCCCATGCTAAGAAAATGTGCTGTCATCTTCAGGCTTCTTTAAGTCATTTTAGTATATGCTCTGTGAAAGGGAAATCAGGCTGTATTGTCAAATGTAGGATAGAAAAAGAAAGGAATTTTTTTTTTTTTACAAACAGGACTTCAAAAGGGGTCTATGTTATCCCTGGTAGACAGCAGGCCTTAAACTATGGAAAACTATACTAAAGATTGACCAAGTGTTGTAGTACAGAAGTGTGAATGGAGTGTTAGGCAGAAGCTGTTCAGTACAATATTTGCCCAGTCTGCCTCTCTCTCTCTCTCTCTCTCTCTCTCTCTCTCTCTCTCTCTCTCTCTCTCTCTCTCTCTGTGTGTGTGTGTGTGTGTGTTTCTGATTTGGAAATAACCATGAGAAGCTTGGTTTTCAGGCATGTTGCCGTCCTATGGCATACTATGTGTGCCAATCATGAGTAAGGTTTGACCTGTCTTTGATAAATACCTGTCTGTAGTTGCCCCTGCTTGGGAGGAAAAAAAAAGGGGGGGGGGTCAATGGTTTACTTTAAAATAGAAGGAATGGGGTCCAATTTTTAAGTTACACAAAAATGGTTTTCCATTGCATGTATTGAAAAGTTCCAGTAAATGCCTCACACAATGTGCATATTTCAGTTTTTTCAGAATTGAAATTCATAAATTGAGTAAAATCTTAATAAATTAATATTAATAAATGGATGTTCATTAATGTAATCAGTGTTCACTCAGTTTTAGTCTGAATCTATACTTTTCCATACTAAGTAGAATATAAAATTCACTAACCAAGCTAAGGAAATCTATATGAAATAATCCCTATAAAAGAAGGGAGGAAAAAATTACTGAACCAAAATGACACCCTGTCTAAATAGCTTCTATGCTCAGATAAAAGATTATATTTTTTACTAAATCACATAAAGATCAATATGTGATAGCCACAGAGTAAGCACTATTTTGTTACTAAATTTATTTACCATATTCGGTCATATGCGATTTTGCATTGCAATGTCTTAAAACTTTTTCTTGCATGGTATAGTTTCTCAGCTATGCAAATTTGCATGCAATATAAGCCTGCTATGCTTTCCAATTAAAGACAGGGAAGATTTTATTATATATCATCCCCAACAAACTATTGTGGTCTTGAATTTTATATATTGGGATAAATTGTGCTTTTCTGACATCTCACTCATGGTTTCTTGAACTATTCCATTTTGGGTTAGTGGATGTGAGTTTGTACATGTATGGGGTTCTTTTGTCATAATCTAAACTTCTGTGTTATGCTGGTAACACCACCTCCTATTCACTAAATAGGAATCACTGTCATTCTGTCTTTAAAGTGGCAATTGGAAGATGAGTCATGGGGACCCTGAAAGCTGGTTTGTCCATCAATCATCACTATGGAAATCATATTTCAGTGATGGAGATGTGGGTCAAAAGTAGCCAGCAGTCCACTGTGGAAAATAATCAGGTCTTCAGGGTAGGCCAGTTCCTGTCAGAAGCTCATGAACCTCATCTCCTTTTTGTGAGTTCTGAATAGTTCTAGAAATGACATGAGCATAGAAGCAATTAACAGTAGAATTGCTGGGAATGACTTCCAGGAGACAATGTCATTAAATTGCAGCTGAAGGATAGCATGTGCATTTCCCTAAACAGATGATTCTCCTCTTAGTGAAAGGCAGTGGGCCTAGAAGACTCCACAAAATGGGTACCAGGTAAAAGTAGTCCAGGATTGTGATCAATTTCCTGTTACTATAAAGGAGTAGAGCTATAACAAAGGACAATTGTACCTAACTTTTAAGCAAGAGTAGTCACATATATAGCTAGCACTTTAAAGAAATTTTGTGGAGAAAACAAGATTAATAACTTCCTATACCTGTGTTGTAGACCCTGCCTAGAAACTGCGTTCTCTCCTCCCCCACCCCCTCTCTCTCTTGCCTTCTTTTATGTTCACAAGTAGATCCAACCAACCCAGATTTGTTAAATACCCTGGATGCTTTTCTAAATTCCAATCCTGGGATTTTCTATCTGCTGAATGTTTCAGTCATTGTCCTTTTCCATTTGGTCACTTCCTTTTTCTAATAGCTCAGTTTATGCTCATCTGCTATTGCTTAAAACAAAAGGGAAATGACCTCAGAAGACCCTGGCTCCTAGTGCGGCATTTTCAGTACACTCTCTGATATAATCTTCTCAACACTCTCCATTTTAGTGATGAAGAAACTAAAGTTCAGAAAGGTTGAGTAACTTGCTTAAGTGCACATGGACAGTGTCTAAGCGAGCCAGGAATCCACACCAGGCACCTCAGAGGCCATCTGTGTCCTACTTCACAAGATCTTATCACAGAATTAGTCCCCCAGTGACAAGTAGTCACATTCATGAGAGTCTGCTTTCCCGTGTCTCTAAGTTCTGGTAAAATATCAGCATAAATAAAATATCAAAGAGAGATTTCACCTATAGTTTAAAAAGTGATATCTAATCCCCCCAGTGACTTCATTACATAGCAGCCAAGACCTATTTGGTAGACTGATACTTTTGGAATTTCAAGGTAACATTAAGTGTCAAAATTATTATCCTTTTCTTAAGCCCTAGAATTCCCATGTCTCAAGAGTGTGGGAGCTCTGGAAAAATGCCTTTTCCTGTACTCTTTAGCAGTCATTGAGAAAAGTATAGTAGGAAGTGTCTAGGGAATGAAGAAAAGACAAAACATAGCCTGGTGCTTTCCTTTCACTGTGAACGCCTGGCGATATTGTACAGCAGACAGTTACACATCACATTTCACGTCCAATAAGCCATATAAAATAACCCTATCAAAAATTTTAACATTCTATTAAGATCCAGTGTGTGTAGTAGTTGACTAGTCTTTATTTTCATAAGTAACTAATGTCCAGTGAGGGCCCAAAGAGGCTGTTTGGGCAATGGGATAATAAACATTTTCTCTTGGGAGTTCTTTCAATAGTTGCATTTCAATTAAGATGGCATCGGAACACAACAGCAGTTGAAGTGGAATTATGTATTTGAAGTACTTACTATTCAACAGTAACACAACTCATTAAACCCCTGTGGTTCAAGATTACTTAATATTAACATCCACTGAGACTTTTTGCCCCCCAAAGTCAATGAAGGCAGCACTGAGCCACACAGAGCAGTGATGAGAGGCTCAGCAGTGACTTGGCTAGAGGCCCAGACATGGTTCATCACTACCAATTGTACTAGATAATTACAGTTAATTCTGATCACCTTTTGGAAAACACTTTTATTTTTTGGCCTTTAAACACTTGATTTTTTTATCCATTGACTCAACCTTAGATCATGACAAAATGTAACATGGATTTATGACATTATTTCAGTACATAATAGTTCCAGGGAAGATGATCAGAAATTAATTCCTGATTTGAAATATGCAAGTGTCAACGTGATCTCTTCACTTGGATGTTTAACAGTGATCTCAGCAATAAAAAGAAGAAGTGGAGACTTTCAGACTATCCTTCCATACTTCCTGTGTCCAATAACCATTACCCCATGTAAAAGTTCTAGTAAGAAAAAAAAAAGAACAAAAGAAATTTGTCATCTGGACTCCTCTCCATCTCACTCCCTGAAGCAATAAATCCAGTGATTCTCCTTCTGTAATCTACTTTGAATTTGACCTTTCCTCAGCATTTTCTCACAGCTAAACCAAAACCCAAACACCATTAGTTAAAGGATTTCTTTCTCAAGGTGGAATCACCTATTGAAATATGACTGTGATGTTTTACTTTGAGGACCTACCACTACCAACTGCCTAGAAAGCTATGGTAATAAATTCCTACATTCCTGGTGTTTGTGCTGTGAGTAGTGCCCTTGGGATAATGCTGCAAAAACCTGTAGAATCATGTGTGGCAGCCAAGTCAGGCTTCTATCTCCTGATGTCTCTAATACTATAAGGGCTATATGATTGTACCATTTCCTCCCTTGCCTTCCTGCTATATTTGTTTTTTTTTTTAATTATGTATAATTACCCTTTTAAAATCATGCATCAAATTGTGTTTCCTTACTCACTGACTTCCAGTGGTATCCACTGTCTTTAACTGCCAATGAAATCTATACTCTCTCCATGGTCACAGATCTCAGTAAGACCTGCCTCCTGGCTATATCTTCAGTCTTCACTCTAACTTCTCAGGTCACTATTTAATCAAGATGAATTGTCAAGCCATAATGTCTCCTATCTATTCCAAGATTGGTGAGTGTCCTGCCTGTTGACCTTTAAATACTCTGAATATCAGCACTGACTACCTCTTTTGGATCTGCCCACTTGGCTCTTGTTTTGTTGTTCCTAGGCCATAACAAGCATTTCCCATTTTGATTCGTTTCCTAGAATTGCTTTAAATCACCTCAAGCTGAATGGCTTAAAATAACCACTGTCAGTGATAATTTTTCCTTTGAGAAATTTAGTCTTCCACATTTGTGAAGACCAGAAATCTGAAATCAATGTGGATCTATGATCAGTCCCTTCTGGAGACAATGAGGAGAATCACCTCATGGCTCTCTTCTAGCATCTAGTGATTATCAACAATTCTTGGTGTTCTTTGATTTCTGGCTGCATCACTCCAGTTCACCTATATACTCAGCACTTTTCTACTCTTCCCTCTGTGCTTTCTTCTACTCTCTTATGAAGATTTGTCATTGAATCTAGAGCACACTGTGGTCTAGAAGATCTTGGCTCAAAATCCTTACTTTCATCTTCAAGATCCCTCCTCTTCAGTACGATCATAGCTGAAGTTCCAGGTGGACAGGTCCTTTGGAGAATCTTTGTCAGCAGTCACAGACCTGTAGCCCTGAGCAACAGCTTTTGCACTCACAGCTTTTCCTCTGAATATTGTGCATCTGATAGGCCTGGTATCTCTTCTCTATCATAGTTTCTTTACAATAAAGACCATCCCTTTGTGTCCCATCTAAAGTAACTTACTCCCTTGATTCTCCTATTCTGCTTTCAGTTATTTTCATTGCATTTTAATATCACCTGCCAATCCTTTAGGTTTTATTTATCTTTTGTTTATTGATTTTTCTGTCCACTAGACATCAGCTTCATGTGGTCAAGGACTCCGTCTTGTTCATATCAGTGTCACCTAGAATTGTAATCATCAAATGATGTCTCACTAGCCAAATTGGACCTGTCACCAGCTTTTATTAAATAAAGTGTTATTAGAGAACAAGCAAACCCACATGTTAACATATTATTCATTACAGCCTTTGTATTGTAATGCCAGAGACTTAATAGTTATGAAAGAGAATGCATAGCCCACAAAGCTTAAAATAAGTACTATCAATCCTTTTACAAGGAACTGTACATTCCTAAAAGATGTGTCTTATGTGCAATTCAGATGTTGAATTTATACTGTAAAGGGTTATTTCTAAGGAGAGAAACATAATTTAATCTTAGAGTTGATTTTATGAAGTGAAACATATATGGGATTTTTGTTGTTGTTGTTTGGTTTAGTTTCTAATCTAGAATAATTCAGAAGTACTAATTTTGGTACATAAAAGTTGGAGTGGTCATTCTGTGATAAGATTACAGAAAACACTCTAGATCTCAAATTTCTTTGAAGAGTAATTTCTGTTGTTAAATGTTTATGATGATCTAATTAAGTCAATCCTATGTTCTCTATTCCATAATCAGTTAATACAAGGTCACCCCACTAGCAAGAGGCAAAGCCAGAAGTCTTCCTGGGCTCTGATTTCAAGTTCAGGGGCTTCTCTTTGATTCTGCTGCATACTAGATGTCACCTTCCAAGGAAAGCCCATCCAGATACAATGGGACCACTTCCTACTTCCCTCCTTCACTTCCTTGAGCAAGCATATCATCATAGTGCAATTCTCAGTCTTGCCAGTCATAAACATTGTATTTTAGTGTAAAAATGTAAATTCTAAAAAGTTCCATCTATTTTCAGAGCACAAACAATGCTGTATAACTTCTATACCTCTCCTAATCCTTACAAACAATGCTGTATAACTTCTATACCTCTCCTAATCCTTAAAGAGTATATAACAGCCACAGAGGCAGATAACTAATGCTTAATAAGTATAGTAGAATGCTGATAGCCAATGAAATTTTTTTAAAAGTGCTATCTAAACGCCTGAGAGCTTTAAAATATGTTCTTATAGGTGCTGGATCAGCAGATGAAGGCACTTGTTTGCAAAGCCTGCATGCCTGAATTCAATTCTCAAGTCACCCATGTAAGCCAGTCACAAACATCTGGCATTCATTTGCAGTGGCAAGAGGCCCCAGTATGCATACACACATGCACACTTACACACAGACACACAAACACACACACAAATTTAAAAATATTTTCTTATAATCTGACGTGGTCATCCATGGATTTGTTAATCAAAAACAAGAAAAACTGAATCTGAGGTAAGCTGTAATAGATGTTCTTTATATCACTAACTGCCTTTTCACATTATTTGAGTGTTCGCTTTAATAAATGAGTGTGAATTAAAAAGACATTGAACATGAATATAGTACTTTAAAAATCAATTGGTGAACTTAAAATATTCTTTGATAACATTCATCAGAGAGATCACATGGAAAACTGAGAGGAAAGAGATAAGTACAGTAGGAGACAGAGACTCAATGTCTATGTAAGAGTTCCAGGGAATGACAACATTAGTAGATGATGAAGACACTAGATATGTTGAAATTGGGCCAACAACAAACCATAATACCTTAAGCTTCATTTTGCATTGATATGATTATTTCAGGGTCAAAAGTCCTCATTGTCATAACTTAGATTATGAATAGTAGGGTGGAAATTTCACTATGCATGTCATTCTAAAAGGTGGAATGGACATGTCTAGGTCAGACTTAGCCATCACTGTTTTTCATTTATTTAGTCATCACTGGTGTTCACCAAGTATTCAGTGAGGAAGGCACACTCCTTGCTCTTTGTAGATGCATAGTCAGATGTCAGAGTTCATGAAGGCTTCTTATTAGAAGGGACTTCTAACTCAGATCACAGAGAAATGGACATAATATGTAGAAAGACAGCAAATACCAAAGCCTTCAGTGGAGAAAGAATTTTAATTTAACTCCCATTTTTTTAAATTTTTTTCTGTTTTATTTATTTATTTGAGAGGGACAGATAGAGAGAGAATGAGGCTGATAGAGAGAGAGAGAGAGAATGGGCATGCCAGGGCCTCCAGCCACTGCAAACAAACTCCAGACACGTGCGCCCCCTTGTGCATCTGGCTAACTTGGGTCCTGGGGAATTGAGCCTTGAACCGGGGTCCTTAGGCTTCACAGGCAAGCGCTTAACAACTAAGCCATTTCTCCAGCCCTTAACTCCCATTTTTATGATGTGTGTTCCACTTTACTTTTGTGCTTTTGAATTTTGCAGCACTGGAACTCTAGGCAAAATTTTATTTGTAGTAAAATTGGCATCTTTCAGGTTTTCATTGATCTCTAAGTAAAGGTGTGTATAAGTTAAGAGAAAAAGTAGAAAGGATACACTAAGGGTCAAATGTCTTAAACACAGATGTACACTTTTGAGAATTGGCTATCTTCAGAGTTGAGTTTTTTTTTTTTTTTTTTTTTTTGAGAGCAACAGACACAGAGAGAAAGACAGATAGAGGGAGAGAGAGAGAATGGGCGCCCCAGGGCTTCCAGCCTCTGCAAACAAACTCCAGATGCGTGCGCCCCCTTGTGCATCTGGCTAACATGGGACCTGGGGAACCGAGCCTCGAACCGGGGTCCTTAAGCTTCACAGGCAAGCGCTTAACCGCTAAGCCATCTCTCCAGCCCAGGGTTGAGTTTTAATATGAACTATTTTGCTGGTCCGATTCATTCAAAAAGTCCCAAGGTAGAAACCCTTCTTATGTTATTCTGATGAAATGTTGAATTGGCTGCCATCTTTCAAATCATCATTAATAACAGCACACAAAAGCAGGCAATGCAAATGAAGGCTTTCATTGTAATGTTCACTCATCAATTGTCCTATATAATATCTCTCAATATCTAGATAAATGTTCCAAAGTTGTCTTATTCTATGAAAAATGGGCAATATAGTTAAGCTTTTATTATAATGAGAACCTTAGATTGACACAACTTGAGCTTTTTCTGAGCATTATTATTTAAAGCCTTCACATTGTATAAACAGGAAGTTTCATAGTGAGTAATAAAAGACTATTTTGTATTTTGATAGATACTTTCTCCTCTACGGAAACAATAGCTCTTGCTTCTTGGAAAGTAGAGGAGGTTATAGATTTCCTTCATTTTTTCTCATCAGATCCAGTTTAGCACCAGCAACTTATGCTAATAAACCAAGCTGGATTTGCTCACCACACAAGATGTCAGTCACTGAAATGATGAGTTTTGCAAAAGAAAAATAAAATAATGTATGATGGTAGCAGACTCAAGTCTCAAAACTGCCTCCTTGAGGAGGAGGGTATTTATGAGATAAAAATGCAAGCTGATTTTAGGTGGAATGGGGAAAGAAGGTGATTAGAGCTAAAGTAGCTAGTTACTTGTACGTATAATCTCCTGCATGACTCTTCATGAGATAAGACAGACTCATGTGCACAAAATGCTGGAATTAGCATAATATGAAGGATAGTTTTGGGCCCTCTGAAATCAAAGTCACCCATCCCATCAGTCTTTCATGTAATGCAGAGGGAAGAGCCTGTGGTTTCAACAGAAACAGCCTTCAAGCCTCTGAGAAGTAACCAAGGCAACCATGATCATCCTGACCCACACATCAGAGGTGTCATCCATAGCAGAGTTTGTGGGAGATGAATAATGTGGAGTCATGCATTGCTCAGCAACATAAGATCCACAATTCCTGATTTTCAATGCCAAGGAAAAGCCAGTAGCTAAGGGAGAAGAAGGACAGCCAGAGTCATGGAGAGTAGAAATGCTTAGTTCATGAGAATGAGACCAGACCAGCTGTGATCATTGGCTGTGGTCATCTAACTTAGGATTCTGTTCTCCTCTGGAGTCTTGGAGATGGAAGACTTATTCTTTTGATGATTATGTTATTGAGAAATGCTTGCAGGTCTATGTGAGATACTTCTGGGCTGTAAAAATATACATGTATGCCAGTGTAAACCTTTCTTATAATAAATGCCCAGTGGATGGTTTTTGTCTGATGAAACAAAGTCTGGACTTCACTCATATAGCCATTCTGGAGATTAAAAAGGGGAGACATTGAATTATCTGAAAAAGAAAACTGGATGGTGAATTCTGTAATTACACACATGGGATCAAACCCCTCATCATTAATTAATCACTGACCATACATGCTACTCAGTATATTTCAGATTAACTTAGTTAAAGGCAAAGCACTTTTCCTTCAAGTTAAAAAACAATAGCTACATCTAATATATATGTTATATTTGAAACATACTTCATGAATAACACAAAGCACTGAGAAATACTCTCCATGTGCAAAATTACAATCTGTGGGAATAGTGGTTGACTGGGTAAGGAATTAACAAAATAATTTGCAATTAAAGCAGTACAATTTTGAGAGTTTGTGGGGTAACACATACAAAAAGATTGACTTCCTAGAAAAGAAAACACCAAAGTTAATACTTCCATAATAAGTTTGGTCTAATGTATGCTTTTTGTTAAGTTATTGACATTTCTTTCTGTAAACAGAACTCTCAAACAATGACCGGAAGCTTTTGTTTCATTGGAAATAAGTTGACTTTGACAATAATCATTGATTTATTCAAATTTTTCCTGAAAGAATTTTGGCTTTAGTTTTTACATGCATGGCTGATCTTGTCATCAGCTTTTGATAGATTCGTCTCTATGTTTATGACTTCAACTATTTCTAAATCAGATATTTAGCAAAATTTCTATGTAGTCGAGAAAGGGCTTGAAGTTTCTACTAAAGTTTTTCATTCCCCTTTTTAAATTTTTTTTCCCTAAGTACAGGAGAGCTTCCTCGGAGACCACTGATAAGATTTCAATGTATTTTATTTCCCTCAGATAATTTAGTACATATTTGATTCTTTTAAACTTTTAAAAAATATGTATTTGACTCAACCATATGACTTGGGGCTTCAGATTCTTTTTGGATTCTAAGAGGTCTCCTTTCTCTGCTACAGTTTTATGTACAGTTCTACATTCCCACCAACCTTAGTATCTTTCTTCATAACAAGCAACCCAGACAAGTCTTTGACAAGAGGTCCTGCAGGGGCTTCCTTTGACTTGTCATTTGGACTTGTCTCATAGGCCCCTCAGTATTGTCTAACATGTTCGCTCACTCTTGTTTCCACTCCTCATCTTCTTTTAAAGCAACTTCCAATTTTCTTAAAAGTAGAATTTCAATCCACACTATCTTCTAGTACTCTCTGGAGCTGTTCTACATTTTTTCTGATGTGTTTTGAAGGATGTTTTACTTGTAGCTACTTGAAATTGGATGATGTAGCTTCTAAAAACTGAATCTCTCTTGTAATGTCAGACATCAGCTCTTCTTATTCTAAATATTTAGATTTCTCTTCTAGAAGCCCTTTCCTAAAGTCTCTATTTTTAAATTCAAGGAGAGACTTAGAATCTTACAGCTTTTTGTTAAAAGACTTCCCATTTTGTCATTTATTTTGTTGTATGTGATACTTTGTTCTTGAATCTGTCTTCATTAAAGCTGATTTGAGGGTTCCAATTTCTGTTTCAGTGAGGCCAAGCCTTGAAAGGGCAGGAAGTCCAGTAATATATTCTTTGTCCTGCTTGTATAGATAGACATTTGTTTGTATCTTTGCTTTTCTCATTGTCTGACTGTTTATTTGTTGTGCGCTTGTGAGTGACAGCAGCTCCTATCCAGGCTGGCCTCAAACTCATTGTGTAGCTGAGGCTGTCTTGAACTCCTGATCTTCCTACCCCTACCTCCCAAGTGCTGATAGTATAGTCTTGTGCCACCATGCCCTGAAACATAGACTATTTTTAAAATATATTTTATTTATTTATTTACAAGAAGACAGAGAGAGAGAGATTACTCCAGGGCCTCTAACCATTGTAAGCAAACTCCAGATATATGCATCTGGCAGCCCATGGGACTCTAGGACTGGCCTAAGACCCCTGAACGCACTGCTACTATCTGGCACTGCTTTCATCACCTACAAGGAAGACCATCATGGCTCCCACAAGGCCTTGATGCATTATGGAAGTTAGCGTTCCAAGACGTTAGCAGGTGCAACAGATTGCAGAAGACATGGGTGAGCATCTTATCTATAACAAGACAGAGCACAACAACCAGCAAAGACCTCAGTGGGAGTGGGGACAAGAGGACAGTTCTTTTCAACCTTCATCACATTACAAATACATAGATAAAAAACACATGATGCTTTAATTTGAACAGAAGCTACTGTATCATGAGCTGGTAGTTTCAGTTACCCCAGGTTCTGTTCCTAGATGTAAGGACTTCAGTGGCACACCTTAACCCATGTAGTGTAGCCATTTAGGCAGTTTTATAATAGAATACTTTTAAATCATGAGCCTGGCCAGTACTCCTTACTTCCTTAAGTGAACATGTTATTCTGCAGCCTAGAAGCCTCATTCGGCCTTCAGAGGGCTGTGCCCCAAAACATTACAGGCCATTGCTGAGGCCCTTGGCTTCCCACCAGGAATAGATGGTAAGACCCTATTGCTGAAGACTCCACGTACTTGGGCTGCAAGGCCATTGAGAAATACTGATGAAACTGAGCTGATAACCTCCTCAATGTAGACCAGCTGACAGAAAGCTGGAAGAAGCCATTCTACATGTAGTTCAATGGGAGAAAGAGATAACACCAGTGAAGATACTCAACAGTGGACACTGAAAGCCTTACAATTGACCAGCCAAGCCAAATGAGCCAACAGGTGCAATAGCAGCAGGTCTATCATGGTGGAAACCAACCGGACTGGAGGCCTGCTCTATGGGGTGGGGGGAGAACACATCCCTGATACTGAAAACTTAAAATAGGAATAGTCATGATCCCTAGGGGTATAACATCTGCTGGTGTCTGGGAAAATGTATATACTATGATTATCAAACTGCCCAGTAAGGATTTCTCTTAATATTTATATCCTTATATTAATGCCACTATGACTCTTGGTAGAGAATCTTCTCTTTTCAGATGACAGTGACCTTGGGAAGATTCAGAAGGTATCATAGTGCTGTAAAGAAGTGACTGGAGTACTGAGTTACATCTCGATCACACCTTCCAAGGCTCAGGGTCTTATGCGGAAGAGGTGGTGGAAAGAATGTAAGAGCCGAAGGAAGGGTAGGACTCCTTACAACGTGCTCCCTCCAGACATAAAATGGCCTGGATATCCATGACCTCATAGTGCCTGACACTACCTGCACAAGACCATCATCAGAGGAGGAAAAGATCATGACATCAAAATAAAAGATAGACTAATTGAGATGGGGAGGGGTTATGATGGAGAGTGGAATTTCAAAGGGGCAAGTGGGGGAGAGGGAGGGTTTCACCATGGGGTATTTTTATAATCATGGAAATTGTTAACAAAAAAATTTAAAAAAAAAAAAGAGTGGAGGAGAGCTCATGGCTGATTTGAGCTTTCCTCACTAATGTCACCTTTAAAAATGAAGAAACATACTGGGCATGGTGACACATGACATTAATCCCAGCACTAGGAAGGCTGAAGTAGGAAGATCTCTGTGAGTACAAGACCAGCCTGTGACTACATAGTGAATTCAAAGTCAGCCTGGGCTAGAGAAAAAGAAAAGAAAGGAAAAGGAAGAGGAGCAGGAGGAGAAACCAGGAAATGTCATTTCAAAAATGTTCAGTCAAAACTATGAGCAAAATCAGCCTGATTTTCAGTCTTTGTCCCAGGATAAAATGTCCTGTGATGCAGAAATGTTTAACATACCCATTTTGGAGGTGAGGGCAGCAGTGCTAAGCCACCTGAACTTCTCCATGGTGTGGAAGTGGAGGCTGCTCCTGTGCGTGGAGTAACAGCCAGCATTTTGGAACATTTGTGTATCTTAGG
Organism: Jaculus jaculus; assembly: GCF_020740685.1. Lineage (NCBI taxonomy): Eukaryota > Metazoa > Chordata > Mammalia > Rodentia > Dipodidae > Jaculus > Jaculus jaculus. The sequence continues at coordinate 142,785,966 of NC_059103.1, forward strand.
TGGAGTTCCAGTTGTTTCACATGGGTCAGCTCATAACAGCATCATGAAGTAGGTGCTGATATTACTTTCATCCCTTACAGTTGGACTCACCAAGTGTTTATAGGCTCTGTAATCTGCCTAAGATGTGTACACACATTAAACACATTATTCCAATGCCGTTTTTATGTTACAGAGCACTGTAAAATAAGTGAGGAAATACTCCAACTAACAAGGAATAGCAGGCTGAGTTGCGTATGGGATATGGGCTTGATGTAACCTCAGAGAATTAGAAATGAGGCAACTTTAGGAAGATCTTGGATAGGGAAATCAAAAAGAGTACACGCATGAGAGAGAGAGTAAGAAAGATATGCAACTTCATTCATCAAGGCTGTGTTTGCAAACTGTTCCCTAAGCTTCAATTTTCCTTAATATATGTGTGTAGTATTGATTGTTGCAGGGTTATATAAGGCCAGTCAATTGAATTCTAATTTTTCTGCTTCTGTCCTACTTAATATACACCAACTCCACATTTATCTGTTTTATTATCAAGTATAACACTTATTTCTAAGAAAGGATTCCATTGCTTAAATGTAAAAATTTAACCACTGACTTTAAACAAAGATAGCAATTTGAGAGAGGAGTAACTTGGACAAAAATGAGCTGTGATAAGGATAAAGATATTTATACAAAATGGATAGAAGTGAAAAGAAACCATAGGTAGGACACTCAGAAATGATGCCTTTTGCACTAATAATAACTTTTATATTTTTAGGTTTATCTGAACAAAGTCCTTAAATATTTTGAACTAGAACTGCTAAAAAGCAAGTGCATTTTTGTGAATTTGCTAAACAGTACCATTTGTATGATTTTATTCCAAGAAATAAATAGATCTCCTTCCCAGTGCCAGTATTGGGACCACCTTTAAATAAAATTCTTTTTGGAGGCAGTTGAACCATTTTACCTGTGAAATGCTCCAGCTTGCAGATTTAAACTGAAGAAAAAGGGGAATGAGTTCTTGCTACAGGTACCATATGACTTACCCAGGCTTTCAAAGCTCTAAGTTCTAGGGCAGTAAGAGTGGCTACCTGTTTTACTCTGCTCTTGATTCTGTTACTCTGCAAGCTCATCTAGGGAGATCTGCGCATACTCTTTTGTGAGGACTGGTCCAGAGTAGTGTCATTGTCCAAAGAAGGATGTATTCTCCCATGCAGGATTTGACATCAAACTTGCTGTTGTTTATTTATGTGATTGAGTATATGTACCATAAACACATCCAGCGATAGCATCTACCCACCTGTCATTTCTCCAGTGCAACTTTCACAGACTCCATCATCTCTAGTGTGACTGCCTAAGGTCAATATAAAATGAGTCCTGTAGCACACAAACATTTCCATTACAGTAGCTTAGTAGTGGAATCTATGACTTGGAAGAAAAGACTACTAAAAGTAGAAAGTAACTTTCATGATCACATTCATTCATGTGATATTTGTTGCATACTTATTGAATCCAGACACTATTCTAGACACAAAGGACACAACAGTTTGCAAAAACAGTCTATCCATTTGTTGTGGCTAATCTTCATTGTCAACTTGATTAGATTGAGAGACTCTTGGGAGATTAGTAAAGAAAACATCTAGGTCTATCTGTGAAGGTGTCTCCAAAGATGACTAGTCTAGATGACTATGGGTGAGAAGGAAGTCACCCTGAATGTTGGTGGTATTGCCTATTAGTTTGGGGGTCCAGATGGAACACACAGGAGGAAAGGTGAAACCAGATAGTGTGTGTGCAAGCTCTACTCTTCAGCAAATGGGTCTGTTTATTACTCAATACTGCAATAGTACTGGACATCAGACCCTGACTTCCTAGCTTTTCAGTGTAGACTCACACTACTGACCTTCCAGGGAGAATCCAGACCTTCAGGCTCAGACAGGGCTGCAACTCATACTTCCTCTTTTAAAGCTTCTGGTTTCTCACACTGTGCAGCTACTGGATCCTTTGGCACTCCAGCTTCCACATAACCATTATAGGAGTATTCCACCTTTTATTATGTGAGCCACTCTAATAAATCCCCATTTATAATTACACATATTATATGGGTCCTGCTTCTCTAAAGAACATTGACTATCTGACAGACAACATTGTACTCCAGTGGGGAGAAATAACAAAATAAGTAAAATCAGAGTTTGCAATCATATGTGGTGGTACATGCCTATAACCCCAGAACTTAGGAGGTGGAGACAGGAAGATTTTCTGTTCTAGGATATCTTCAGCTACATAGAGAGTATGAGGCCAGCCTGGAAAACATACCATTCTATCTCCAACAAAAATAATTTAAAATAATTTGTTAGATGATAAGTGCCATAAAAAAATTTAAATAATGCCTAAAAATGGAATCATTGAAAATTACAGACTCAAATAAGCTTGTCAAAAATAGCTATGGAGGCAAACCAGACCCAAACCAGAGGCCAAAGAGTATCTTTAGTGCCCAGGAATCAACACAAGGGAGATGCTGAAGTTAAGGAAAAAAAAAAAAAAACTGAATAAGAGGACAGAAATGAAGCCACAGGAAAGGAAATTGGAAGAGAAATCTGGAAGAACTTCAAAGGACCTAGATCAGACATATAATCACTTACTGTAAACTGGGAAGCTCTGGGAGAATATTGATCTTCCATGATCTGCTGTTAATTAGGATTATTGGAGTGACTGTGATAACACAGGAAGTGGGGAAAAGAAAGGAACACAGGGACATGGCCATGTGAAGGCTGCAATGATACTAATAAGGCATGAAAGATGCCAGCAAGAGCTAGGGAGTGGTGTTTAGATGTTTGTGTTGGGCTTGCTGGGAAAAGAAGAATTTCTTCTGGATGCTTGGCTGGAACAGCTGGGAGGATGGAGGCAAGGAAGCTGTAGAGAAGCAGGTTGGAGGAGAAAAAAAGTAGAGAATTAGTTAAGTACCTGCTGCTTGACCTTCATATCACCATGAACAATGTGAAAGATAACAGTATAGAATATATTTATGAAGTGTTGGAAAATCCTAGATAGAGAATTTTCACGTCACTGTTATAAAGTGATAGTATAGAAGCAGATCAGATTATTTGGGGGGAAATCTCAGTATAATAACATGAATACTTAGTGGATATCCATTTTATCAAGTGTGCCTACTGAAGTTACCATATGCAAGATTCTTAAACCATTCCTTTTGGAGGAATGTAGGGGAGTGTGTGTGTGTAGGTCAAAGAGAAAGTTTGGGTATCAGTCCTTGCCTTCCACCTTACTAGAAGCAAGCTTTCTCATTATTCACTCCTGTGTTCTCCAGGCTAGCTGGCCTATGAGTCCCTAGGGGATTCTCCAATGTCTGTTCCCCCTCCCATCTCACCATAGGTCTGCTTAGATTACTGATCCCTCCACGAGGTTCAACTTTGCATGGATTCTGGAGATCCAAACTAAGGTGCTCACACTGCACAACATGCCCTTTATCCACTGAGCCATCCCACTGCCATGTATGGTTTTATGGATATTTACAAATTGTGGGATTATGTTTGTCCCAGCAAAGACCTTATTCCATCCAGATGATTATGCTTTTATTCAACTAAAAAAGCAACTGTTGACTCAGACCAAACAGACTACTTGTCGCTCATGAAGCTAATCATTAAACACAGTAGATCTTTCTCCTCCTAACCAGCTTCCATACAGTGAAAATAAACTGGTTACTACAGTGAATAAGAAAGGTGGTGAATTAGGAAGGTGGAGCTGTGCATGCTTGGAGGGAATAGAACTTACTCCCTGGATCCGTGTGGACAGGGATTACTGTCTCCTGTCCTCTGTACTGTTCTGATATTCACAATTTCACAATAATGACTATGCATGAGTTTGTATTTTATTTATTTTTAAACTAAACCCTAAACAGTGTTTCTTTTTAGAATTGCTTGTTAAAATCTTCTTATGAACATCTTAAACTTGTTTTGTTTACAAACAATAATAATAATAATAATAATAATTCAATTAATGCAATGAAGTTTCAGATGCTTCTGGCCAACCTCATTTTCTCTCTAGAAGCATGTATGTCCAGTCCTACCTGTTTGGACTAGAAGAGACATTGCATGTCTCTTCCTTATACTTCTGCTGCTTAAAATGCAGAAAAAATCCTATTACTTTGCTCTATATATCATTCACCAGGAGAAAGTTCTATTTTCCTATTCTCAAAAATCTCCTAGAGAATAATGGTAATATCTCTCACACTTTCAAGTACTTTTGATTATATTTCCAAGAGCAGTTTTCTTGCCACTCTCTTCATTGTGTAGATGGAAGAATCAGAAGCTCCGATTGAATTCTGAATGAAAGGTTTACAGAGAAGTGTTTAATGCTGTCATGTTTATTCAGTATGTTTTCTGAAATGTGGACAGTTTTGTGTTTCGTGACTTTCAGATGAGAAAGGGATAATTCTTATAGTTCAGTAGTAATTATTTTTTGGCTCCTGCATCATAGAAATTATAGCTGCTAGAAATTTCTTCAATCTTACTTGTTTTTATTTATTTTGTTGTTTTGCTTGTTTGTTTTGTTTTCCTTTCTGTTTGTGACACTGAAGAACAGCCAAAAGGAACACATTCTGCCAAATGACAGTGTGTTTGTGATAGAGAGAGAATGAGAAAGAGAAACTGTCAGGTGAGATATATGCCTTGAATGAGAGAGAGAAACTGTCAGGCGAGATATATGCCTTATATATGCCTTGGTTTGATCCTTGCTAAGGAGTGGAAATAAACATCCCCTAGAGAATGCAAGGGTGAGCTGGCTTAGCTCTTGAAGAGTATGTAGTATGGAGCCTGATGCATGAGATATCTCTTCTTTCTCCTCCTGACCTCTGAGTAGCTCACAGCCTCAGAGGTTCACTGGGAGCTCTCTTTCATCCATATGCAGGGTCTCTAGGTGGTCATATCCCTTACTGTGCCTTTAGATATTATTCATTTATATCTATCATCTTCCACCTCTTAAATTTATATACTTTATGAACTCAGCTTATATATTTAAGAGTGTCTTAAATGGAATGTATAGCTATATTATTTTAAAAAAATGTTTAGAAGCCAGGCGTGGTGGCGCACGCCTTTAATCCCAGCACTCGGGAGGCAGAGGTAGGAGGATCGCTGAGAGTTCGAGCCCACCCTGAGACTACAGAGTGAATTTCAGGTCAGCCTGAGCCAGAATGAGACCCTACCTTGAAAAACAAAAAAAAAAAAAAATGTTTAGAAATCTTTCTAATTTCACAGTCAGAGTTGTGTGTATTCTGTTTGTTATATCTGTAATCACTTGGCTTCATTAAGCTGGCAGGCTAAAAGTGAGGCAAAAGGCACTGAATTTTCATAGTTCTCTACTAGATCCATCAACATAGGTCAAGACTCACTGTAGTCATTTGATCATGTTTCATATTTTGTGAGTTATATGTGTATAACATTTACATTTTAACTGAACCAGTGTGAGTCAATGAATTTGGTACAATTAGTATGTTATAGTTAAAGAATATATTAAAGCACATATAAATTTAGCATAAACCATATATTGTATTTCAAATTTAACTAACAGTGGTCCACAGATAATTGAATAGAAATCTCTCAGTTCTAAGAAACTTGAGACAGAGAAGAAAAAGGAATGTATCCAGAAGATTCTGATTCACAATGATAAGTTTAATGTTGGAAATATCACCATAATAAACAGAAATTTCTTATAGTTTTGAAATTTCAAAAAAAAGTTGTCCATGGCAGTTTTCAGAAAATATATTCTTTCATAACTGTAATGAAGGCATGTGACAAGCATTTTATTCAAATTTTGTACAAAAATTTGAGTGAATCTAGTATTTTAAAATAAAGCACAATTGCAGAAGCCTTCTGTGACTTCACATGTTCTATTTTAGTGTAAAACCCTTATCATGTCACTCAGGATCCTCACCTTCTGAACATGGACACCTTGCCATACTGGCCTTATTTAATATCCTAACTACTTCCTGCCCTCATGTGTTTTAAGATCTAACTGAAGACCCCATAGGTGTGAACGTTTCATTGAGTATATGAATATACAGGGATGGATTTGCATACCAAGTCACACTAGATAGAGAATGCCCTCTGAACATGACGAGAGTTGATTGGATGAATCACTTGACTACAGTTTATTGAATCTCAATTTCCTTAGTTATTGAATAAGGATATGGTATAAGATGATCTCTACATTGCTTCTGGATCAAAGAGTGTCTTCCCTATGTTAATAATCTAGAGTAATTCATTAGTCATCCAGAGGTTGTATTGTGTTCAACTGCTCAAGTCCAGGCTGATCAAAAGTATAGTCAAAGCTGGGCATGGTGGTGCACAGTTTTAATCCCAGCACTTGGGAGGCAGAGATAGGAGGACTGCCAAGAGTTCAAGGCCACCCTGAGATGACATAATAAATTCCAGGTCAGCCTGGGCTAGAGTGTGACCCTACCTCAAAAAACCAAAAAATATAAACAAATAAATAAAAAGGTAATCAGTCAGTGAACTGCTTCTAATGAGCGTTCATTGGGATAGATCAATTTGAGTGATAGTGACATCTTCAAGGCTCATTTCTGGGACAAGCATCTCTGTCTTTATTATTCCTGGGTAGGAGTAGGTTCATTATGATAGGAAATTGGATAACTACTATTTGCCATAGAATCTATAAACTTTGCATGTATTTTGTTATATTTCCTGTAGGGGAAAAAGAAAAGATTTAAAGAACAAAATGCTTGGCCGTTTATCTCCTGATCACGGTGCCCTCTCTTTTGAAGTCTCTCCACTGGCATCATCCTGATGTTGGTCTTCTCTGGCCTAGATAACTACTATAACCAACTACTATAACCTGTGGATCTCTTTGCCCACCTCCTTTCCCCACACAAGGCAGTTAAGTGGGATTAATCTTTCTAAAACTGCAGAGTCAATAGCAATAAGTACAAAGTTTTCAGCTTGCTCTTCAAGGTCATAAACAATGTAAATCCACTCTGCTTTGAAGGTATATCTTCCACAGAGTGTCTGTGTTTGCTATGAGCTGTGACTACAGTAGATTACTCCACACTCATGTCATGTTCAGCTTCATCTCTCTCTGTAGCCTCACTGTCCCCAAGTCTCAAAAGTCCTTCAACATCATTGCTCTCAAATGCCTGAGGTATGTTAGCGTTTATGCTTGAAAATAATCCTACCTCTCTGGGAACTCTTTTATTTCATTACCATGCTTACAAGGCCACATATACCCTAGACTGGAGCTTAATTTTATCCCTAGTGGATTTAACCTCCTGTTCCTTTAAGTGTGTGTGTGTGTGTGTGTGTGTGTGTGTGTGTGTGTGTGTGTGTGTAGATAATAGATAGAGGGAGAGAGAAACAGAGAGAGTAATTTAATCACATATTTTCCTTTTACCCATTCTTATTCCCCTCCTACTACTCCTACTGAGTCCTTTCTCCCCCCCACCCCCAGCCCATGTACAAGTGGGTATATCAATAAAAGAATGACTTCCTTTCCCTGGCAACCATTGGCTACCACTAGATCCTCAGGAGGAGTAGGTACTCAAAAGCCTCTCCCCTATCCACAACAAAATGGTGACTGGCCCTATATATTATACAGGTTTGTTGCAGGTAAACACAGTCCACATTTCCTTACTTTCAGCACTTTGACCAATTATGAGAATGCATTGATTGCAGCCCATTGAAAGCAGTATGTTTTGTTTTGTTTTGGGGTTTTACCCAAAGCTGAGAGCAGCACTAATTTGTGGGTACAAATATAAATATTTAGAAAGTAGTTTAACAACACATCCATTTAGCAAAACAACCTAGTAAGATTCCTACTAGGGCCTAAGACATCCCCATCCATGGGCTTTTGACATGATTTACAGTTATCATGAATGTATTCTTTCTCATAGAACATGTCTCAAATGCAATGAGATAGCAGTTAGTTACCACCACAGAAATTGTGCTACTATTGCCCCAATGAGTTACCCGGCAAATCTATATTGTAACCCAGACGCTCCATAGCTGGATTATACAATATATCACTAATACCTCCCCCACCCCCCGAATCTTGCAGAGCACCCTATAGCACTGTGAGAGCTAGCTTGTGGGAAAGAGACTTCAAGTTCAGTTCTAGCTTGATTTCATTATCTCCTGCAATTAGAGTGTGTGCAGTCTTCAGCAATACCATCTTACTGGTCAGTTCTGTTGAAAAACTAAGGTACTGGAAATATCCTGCATTGTTTGGGGGCTTCTAGGACTTCCTTGACCAACAACTAACAGGGTTGTATCTCATACTTGGCAATATTATTCTTGTTAAATAAATAAGATATGACTTCTGTAAGCAGGATTACCCATCCATGCAGGTACCTGTATTTGTCATTTGACTTTTATTTATTCTATAAAATAGTAGACTTTAGGTGGTTTTCTCATATCTTCTAAGTTCTGATTAAACCTTCTCCCATTTCCTTCTTTCACCCATCCTCCGTCTTCATCGCTGCTCAGCCCTTTCCTTCCCCATTCTCCACATTGGCTTGATATCCGCTGTGTTCTGCTATCTGCCTTCTTACGGGTTTCTTTCCACCTACCCTTTCCAATTAATTTATGCCATACCAATCCCATTTCACTTTGAGTATAACTTCTGTTAGGTTATATCTAAGATAACACAGTTGTAAAATCTCATATCTGAATGAAACTTTATGCTCTTACTAGAAAGCTCTTTGACACACCCTACAGAATTCTAAACCGAGTGGGAGCTTTGCTTTTCATCTAGGCCACTGTTTCTAGACATGGCACTCTTCACACTTCTGAGTGTGGAGCAAGGTATTTTGAAAAAAGAAAACGGACATTTTCTACTTGTTGAATGAGATGGATGTAGTTGATTTAACATGGAAAAAATAGAGCAATACATACTTTACTTGCTAATCCTGCTGCAAGCTGATACCATGTTGAACATGATACCTTGTAAACTTTTCATTCATTCTTCTAATATTTTTAGAACATATACGCTGATGACATTTATTTCCCTAGAGTATTTAATATTGGAAAATTGCTTGATATTAGACATGTGATTGGGCCAAAGGAAAACCTCCAGGAACTTAGGTAAGAAATGCTACATGACAGCCTAAAGGAGAATGTGGTAGACTGCTAGTACTGATGGACCCTGCCATGTGTCCAGTTTTGTTTTGTTGTTTTTTGTTTGTAGTATGATTTTGTAGCTCTTCATTCCAAAAGGTACAGTATCTTTCTCTTCTCTTTGATTCTCAGCTTAGGCCTGTGGCTTGCCTCTGCCAGAATAACGTTAACAGTTGTGCCACAGGTGAAGGTCTGCATCTGTGTCCTCTCCTGCTTCATCGTCACGGTCACAAGAGCACACTGACACAAGACTACTAGAGGAGAAGGCAGCACTGAGCCCTCTTATCTTTTGAGCAGTAGGGTTCTCAAGTGGGTTGAGAAGAAAATGAGGGGCTGGGAAGCTTGTTCAGTGGATAAAGTGCTTGAGCAATGTAAAGCCAGACAGAGTAGAACAAATGCCTGCATTCCCAGCACACTTACAGTGAGATATGAGGCAGAGACACAATTCCCAGGAAGTGCGTGGGCCAGGTAGACTGGACAATACAGAGGTGAAAAAAAAACAGACCTTGCCTAATATAAAAATAAAGTGAAAGACACCCTCCGACTTCCAAATACATACTATGGCACATGCATGCCCATGTTTACATCCATACACATCAAAGAGAGGGGGAAAGAACCATCTGACAGCTGAACATGTGACAAGCCCCAGCCCTGATTTGTGAAACCCTGCCAGATCAGTGCCTCTAGATTCATGGGCTCAATAAATGGGTACTGCATACCACTGAAGGATGATTGTTAGTTATACAGCATGACTATGGAAACAGATAATAGATACACTGAAAGGGAAAATAACCCTATCCAATATGGCTCTTGGCAAGGTAGAAACAGTTCAAATGCAGAACTTCCTGCTTCTTCAGATTGTCTAAGAGTGGCTACATCCAATGTTCACTGACAAATCAGAGTTATTCTACAAAGCTGATTTTGCTATACAACTGCTGTTTGTAATTCAGTTAGATGAATTAGCAAAGCACTAAGGGCACTTTTGGAATTTCCTGATTTAATGTCTTTATGACACTAAAGAGAGAATTCTCAACTAACTCATTTCCTTCAAACTCATTAGCACAGACATTTCCACAACCGTGGCAGCAAATTCACAAGGGCTGTTTCTCCACACCAGTAATTATCAACATGCTAATGCACCCTGAATTATGGGTGGCCTGATGAAATTTGACAAGGACACAGTATTTTTTGAGCCAATCCTAGGGACATCATAAGACTCTGATAGAGATAGCTATGCTTGTTTTTTGTCATAACTGTTCTTACTGCCATTCACTAATATGATCTGTAATGAAAGCTCCATTTCTGATGCCTCTTGAATGTCAGAAGGGGGCTCTTTTATACAGGGAAAATGGTTTCCAAGGTGTCTAAAGTCTTCTGTTGAATCTTAACCTCAATTGTCAAGTTGCCCTGGGAGAGTAAATCTTAATATAAAGTATAACTTCCTCAGTTTCTAATCACATTAGGAATCTCATGACCATTATTAATAATTTGCATCCTTGTAAGTCTTGTTGTATAGACTGTCATTGGTGCATTGAAACTTTAAAAAATAGCTACTAGAATTGTCAAAAGAAGAAGAAAATAATGGATGTTAGTGGGGATGTGGAACAATTAGAACCTTTATATGTTGTAGGTGAGAACATATAATGCTATGAGTTCTGTAAAAAAGTAATAATATAGTCAGTCCTAAAAAAGTTAAGCATATAATTATTGTGTGATCCAGAAATCCTACCTCCGGATTTACACTCAGAACAACAGAAAGCAGTAGACAACAGTAGTGTCCATGATACCGTTATTCATAATACCAAAAAAATAGAAACGCCCTGAATGTTCATCAACAAGTGAGTGGATGAACAAAACGTAGCATTCACAAACAGTGGATTTTAACTCTTAAGACATGAAAATTCAGTGCATGCTACAACACAAGTGAAGTTTAAAAACATGCAGAACAAAATAATCCAGATACCAAAGGAAAAATATTGTGTGATTCCACTTATTTTAGGCATATAGAATAGTCCTATTCATAAGGATTCTAAGTGAGTCTTTACCAGGGTTTATGAGGATGTTGGAAGGCACATTTATTTTAAGGAATAAAACATTTCAGGCTGGTAAGATTAAAAAAAGTGCCCCCTCCAAAATGGTAGTGATGCATTCATAGCAGTGTGAATGTACTTCATACACCTGAACTACACACCTAAAAGCCACTTGAATGGCACTTTCCTATCTTAGGTGTATTTTACCCACAATAAACTGGAGACAAAAGTTATTGATTAGTAGGTCAAGTGTATCAGGTTCCTGATTCCTCACATGGTCACACCAGGACATTTTCCCTCAGCCAGTGGATAGCCTTTCTCTGCTGGTCAAGTTAGCATGACCTGGTATGATGGTGAAAAGGGCATAGGCTATAAAGTCAGATGTATTAGTCTGAATCCCAAGCACATCTTCTGTGACTATGTGGCAAGTTCATTAACCTTTTCTTATCCTGAATTTTGTCTTCAGTAAGTAGAGATGGTAATATCTACCTGGAAAAGGGTTTGAAATTTAAACATCTCAGAGTTCAAAAGGGTCAGTTCTTCTTACTAAGCCTCTTGATTTTCCTTCATTCAGAGTGCTAAACACCACGTAGGTTAACAATGTTGTAAGATGTAAGTTCCATGAAATATCAGGGTCCACTTAGGTATTTGATATGATGATATCTTTGCATCTAGTTACTTACCATTTGCAACTTTAGTCCCCTATGTACAATACAAGATACAATGATTAGACTTTTATAATACTGTCCTTTAGCACCTTTCACTGATGAAAATTTAATATTGATGAAAATTGCTTCACAGTCTAGGGAAATGTCTCAATGGGTAAAAGTTCAGAGTTCAGCCCTCAGAATATACATACAGCCAATGTGGGAGCGAACATCTGCAATACCTCTGTGCCTACAGCAAGATGAGAGGTCAAGGCATCAGAATTCCTAGAAGTTTGAGGGCCAGATAACCCAGCATGTAGTGTCAAACAGGAGACCTTATCGCAAACAAGGTGAAAGGTAAGGGCCAATAACACCCTCATTATCCTCTGACCTCCACATGTGTGTTATGCATGCATGCATATGTACTCACACACATGAGCACACACACACATAAAAATTACAAATGTGTTAAACACTGTATTATGCTTTTGTTAATAAAGAAAATGCAAAGATATATGCTTAAATCATTGGTGATAGGTAAATGTCATTTTCATAACACTGGAATCCAGCATAAATTAAATATGTAGTAAGTATTTTGCATGGAAAGAACAAGTCCTAACTTCTCACTTCTAAAGAAAAGTAGATTGAAAATTACCAGTGTGACTATGTGACTATGCTGGTTGTATAAATATTTTTAAGAGACAGATTGGACTGTTAAAAAAAATTGTCAAAAAAGTTATTTCTTGCTTCTGCAGAACATTAGATGAAATCATACCAAATTAAAAAAATGAGGATTTTTCCCATGCAAAAGTGAAAAATAGTATTATGTAGGCATAAGAAATAAAACATGTTCCTAAAACAACAAAAGAAATGGCTACGCCTTCTCTTTGCTGGAGGGGCTGGCTTCTGCTTGCTGTCTCAGTCATTCCCTCTGCTCATACACAGCCGCATGTGGAATGATTAACAGGGCCTGCAACGCAGTCAACACATACTGTGAATGAAACAGCATGAACAAATAACTGATGTTTTTTAAAATCACAAAACAAGCTAGTATGTCTAGATACATCAGGAGGAAAAAAGTTAATAAGAAGTGATTAAGTATCTTTGCCAATTTTTTAAAAAAGCTTTTATGTTTATGAGTTTCCTGATGGCAGCAGTGAGCAGCAACTTTACCTGGATTTTTTTTTTTTTAATCAAAGCAATAGTGAGAAAAAAAATAAACAAAACAGGCAATAAGAAACAAAAATCTGTGCAAGTCCCTAAGGAATGAGTAGCTGACAATATAAATGGATGTGTTCTAGAGTTCTAGGTGGTTTCAGGCCACGTATTACCCCCACCCCTACCACACACACATATACCCTTGGTCCACTCCCACCATGTCTAATGGCATTCCTGGGAGGCCCACTGCAGAAACCAGGCAATCTGCTTCCTATTGTCATTTATTGAATGAGATCATTCTGTCTGGTGTAAGAGCCTCATTGTTTCTCTTCAGACATACAGAAATTCTAATGGCAATTACATGCATACATAGGAGAAAAACTAAGACTCAAAACGCGTGACTTTGGTAACATTCACTTTAAGACAGATATTTCCAGCAACAACAATAAACATGAGGTTGCACTGATTTTGTTTACATCATCTACTTCTCTCTCCTTCATATATGAGAGGAATTTCTGCAGATTTGGTGGTGCTGATTGTGTGGGAGTGTTGTGGGAGTGAGTGAGGGTGTTTCTTTTGATAAGGTCTCTATTGCAAACTCAAGTGCAGTAACTAGTGAACATGAAGAGCTTGAAAGGCAGTTTATTCAAATCATAAAGTAACCTAGTACAGCGAGCTGTACACATTTACCTAGAAGGTAATGTAATTGTTCTGCCTCTGTTGTGGGACTATGAAAATCCACACGTATGGTTCTGGGGACTGAACCTCGGGTCTTAAGGCTGTTAGGTATGTGCTCTAACAGTGAGCTATATCCATAGTCCTTGGTCCTCTGCTGTATCCCATATGACTTGATGAGTTACCACTTCTGAGGTACTCTTTGCTTCTTGAAATGCACTCAATTTTTCTGTTTACATGTTCATTAGTCCATCATCCTAGTGGTATTAAGAGCTTTTCCATAGTCTAGGTCATAATTTCTTAGATCATGACCCCAGTCAGAGCTTTGCTGAGCTGCTTACATTTTTTATAAATAGAATTCAAACTTACATATCTTGGAACTCAGCATTCTGCAAAGGATTTTATTAGTTGGACAAGTAGGGATGAACATTATGATGTTGATGTTGCTGATGGCATTGTCTTGTATTTTGCTGACTAAGAAAATAGAAGCAATCAGAAGAGACTTTCCACAACTCCACCACCACAGCATCTGAATTAGCTTATATCTCTGCCTTCCCTTCCCTTGCATCAGCAGCCCCTCCAACATATGATTCCTGTTACAGGTTGAATTATGAATTAAAGCTCTTCTCTCCTAACATTCATTTAATGAAGTGATAACTCCCAGCACTCTAGAACATAATCTTATTTAGAAATGTGATGTTTGCAGTTATAATTAGTTAAATTCAAATGAAATCATAATATCCAAGTGTGGTACACACCTGTAATCCCAGACCATAGGAGACTGAGGCAGAAGAATTGAGTTGGAGGCAGAGATACAGCAGAGAAAGACAGAGAAGAGAGATATCATATGGGAGAAGAGTGAGTCCCCAGTCCAGTATGACTCATATGACTAGTGTCATAAGAAAAAAAAAACACTTAAACAGAGATGCACATATAAGAATAACACCTGTGAAGACTGGAGCCATGCTACAAAAGCCAGGGAGCTATGGGAAGCTAGAGAAGAAACGTGGAACAGAGTCCTCCAGAACAGCTACAAAAGAATCATGATGCTAGCAACACTTTGATCTTGTGCTTTCACTCTGCCAAAGTAGGAGGCAATCAGTCTTCTGTTTAAGTCACTTGGAGTGTGAAACATTGACATGGCCTTACTATGAAACATACACAGATTCACACCTCTCTCTTTTCCAAGACTTTGTCCTGTCTGGCATTGTGAAAATGTTCTCCCACATCATTCCCACTAGAACACAAGCATGTTGCAAATCACCTCCAGCTATGACTCCATTTATTTACTCTCTTGTATAGAAAAAAATTACTGAAAAAATGTTCATGCTTCGTTTCTTCTGCCAACCTTCCATTCTAACTAAATCAAAATTGGTTCTCATCCACGGTGCTCTTGACTTCCACAAGGCAAAATTCCATATACCTACCTCCATATTTCATTTACTCCATCTGTCAGTAGCATTCACTGGGCTCCTGGGAACATTTCCTCAGTTCTTCTCATAATTCGCTGGCCATTCTTTCTCAGGTTCCTTTGCTGTTTCATCCATCCCACTTTTACTCAAGGTCCTTATCAAGCCTTCATAGAGTCTTTCAGAGTCCATGTGATATGTTCTTCTTTCATTCTGTCCAGTCAACCCAGCTTGCTTTCATCTGAAGCTTCCTGGAGCTAGCAATGATGATACTGCCTTGGAGTCGTGACACTTGCACTTTTTTTCCTGCTGTTGATGCTTTCCAAAAAGCCTTCCATCATTTAAAAAAAAAAAAATCATTCATTGTTTTTTATTCCTGTTACATTAATTTTCAAAACAATATTGAGGTATTTCCAAGATCAGTCACTTTGTAATTAGAGCATTAGATCCCAACACATATGAGTTAAATTAGTTACTAAACGGCAGGGGGTATGGGCTGCTAAGTAAAAGCTTGAGTGATACTGCTGCCCTTCTTACAGCAGTATTATCTGCTGATCCTATACAGTGTGTACCTTAATGCAAACCTTTGCTTCTTTTACCCAACCAAGGATCCTGCTAAGTATCCCTGCACAGATTATTGTTGTGATTTCCTTTGAATTTTGTTCTAAATCTTAATGTTCTTGGTGTCTTAATGAATATTCATTGCATATTTAAATACTAAACGCATAGCTGGGTTTTAGGCCTCAGACTGAAGTATAATCCTGACCAACTGGTTCTTGTATGTCTGAGTTCCATGCAGGTTTGTTTTAATGGTACTTCCATTGCAAATCAACTTTGGAAATACCTAAGCTACATGGTGAAACTTTAGTTAGCTAAACTGAAGCAGTAAGAGGAGCATCCAGCTCTTAAAGAATAGCGTAGAAAATTCTTATTTGTACACAGGCTTACAGAAGGCAAGTGCTAACACTTTTCTATTTTTATTCATTAATGGTTCATGCTCTTCATGCAAGTGCCTTTCTTGATCTGATTACTGAGTTACATGGAGCCTTGGTCTAAATCCCTTAGCACAAAACATTAATATTTCTCAAGCTTTTTCCCTGAACTACTTCTAGAATCAGAAGAGTGCAATATGCATCCCCAACTGTCTGGCAATTCAAATGAAGAGTCAACACAATTTAAAAGTGCTTCATGTTTTATTTTGAAATACAAATATCATGGGGCTGGAGATGATTGCTTAATGGTTAAGGTGCTTGCCTACAAAGCCAAAGGACCCTGGTACGATTCTTCAAGACCCACATCAGCCAGATGCACAAGGTGGCACATGCATCTGGAGTTTTTTTGCAGTGGCTGGAGGCTCTGGAGCATGCCAAGTCTCTCTGTACTTCTTTATTTCTCTCTATCTCAAATAAATAAATAAAATATTTTTAAAATATATATCATGGAATTTTCCTTTGTACTCCATAATAATCCTGTGGATTTTTAAAATAGTGTTTGTTTTCCTTTATGCTGGGATTTAACCTAGGACTTTACATGTTTCAGACAAGTGCTCTTACAATGAGCTATAACCCCAACCTCACACTCAACATCTTTGACTTTTTTTTAATGTTTAGGTATAAAATATTTTCAGTTATTTACAAAACCAAGTCTGTTGTATGGCTTTGAGGAGCCCCTAGGACCTAACATCAATTGAAATCTGTGATCTGTGGCTTCCTGTACAGTCTCCAATGAGAAGAGCAAAATTGACTGCCCTTGTTAGACAGGGCTCTGGCAACTACTGAACCCAGCTCTGCCTGCAGAGGCTGCTCTCTGATCATACAGCTACTTTTGGCAGTCGATAACTTCCTGTCTGATCCAATGCTCCTCGCTAATGGAATGATGCATCACTGTGTAATGGGTCCTGTTTTATTCATTTTGTTCTATTAAGCCAAGATCAATAGTGCAACTAACATCCGAAGGCTCATATTCCACCCAAGTCTCATTGGTGTCACCTACCATGGCACAAGAGTAAACTGAATAATAATCAATGCCTAATAAGATTTTAATTACCTGTCTTTCTATAGCACTGTAACACAATTTCAGCCTTAATTAACTTAGGGGTTTTCCAAGGCCTGTCTTCCAGGGAATAACCACTAAGAAGAACCCATTGGAAGAGTTTGGTCATGGAGATGGGTAACAGAATGACAGAATAATCCTATTGGTGGGGGAGATGGAGCCCCTCCATATGAGTGACCTGTGGGAAGTGCCTTCAAAAAAGCAAGAGGTCAGATAAGAAGGAAGTTCCATATGTTGTTGGCCATGAATATCAGAGAGAAGACCATGGAATTCACTATGTATATGCAATAGTACCACCAAAGATAGATTGCCAGAACTTTTGATTAGAATGTGATAGGCTTAAAGAAGGCTCTTTGGAAAGTAAAGTGGAAGTCTGCCCTGGACACTGAAGAGGGAAGCAGTGCTGAGCAGGGCTCTTGCTGTCCTGTAGGCCAGGTGTGAAGCATGGGGACATGGCGCGGTAGGAAGGAGGGCTGATGTGAGAGTTCCTTCTCGGTTCTGAGGCTTTATCTTTGCTGTGATGCATGGCCTCATTTGCAAGCTCACACTGATAACTGGCAAGATACAGTGGAACAACTTTTGGCAGAGTTTGTACAACAGAAGTATGGCTCTTCACTCATATTTTACTATCCCAGGTAAAGTGCAGCATCATAGGAGGGAACCAATGGCCACAATTTTTTTTGAAGGACGCTGTTCCTACACTGCAATTTTAAATGATGTGTATCTGCATTTACATTTTCAGAAATGGTCTCTAGGGTTAGTGAATTCCTATAGCTCCACCTGGATGTACGCTGACAGGACTCAGTTAGCTTGAGCTTTCCTGGGAGCCATAGGGTCTCATGTAGCTTGGGCTGGCTTCAGACTTCCTGTGCATGTGAAGCTGGTCATGAGTTCCTGATCCGTTTCTCAAGTACAGAAATTATAGGTTTCTGCCATAGCACCTGGTTCATTTTACCCTTCTAGTCACAAGAAGAGAGGCTTATGCTCTGTGCTGACACAATCTGGATAGAGTGAATTACATAGGCAGTGGTCTTTGAACAGTGTTTATTTCTCTGCTTCCTCGCAGAGAACAACGTATGGCCCTGGCTCTTAGGTCAGTCTGCAGCTCTTAGATGAACTTCTGCTGAAAATGGATACCCTCTTCATTGTTGCTGGGGATAGTGCTTTCCACAAGTCTAGGAACTCTGAACTTTTTCTGTAGCTGGAGGTAATGTCTACCTACAGCTCTGTCTTCTGCCCTTCAGTCTCTGCCTGTCTCACAGGACACCCACACTGCACTGAGGATGAAGTCTTCCCATATTGCCTGAGCTACATGAGACCCTATCTCAAAACAACTTGCTCAAGTTCAGCATGGCAGGAAGCCACATCACTGATTCTGTCTTAACTGAGGGGAAATGGAGATGAATTATCATATTTTAATACACCTGTATCCTTCAATGAAATCTATCTGCATTTGGTTGTTAAAAATATATGTTTAGGTCATTAGTTCTGCACAGTTAACTTGACACGAAGGCCTCCCAGGCTGTATCACAAAGGGCTTCTGCATTCTTACTTTCTAAATATGCACACTTAGTTTACCTAAGAGAATCTGTTAATATTAACCTGTCTGATTATATTTTTTTTTTCTATTTGAAGACTAATTTTCTTTTAGAAAATAAGCAGGACTTAAATTTTTGAAATATATTATAATGGGTTCATGCCATAATAAATATCCTCTGGAATGTAGCCACTGCACCTAACATAGTTGGCACACTCTCCTGAAAACTTCACCATGACTCACGGATGGTTACAGACCAAGGCACAAGATACCTTAGACTTTTCTAGATTATTGATATAAGCCATTCATTGTACTATGTCTTTTAGAATCCTGGAATACTATTGGTGCATGTTACAAATGAGTTGCTAATAACAGCATTAATATCATTGTATTCACACGAAAATTTCTGTATTTTTTAATTCTAAGGGAGAGAGACAAGAGAAGGAAGTGATGGAGTGAATGTGGGAAAAGTACAGTTATATGCATATATGAAAATGTTGTGATGAAACCCATTATTTTGTGTGCTCACTAAAAATTTAATAAAGTTAATAGTAAAATTAAAATTAAAATCAATTCTACTAAGTCCCAGGAAACGCAACACCTGTAAATTTGATTGTGGCTCACTGTGCTGAATTATAGAGCCTCAAAGTATTTCTCAATGCAACTGTAAGTACTCATGATTGTTTATAAACTTGAAGTTGTTTCATGCTGATTTCATTCCCATAATCTGTTACTTGGAAGAGCATCAAAAGCATCAGATGCTCTACTACTAGTGAGTAAGAAGTGAACTCTCATGGTCAAAGTTAAAAATCCTAACATGATGAAAGCCTTCCTCATTCATTTTTTTTGTAATATAATGTCAGGAAATATGAAGTAAATGTTAGCAAGATAAAGAGACACAAATAGTTCCAATGCCCTGCCATCATAACTGAACACAGTTGATACTGTCCCTAAGCCCTTTCCTTTGCATATGACACCATTTTATGTTCCTTCCTCAGTGGTTGTGATTATTCATGTATGTGAACATTCATTTATATACTCAATTAATCAATAAATGCTTATTGCTGTCAAGACACTATGCCTAGAAAGTGAAATTATTTTTCCAGGTGGTGGTGAGGTAGGATGGTAAAAACAACAAAAAGTTCAAGATCAGAAGAACTAAATGTGGCTTGGGAGATGATTCAGTGTATAAGACACTTATCTACCTGCAGTGCCTAATGATTTGAGTTTGATTCCCCAATATCCACATAAAACCAGATGTGAATCACTGTTTAAGAGGAAGAAGCAAAAAGACAGAGTATGAGAGAAGAAATATCATCCAATTGTCCTTATACTAGAGTGAAAAATCTGTGGAAATGTAAATAAACGTTTTCCTCTTTACAAAGAAAAGTCTAGGCTGAAAAGATATATTGGCAGTTAAGGTGCTTGCCTGCAAAGCCTAACAACCCAACTTCAATTCCCCAGAACTCACATAAAGCCAAATTCACAAAGTAATGCATGTATCTGGAGTTTGTTTGTAGCAGCTAGAGATCCTGGTGTGCCTATTCTTTCTCTGTACGTCTTTCTTCTCTCTATCTCTCTTCTTGTGACTAAGTAAATAAAAATATTTTGAAAATAAAAGTCCTTGTACAATACATCCATATGAAGCTCTTTAATGTATGACATTTAAAAAGAATATTTCATAACAGGTTTTGAAACGAATAAATGGGGATCAGGAGGGACGAAGAGATGTTGAAGAGGTTGGAGGAAGCCCTGATGGTTGGAGCTTGAACTGGGTAGTCACATAGCATCTGCAGTCAGGAATCATAGAGAGGTGAATGCTGGTGCTCATCTTACTTTCTCTAACTACTCTTTTATTCAGTATGGGACTCTAGCCTATGGGATGATACCACCCCTACATTCAGGGTATGCCTTCCCTCCTTAGTTGTACCTCTCTGAAAACATCCTTGCAGACACACCAAGCGATGTACCTCCTTGGTGATTCCAAATGCAGTCAAGTTGACCAAACACATAACCTTCCTTAAACACTAATGTGCAATGCATGGAAACATCACCTGATTTTCTATAAATCTGCACAATTTTATGTTATATCTGTTTTAAAAGTTAACATATAAAAAGATGGCAAAGTAATATATAAAAATTTTACAAAATATTGAACTAATCAAGCAGACTACAAAGGATTTAATACATTGTCATTTTACTTAGGTAA
Source organism: Jaculus jaculus (assembly GCF_020740685.1). NCBI lineage: Eukaryota > Metazoa > Chordata > Mammalia > Rodentia > Dipodidae > Jaculus > Jaculus jaculus. The sequence goes on from NC_059103.1 coordinate 142,806,793, forward strand.
AATTCAAACACAAGCAAACTCATTAATGTTGTTAGAAAACAATGTGAATAGTGGTTACTATACTAGAGGAATTGGCTAGAGAAGAGAGCTGGAAATGTCGTGTGTCTTGGTCATGCTGTTAGTTTAATTTGTGAATGGTCATCAAGTCTCCAGCTCATGTTCCTGTATTTATATTATACGTCAACAAATAGGTTGAAAAGAAGGAAGAAGGGATCTCTGAGTAGAACACTGAGCACTTATAACGACTACCCATGTTCAGAGTGTGAGTTATCTAGTGCACAAATGATCACTGTACCTTCTGCCGAGGTGGTCACATTAATGCTTTCAACTGTATATTACAATGCTCATGCATCCTAACTTAAGTGTTAACTTTGTTACTTTGTGAGCCCACCATGTAAATATAGACAGTCATCCTATCCCTTTGCAGTATTGGCCCTTCGTCTTTAAATAATTCATGTAAAAATAAACTTAGGATATTTCCAAGCAATGAAAACTTACAATTACATTAAGCATAGGAAAAACATGAAACGTTTATCTGAAATATTATGGAGATACATTGCTCTTCTAAGGCCAAATGATGGACTAACGACATAGCATACAGATCCAGATGCCAGTGTCAGGCCGTATTGCTATCTGCTTGTCTTAGAAAGAGTGACTAACGTGGGCAAGCATCACTCTCACAGTCATGGCTCCATGTTCTCATGGTACTTTTAACAATATAATTTATTTTTTTTTTCTTACAAGTGTTTAAAATAATATGTTGTATGTCCATAAAGACTAGATCAGGGCTGGAGAGATGGCTTAGCAGTTAAGGTGCTTGCTTGAAAAGTCAAAGGAACCAAGTTTGATTTCCCAGGACCCACATAATCCAGATGTACAAGGTGGTACACACATTTGGAGATTGCTTCTAGTAGCTGGAGGCTCTAGCACACCTTTTTGTTTCTCTCTCTCTCTCTTTCTCTCTCTCTTTTCCTCTTGCAAATGAATAAATAAAGAATTAAGAAGGTGGGGAAGCTTTGATGAATTATTATCAAATTTAATGGGTTGCTGCTAGTGTTGCCTGTCTTGTCCTACAAAGTAGAGGTGTCATGTTGACTTGCACCAACATGTCTTCCTGTCTTGTTGGTTTGCAAGTTATAGGAAAAGACAGTTATATAGATTAAAAAATAAGGAATGGAGATGCTGTGACATTGGCAACCCAGTGAGCCATGGAAGCAAGCAGTAAGATATAGGACTCAATGAGACAAGTCAGCAGTAAGAGGATTGAAACTAAGACCACAGCATTATTGGCAGAGTGGCGGAAGCAGTGTTAGTGAAAGAAGGCAGAGTAACAAAATATGAGAAGGTTGAGATGCCAGAGAGAGCACATCACCCATATTTTAGATTCCTGAAACATAGCAAGAGAAAAGGGGTCAAGGCACAAGTCCTTTGTCTCAAAATTTCATTAAGATTATATATTTTCCTTTTGATACAAAAAAGAGAGAGAGAGAGAAACATTCTCAACTTATTGCTTCATCAAGATGTTGACCTTACCTACAGTAGAGTCTTGGGTCCCTTTGATGGAATCTGAAAAATGAGCCTTTTGGTGTATATTCTCAGCCACAGATCTCATCAGGTTAGTCCAGGCTTCTCCAAGCCAACCGTTTAAAATCACTATTTGTGGGAGATTTATCAAGAAACCTAAAAGAATAAGAGATAATGCTGTTGGGTGCCTGAAGAAGCAGTTAATAAATTATATTGCCAACATGGAAGACAGCCTAAAACAAACTCAACCTCAGACACCGTATCAGCAAGTGTTCTGTGCGACCTCTCAGAAACTGTTTCTCGTCACTGGGCGATAAATCATTCAGAGACTGTGACTGCTAACCTCAAGGTAGAATTGGAACATAGACCTTCCCAGGGTATGCTTGCTTAGAAACGGAGCCCTGAGGCACACAAGACAAAGATGAAACCTATATTGTGTTCACCCAGATCAATACTGAGAATTAAAAGCATGCCCTAAATAACTACTTTAAAATTATTTTCCTCTCCAGGACAATGGTTTGTTCCAATCTTTATAGCAAAGAATAACGAGGTTGTGATGGCAACATGATTTCTGTAGAATTCCCTTGAGAAATGTGCTTCACAATAGAGCTCACCTCATGGCATCAATTACCAAGGAAGCTATGTGTGAAGTCACCTGGGAATGGTACTGAGAATAATAAAAAGCATCCTCCCTTGCTGACAGGAAGTTGATGAAGTGTTAGTAAATCTTTGAAATAAATAAATATAATTCACTTCACTCTTCAAAGTTGATAGTTCCTGATGGCAACATATTGGCATATCTGTTCCTGAAAACAATGCAACTTTTAAAAACTCTTACTCAGAAGTGGTTTTGAATAATTTTTTTCCCTCATGACTTTATAGATTAGGAAAAGAATTTCTTTAATTTTTCTTTTTCTTTTCTTTTTTCTTTTTTTTTTTTTTATTCCTAACTCAGTTGTCATCAGAACATGGAATGTTTAGGCAGCATGTATAACAGCAGAAAAATTTCCTCTCTAAAATATACTTTTATTTTCTTTGTTTATCATATCATCTTGTTTTCAAGCTTGGCCTGCCATCTTTCTCTGTGACTGAGTGGTGAGAAAGCTGCCTAAGGAGATTTATTCTTTGTCATTTCCAGCAAGTTCTTAGCCTTCTGTGAGACGGTGATTTTCTCCCTGGAGAAGTTGCTGCAACAATGGAACTCATAAACAATAAAACCACAGCAATAAGAATACAAAAATAGACCATCTCTAAACATTGTACCATTAAGCCTAAGGTCACAAACTCTATTATTTTCGATAGTTAAAGACTTATTTGGTTCTTTCAAACTAAAGTCTTGCGTTGGTAATTTCATTCTGGCCTGAAGCAGGGATGCTGCTCCAACAATCCCATGCTCTAGAAAGATGTAACAGATTTGGATACAGAGATAGTTACCCACAAGCCCTTATATGAGTATATTTTAATTTTTTGATTTTTTTGCATGTGTGTTTGAAGACTATGTGAGTGGTGTGTGTGATGTGTGCACACCCCTTGAAAGTAGTCACAATGTTTTTCTCCAGTTCTTTTTCAATTGTTCATTTCCTCACTGCACCATGAAGTTCTTGGGTACAGAGAGCAGAACATATTTGACTGTACATTTCAGAGCCTAGCTAAGTGCTTAATATATGTTTGAAAATAATACTGAAGAAATTTCACTTTTAAAACTTAAGATTGTTAACAAACAAACTTAACATTTTGAGAAAAGATAGAATTTTAGAAAGATATAGGTATAAAAGCTAGATGGAACTTAAAATTTGTGTTTTTGTAAAAGTATTCATCAATAAATATGCCCATTCTACATTTGCCATATGTTTTTTAATGAGGGGGAAAATTATTTTACCCACCAAAGCTCATCTTGAAGTGAACAGATAATTGCTCATTTAATGCTGCTTATTGTAATTATGTAAGTATTATTTGTTATGAAGTGTGCTATACTGAACATGTATTGATTCCTCAACTCTGACATGGCTTTTTACTTTTAACATTGAAGTTTATTAACATAAAATTAACACTTCATAGAGTGACTTATTTTAAATGTACATATCATTGATTTAATATGTTTGCAGAGTTATGTAACCATGACCAAATTTTAGTATTTTCCCATCAACCTAAATAGATAACCTTGTGTCCATTATGAGAAAGTCACTCTCAATTCCTACTCTGAGTTCCATTTAGACACTAGAATGATTTCTGACTCAATAGCTTTACTTGTTTTGGGCACCTCCATGAATGAAATCACACTGTGGTAGTTTAAATAGATGGCCCCCAATATGTTCAGTGTTTTACTAGTTGCAGTTTGGATCTGCAGCCACCTGGCTGGAGGAGGTGTCACTGGGTGGATCTTAAGGTGTGGTGGTGGGTTTGACATTCTCATCTAAAGATATGCAAAGTGCCTAGTTCTGTCTAGAGCTCCTGAAGTGTGCTGTGTGGTTTTGCTCTTTGGTTTTAGCTTTTGCTGCCTCTGTTTGGTCCTGTAAGTGGGGGCCAACTTCTTCTGCCATTATGGAACTTCCCCTGGATCTGCAAGCTTCAATAAATATCCCTTCCTCCACAACTGTGCCTGGACTGGAAGTTCATCTCAGCAACCTGAAACTGTTTGCTACACACACATAAGAGTACCTTTTTGTGTTGGAGATTTGTCATTTTATATAAGGTTTTTGAAATCATCCATGTTGTAGTATTCCTGTCTTATTATGAATAACATTCCATTACATGAATATTCCACAATTTGTCTATCCACTTACCAGTTGATAGAATTTTGTGTTCTCATTTTTGGCTATGAACTTTGTATCTTTCACAAATTATTCTCCCATTGGTAATTCTGGATAATGCTATGTGTTTCCATCTATAAAACCTATTTTATTTAGTAACCAGATTATTTTGTATCTGTTGTGATGCAAACCTAAATCATTAGTTTTGCAGAACTTACTCACTATATTAGCAAGTCTACTTTAAAGCTCTGTCAATGAAAAAGATGTCTAATATCAAATATGTACAGCCATAATAAGATATTGCAAGGAATTATTTTTCTGAAGCCAATTTGTCATTCACTGAGTTTTGAAAGCTGGTAGAGTTTAATTTCAAGTTCCTTTCTCTTGTGAATCATTCACTGTATGGAAAGGGCAAGGAGTAGAACGTCCTGGTTCCCACAAACATGGACTTGTCAATGGCTACCCAGTAATGCTACCATATGATTTGATAATTATTGTTTCCTTCTCTCCCAGAAGCAAATTGCTGTCATTACCAACTGTCATCAATTAAACTGTAGTCCAGTTGAGAATCCCTCTTTTTTGAGAAAAAAATGGCAAAAATATGTGCTTTCATTTCCCAGAACCAATTCTGCCCTGCTCATGCATGCCTTCTGCACATTCCTGCAGCTCTCATAGCACTTGGAACATTCTGTAAGTATTGGATTGTCACTTCTAGTATTGAACCTTCTGGAAGATAGTAACCTAGGCCATCATTGCAGAAAGTGCCTAACTTTAGATTTTGATGGAATTTTTCATTATTTACCCCCTCTCCCCCCCCCACACCCCCACACACAATTTATGTGGTCAATTTATTTCCTTCTGCCATCAAATGCACAGCTACAATACTTCAACATAAAATTACAGAAGGATATGATGGTTATTTCTCTAATTCAGATGCCCATAAAGCTTGTAAAGTCATCTTTAAAAGGTGGCTTTACTGTAGCAGGTAAGAGAAGAGTCCCATAAATCCCACTAAGTTTTAAACCAAAAAGGAATGATTAATTTTCACTGGTGCTGAAGCCTCTGCTTCCATCCTCCTGAAAATCATGGCAATAAAAATTTCAGAATTCTCCAGGGCAGCCAGATGCCTGCTGAGTAGGAAATGTCCATGGTAGACCCTGAACTCAGTGCATTGATGAGCTAGGTGCTGACTTGGTGCCCATTTTCACAGGGTCTGCGCTTTGGTTCTCCCCAGGCTAAGAGACATTTCTTTTTTCTTTTTTTTTTTTTTTGGTTTTTCGAGGTAGGGTCTCACTCTGGTCCAGGCTGAGCTGGACTTAAGTCTGTCATCTCAGGGTGCTCTTGAACTCATGGCAATCCTCCTACATCTGCCTCCCGAGTGCTGGGATTAAAGGTGTGCGCCACCACGTCCGGCTTTGTTTTCTTTTTTAATTAAGTGTTTATGTAACTTGACATTTTAAAGCATAGGCTTTGTCTTCCCCAGCTCCTGTCATGCTCTATAATATTCTCATTTGAAGCCTGGCACTATTCACTGCCCTGCCTCCCAGAACACCCGAACTTTCTCACGGACTAAAAAATGAAGTCTTAAAAATGTGATGACATATATCTCCCTTTGAGACTGTACCAGTTGTCTTAAATCCTCTCTTAACCGCCAGTATTAAAGTTACCATAAAAAGAAAAGTCTTTCGTACTTGAATTAATGCCATTTCGGGGCACAATGGGAACCTCCTTCAGGTTGCTAATTGCTTTTAGATCTTGCAACCTCTGAAGTTGTAAGCCTTGTAATTATTTTAGTGAACGTAACTGGTAGTTTTTATTCATGCGTAAGGAGCTAATCTGTTTGCTGCAATAATATCCAACCTCTGCAGGTGCCACAGGTTAATTACACACTGTGCTACAAGTATGGCAGCTCACTAATCATGATATCCTCAAATTCTCCAGCCCTGTACTTCTCACAGAGAGCCGAGGATGTTTTCGACTTTTCAAAGTTGCTATCAGGCAGCTTCAGTAGCAGTTTCAGCTTCATGATGTCATCGACCCCCCCCTCCCCATTACTATTCACTTGCTCAGTTTCTTTCCTTTCTAGCCCTGCCCTTTTCCTTGTGCAGTTTTAAGATTCCCATATAAGATGATTCAAGAGCCTAGCTTTCTATTTCAATACTACTTAAAGTTAGCATTGATCCATGCAGCAGGCAAATGTAGACTAGGAATTTGCATGTGACAGTTTGACCATGTCTATTGGATCTAATGGTAAAGATAGAGGCTTACATTTCATGTACTTTCAACTTTTTAATTCACTTTTATTAAATAACATTCATTATATAAAATTATCTGTGAATTGCTGAAGGTAGGAAAAGAAAGCATATCCTTAACCACAGATAGCTTAAAAAGCTATGGACTGTCCCATCCCCAGGGATACTTGGTTCATGGTATTATGGAACAGGTAGTGTGTTCTCACCTAAGAGTGTATTTATAAAAGTTAGTGTGGGACTGGAGAGATGGCTTAGCCATTATGGCATTTTCCTATGAAGCCAAAGGACCCAGGTTCAATTCCCAAGACCCATGTAACTAGATGCACAAGGGGCACCTGCATCTGGAGTTTGTTTGTAGTGGCTAGAGGCCCTGGCTTGCCCATTCTCTCTTTATCTGTCTCTCTTCTCTCTACCTCTCTCTGCTCACAAATAAATAACTTTTATAAAGAAAAAGTTAGTGTGAAAATTCACCACCTCTGGTGGTCTGTGGTTTGTTCTGTTTAACATGTCAATATCTAAAAGTTATATTTGGGAATACAGAGACATACATCTTCAACTCTAGGCTTATATCCACTAACATGCTACCATGCATGATAGGATTCCATCTCACATACATAAGGTCATAAATGATATAAAACAGTTTTCTACTTCTGAAATTTTATTCTATATTGCTTGCCATAATTTCTACTTTGGGTGCTATCAGTATTAAATGTTTTATTATCAGTTGATTTATGTATATGTGTATGTATGCATGTATGCACATATATATGTATACATACATACACACATTGTCTTTCTAAATTTAGGTCCATTTTAGGATGGAGAGATGACTCAGTAATTATGGGCACTTACCTGAAAGGCTTAACAGCATGGGTCTGATTTTCCCATATTCAGGTAAAGCCAGATACATAGAGTCATGTTTGTATCTGGAATTTGTTTGCAGTGGCCTGATGTATCCACCAGTGGATACCCTAGTGTATCCATTTCCCCCATAGCCCATCTGTCTGTCTTTATCTATTTGCTGATAAATAAAATATTTAAACAAAATAAATTTATGTACTTTTAAAAAATATATTTAAAATCAAATAATAGCAATGCTGGTGGCATGAGTCTCATAAGTTTTGTTTGTTTTGATTTAAAGCTTTTGGCTAATGGTTAAATTATGTAACTTGTTTTTGATAATGAGCAAATAGAATATTGTGGTAATCAAAATATTATGATATTATTAGCATCTGACAAACCTTCTCTCGGTCACCATTTTTAGCTGCCTCGTCTAATTTGAGCAAACGAAGTACAATGGAGTACCCTTGCACTTCCTCCTTGCATTTACAGCTGTCTGATTTTCAGTTGCAGCCAGAGTGGATAATGTGTTTGCATCTGCACTTAGTGGACAAAGCAGTGAGGTTGGGGAGGAGGGGGATCACACAGGACTCTCCTACCCCAGTTCATCTCTCACCCTGCACCAAGTAGAGACCACTCCTGTGATAATGGGTGTACTTACCCAGAAGCACTACTGAAACACTTGTTGTGTCAGAGAGTGCACCTGCTTCTAGGAAGCTTTGCCCTTTCTGTGTCCTTGAATATGGTCCTCTGGAACTTGTTGAGAGACTGTCACACAGGAAGCACAAATCTTATGTCTGTCAATTTGCATGTCCACCCAGCAGCTGGAGAGAGAGCAGGCAGAATTCTAAAATAAGCAAATCCCTATAGAAATCCCTATAGAAAATGACATTCACTTATTTGGCCTTGGATTGGTCCCAGCCCCAGAAATATACAGGCAGTTCAATATATTACAGAAATATTTTTGGAATGACTTAAAGATTGAGCCAGCTTAATCTTATCTATGAAAGCCTGCTCTCTGAATAGATACAGGGTCTCATTTGAATGAATGTCCCTACAGAGGAAAAAAAAACGGAAAAACAGAAAGGTATACCTGATATAGGGAGGGAGGAGTAGTAATGTTTTCTTGTCTCTCTCATGCCTCACATTTCAAGACATATCAACCGTGCTTACAGAACATCAGCATATTATCCTAAACACAATTACTGTGGCTTACAGTTCAGTATTTTATATTTTCATTTCTTAAATAAAAAGAAAACTTGCCTTTTAATTGGATTATTATTTCAATCATTATATTAAAATTCTTATTATAAAGATCAATGATATGTGGACCTTGGGAAACAAAATTAAAATTTGATATTCAATTTAGACCTTTTATGTCATCTGTTTTCTTTATAAGCAGAAGAGGAATAATTAATTGTAACAAAATTATGAATTATTAAGAATATAGAAGTACTGAATCCAAAGTTAATTTTTGTTTGTATATTTTGCAAAGGTCATTTCCTAAAATATTGTCTTTTCAGTCATGCATAGCTCTTTAATTTGCATAGGTGGTTGGAAAAGGACTAGCTTTTAGAGTCAAATTGGAAAGTTTGCATGTGCAACATACCACATCTGTTCACTCCCAAATACATCTGTTCCCTTTTGTCTCTGCTACTAGGAGCCCTCCTTGTTATTTAGAAATATCAGGACCCGAGTGTGTGTGTGTGTGTGTGTGTGTGTGTGTGTGTGTGTGTGTGTGTATGCTCAACACACATACATATATATATGGTTTGGGCTTGCTTGTTTGTTTATTCCTGCATTTTAAACAGAAGCTTTCCTTAAGCAATCATTCTGAAGATCAAAAGCAAATCCATCACGTAATAGGAATTTTTAAATACCAATTTTTTAAATATATATGGGAAAATGTGATCAAAAGTGTTCTAACATGTGGAGATGTGGGGAGATAGCTCAGCTGGGAGAGTGTTTGCCATGTAAGCCTGAGGACCTGAGGTGAATCCTCAGAAACCACATTTAAAAAGTAAAAAGTAGAGACAAACAGATACCTGTGACTTTCTGGCTAGCCGGTTTAGCCTACTTACTCAAGTTCCAGGCCGGTGAGAGACTTTGTCTCGGGAGATGGACAGTATATGAAGGAGCAATGCCCTAGGTTGTCCTGTGGCATCTGCGTGCACATACAGGCACACAATCACATGTGTGCAAGGACACACACACACACAAATGAAACTGGGTGTCCTCAAGCCTTTCCAGATACAACAAGGTAGAGGATATTAGATATGAAACATTAACTTAATCCATTACTTATTGCTTTTATTATGGCAAGTGAATACATGTATTACTAATCTACAAAACCAGGAAATAATAGTAGCAGCTGTTTGCAAGTAGAAGTTTTGCAGCACTCCATAACCCATTATTTTTAAAGGTAAATGTATAATTTTCAAACGACATTAGATATTTATTTTATTTCAAGTTATATAACTGTGCCTTTTGAGATTTTGACTTGGTTGATAGTTTTTATCCCTAAAGACACTGCTAGTTAAATTTTCATTAAAATTGATTGTAAATCGTTACATGTATTGATCTTAATCTTCATAGGATTTCATAAAAGTATAAATTTATCTTTATAAGCCTATGTTTCCTGCTCTAAAAATTGATTAATGGCATAGTCACTTCACAGGGAAGTTTTGTGAGTTTACAGATTATGTGACTATGGTATATGTTGGCTGAGATGACACACTTTTTAATATTAATCTAGAAATCTAACAAAATGTGCTTTATGAAAAGTTTGCATATGTGTATGTGTTACTGGTGATCAAACCTGGCCCTTATGCAAGTTAGGCAAGCACTCCCAGCAAAATGAGCATTTTTAAAAATGGGAGTCTTGGGGCTAGAGAGTTGGCTTAGCAGTTAAGTACTTACCTGTGAAGTCTGAGGACCCATGTTCAACTCTTCAGGTCACATGTAAGCCAGGCACACAAAGTGACACAAGCGTATGTGTGTACAAGGTGGCAAATGCATCTGGACTTGAATTGCAGTGGCTGAAGGCCCTAGCATGCCAATTCTCTCTCTCTCTCTTTCTCTCTCTCTCTCTCTCTCGGGGCAGTCAGTTGGGCTTGCCTTAAAAAAAAAAAAAATTAGAGTCTTCTAATACTGAGTGTCTCCCTTAATTTATTAATACAGTGAACATATGTAGAGAGGAAGAGGTGTTTTCAGGTAAAGAAAGGTCAACCAAAAAATTAAACAAGAATATCACCAAATCCACTCCATCATATCAATTTTCTACTGTTGATTAATTCAACCAGTGTATTTCCTAGAGTTGATGTTTGATGCTTTAGTTAATATATTCCTAACCCCTGTATGAAACACTAAAAAAAAACCTATTCATTTTTAACATAGCCAGATCACTCCTACAATCTCTTAATTATCAATTACTTGATTTGTTCTATGTCTGCTTTGTATTTTCCAAGAGCTCTTGCAAATTAAATATCAGCTGTAAAAGATGACATGTCAAATTAGAGACAGAGATAGACTGTAGATTGAATTAAATTATGGTCCTAGGCTATAACCAGTGAACCACATGGAGAAAGTGATTTTTTTCTAAAGTGATTTAGCATCTGGCACCTGCTAAGACACCAATTGGAGGCATTTTGGTGTAACCTTGTCAGGAGACTTGGGGATAAATCTAATGGATTTTGGCATTTCCCTCCCGGCTTCCTTTCCTTTATCCTTTCCTTCCTCGAATAAATATTTATTAAGGGCTTTTTCTGTGCTAAGTGCTTGGGCAAGAATCCAGGGGTGAATCAGAAATGAATCCTACCCTGAAGGGGTTTATAATCTACCAAGAAGGTTAAACAGGGGGGAATAGAATATTTGTGCCAAGGAGCATTGTATAAAAGGATAGGAAAATGCAGAAGAAAGAGATAGTTTCGGCATGGGCAATTAAGGAAAATTTCTGTCTCTTGAAACTAATAAAGAAAAGAGATTTTCTCCAGAATAAAAGCAGACTTTCCAGTACTCAGAGACATATAATCTCAAAGAGTTCCTGGAGCCACTGAAGAGGTATTCATGTTGGTACAAGCATGCATGTTCTCATGTGTCTAGAGTATAAGAATTGTGGACTGAGAGACTGAGTGTGGTATTTGACTTGAGACTTCAGGTGCATGAAAGATTTGTCCAGAAAACATGCAATGACAAGGGCCAGTAGGCAGAGAGCAGCATAAAGAGTGGCCCCATTCTGCCTTGTCATATAAAATTTTTTTTATGGAAAATGTGAGTTATATTTATGAACCATGGGCATGAGAAAGGTTCTCATGTTGATAAAAATCCTTTCATTCCATCACCAATCTTTATTCTGAGAAAGGTTTATTTTCCTACATAATTCATCTATCCATTGGGAAGGCAAGAAAAAAATTGATGATTTTGTGTAATTAATCTTTAAAAAAAATCTTTCCAGAATATATCCAAAAATTGGGTTAACTTCCAAGAAATGTGTGCCTTTGTATCATCCCAATATGTAAGATTAAAAAGTATTGATCTTGGTAAAGCACTGTTAAATTCATGTAAACATTACTGCTGCCCTGATGTTGAAGCTTGTTACTCTGTCCATTGCTTGCATTGTAGGGGGTGTTTCAAGGTCTGTGTTCAAAACAAGCAGCAGATGAGTAAGGAAACAATTTACTGCCCGTAGTGCTCACATACACTGTCATCTCATCTTGGAAAAAACTGGGAAAGGAGCTGTCTCTTACAATTGCTGTGTGGATTATATGAGTTAATCTGAAATACTCTCAAAAAATGTCAACTGTCATCATTGTCATCACCATCATTATTTTACCCTTATAAATACTTTATAATAGCATATACTATATATTTACATATTTTGTATGCCTGTTCAGTAATCAATTATCTTGCTAAATATTCCCCATCTGCTACTTAACAAAGCTCTTACCTATAGAGTCATCAACACCTAGAAATTGGATTTATACTAGAAATAGTACTATTTCTGAAAATCCAGTCCAGTTTCAGAAATTCAAAACGTGTCAGTCAGGTAATTTGAGAAATCATTATGAACATATTTTTTTCCTAACAGAAATCAGCATTTGAACAGAAAAAAAGAAGTTTATACTGCAGGCTCCTGAGCTGCTTAAAGCTACAGGGTTCCTGAGCCAGCAGTATGAGCAAAATCATGGCAGTTACAAATGCAAATGCTCAGGCTGGTCCCAGACCTTTAGCACTGGTGTCTTCAGCACAACAAGCACAGCACCTGCATGTGATTCTAATGAGCCTGAAGGTGTGAGAACCACTGTCCTAAAACATTGTCGATTCAAACTAGAATTCATTCTGGAACAATTACAAATAGTCTTCTAACCATATTTTTACAGTTAGTACTTCCGAGATGGACCAGTTGTATAAAAGTAAATGAATCTCATAGCAGTTGAATTCACTTAGCGTCTGAGTTATCTGTTAGTAACGCCAGCTTCTAGCATCCCCTGGCCTGCACCCCACAGCACACTGATGCAGCACAAAGGCAGGATGGACTATAGTGTTTACATCACACTTCTTCCTTTAGACAGGCTACTTTAACTCCTCTATATTCTTATTTTTCCTAAGTCCTAGTGAAGGAAAAAGATAGCATACAAAAAGCAGGATTGAGGGCTGGAGAGATGGCTTAGCGGTTAAGCGCTTGCCTGTGAAGCCTAAGGACCCCGGTTCGAGGCTCGGTTCCCCAGGTCCCACGTTAGCCAGATGCACAAAGGGGCGCATGCGTCTGGAGTTCGTTTGCAGAGGCTGGAAGCCCTGATGCGCCCATTCTCTCTCTATATATATCTGTCTTTCTCTCTGTGTCTGTCGCTCTCAAATAAATAAATAAATAAATAAATAAAATGTTTTTAAAAAAAGCAGGATTGACATTAAAGGGAGATTTTCATTACTCTATCTAAGAATCTACCCTAAGAAAATCATTATAAATTCATTCCTTGGGGTGGAGAATGACCTACAAGGTCATTGATTGAGTGTAGTTACCATAGCTAAGGATAAGATATCCCCAAACGTGTATCATGGGAAGGGTTAAACAATTTAAAACACTTGTGGCCATTTAAAGTAGTATGAGCATACCATAATGGAATGAGTGAAAAAAAAAAAAAACCTTAGAAGCAGTACTTTCTATATAAATATACTAATGTTGTATTTATGAATATCCTGCATGACTTGAAATGCTAACAATGATTATTTCTGTAAGGTGATATTGGAAGATATATATGAGAAATCACAATGGTTATTTTAACTTAGGTAAAAAATAAATAAATACCTACCAAAATAGAAAACATTAAGCAAGCTTTCCTCTTCCACCTTGTTCACTGAAAACTACGGCCATGTTTGTGTTGGAATATAATCTGAGCAGTTAATACACACACTCAGAATGTAAGTTAACTACCTTGGATCCAAAAAAAGCAATGGTGGAAGACTTCACAGCCAACCCAAATGAAACCACAGAAACCTAAGTGGAGGCCTCCAACCCAGGCAGAAATGTACATCTTCAAATAGCACCAGACACACCATGTCCACAGTACTGCTAGCACCTGCTCCTATTCTTGGTGTTCCAGAGTCCTGAACAGGCTCTGTATGTGGCCTGGATACAGTTTGATCTCAGGAAGAAGTTGGCTTTTGTTTTCATTTTGTGTTTTCTCCCCCAGAGGCTGGAAAAATAGGACATGCAGTCAATTACTTTGCTAGTGGCCGTTCAGAAACCTCAGGCTCCCTGTGCACTGGAAACGAAGCAGGGCTGACCTTACCAAGCCCTGACTGTCTCAGGCTGCCACTCTTGGAAGGAAACAAATGATGTGGAGAAATTGAACCATGATGTACCATTCATTTAATTCAAAAGCCAGCTTCTGCCAGGAATCCGCTAGAAAAACAGTGAGTTTGCCCTGTTTAATGCTGTATTCTCTTTGTGGGAGTCCTTTCAGCCTGGCAGACAGAGCCACTGCAGGAAGTCTGATAGGAGCAGTTGTCGCACCTTAGAAGAGACTCAGGAAACCACCAAATATTAGGGAGAAAATGGTGGGAAACAGAGTTCACAGGAATGTGTTTCTCAAAACCACATTCTCCTTCCTGGCCTTCGGGCTAGTTCACGTGCACTGCCCTTCCGGATGGGAGCCTGGACTCATCTTCGGGTGGCTGAGGAGATCAGAAGAACACTTTCAGTTCTACCAAGAAGGCTTCCCGATTTGTATATCACCTTCCTGGAGCTACAGTTAAGAGCTCTTATGTAAATATCAATAAATGCTTAATCAGAAGGTCAGCAAAGGGGAATGTGGAAATTAAAGGCCTTTTCCCAGCTGTACCATTTTATGCACTATTCTCCCCCAGCCATGGTGCTGGTGGGAGGCAGGAGCTTCACCACCAGTTTCCTTTCACCCCAGCTTTACGTGCACTCCTGTCTGTCACGGAGACTGACAGGCACTACTGGCAAGTATTCACTGAGCAGAAAGGGCTCCTGTGCCAGGCAGGCAGGAAGAAGCTGAAATGTGACATCACCACCATAGTGTCAGCTAGTCTCACGGCCAAGACCCTTAGCAGAAGTCAAGAGCTGAGCAGAAGAGAACACATTAGGACTTTATAACTTTCACTGTCCAGGCCTTGGATGCAGGCTGACCCTTGATCTTGGACAACACTTATAGCTGGTCTCAGCTGAGAGGAACTGGCTGTCAGTAAGTTCTTCTAACATCTGGGAGGAAAGGGTTTCTGTACAAAGATCAAGATAAGGGTGAAGACATATATCCCCTAGCATGTACAAAAAGCCCCCATAAACACAAGATTTTCACTGTAATAAGTAGTTAAAGTCATGCATGAAGTAGTTGGTGCACAAAAGGCTAAGTGTACTCATAACCACTGCATATGGCCAGGGAGAAAGTATTGGTTTGAAAGGTATAACATTAGTAGAGTTAATAAACGCTGTCCTATGACTTTCACTCTCAATAGTATACTGCCTTTTATTCTATGCTTCCAAACCTAAGATCATAGATAAAGCTTCCAGAATGAGGCCAGAGACTGATGTCTGCATTGAATTCTCATTGTACAGCTGCCAGAGGGTAATCATACCCCATGTAAACCTTACAGCTTGGAAATCCATTCTTGGATAATGTCAGTGACTGTGAAAAACAGACCTTTGCTATGAGAGTTAATTGAGAGAGTTCAGATCCAAATTACTTTATCAGTCATTTAGTCAATGACATTTATTGAGCAAATAACCTTTTATTTAGAGGCCGTAGGGCACTACCAAAGTGGAATGGAAGTAATCACTACTAATATTGGCTCACTCTTCACTGTGAAATATTTTAGAATAATTTTATCTTTTTAGTGAGCTTCATTAATGGCCCCATTTTATAGATGTGGAAAATAAAGATCAAGATAGTAAAAACAAATTGTTCCAAACAGCTAATAGTTATTACTCTCCTCTAATATACAAACTATCCACATAACTAATAATAAGGAAATTGGGTTGGAGAGATTGCTTAGTGGTTAAGCACTTGCCTGTGAAGCCTAAGGACCCCAGTTTGAGGTTTGATTCCCCAGTATCCACATAAGCCAGATGCACAAGTTGACACATGCATCTGGAGTTCATTTCTCTGCCTCTTTCTCTGTCTGTCTGTCTGTCTTTCTCAAATAAATAAAGAAAACTGAACAAAAACATTTTTTTTAAGAAAAAAAAAAGGATTGTTTGAGCCACAAGTTGGAACATTACACACAGAGACATTGCCTCTTCCCCATAACTGATGGCTGCACCTCAATGCAAGACCCACAATCCCCTTGGGGATAATTGGCATTCCTAATGAGGAGGGTCCCTTCAGATGTGGGGAGGACAGGGATGAAGGTAAGGATGGTACCAACATGTGCTGTTTACACACTGAGTATGTACATAACTAATAAAGAAAAATGATTAAAAAATTGATAGCTTTAAGTATGAAATGAATTACTGAAATGATACAACTATGATAGTTCTCTCTTTTTCTTTCCCCCTCTCTCAGAATTTCAGAGAAAGCTGTGTGTGTGTGTGTGTGTGTGTGTGTGTGTGTGTGTGTGTTTATATAGCAATAAATAATTCCTAGATGTGAGGCAGAAATAGGATGCATACTGTGTCCTCAGAAAGATCTCAGACTTTAAAGCATTCTATAACCTATCACCCAAAAATACAGAGTAAGTTTCAAGATAGACCAAGATTCACTATCTTGAGTGATACATCCAGAAATGAGGAAATTGTAAGTGATTTTGTATTGCTTGTGCTATGATAACATAATGCCCAAGACCAGAGACTTTATAGAGAAGAGATTTATTTCTTAAGGAAGAAGACTGGGAAACCCCGGATTTAGGTGTTCACATTTGGAGAGGGCCTTTGTACTGCATCATAACATGGAAGGAGGCTACACATGGCAAGGAACTAGACATATCATCTCATATCTCTCTTTTGTCTTCTTTGAAAGTCATTGATCTTATCACAGGAGCCCCAAAGTCATGACTTCCTTTAACTCTACCTCTCATAGTTCCCATCTCCAAGCCAGATCAGTGTTAAGTTTCTAACACATGAACCTCCAGAGGAGGAAGTTAACAAAACAGACTCCAAATATAAAGACACACAATCTAATAAAGCCAAAAGTGGTTTAGTTCACTCAAAAGCCCTTCTTTCTATGTGGATTCCTTTGACATGCTTTTTTTAACTCTCCACTTTGATCTTTACCTAATCAACTGTGGAGACTAATGCTTCAGCTATTTGCCAGTGAAGTGATTTAACTAAAGATCCTGGACATCTGTCTCCTCAGATAGGACTTCTCTGTTCCATGTTGCCTTTGCAAGTCCTGAGCTCCCCTGGGCAACCCGTCACTAGACTGCAAATGCAGAACCATTGCCTATATTCCAACTCCATCAAGGAATTCACAAAATTGGTCAGTCCAGTTTATCTGCTATGTAAAGATGGGAAAATGTGATGCCAGAAGGAACTTAAGCTCAGTTTGCCTAGTGAAGAGAAGGGAAATAAGATGAAAAACATCTGAGAAACTACACCAGGGAGGAAGTAAATGCTATCAGTCATCCTAACGTCCGCAGAGATACATCCCTCTTACCCGCTGCAACATAAGGTATGTAATGAGTGAGATGGCCCAGAAGGCAGTACGAAACAAAGAGCACAGAATTTATTTAATGGTGGAGGAAGCCAAACAGAACATCTGTAGAATGTGAGTGTCTGGGGACAAAGTTAGGACCAGTGTGAGGAGAGGAAGCATCTTAAAACACACCAGACTGGTCAACCAAATGGAGCCTAGGATGAGGTATTTGCTCCCTGCAGTGGTTTCCCAAGCATCCTTAATGAGAGATAGGGAGATACTGGCTGCAAAGGAAAGGCAAAGTCCTGAAAGACTGAAGGGATAAGCAGTTTACTCAGATTCAGAGGGACCTAGGTCCCAATTTCGATATGATCTGAGGACTTACAGAACTGGGAAAGAGGGCTCATTCCTAGAACTGACACTGTCCCAATGGAAGAAGCGAACAGCAGGAATGACTAACAGGGAAGGATATCAGAGAATCCTAGAGGAGGACCCTCGAGGGCCAGGGAAAATAAAAATGCTAAGTGGCCAGATTAATGTGATGGAAGTTGAGAGAGCAGTGGGTTGGGTAGAGGCCAGAAAGTTGACAGGTCATAGGACTGGTATAAGGACTGATCTTCCTGGGAATAGAAGAGGAAATGGTCACTTTGAGAACTTGTTTTACAAAAAGGTAGGACAATACAGTGATCCACAGAAGACAGGTGAGGCCTCTCATAGGTGTCTCACTGAGCTGAGCATATCACATGCCTCATTGCACATGGTGGGATCTGTTGAGAGAAGCCTAAAACTAACTCTTGTGAGAAGTTTATTCACTCTTCTTTTTTTTTTAATTTTTATTTATTTATTTGAGAGCGACAGACACAGAGAGAAAGACAGATAGAGGGAGAGAGAGAGAATGGACGCGCCAGGGCTTCCAGCCTCTGCAAACGACCTCCAGACACGTGCGCCCCCTTGTGCATCTGGCTAACGTGGGACCTGGGGAGCCGAGCCTCGAACCGGGGTCCTTAGGCTTCATAGGCTAGCGCTTAACCACTAAGCCATCTCTCCAGCCCTCACTCTTCTTGTTCACCTAAAGGCAGGCTTATACAACTCATAACAATATGCAGTAATGATCTGAGATCTAACTATTGATACTTGGTGTGGATCTGTTGATGCACATGTGTCATGGGTTTTGACTCAAAAGCGCTGTCTTCAAACTGCCAATTATATGATGTTTCTTAAAGAAAGTATAGTTCACAGTGACCCATACTGAGCAAAATGCCTTTCCTTTAATGTGACTGAATTTTTCGGGCATCAGGATTATTACTCAATTTCCCCACATGATACACATTACTAATTAGTGTCATTAGTGTGAGGCTTTTCCGCATACATATAGGAACAGAGCTGCACAGCTTTTAATTATTTATTTAATTATGTATTTGTGTGTATGTTTGTGTGTGTGCAAGTGCACACATATATCAGAGAATGCACATATATTGTGTGTGTGTGTGTGTGTGTGTGTGTGTGTGTGTGTGTACATGCATGTACAGAAAAAGGACAACCATGAATGTTAGTCAGAGGTATCATCCAACTTTTGGGGGGGATTTTCAGTTTTTTTGAGGTACCATCTCACTCTAGACCAGACTAAACTGGAACTCACTCCATAGTCCCAGGTTGGCCTCAAATGCACAGAGATCCTCCTATCTCTGCCTTCCAAATTCTGGATTAAAGATGGGTACCACCACTCCCAACCACCCAACAGTCTTTTTTTCCCTTTTTGATACCATTAGCCTAGAGCTTGCCAACCAGACTAGAATCCACCCATCTCTTCCTCTTCAGTGCTGGAATTACAAGCATCAAGCATGTATCCCTATGTGTGGCTTTTTCTTTTGTGGGTTCTGGGAATTAAATTAGGTCCCCTTGCTAACACAGTAGGCACTTAACTGTCTGAGATATCACCCCAGCTCCTATAGTTTTTTATGTTTATATTTTTACTTGTCATTTATTTCTCAGAGAAAGAGGGAGAGAGAATGGGTGCGCCAGGGCCGCCAGCCACTGCCGATGAACTCCAGACATGTGTGCCCCTTTGCGCATATGGCTAATGAGGGTCCTGGGGAATTGAACTTGGGTCCTTTAGCTTTGTAGGAAAATTCCTTAAGCACTAAGCCATGCCTCCAGACCTCCTATAGCTTTTTAAAACCTGATCCCTAAATCATATTATTTCCACATGTATGCACCACAATTTTGAGCATTCCATTGGTTAGGAAAATGAACGTGAGCTGTCTTTTCATTGCCTCATATGTAATAAACTGTGCCTTTAACTGGTGTATAACACAAAGAGCCCCCTTTGTAAGGTGGATAGGAAAAGTTGCCAAAAATTTGTGGAAATATCAACTCAGTTTCATTACTTTGTGATCATATGCTCCTCAACATGCTTTTGTTTTGTTTTGTTTTGTTTTGTTTTTTTTAAGACATGAACATTCCCTGCTATAATGTTGCTTACAACTCAATATACTCATCAGACAAGTGTGTCCTCTGCACTGGCCACCTGGTCTCTGCTGACTCACTCTCCATTGTGCCTTCTACTGTTCCTCATCAGGTACCTGTACCCTGTCCTCCACCTAGCCTTATAAATAATATTGGTACTTTCTGATTTGTTATTTATGGACTAAGAAGGAACATTGAGAAGTTATTTAATCTCAGACCTTGCTTTCAGAAGAAGTCAAAACTAGAGCGTCCCAGAAAAGAAAGAACTTAAAAGTACAAAGACATCCAGAGAAAGTAATTTCACAGCTTTCCTTGCTAACCTTCTTCAGCATTTTCAGAGATGGTAACTTTCACAGACAGAATACAACTCTGGTTTAAATTTCTGATTCACATTCCTCTGCTGGGAGTCCAGGAAACCTAAATAATGATAACTATATGCCTTCAATGTTGTAAAGGACCCTTCTAATTATCTCTACATTTCTCTTCTCCTCCTTTAGCTCCACAACCACTGATCACTTTTCATACATAGCTCTTTGGTTTGGCTTGCTTGCTTTACTTTTGTTTCTATTTTTCTCCATTTCCAAGAGTGTAGTGTGATACAGGAAGAAGCACAGAGTTTCAAAAATATGAGCCAAAGAATCAGAAAACCTGATCCCAGCTTCTGCATGCACATGTTAGAGACACAGTCTCCACCCAGGTTGAAGTCTCAGCAACATTTACCCTCAATAGAGGTTACCCAGGGCCCCAAGGCTCAAAGTGACATACTTCCTTAATAATAAAAAAAAGAACATGAGTAAGATTTACTACTGTTCTTATACAAATTTATTTTTCCCTTCTGTTTTCCAAATATCAAGATTTTTTAAAAATATTTTTATTTATTTGAGAGCAACAGACAGAGAAACAAAAAGGGAGAGAGAGAGAGAGAGAGAGAGAGAGAGAGAGAGAGAGAGAGAAAGAGAGAGAATGGGCATGCCAGGGCTTCCAGCCACTACATATGAACTCAAGACACGTGCGCTCTCATGTGCATCTGGCAATGTGGGTCCTGGGGAATCAAGCCTTGAACCGGGGTCCTTAGGCTTCACAGGCAAGTGCTTAATCACTAAACCATCTCTCCAGCCCGAAATCTTCAAGATTTAGAGTATTGCAAGGAGAGTTTGAGCAAGGTGAGGCCCAGGGATGGATATTCCCAGATGCGATGAGAGTAGAGTTCTGACCCCATTCTTGAGTTCTACCCAAAGCTAGACACAGAAAGGATCATACACATAAGACCCTGAGAGGAACTGGTACCTGGGGTAAGAGATAGAGCCACACTGTGACTCCACAGTTCACTGACACCAGTATACCCCAGGAGCCAATCCCAACAGGAAGTCAAGTAAGAAGGAACCGAGCTCTGTGGCCCATTTCAGGCAGCCTTGCAGGGACCAGAGCAAGAGGAGGACATGTGGGGAATGAACCTAGTTGCACATGGAAGGTTAGCAGCACACACAGAGAAGAGAATTTGGCTTCTGAAGATAAGTAGAATTGGTGTTATCTATTGGAAAGGGTATTATTTGAAAAGTGCATATGTAGGAGAAACAGCTAAGTGCACACAGAGTTGAATCTACAACTTTGTTTTAATTTGCTGAGATCATCTAAAATGACTTACCATGGTACAATGAAGAATCAATAATGGAGTATGGACTGGAAGTTGCCATTGATTTCAGAGAATGCCTTGTTCTGGTACATTATCTTAGAGTTAGTGTTGCTCTCACCAAGGCTTGGAACAAGCTGCACATCGCCCTGCAAACTCTTTTGCTCAGTGTTAATTATTCAGACTTTTTGCCCTTTAACAATAGAGAGAATAATTATTCTCACTCTGATTTCAGTGTCTTCCAGAGTCTGCCCTTCCCTCATTCCTCTCAGCCAGGAAGTAAATACAAACTCATGTTCTTTCACAGATGTATGGGTGAATGGGTTGCCTAGGTCCTTCCTTTGAACCTTATAATAATGCCATTTGCTACTGTTTTTATTGTAATAACAGAAGCATTGCATTTCCATAGTTTGACATCATTTCAAAAATGAGAATCTGGCACAAGTTTATGCTGAACCCCATTCTTTTTTCATCTCAGCCTTTAAAATCTAAGACATTTCAGAAATCAGCCTGTCCCAGGATTGCAGTTCTACCCAGTGGATGTCTAACATGGATATATGCCCCACTAGGTTGTAAAGAATGGTTAATAAAAACTGGCAAAGACTATAAAAAGTGACACATTGTTTACCTTTGGATAATGTCACCCTCTCTTAGCACTGACAGTTTTTACTGCCCCTTTATTTATTTTCATCAAGCAGCCAGTGGCTTGACCATAAACTCTTGGTTAAATATGTCTAGAGGATCAGAAATGGGAATACTTTATTCTGCTGAAAGTAAAAATGCTTAAAGCCTCTCTAATCTGTTTCTATCACTTCCACTGTGACACACTCACTAAAATATTAATTTTTATTGACATAAAGTAAGGAGAAAAGAAGATTTCCCAAACAAAAACTGCAGCTGTTTGAAATATGGGTAACTTTCTTAATAAAGAACCAGATTATGACACCCTGTTGGGTGTCTTTTCAAGCACAGCTCTGTTTGAAGAGGGAAAAACCACTCATTAAGCTACTATGCATCCAAATGGACAGGTGTTTTCCAGAAAGGTACCTGTTGGAGGCCAGCAGTTTCTCAGCCATGGGAAACCCTGCCCTGAGCTTAGATGGAGTTCCAAGTAAGAGATGTTCCCCTTGTCAGCACCCTCTCTTTCAGAATCCCACTCTTAACATGTTCATGGCCTTCAGTTTATGCTGACCTGGTCAGAGTATTTTGAGACACCTCTGTAGGCCTTCAGCATGTTGTTTCCTTTCTCTTCACGTCCTCAGGACCAGAAGAGGTGGGAGGTATTTTAGGGTAATAATGAAATAATTTTGACCCATCTACATTTTTTCTTAAATTTTATGAAGTTATTATATTCACTAATACATATCATGTCACAGATTTAAGGACAGTTTTACCTTATGAGTCCTTTGAAAATGTGGCTTAATGCTTTACAATTCTACTTTGTTTAATTATCATTTCTTTCAACTTTTATCATATTGACTCCCCAATACTTAACAATGAGAAATGATTTATCCAAAATACTACTAAGTACAGCCAATAAGAGCCTGCCATGGAGAACATGACTGCTGTGACAGGAAGGTTTGCATATTTTGAACTTAGAGTATGTGTAAGAGTGTGTGTGTGTGTGTGTGTGTGTGTGTGTGTGTGTGTGTGTGTGTAGCAGAAATAGAATATGAGAGAGAATGAGAGAAAGGGAGAGAGAAAATGTATGTTTTGAAGAAATACTGAAACTGAAGGGAAAGTGGATGAGAAGAAAAGTAGGGACCCACTTCCCTCATAATGGTGACAGTTGTGCTCACACTGAAATGGGTTAATTGGGGTTAATAGAACAATAGATTAAGGCTAAGCATAATGAAACCACAGAGGGTCTTTCTGCATAGCCTCAGTCACTGCAGTGTGATAAAAAGTAGAATTTTCTAACTAAGATGTTATTAGATTTCTAAATGTATTACTGATCTTTTCCAGAGACTTTAGATGGAAGCTAAATTTTTTAAACTTTAAACTATAGCCTTCCCCGAATGAGAAGCAATGGCTTTGAAAGTCTCTCAAGGCTATTTAAGTGAATAAAAGGTCACAGTGCTATTTATTCTTCATTCATTCACCAATACTATGGACATCATGCATCAGGATGAGCCAAGTTTTGCTAATCACCAACAATGCCAAAATCCTAGTGGTCTGCAATGGCAGAATTTGTTTCCTGTCATTGTGTCCATCATGGGTCAACTTGGGACTTACTTCACATCATTTTCACTGCAGAATTTAAAATGAAGGAACAGCTGGGAAGTTCTAGAAAGTTAGTGCTCCCTGTAACAATTGATTACTGTGGTGAAGTGGTACCTTTCACTTCCACATCAATCTAACTGGTCACAGCTCTCCACCTAGCCTAACAAAACCACAAGCAGGCCTTCCACGTGCCAAAGAGCCAGAAACATTTGTGACCACTGATCCTGCCTGCGTTTGCTCATATATGCCAAGCTCACCGCAAAACTCACCGTCTCTCTTGAGGCCTGTATATTCACACTGAAGAGTCAGGAACATAAACCAGCAACTTTACTGTTTAATAAAATCTACACTGGGGCTGGAGAGATGGCTTAGCGGTTAAGTGCTTGCCTGTGAAGCCTAAGGACCCCGGTTCAAGGCTCAGTTCCCCAGGTCCCACGTTAGCCAGATGCACAAGGGGGCGCACGCATCTGGAGTTCGTTTGCAGAAGCTGGAAACCCTGGCGCGCCCATTCTCTCTCTCTCCCTCTATCTGTCTTTCTCTCTGTGTTTGTTGCTCTCAAATAAATAAATAAATAATTTTAAAAAAATAAAATAAAATCTACACTAAGGGATGTGCAAGAACACCCTGGAGGAGAGACCTTGAACTATAGATCTCTAGCAACTGAAGGCCTTTTAGAGGAAATAACATTCTGGTGCAGCTTTAGGAATGAATAGGTACTAGGCAGGCAGACAGGGATGGTGTTCAGATTTTCTGACAGAGGGCACAGCATTGATACAAAGGCCAACAGGAGGCTCTGAAGGGGATCATGTAAGAAATTAATTTGTCTTTTGTCTTTAATGATGATTTGCCAGTATGTTATGCATATTAGTTCAAATACGTACTAAGATACCCTTTAATTTGCCTTTACTTAATGATGACTACTCTTCATGAAAAGAAAAGTAAGTAATCCATGATATATTTTCCATTATGTACACTCATATAAGCAAGCTCAAGCTCAGTATGGATAAGGAAGGAGAAAGAAGTATAGCTTTTAAAGACATGCCAAATGCCATACTAGGTTGCAATGCTACCCCAGCCATGCTAGTAAGATAGACAATAGTGTCATCACTGGTCCTTATATGATTTGCGGGTTTCTCCTTTTTGTTCATAGTTTGTCTCATAGCTGAATTTGGAAGGCCAGACTCCTCACTGAGCTGGTCCCACAGCCTGGGCTAACATTTAGTTGAATATTATTTCTTTTGTGCTTCTAGCATAACAAGAGCTATCACTTACTGAATGAGAGAGCTAGTCATCCTTATCTACTTAACTGGATTTAGAATCACCAAGAATATTGAGGTTTATCTGTGAAAGCATTTCCAGAGCTGATTAACAGAAAGGGAAAGATCCACCCTGACTATAGATAGCAGCGTCCTATGGTTTAGGATCCCAGATGGAATAAAGAAGGAGAAAGGAGACAGTGGCCTGAGCACTGGCATTCTTCCCCATGCTTCCTGATCCATCTGATACAAACTTACCTGCTGTGCCACCATGATGGACTGAATACTCGGAAACCATGAGCAAAGTGGTAAATCCTTCCTCCTGTGAGTTGTTACTAACAGATATTGAGGTCACAGCAACACAAAACTAATGTAGTTAATATCCTGAATGTGTTTTTATATGCCACAAATGGTGGAGAAAGTTTTAAATGTACTATAGCTTATGTTCTATCCATTATGACAACAAATCTATAAGGTGGATAATGTGGAGTTCCCTACTTTCTTTTTTACATAAGAGAAATCTGAGGCAAGGTAAGTAAGGTAACAGACATAAGTTATGATTCTCCCCAACTTTTCAATATATATGGATACAATATTCTCATATGTTAAGGTAACAACTATCATAATTTTAGTAACATGAGATATGATATATATAAGAGAATTTTTCTTTGCATTAGGCCTAAAAACATCAGGGAATAAATGGAATACTCTGTACAGTTCTTGACTCATTTTGCTTTAACCATGGCATTCCTTATAACCTATATCATCAATTAGCTTTATAAATTATATGGGAGAACTCAGCTCCCAATAATGTTCAAAGCTCTCATGAAGTAAATGGAAGCACCAGAAACACCTACTCTTTTCATCTTCAAATGCAGTTCTCTTAGGGATGTAAGCATAAAACCAAACTAATTTATCTTTTACAATATAGAGAAAAATAATGACATTTTTCTTTTCTGAAAATATGCAGTTTAATTATTACTAAATATTTATTTAGCAATTTAACACTTACTAGCTTGGTTTACCAAATAGCTAGAGTTTTCACATCAAAATATACTTTTGGAGGGGTCTGAAGAGATGGCTTTGCAATTAAGGTGCTTGCCCACAAAGCCAAAGGACCAAGGTTCAATTCCCCAGGACCCATGTAAGCTAGATGCACAAGGTGGCACATTTACCTGAAGTTCATTTACAGTGGCTGGAGGCCCTAGCATGTCTGTCTCTCTCTCTCTCTCTCTCTCTCTCTCTCTCTCTCTCTCTCTCTCTCTCTCTCCCCCTCTTTTAGTCTCTCTATCAAATAAAGAAAACATAAAATATACAGTGTGTGTGTGTGTGTGTGTGTGTGTGTGTGTGTGTGTGTGTTTTAAGATAAATTTAAACTGCCCCTTAACTTTCTGTCTACTTAAATCATTGTAAATAACCACCTGAAGATTTCATTTCCACTGAACAGTAGAAAGTTGCTTTGGGGCCTTAAGTTAGACACTTCCTTTGTTCCTCAGTCACAGGCCACCAGGTCTCCAGAAGGTGTGAGTGGCAGCTGGCTTTGAGAAGGGAAGGAAGGAAGGAAAGAGAAAGGGACTGGTGGGAGGGGGACAGGAAAGGGTGAAGGAACTAAGGGGGAAACCCATTTTAATTAAGGAACAATGAACCAAAGAAACAAAAGGAAACCTTTAGTGAAAGGAATTCTATTAGAAAGTTTAAGAAACACAGAAGAAAGAAAACAGTGGTTAAAGGAAATATGATAATATAACCAGGCTTTCCTGTCAGTATTCTAAACACAAAATTCAGGAGAAAAGCACATTGTATCTATATTGAAGTTGTAAAAATTGTTTCTTCTTTTCTCCTTAATCAATATAGTATAAGAACTACTTACAGAACCTTCACTTTATTTTAAATATATTTTATTTATTTATTTATTTGAGAGAGAGAGAGAGAAAGAGAAAGAGGCAAAGAGAGAGAGGGGTTGGGAGAGAATCGGCACACCAGAACCTCCAGCCTCTACAAACGAACTCCAGATGCATGTGCCCCCTGTGCATCTGGCTTACATGGGTCCTGGAGAATCGAACCAGGATCCTTTGGCTTCGCAGGCAAACACCTTAACCACTAAGCAATCTCTCTAGCTCTCAAATATTACAACTAATCTACAAATAATATAAAGGGTATAGAAGAATAGTGATGCTTTATGCAAATACTGCATCACCTTATACAAGGGACCTTAGAGCCTGCCCCCATCCTAAGGATGACTGTAGTTTGTGCTATGTTCTTCAGAGTTCTGCTATTAGCTACTGAACCTCCAGACATGAGTCCTATATTCCCATGTTGATACTTGAAAGGAAGCATATTATCTGCCTACTTAATTGAAGCTGTCAAAAGATGTCAAAGAACAGGACACATCTGTCCTATATGAATGACATTTGTTATTCGCCTGTTTCCCTAATTGTTGGGGAGAAATCCTCTCTAGACCTCAGTCTTTGCTGCTTTGTGTAATTCTTCACCTGACTGCTCTCTCCTGATCCCCCTCATAGCACATTTTCCCCAATCTCTTTAAACTCATCTGCAAGTGAAGTCTTCCTTTCAAAAGCCCTTAATGGCCAACTTTGTCTTCTTTCAAAAATTTTTCCCACTCTCCACAGACCCATTCTTAGTCATATTTATTTCTCGGGCTATAATCCCTTTATACTTATCTTACTTACAGCCTTTATCACACTGCATTACATTTAATACTTAAGACTCTCCCATACTCAGTCCTTTGTTTCATTCATCTTGACAGTCCAGGGCATAACTCAATGGCCAGCACATAGTAGACACTTGGGAAGAATGACCTGAATGAGTGAAGAAGCAGAAATGTTTTAGTGAGCATATGGTTAAGTCATTTAAAGTACATTTATTAAGTGCCTACTGTGTGGCAAAGTATTCAATTTCAACATCATATAATGTACCCTAGATATTATCATTTAGTGAATAAATGATAAATCATTAGTCCAATTACTCTTAGTACTGAATAGCTCATATTTTCCAAATCCTTAGATTATAGATATACTTACTCTTTCTTCTATTTCTGGTAAGTCCTCAGGTTTTGTTGTTTGTAGATACAGAAAACTAGGCAAGGTGAGCCTTTTAGGGAGGGAGAAGGGTAAAATGAAAATTTCCATTTGACCTTGGTCTCAAAATCACCTAAGTCCCCGAATTTGAACTTTGACATTAGTTCTTATGTGAGGGTGTGCTATATAAGAGGTATATTGAAATCTGAGACATCATTCAACTTTGAATCTCTTCCTCCCTCTCACTGCCTCTGATGTGTAGACTGACATTTCTCATAGCATTATTTCATGGGTCTTTCTCAAGCCTAGATATAGAAGCATAATCTAGAGGTCATTGTCTTTACAAATAAAATTTTCTGGATGGCTATAATGAAAGAAATCATCCCATGTAGTATTTTCTCTTCTAAAACAGAAGTACTCTAATGTCAAGGAGAAAAGGTTCTCTTTGTTCCAACTTACTTCTTATTATCTAAGCATGAGGGCTCACAAACAACAGGGCCTCAATATTGTAACATCTCTGCCACCTACCACAAGGTGAGGACAAGGTCATGTATGTTCAATATCAGAAATAAAGAGTAAGATGTCAGAGGAAGATGAGCATTAATGCTGGCTTAGTAGTCAGTATAGAACCACTCCTTCTTGTGTATGACTGCAGTTTCTTATGTATGTTTATCTCAATCAGATTTCACCCTGAGTCCTCAGTTTTTAGTTAAAAGGTAAAGACATTGAGTATTTCAGTAGCAGAACTGTGTCTGAAACAAGTCATGTGGCCTGAAGACCTTTGTTCTCCTGATTTCTGTCCCTTAAAGGTAAACATGAATGGATCTTCCTCTCTGACATATCTGGGCAATAGAAACTTGAACCAATGGCTTCCATAGGCCTCTGGTAAACTGCAAACATGAATACACAGTATAGCCACCATGGCATAGTTCCTATGGAGTACCCTGAAGCAAACTATACAAAACCAAGCAAACTTTCTTCTCTACAGAATGTCCATGCCTTCCCAGTTCCATAATCAGCTATTAGTGATGAGAACTGTACTCTGGCAACTAGGCCATCTGGACACCTCTGTATTCAGCCTCTGCTCTCCAAATCACTAGGATCTACAATCTTTCTTCTGCTCTATGTCCTCAGTGCTGCTCAGATTATGACTATACCATCTCAACTACAGTTTGCCCATGAAGCCCTGGTGCCCTGCCACTATAGGGGCGTGTACCTCCTTACCAGCCTGTCTGCATCTCTGATAGTCTCCTGCAAGTTCACTTACTGCAGAGTAATCTTCAGTCTTTCAATGTGACCTGCCAACCTTCCTCTTCAAATGCTTGGATAGCTTCTCATTGCCTAAACAGATCTGACAAATTCCCACACAATCCACAAGACCAGTTTCCCTCCTGTGTCCCCGGTGTTCTCCCTCTGTCCTCTGTACCAGACACAGAGTTTTTCTACTGTGCCTGGGACACACAATGGTTTCCTCTACCCATTGTCTTTTTCCTCCACTCAGGACACTCTTGGTCACCACAATCTTAACCTGAGTAGCACCTATTTACTATTCCACAAGTCCTTTTTTGCAGTTTTTACCATAGCTTTTAAGGGTTTTGAATCTGTTTAACATACAGAAACTTTACTGATTTATAGTCTCTTAGTATGTTAGTAACTTTTCTCATTGCTATGACAAAATACCTGACAAAAGCAATTTAAGCAATGAAGAATTAATTTTGGCTCACAGTTTAAGAAAGGATATAGTTGGTCATGGCAGGGAAGGCATGGAGCAGTGGCATGAACCACCTGGTGACATTACATCAATAATCAGAAGTAGAAAGTAAACAGGAAGTGGGTCCAGGCTATTTAACCTGAAGAAGTTCAGCCTTAGTGACCTACTTCCTCCAGTGAGGCTTCAACTCCCAGAGGTTCCACAATATTCCAAAACAGTATCACACAACCTGATAGAGTTCTTGGTACACAATAAATAAATGAGTGAATAGGTGAGACAGTAGGCACATGCACATTTAGGCTGAACTTTTAGTCATTTAAATTCCATAAAGATTTGTGTTGTTCCAGAAAATAAATATGCCTGAGTATGTTTCCAAACCCACCACATTACATACTATATTATTAATGAACAAATTCATTAAATACCAGCTGTAGAGGTAGCCACATAGTGTTTGTCCACCAAGACCTGTTCACATTCTCCTAGCCCAAGTGTCGAGAAAACCTTAGTGTTTGCAGAAAGCCCCCATTTTTTTCTCATCATTCACTCCAAAATGAACTGCCCAAAGTGCTGGAAAGAGTTAACTTCACTTATTCTTTGACATTAGTGATATTATAGAAAGTGCATGTTCTTGCTGTTCTTGCATGAAGAATTAACATTGCCTGAGAGGTCTGAGAAGCATTTTATTTTGGATATATCCATTAATGTGGAATGTTTGCTTTTTATATAGCACTTCTATGAAATGATTAATTAAATTTCAATTGGATAAGGAGATGCACAGAAGTGAAATTCCTCTTCAATTATTCACCCTCCATGCCTCATTTTCAGCAGAGCACCAGAATGATTGCATTAATGCATGCCAAGAACATGCTTTGCATGAGATAATTGCTGACTTGTTTTATTTCTTTTTATTTGAGAAAGACAGAAGGAAAGAGGCAGAGAGAGAAAGAGAGAGGGGGTGAGTAGGGGTATGCCAGGGCCTCCTGCCAAACAAACTCTGGAAGCTTGTACCACTTTGTGAAACTGGCTTTACATGGGTACTGGGGAATGGAACCCACACCACCAGGTTTTGCAAGCAAGTGCCTTTAACCTCTGAGCCATCCCTCTAGCCCCTCACTGGCATATTTTAAATGGGGCAATACTAGATCTAAAGAAATGAAATCCCTGATAGTATTTGAAACTAAGACCTATTGTCTCAAATGAGTTAATCATCCTGATTTCTTTGGTGTCCACTGTAAAAAGTATGCCTTTGCAAACCTCAGATTATTTACACTCTTGTAGTAAGGAATTGTTATACTGGTCTCTTAAAGCTCAAAGTCCTACCATGTACTAGAGCTTCTGGGAAATCCAATAGGCTCTACTGTCATGACTCAATTTCCTCAGTTCAGTCCTTTCTCTAGAAGATAGTATCTGGCCATGCAGCAAGTCTCAGACATAGGATGGGATTGCTTCCCCATCCTCATAATCCAAATGTGCCAAATGCAAAAGGTCTAGCACTATGATCATTCTTTCCAGTCCAATATTCTTTAGACAGGCACACTTGAAGAACCAAAAACCACAAGAATTTTATAAACCCACCTTATAGTTTGTCATAGAACATTCTGAACCAAATATCTCTCATTGAAAATTATGTAAAGAGGCTAGCAGCCTTAAATGTGACATGTGAAGTAGAGTGCCCTCTGCGTGCATATCTTTCTACCATGAGCATTTTATGTATCAGTTTGAAAGGTCGGTTAGAAGTAACTCCTCACCAACTGTTCACAATGTTTGAATCTGGTACCTGGAAAGTGATGTTACTTTCTTTTCTTCCTTTATCTAGATCCTAAGCATCTATCCCTAGTAAATTAGAGCTTTTAATTTCTGTCATCCATCTAGTCTTTTTCATTTTATGTGCTATGGTTTCTTGTCATAGTACTAGGTCTATATTTTATAACCTTGCTTGAGTATGTAACATGTCATTATTTGCCCTGGATTTAAAAAGAAATTGTGTTATTTGAGAACAACAAACAGAAAGAAAAGAGGCAGAGAGATAGAGAAAGAAAAAGGTGTGCCAGAGCCTCAAGCCACTGCAAGCAAACTCCAAATGCATATGCCACCTTGTGCATCTGGCCTATGTGGGTCCAGGGAAATTGAGCCTTGAACCGGGGTCCTTAGGCTTCACAGGAAAGTGCTTAACCACTAAGGCATTTCTCCAGCCCAGCCCTGGATTTTTATTGCATAGCCACTGTTTTGTAAATTAAATATGAGTGAGTGGTTATGGCTAGCAAAATCAATCCTTAAACAAATTAATATTTCAATGCCAGTGGTATAGCTATTTCTCCATTTAATGTGTGTCTTGGCTTCAAAATGGAAAGCAGTGGATGTAACATTTTGGAAAAGCCTAAATCAAAGACAAAGAAAGTAAGCCAAATATACCATAATATTTTGAAGCTGACTGTTGAAGGAGAACTAACCCCCGAATTTGTGGTCTCCAGACAAACAGGAGTATCTTTCATTTTCTGTCCATGGTATGGAAAATAAATATGAGTCATACTGATGTAGGTTTGCCAGGAAACAAATCTAGGATGTTCAGCTAAATTTGAACGTAAAATAAATAAAGATTTTTAGTATAGGTATACCTCAAATAGCACATGGAGACCTATACCTGTAGACCATGAGAAGTAGAGGCTAATAATTCTAGACCTTAAAGGCTAGAGGCTTACATCTATAGGTATTCAGGTCAGTAATCTCTAGGCTTTCAAATTCAGAGGCTGATGGCTCTAGATCCTGAAAACTGCAGGCAAATTGCTTCAGTTTTTCAAAACTCGACTTAGAGCTCTATGTGCTCAAACCAGAGGCATGTTAATGCTCTGGGATTTCAGTGCTGGTCATTCAGCATCCCATAGCTGGCATTATAGCTCCTGAGATTAAGAATTGGCCTCCTAACCCTTGGCCTGCTCTCAGGACCCACTCTAGTAAAGGGGCTTGCAGCTCTCACCTTTGGCATTTCCATGGTCCTTTGTGGTTCTCTGTTTTTACAACCATCCCCCAACTCTGGCACCCGAGAGCTTAGGATTGCCAACAATAAAGGAACTGCTTCTTGCTTTTTTGCAATTTTCATCCAAATTGAGCAAAACAATCCCCAGCCTGTATCCATATATCCCATTATGAGCATATGTCTTCATCATACCTCAGAACAGGGAATGTGTCATGGATGCACATACTGTGACACTTCTCTGTCTAATGAGGGATACTTTCATAGTTATTTGGACAGATCCAGGCATTAAGCCAATTGATTACCAGCAACTTAAGAGGAGAGCAAGCATGCCAGTGAAGAGCTAGCTAAAGGTTAAATTCCACCCAGTGCATTTTTAAAACACAACAGACACTTAGAGAAGTGGGCACTCTATTCTACTCATGGAAACATTATATGCTTTCTAGAAGGCAAATTAGAAAGAACAACAAAAAAAAAAAAAAAAGGTTATGCATTCTGCTGAAATAAGGCTCCCTTGCAGAGGGCAGAGTGAAGAGCAGTGTGTTTCTATACTCACTATTTTCTTAGAATCCCTTTTCATCCTTCTGAGGTGGTGAATTCCTCAGGAGAAAGAATTACCCATTTTTTTTCTTTTATGCTCCATAAGTTACAAAATGTACACACATAGTGTCTATTTGTAACAATGATCAATTTTTGATAAGGGCTTTTTTTCTGTATTTCAGATAGTCACCTTCTTCAACATCATTTAGTCTCATAGGTGCTCTTGCTTTCTCGGTCTTCCATTCCACATGAGAACAGATTGACAAGACACCCATCTACAAGCCAAGAAAAGGTCTCTTATTAGAAATTGACTATTTTGGCACCTTGATCTTACTTGTTTTCCTGTAGAACTGAGGGAAAATAAATGTCTCTTGCTTAAGAAACTCCCTCTATGGTGTTTTACTATAGTAGCCAAAACCAAGTGAGATGAATATCCAAAAGTAAGGTATCAATTCACTAAGTGATGGTGGACTCCTAAGTAGATTGCTCTTCACTTATAGTTATTCTCTAACAGACTTGAAGTATGGGAAGACATCAATTATATTTCAGTAAAAGGAGACTACAAAACAGCGTTAAAGATTATACTATTTTATAAGAAATAATGTGTGTACACAAAACATAAGGTCAGATTTAAAACATGAATAAAGTTTTCTGGCTGAATTATAGGTTGTATTTCTTACATGTTGTACTCTACCATATTGTGTCAATTCTAGGTTTTCTACATTGTATTATTTTTGTAATCAGAAAATTGGAATATGAGATAATTTTATTGTTGTTGCTCCCACTTTGGGAGGTAACACTGAAAATGAAGAAATGCCCTAACAGGTATGACTGCACAACTAGAGGTCTTCTCCATGGAGGTCAAGAGCTCTCCACCATAGCCAGAAACCCTGTGATGAGCTGAAAGGCAGAGTTCAAAGCTCCACAGAGACATGAACCCTGCTTCATGGAAGTTTTCTGTTCTCTTCACTTTTTGCTTTTTGTCTCAGCACCATAAATTTGCTAACTTTCCTAATATTTTTGGCTACAAAAGGAGGAGGAACTCTTTCACCTATATAAGCATAAGAGTCTTTTAGTGGGCTAAGGAGCCCTTTAGAAATTGAAAGGAAATGAATAGATATGCTGCAAACAGAAAAGAACATGCTTCAAAGGTATAACTTGGCTTTTCTGTACTTCCCTCTAGATTTCTTTAAATCCTCTAGGCACTCATTCGTTTACTTCATCTCTGCACAGTTTGAAATTTGTCTATCTAACCAATATTTTAGCAACACTGAAAACCCAGAAAAAGGATCATGCATTAGGTATAGATGTATTAAAACATCACATTGCACACCATATATATATATATATATATATATATATGTGTGTGTGTGTGTGGGTGTATATGTGTATGTGGGTGTGTATGCGTGTGTGTGTGTGTGTATTTATATTACATATATACTGTATATATATATAATATATATATATATATATAATTTCTCTGTAAAAAAAAAAACTTTTAAAAAGTAATAATTGACAGAGATATTCTTCCTAAGCTGGGCCATTGCAGTAAGCTCATTAACCAAGTCTCCTGATCCTTCTTTCATTCTTCCTTTAGTCATACAACTTATTATAATAGTACATATATATAACATTACTGAATTGTTATAAGATATAAGCATCTTATAGCTTGCATTGAAAAGTCAAATAAAACTGCCAATCTATTTATTTGATAGGTAGTATCCGACCTTTTTCTAGATGAAATCCTATTATCTAGCTTTTGTTTGAAGTGTTGGCAAACCTATACCCAGTTATCAAGGTTTGAAATAACATTTTCCAATGGATGGTTACAACCTATGTAAAGTGACCAGACCCAGAAATGCCTCAATTATATGGACTTCATGTGGCATGGCTAATGCGTAAAAATTCATTACAGAGTAAATCACAAAAAAAGATAAGGCAAGACATCATCAACTTCAAATGAAATATATAAAACAAAAAATTAGAGATGAATTAGAATCATTGTCTAACAAGGAAAGAAACCTGTCATTATTTCCAGGAACTGATACTAGAATTTTCAAATAGCTATTTTAAAGCATAATTTTATGCAATGCATATAAATAGTCTTTGCAATACCCTTTTCCATTTCTAGACTTTATTTAAATTACAGGATTATATGTCTAAAAATACAAAGAAAACTCAATTAATTTGGGAAACATGAAACCAATTCAAACATACCAAAATAGTACCCAGTCTCCTTCTTGATGCAGAAGGGATTATTTTTTCACTGGTGCTATATTGCAGCCAAGTAACCAAGCCAAAAGAACAGAGACCAGCTCTTTTCCAATTTCATTAATTCCTTCTTGTCAGTATGTCTCTGTTCTGGTAATTCTACACACTCTTTTTGACATTTATTTTACTTATTTGAGAGAGAGAGAGAGGCAGAGACAGAAAGAGAGAGAGAGAGAGAGAAGGAGGGAGAGGGAGAGAATGGGCACACCAGGGCCTCTAGTCACTCTAAACAAGGCCAGATTCATGTGCCATCTTGTGCATCTGATTTACATGGGTTCTGGGGAATCAAACCTGGGTCCTTTGGCTTTGCAGGCAAGTGCCTTAACCACTAAGCCATCTCTCCAGGCCTCTACTCACTTTTTAATATTTTATTTTATTTTTAAGTAGAGAGAGACAGAGGAGAAGAGAGAGAGACTGGGCTTTCAAGGACCTCAGCCACTGAAAATAAACTCTAGATGCATGTGCCGCATTGTGTGTCTGGCCTTATGTAGGTACTGGTGAAGCAAACCCAGGTCATTAGGCTTTTCAGGCAAGCTCCTTAACTGCTCTCCAGCCCCTCTACTAAATGTTTTTTTTTTTTAATTTTTTATTTATTTATTTGAGAGCGACAGACACAGAGAGAAAGACAGATAGAGGGAGAGAGAGAGAATGGGAGCGCCAGGGCTTCCAGCCTCTGCAAACGAACTCCAGACGCGTGCGCCCCCTTGTGCATCTGGCTAACGTGGGACCTGGGGAACCGAGCCTCGAACCGGGGTCCGTAGGCTTCACAGGCAAGCGCTTAACCGCTAAGCCATCTCTCCAGCCCCTAAATGTTTTATATTGGGAGAAAATATTTAAACATGCAAATATTAGTCCCATATAGTGTGGACTACTACTTACATTAAAAAAATCTATGTAACTCATAATGATTTCATTTAGCCTGGTGGTGTCATCCTCACTTATTTTTCACAGCAGAATTGCCTTCTGATATTGTTCCCTATGTATAAACTCATTCTGTCCTAATAATATATAATGTTTGGGGCTGGAGAGAGGGCCTAGCGATTAAGGCACTTGCCTGTGAAGCCAAACAACTCATGTTGGAATCTTCAGGTCCCATGTAGCCAAATGGACAGTGAGACAAACGCAATGTCTCATGTTCGCACAAGGGGGGGCACCGGTTTGAAGTTCATTCACAGTGGCTAAAGACTGAAGTGCCCATTCTCTCCCTCTGTCCCTTTCTCTCTCCCTCTCTCTCTCTCTCTCTCTCAAAAATAACTTACACACACATATATGTATATATGCTAAATGAATGAATTTTGGATTAGAGAGAAATAAACACGTGATTAGCTGAAACTTAATGAATACCTTTCATGCCCTAGTCTAAGCATTTCATTCCTAAAAATGAAAAATAAGGTATAATCCTCAAGACAGCCATAGTCTTGTGGAAATAGAAGATGCATGCATAGGTCTATGATATAATGTGTAACATGATGCATACTCTAATAGA
Organism: Jaculus jaculus; assembly: GCF_020740685.1. NCBI lineage: Eukaryota > Metazoa > Chordata > Mammalia > Rodentia > Dipodidae > Jaculus > Jaculus jaculus. The sequence goes on from NC_059103.1 coordinate 142,843,842, forward strand.
GATATAAGGGAGCACTTACAAGAAAATTATATTTTAATTAATAATTAATTTTCCAATGGATAGGCTAAAGGGAGGAAGAGAGGTAACACAAGGAAAGCTGTAGAAAATGGAGCTGGGAGATGGCTCAGCAGGTAAGAACACTTGCTGCCTAACCACAGGCCTGGACATATGATGAATTTACCAGGCTAACATAGCAACATAGGGCTTTGCAAGAATAGCAAATTGTTTATGCCAGACATTATTCTCCAAAAGATTTCAGGTGCATTCAAGATAAACAGTTTGTACTGCAATAAATTTAACAAATAAAAGCAGTAGCAGGAAGCTATCCACTAGAGTAAAATGTGAAGATGAGGATGATCAGGATCACAGTGTCCTCACAGCTCACAAAAACCAAGACAAAAGTGCCTCTGGCAATGAGAGTGGGCAAAGACACACCTCACAGTTTGGGATCACTGTCTAGCTATTCTCCAGCAGCTCTAAGTATCAGGTGGTCATCTGCACAATGAGTAGTCCCACTGCATGGAGTTATGGGGTTATAGTGAACATGGTATAAGAAGTGCAGCATGCAGGAGGCGTTCAGGAAATCACAGTGGGCCTTCATACTTAGTGCCAATTGTGTTTGCATGTGATTCTGACATGAACGTTTACCAACACCATCCCATTGAACTAATTATTTCTGCTTGTGTGTGTGTGTTTTATGTGTGATGAGTGCTATGATATGTGCATGGTATATACATGTGTGTCTGCAGGTGGGTACAAACATGTATGCACATGTGGAGTCCAAAGGAGAAGACTGAGTGTCCTCTATTGCTCGTCCACATATTTTCTTGAGACAGAGTCGCTCCCTCAGTTTGTAACTGCTCTTTTCATCCAGTGAGCCCCAGTGATTCTCTGGTCGCCATCAGTCGTAGGACTGGGGTTACAGTTGTGTGTGCCTATGCATGTTGTTTGAGTACTGGCCAATTTAACTTGGGTGGTCTCATGGTTAAGCAGCAAGTACTCTAAGTTGACAAGCCATCTTGCATCTCCACAGTTTTTATTTTTATTGTGCGCATGTTACTTTAGGCTTTAGTTCCAGCATGTTTGTTGGTTGCTAGATTTGCTTCTTAATGCCTATAGAAATAATCCATGAGAGTAGTCCACAATTCTGTCTACCCTTTTTTTTAAATTACTTCTTACTTTATTTATTTGTTAAATTTATTTTTATTGAAAACTTCCATAGCTATAGAAAATAGCCCATAGTCATTCCTCCCTCCCATCACTTTCCCCTTTGCAACTCCACACTACATCATAACCCTGTCAATCAGTCTCTCTTTTATTTTGATGTCATCATCTTTTCCTCCTACTATGATAGTCTTATATAGGTAGTGTTGAACACTATGAGGTCATGGATATCCAGGCCATTTTGTGTTTGGAGGAGCACATTTTAGGGAGTCCTATCCTTCCTTTGGCTCTTACATTCTTCTTGCCACCTCTTCCACAATAGACCTTGAGCCTTGGAAGGTGTAATAGAGATATGTGCAGTGCTGAGCACTCCTCTGTCACTTCTCAGAACTATGGTGCCTTCTGAGTCATCCCAAGGTCACTGTCATCTAAAAAGAGAAGTTTCTATAATCAAAAAGTGAGAGTGGGATTAATATATGGGTATGAACAGTAAGAGTAGTGCTTACCAGACAGTTTGGTGAGCACAGTGCATACATTTAGCCAGACACCAGCAGACGTTACACCCCTAGGGCTCATGACTACCCCTGCTGTAGGTTTTCAGTTTCAGGGATGTATTTCCTCCCATGGAGTGAGCTTCCAGTGCCATTAAAGAGTGGTTGGTTTCCCCCATAACAAACATGCCAGTATTGCACCCATTGGCTCATTTGTCCTGGCTGGCCAAATTTAAGGCTTGCAGTATCCACTGCTGAGTATCTCCACTGGTGATTTCTCTCTCTGCCATTGAACTGCATGCTGTGTAGCTTTCCCCAACTTTCTGTCAGCTGGTTTACATGGAGCTCATTCAGCTCAGCTCCAGCAGGATTTCTCAGTGACATTGCAGCTCATATATGTGGACTCTTCAGCAATAGAGTCTTACCATCAATTCCTAATGTTTTGGGTGCATCAGAGACCTCCCTGGTCCCCCCACCTTTCCTTTACTCAGTCTCTTCCCCTGACCTCACTTAGCCCATTAATCTGTTCTTCTACTTACATATATACAATACCATTCTATTATGTACCCCTCCATTTCTAGCTTACTGGCCTCTGCTACTGAGTTTTATTCTAACACACATAGAAGTCCAATCATTTGTAGCTAGGATCCACATATGAGAAAGAGCATGTTACATTTGGCTTTCTGGGCCTGAGTTACCTCACTAGTGTAATCCTATTCTCATTCAATATCCTAGTCTACAAATTAGTAACATAATTTAATATCACCCAGCAAGTGGAGGAGAAGTTGAACTTACTTGGAGTTGACTAGACCCCAAAATACATGGGTTTGCATTTGATACATCACTCCTAAAAATCCCTCTTATCAATGTCAGCCACTGTTGAAAACATATTTCAATAAAATTTAAATTAGATGTCTAAAATAGCACTTGATGAATTTTAGGTTAATTTGGGTTAATTTCAAGTAAAATGTCAATTAAATGCTAAAACAATATTTAAGAAAATATTATATAATCCTTATCTTTATGATTGTCTGCTCTACTTCAGACACTTTTACTTTCTACACTGAATCTTCAAAAAATTGAATGAAGGCTGAGTATAGTGGTGCATACCTTTAACCCCAGAACTTAGGAGGTAAAGGTAGGAGGATCATTGTGAGCTCAAGTTGTCTTGAGACTACATAGTGAATTCTAGGTCAGCCTGCGCTAGAGTGAGACCCTACCCCAAATAAATAAATAAATAAAAGAGCTCAATTATGTACACAAAAATGCAATGTAAATCAGGGCAGGTGAGATGACTCAGTCAGGAAAGTGCTTGCTATGTAGCATGAAGACCTGAGTTTGCGCCAAACCCATGTAAAAGTTAGCTATGGCATCATGGGGGGATCCAGAGACAGAAGTATGTCTATGACTTTTGGCTAGCTCATTGTTGCAGTTACTTTCACTTTACTGGCAAAACACCCAACAAATAGGGAAGAAATTGTTGATTTTGGCATACAGACTAGAGGGGAGACTCCATGATGGCAAGAAAAGGATGGCATGAGCAGAGAGTGGACATCACCTCCTAGTCAACATCAGGTGGAACACCACAGCATGAGAGCGAACCAAACACTGGCATGGGGAAGCTGGCTATAGCACTCATAATCCTGCCCCCAACCACAAACCTCCTCCAGCAAAGCACAAATTGCCAAACTGCCATCATCTGGGGACCACACTTTCAGGCCATCTGAATTTATGGGGAACATCTAATTAAAAGCCTTAAATACTCTAGCCTTAATTACTCTAGCCTTAATTGATGAGCTCTAAGCCAATGAAGATCCTGTCTTAAAAAGAGATAGATGGTATTTCCGAGGATAACACTTGAGGTTATCCTCTGGCTTCCATGTTCATGTGCACACACCTGCATACACACCTGCACACTTACAAACAGACATGCATGGACACTACATACAAATACAGACACATAAAGTAAGAATCACTATGAATTGAAATTGTGTATATGATAGCTTAAATGTGGAATGTTCTCCATAACCTCATGTGTTTGGAATGCTTGATTTCTGGCTAATGACAACTTTGGAATCTGAGCCTTGATGTATGAGATGTGTTGATGGGGAGGGACCTTGATGGTTTATTAGCCCTAGCTTACCAGTGTTAGTTGGAACACTCTCCTGCTACAGCTGTCCTATATTGGCCAGGAAGTGATGTCAAGTCTCTATCATCATGGAGCTAAATAAGCCCTTTCTTCTTACAAGCTGCTTTTCGTTGGTTAGCTTTGTGCCCACAATGAGAAAGTAACTGCCACAGTTACCCTACATTTTCAGAGAACAAAATGCTTCACTACTTGATTATTTCACTTGTAAGACATTCATAATATATATCAGTAGCAAATTGTTTATTAATAATTAGCATAAAATAAAATACTCTAAAGATAAAACCATATTAGAAGTAATTTAATATCTTGTAATGATTCAGAAGGCATTTATGAGTCTGGCAATACCCATTTTGAGCATCAATCATCATTGTATATTAAACATGGACATATCTGACAACCAAGTGTTATTGTGTTTTCAAAAAGACTTTACAAATAAGATCATGGAAGTTTCATATAAGAGGTATGAGTTTAGAGGCTAGTTTGAACTAAGCTAATTCCTCATGAATAAATATTTGGGTACAACGTGGTGCTTACATACAACTGAAATATAGTGCTCAACTTGAGTGTGAACATATCATTTGAAGCCTTTGTTTCCTCTTAAGCAATGTGGACAATAAGTTCAACTCTTCCTAGGAAAACTGATATATGAGGCAAGATGAAGAGAGAGAAATACATTATAAGTCAATGTATGTCAGACAACTTCTAACAGAAAATGTTCTATGTGTGAACAGATCACTGATTTTAGAAACTATGATTCTTTGATGTTCCTGGTCAGTTGGATATTTGCCTTGGTGATTTTGTCTGTCCTGCTCCCCTTTGGCTTCCTAAGAACAGCTGCTAGGGTACTACACTCTCTCTGCTCAAGTTCCATGTGGCAGCTGGTCTTGTATATGAGTTTAGCTAATTCATCTTCACAGAATGGAGAAAGTTTTCCCACAATTACATTTAGGTTCTCTGCTGATTCTCTCTCCCCTTCAGATGCCAAGAGGATGCCTCATTTGGAAGTCACTGTAGCCAAGTAGGTTCCCTATGGTACAACGTTTTGTTAATTTTCTGTTTTCTTTTATTCTATTGGCCTAAGGATTTGAGCTCCCTACTGTGCTTGCATACTCACTTGTCTGTGTAGCTGTCTATCAGAGACAACTTAATATGTGTCACACTGTAGGTCTTTAGTTGGAAGGTGCTAGTCCTTAGCTAGCACCTGTGAATACCACTTATGAGTCTGTCAACTCGTGGTTCAGACTGCAATAGGCAACCAGAAGCAGAATCCATCTTGCCTTGTAAGCAGTAGTAAGGTAACCATGTTCGCCCTGACCTGATGCCACTGCTGAGTGGTGGACGTGCTGGGAGGTGGCTCAGGCTTCTAGGAAACATTTGGCAGCATTTTAAGCTGGTCCCTTTCTGCTCTGGACATTTCAACATTAAAAGAAAGTGCAGCTAATGAAATGAGACATTGACTAAATACCTATTACTTCCAAGATATTTTTAACTACAAGGAATGATTAGCTGAAGTACTAAGTAAAGTTGAACATTCTTAATCCAAAAATTTGAAATGCTCCAAAATTGTAATTTTTTGAACACTGATATGATGCCACAAATGGAAAATTCCACTTCAGACTTTGGGGGCTTTCTAATGACTCCATTTTGTTTCACATATAAAATTACTTAAAGCATTATGCTAGGTGTGTAGAGGTGTATATGTAGCACAAATGAATTTTGTGTTTAGACTTGGGAACCATTCCCAATATGTATCATTATGTATATACAAATATGCTAAAATAAAAAAAATAGGAAATCCCCAACATTTTTGATACTCAACCTGTACTTCAAAGCCCTTAGGGCGCCTTTGTTTGTAGTGAGTGAGGTGTTCAAGCCATCACTGATCATTCTGTGGACTTGAGGAAGTGGTAGGTTGCATAAGTATGCCTTCCACTTATTGACAGTTTAGGTGGGTATGTTTAAGACTGGTAAATGTAAGCACAGTATTAAAAGCACAACACATGTACCAGCATTTTGTATCTGTTTAAAGTTGGGCTAACTACTCAGCCTAGGTACTATGATGGTACTTCATGTGATGTATCACCCTACTCTATCAGCTGACTGTGAATTACTGAATCCCAACAAAAACATGAACACATTGAGAACTGTTCTACATCTTTGTCACTCCAGGACCTAGCTTAGGAAATAATAGGGCAGATAATACATGAATGTGTAATATAAAAGAGAGAGAGAGAGAGGCAAGGGGAAACTAGAATAAGAGATAAGAGAAGGAAGCACAGAGCAAGCAAGCAGAGCTCTGTCAATGCCGAGGTTATTGTTATTTCATAAGAGCAAATGTTCCAGGCAGAACTTACTTTGCTTCACTGTGTTTAAGCAATGGGTTCTCATGGTGTATTAGTTTTTTTACATCACTGAAATTGTTACAAAATTGTATCACTTCACCACTTTACTTTTCACTTATACCTTCTTCTTTTTCAATAAACAAGTTTAATGTTAACAATCCATTATCTCTATGTATTAACAAGTAATTATCTCTATATGGTGAGTTATGAGTTATTCTTCATAATTTCCATCATTTCTTGTTCTTCTTTTGTAAAGGGCACTAGGACCAATAGTGGCAGGGACTCTTCATGTCCTATATCTCTTTTTAAAATGCAAGTTGGCTAGGATTAACCATTCTGAGTTGGGTCTTGAGGTGAAAGACAGTCAGGACTATGGATAATGGGTACTCCTCTGTGGAAACCCTAACAGCATGTGCATCAAATATTCCATGCTTGGCCAAGCAGGAGGCAACTGAGTTTAATATATGGCTTGTGTGATCAGAGGTTCAGAATATGCACCACCAATAATTAAATATGCTTGTCAGTAAGGGATATGTCTGAGTCCTCCTTTCCTCAACAGGAAAATAAGGACCATAATGACTGTGATTTGGGGCTGCCCAGAGATTTGGGGAGGCAAAGTGTATAAAGCAGTCGGCACAGAGCCTGGCACCTTACAGATACATTCTACATGGTCACACTACAAAGCCATCCTCTGCTAGGAAGGTGGTCTTTAGACAGGGAGGAGGGTGAGGACTCTGGGTTGGCTGTGTCTAGATGCAGTTTCTGATGGAGCGTTTGGTGCGGAGGACTCAGACACCTGTTCCCAGCGCTGAATTCACCATGGAGATCTGTTTAGGAGATGGAAGTGGGGGAGGGAGGCAGGGTAGTTGGAGGGAAAGCCTGACATTGAAGTGAACTAAATCTGTACAAGTGGCTATTTTTGTCAGCCCAACCACAGTGGGTGTGTGATCGGGCGTCTACTTTTGATCTGGCTCTTTTTATAGATCAGTTTTCCTTAAAGGCGACTCTCTTCCATCCTTCCCCAGGCTGCTTCAATGACTGGGAAGATTGCTGAGTATTTGTCATCTGCAATCTGAAAATGACAACATTGAGATTAGTAATTAGATACTCCTTTGAGATGGAAAAAAAAATAAAAAAACAGTCTCATCCATTTCAGCAGAGATTCAGCCTAATGGTATTTTATTCATAAAGACGGCAAACATGTGGCCATCTCCAAAGTGCTTCAGATTGTCAGCCCCAGCTCAGTTTATACAGATAAGCTCTGTTGAAAATAAAAGCTAACGTCAATCCATCCCAGTGGCCTGTTCTTTTTCTTCTTATAATGAAAACTTGATTTCAGCCATTTCAAAATATGCCCCCATTATTATCTCTCAGACTGCTTTGATTAGTCCTTTTCTTGCCAAAGAGATTGCATTATAAAGTGACAAACGGTCAGATACAGAAACAGAACATATGTGTCAATTTGTACTTTTAATATATTTTTAAAGGACTGTATGAATATTTCCTAACCATACTGCTTTGCTGTAAAAGTTATTAGGACCAACCCAGCTTTCAAACCACAGTAGCTATAAGGCAATGTCATGGATGGATGTCTGGTATATATGAACAAGAAGTCACTGAGAGAAGAAAACTAAATGAGATGCATTGTCATGTTCTCTGAAAGTCCCCAGTTCTCAGGAACCAGATCAAGCAGTTTCTTTTTAATGAGGATGCCAGTGTCACTGGGTTAAGGCATGCTCAGGGGGTTACCTAGCAGCCTAGGGCATGGAGCTTTTCACAGTAATGAGGAAGATTTTCACCAATTTCAGATAAAGGTCAGCCATTTTAGAAAAATAGGACCGTTTTCTCCTTGTGCATCTCCTGACCCAGGCAGGTGGCCCACACTAGCATGTGCTAATGAATTAGACAGCTTGCTGCTGTAGGGAGTGCATTTTCATTACTATGAACAAAACAGGCTTTGGGGAGAGATTTGATAGGTGCCTTCCACTCAAAGGACAAGATGCATTTATCTGCAGGCAATTCAGTGGTTTATAATGGACAGCGGGGCCCCTTTGTCTCCTTGTCACAATCTTCCCGTGAACATCACCATGATTCATAGCCAAATTATAGTCACTTTATACCACCCCAGCTATTTAAATCATAGACTCCAGATCCCCCAATCTTTGCAATTTTAAATAGCATACAGGAGTGCAGTTCCAATTTTAACACAATATTTTGGATTTGTACAAATAAGAATTGGTCACCAGGAAGTGACTTTTTGATTATTTCTTGTGCTTTGCTATAGTTTTTATGCTTTAAAAAGTACTTTATTAGAAGCAGTTGGAACCGTAACATTCCCAGCAAGACTTATTATTTCATTCATGAAAGTCACTGAATATCTTAACCCCCCCACTCAAAGGCAATAATTTGCCATAAGAAACCTGTATGTTACATTTGATGCTCAAGGGTTTATATGGGGAAAGGTCTCACACACAAAAACAAAGTTATTATGCAACATAGTGTTGTCTCCACTGTGATTATGTCAGAGTCATCTGGTGCACTTGGTAAAATTCAGACAAAGAAGCTCCTTCCATTTCAGCAAGGAAGGGCCTTTGTGTTCTGGGTTGTCTCTTCAGGGACTGATACATACTGGACCAGTTAATTTGGCAGCAATAATGGTATGGTTCATCTAGGACTATATGTAAGGTATACACAGTTTGTATAGTAGCCATTTACTAAAGCCATTGCCAATCCCTTAGTCTCCTGGTTTATTGAAATTCCAACAAGACCGCTGTTAATGGATGCTATGAAAAAAATATATATTATAGAAATTTTGCAGGGCTGAATAAGTTCAAATTTTATAAAAATTTCAGATTTTCATTGAGTCAGTAAGCATGGAGATAGGCAAGTAGATTGATGTAACATTGCTTCTTCATAGAGAATAATCTGTGGGGAAAATTCTCACATACATTTATACATCTACACATGATCCTTAATCTCCAATTTCCAAAATGCTAGCAAAACTGAAATCAGAAATATCTCCTAAATTTTACTCCAAAAGTCATCTGATAGAAAAACTTGTCCAAAACTGATATTAAGCTACTAAAACAATTATTATATAATTTTATTATAGTTAAAAGTGTCACATGAAAACTGATACATCTCACTGGAGAAGAAACAATATTTCACATTCCTTATTAGTAGCAGTCTTCAGTATATGGACCATATTTCATTTCTATCATTAAAACATTCTGAAATATATCAGCTCCAAGATAGTTGAATATGAGATTAGGGACCAAAAATACTTCATTTCACATTAATAATAGAGAATAGAGGACTTTTCTGCTAACTTGCTACCTTAGCTCAGTCCCAAGGATTGTTATGCATAATTTTAACAAGATGGTCATTTGTCAAGGTTCATTGTTTGAAACCTAAGATGCTTATCTCTTCTCTTTAAGAAAGCATGACAAGGATAGAGGATATAATTCTGATGTATAGCACTTGCTGGGAGGAAAAATAGAATGAAAAGAGAAGAAAGAAAAGAAAAGGAAAAAAGGAAGAAAGGAAGGAAGGAGGGAAAATAGGAAAAGGAAGAAGGAAGGAAGGAAGAAAAAAGAAAGGGAAAATAGGAAAAGGAAGAAGGAAAGAAGGAAGGAAGGAAGGAAGGATGAGAGGGAGGGAGGGAGGGAGGAAGGAAGCAAGGAAGGAAGGAAGGGAGGAGAGAAAATTCTTTGAAAAGATGTCTTGTGTGTAACAAAGACCAGTTTGGTGTTTAGATCCACTTTCTAACCATTCTCCACCTTCTAGCCAGCTTTATTTTTTTTTTTTTTGAGACAGGGTCTTTCTATGGAGCCCAGGTTGGTCTTGAATTCTAGGTCTTTCTGCCTTGGCCTCCTAAGTGCAGGATGTAGAGGCTTGCAGCACTACAGCCACCCAGCCACCTCTTTCAGTACCTGCCCAAAATATAGGGACACCTTCTAAGTTACTTAGCAACTTAAGCAAGAAGATAGAAAGTTGCAGCCAGCCTGCGCTACATAGTAAGACTCTATCTCAAAAATTATATAAATAAAACAAAAAAGAAAAAGAAGCCAAGTTAACTTACAATATGTAGTTATTTCTGATTGAGATCAGAAATTTCAAGAAAACTCTATTTCAGGAGACCTCCTGAGTACTGTATTATTCCTGATGTATTAAATCTGTGAATATTTCTTGGAAGATATACCTCTTAGAGGAAAACACACACACACACACACACACACACACACACACACACACACACACACACACAAACACACACACCAAGAATCCCTAGTCCAAAAAACCAAAATATCAAATGTTCCACAAGTTGTGATATTTTGAGTCACAACATGACACTAAGTGGAATATTCCATGTCATAAAAAATTTTCATGTACAAAGTTAATAACAATACCATATAAAGTTACTTTCATGTTACTTTGTATGTAATTATTATATATGTATAATAAATGAACTTCTTGATTGTATTTGGGTTCTAGCCCTACTTTATCCATATGTGAACATTACAAAATTCAAAATGTTCTAAGTTCTAAACATTTTGCTCTCAAGTACTTTGGATAAAGGATGTATGTGAATCCATATATCACATATGCATATTGCATTTATATATACACATATAATATTGTTCTATATGCTAATATTTAAATTTATACAAATTACATGTTAAAAGCCTAGCATGGTGGTACACGCCTTTAATCCCAGCATTTGAGAGGCAGAGGTAGGAGGATCACTGTGAGTTTGAGGCCACCCTGAGACTACATAGTGAATTCCAGGTCAGCCTGAGCTGGAGTGAGACCCTGCCTCAAAAAACAAACAAAAAAATTTACATGTTAACCTGAATAGCTCATAGTTTTGCTTCACAATTGTGCAATATCAGAAGCAGTATTATTATTATTTTTTACTTTTTTGCTATAGATTTTATTGGTATGATTTGGTGCACGTGAAACCAAGGTTACTGTAAATAATTCTTCTTAAAATTGTGTGTGTATGTTGGTGTGATGTATATATGTTCATGTGTGAGAATGTGAGTGCATGTGAATGTCACCTTGAGTGCCAGACTGTGGTGGTTTGATTCTGGTATCCCACATAAACGAAGGTATTCTGAGTGCTAGTCTCCCCAGCTGATATCAATTGGAAATCAAAGCCTCCTGGAGGCAGTCTATTGTTCGGAGCAGGATTATGAGTATTACAGCCAGTGTTTGACACACTATCCTGTTCCTGTTGTCTACCTTTTGTGGGCCACGGGGGTGATGTCCACCCTCTGCTCATGCCATCATTTTCCCCTGCCATCATGGAGCTTCTTCTCGAATCTGTAAGCCAAAATAAGCCTCTTTTTTCTTCAAGCTGCTCTTGGTTGTGTGATTTCTACCAGCAATGCAAACCTGACTGCAACAGTAAAATGATACTGAGGAGTGGGATTGCTGCTAGGCACCTGACTGTGTGGCTTTGGCCTTTTGGAGCTGATTTTCAAGAGGAATGTGGAAGGATTTGAAACCTTGGCCTAAGAGATGCTTGCAGTGCTGTAAGTACAGCTTGATGGACTATGCTATTCTGGTCAGAGTTGAAAAACCTTAATGCAGTAAGAACTATAGGCTGAGATTTGGATTATGAGGGTGAGAAAGAGCTTTGTTTGGACTAGTGTAGAGGCAGTTAGCGTGAAAAGCTTGCTATTATGCCCATGTCCTGAGAAGTTGTGCAAGGTTGCTGTGGTGGTTTGATTCAGGTGTCCCCCATAAACTTAGGTGTTCTGAATGCTAGGTTCCCAGCTGGTGGAGATTTGGGAATTAATGCCTCCTGGAGGGAGTGTATTGTTGGGGGCGGGCTTATGGGCTTTATAGCCAGTTTCCCCATACCAGTGTTTGGCACACCCTCCTGTTGCTGTGGTCCATCTTCTGTTGGCCAGGGGGTGATGTCCACCCTCTGCTTATGCCATTGTTTTCCCCTGCCATCGTGGAGCTTCCCCTCGAGCCTGTAACCCAAATAAACCTCTTTTTCCCAGAAGCTGCTCTTGGTTAGGTAATTTCTAACAGCAATGCGACCCAGACTGCAACAGTTGCTTTGTGTATAAATGGACTAGTGTGAGCAGGGGGATATGGCACAGAAAGAAAAATCTTTGGGTGAACTGCTGCCTGATCATCTGCAATTGAGAGATTACAGCCTTTGAGATTGAGCCAGCTGACCTGCAGTGGGGCAACAGGAAGAATGTAGACTCTTGAAGTGACCTGAGTGCTCAAGGAGTGTCCTGTTCTTCAAAATCTGTTTTATTCCCCCCTAGAATAACAAATTGGCACCCTACCTGGTACTATGGGGTATAAGAAATGCAGGAAAGAGAAGGTCGTTAGGTTGCAACATGGTCTTGTGTTTTGGAAATTGCCATGGGCAGTGTGAAGCAGGTTTGCTGGATGCCAGCATGGAGACCCCCATGGGGCCATGAGGATGAACTGTGGGCTGCAGTGGAGACCCAGTGGAGATGCTGGGACCATTAGATGGCTGCCAAGGAGAGCTGCTGGCCCTGCATGAAGTTTTCCAGGACTGTGAGTAGCCTAGCTGGAGGGGCGGAATTGGAATACCAAAGACTTGGTGGTTAGAATTATCAGACTTGGAGATTTGTTATTAACTAGAGTTGTTGGACCTGAAGTTACAGAGTTTGATGTTTACCCTGGTTGTTTTATTTTTATTTTTTTTTAATTTTTATTTATTTATTTGAGAGCGACAGACACAGGGAGAAAGAGAGAAAGACAGATAGAGGGGGAGAGAGAGAATGGGCGCGCCAGGGCTTCCAGCCTCTGCCAACGAACTCCAGACGCGTGCGCCCCCTTGTGCATCTGGCTAACGTGGGACCTGGGGAACCGAGCCTCGAACCGGGGTCCTTAGGCTTCACAGGCAAGCGCTTAACCGCTAAGCCATCTCTCCAGCCCACCCTGGTTGTTTTAAATTTTGTATTGGCTGAATGTTTCTTTGCTATACCCAATGCTATCTTTTGCAATGTGAATGTTTATTCTGTGCTGTGATGAGTTTTTTGAGGACTTTTTTTGGTATTATGGCTCAGTTGAAAGACCTTGGATTATGGGGATGTTTGAATATCATTCGTATTGATAAAAACTATGGGGACTTTTAAAGTTGGATGAATGCACTGCGTTTTAAATCATGTATGGTTATCAGTTTATGGGGGCCAGGGGATGAGTGTGGTTTATTCAGGAGTTCCACATAAACTTACATATTTTGAGTGCTAGTCTCCCCAGCTGACAGCAGTTGGAAATTAAAGCCTCCTGGAGGTGGGGTATTGTTGGGGGTGGGCTTATGGGTGTTATAGCCAGTTTCCCCATGCCAGTGTTTGGCATACTCTCCTATTCCTGTTGTCCACCTTATGTGTGCAAGGGAGTGATGTACACCCTCTGCTCATGCCATTGTTTCCCCCTGTCATCATGGAGCTTCCCCTCAAGCCTATAAGCCAAAAAAAGCCTCTTTTCCTACAAGCTGCTCTTGGTTGGGTGATTTTTAACAGCAATGTGAACCTGACTACAACACAGTCCTTACCTTTCACCTTTTTTATTCATTTTGTACTCAGTGTGTACAGTCAAGTTGGTACCATTGTTAGCCTCCTCCCTGACCTCCCTCCTCCACAGGGACCTTCCTCATTGGGGAATATGGGTCGTGCATTGTAGGGTTAGCCCTCAGTTATGGGTAGGAGGCAATGTCTCTGTGTATCATGACCCAATATGTGGCCATGACATTCTTTCTCTTTCACCACTGTACTTACCAGGCTAGCTGGACCATGAGCATCAGTTTTCTCCTGCCTTACCTTCTACCTGTAGGTGTGCTGCAAGAAAAGACAACTGGATCTGGGTTCTGGGATCTGAACTTGTGTGGTTAAGCTTGCACAGCAAGCCCTTAACCCGCTGAGCCATCTTGCCAGATCAAATGTTCTTTATATTTATTAAACAATATTTCTTCTAAGGCATTTAAGCACAATACATGTTTAGTGGAATAATTTGCTAATGTTTATAATTGATTCCTAGCATAAGTTTGCATTATAGTTGAGTTTGAAAATAATTTCTGAACTAAATGAACAATAATGTACTTGCTTTCCAAATGAGGACTTATAGTTGTGATTAATAATATCTGAATTTTGCCAACTTATATTAAGTAATAAATGCTCCTTATGGGCAAAATCAATAGTCTGTTCTGATTAAAATCTTGGCTCCAATTCAGAATTGCCATGGGATGAGGTTATACCTTCACAGCTTGTAAACATACCTACTTAGCCAGTGTTAATTAATGCAAATTAGTTGAAGATAAATGTTTTTAATGTCAGCATTTAAAGAGAATACAGGTCCTTTCTGTGATGTTTTCTAGTATTTAAGCAGATCCAGTAGTGTCAACTATTATATTTGCCAACTTTAAGACAACTTGGAATGTATGATAATGTGGGTATTAAGTCATGGATCCTCTACAATAGGAAGGGAAATTGCTAAATTAATTAGCACTAATTAGCACTTGGACACAGCAAGGAAAGTAGGGATCGGCCAACAGCAGATGAGGGTTTCCTGCTTGACTCTGGATTCCTTCTCCTCTGAAGATTTCAAGAATCTTAGGACTTGATTGTCACAGAATAATTCATTCGGGGCATTTCTTTTTCCAAGTTCCCTACTTTGGATGGCATTTTATAATTATTATTTTAATTGGCTACCACTAAAAATATAATCTGATAGCTATATGAAATTTTTCTGCTTTTCAAAATGGCTACCTTCACTGCAAACTTCCACCACACACACAATCAAGAACTTCCAGTTCTCTTGTATCAAACTCTAAAACAAACATAATATTCAGAGATTCTTTTAAAAACTTTTTGGGATGGAGAGATGGCTAAGTGGTAAAGGCGCTTGCCTGCAAAGCCTAAGCACCCAGGTTTGACTCTCCCGGTCCCACATTAGCCAGATGCACATTGTGGCACATGCATCTGGGGTTCATTTGCAGTGGCGAGAGGCCCTGGCACACCCATTCTGTCTCTCTCTTCCTCTTTCTCCCTCTCTCTCTCTCTCTCTCTCTGTCCCTCTGTATCAAATAAACACATAAATAATAATTTTAAAAAGTTCTCAGCTAGACAGGATCTCTGAGAGATGAGGAAGGGGTATCCAGAGCTCTATAGGTATAAGATCATTGCATTTTTTTTTTCCCCATCAAGGATCATGCCTGCTAACTTCTCAAGGGATTCTTGATGCCCTACCGAAGATTTAAAGTCCTCATTGTAGAGTAAATGCCACCTACAATTTCTCATCTACACATATGCATCTTTCTATTTCACTTAGACAAATAGCTGATTTTTATAGCCTACCCTGAGCTCTGCCTCTGGGCAAGGATTCACTCTGGGAGCTGATCATCAAATCCTAGCTTAATTGCTTATCCTATTGAAGATGACTTCTGAGATTGCTTCCTGAAGCTTAAGGATGACTGTCTAAGTTGTCCTCTAGGATCAAAAGCACCACTACCAAGCTTATTTCCTTTTTCTCAACTCTTCCTAGTGTATCTCTCTATCATAGGTCCTGACCAATGTCACTGGAGACGTGACAGTATGAAAGTGAGGAGTCACATCACACTGTGCATGCCTTCCACCATGCTTGCGAATCATTCTCACCCTACTCTTTGGATGCTTCTATGACTGTTCATAGCATGTGCTGACTTAAATTAATTAGTTGCTCAGAATTGATTTCTCTGGCAAAATGTTACTAGTACTAGAGCACAGAGGGTGAAGCCTGAACACTAACAGAAGAATAACACACTGAATCAACAAAAGTTACTGTCAATAGAATTTTATAATATATACCCTCTATGTTCTAGAAAGACTGTATTTTCCCAATTAGAGCATTTAGGCACATTAAGACAAAATGATTTTTGTCTTGTTATTGAATTTAGAAAGTGAAAAATCTAACCTCAAAGTATTCTTTACTGATAATCATCCCCTACTTTAGTAGGTTTACGAAGTACTTATATATTCCAACTAGATAACTTAAGAGAGACAAACTCTTTACTACTTTTCTAGAAATTTGCCTTTCAAGTATCAAGTGAGAAATTCTGACTTTTAGACATATTGTGGGATTCACTGGGTATGTTTTTCTCACTTATATCCTAGATGGTTTCACTTAGTCATAGTGTACTGTTACTCATAATTTCTTATGTTATGGTCAAATCTTTTAGTCTTCTGGAAGAAAATTAGTCTCCATCCATCTCCCATTAATTCCACAAATATTTATTAACATCTACTGGGTTCCTGTGCTTCACATTAGGCACTAGAGGCACAAAAATAAATAAGATTCATATCATTATCCCTGCTTTAAAAATGAGAGTAATGGGGGCTGGAGAGGTGACTTAGCGGTTAAGCGCTTGCCTGTGAAGCCTAAGGACCCCGGTTCAAGGCTCTATTCCCCAGGACCCACGTTAGCCAGATGCACAAGGGGGCGCACGTGTCTGGAGTTCGTTTGCAGTGGCTGGAAGCCCTGGCTTGCCCATTCTCTCTCTTTCTCTCTATCTGCCTCTTTGTCTCTCTGTCACTTTCAAATAAATGAAAATAAACAAAAAGAAAAATTTTAAAAAAATGAGAGTAATGGGAAACATAAATATACAAGTGATTTTGGTACATGAAATGTAAGTAAGAGATACAATAGAAACAAATAGAAGTATAAAACTATACAGATTGATGAAGATTTGTGAAATGAGAAAACAAATGAAATTAAGCAAAAGAGAGTGGGAACTGTATTCAAACAGAAAGAATGACCGTATTTACATGAAAAAAAAAAGAAATAATAAATCCTGAAAATTACAACTATAGAGCTAGGGTTTTGAGTTCACGAAAGAATATACCAGAGATAGAACTGGGAAAATAACTGAGAACCAACACTTTTTTTTTCAACCTTAAAAAATGTCAAGGGGTTGATGTTGCATCCTGAAGATAACAGGAGAGTTTGGAAGAAGAAAATATATCTAACCATAAGTTCTGTTCAGTGCTAAATTGTTCACTCTTAAATTTTTTTGTTTCTTAACGTCTCATGGGAATTTTCACTCTCCATCAACCTAGATGAAAGGGGCAACATGAGATTGTCATACACACAGCAGACACTAAGAAAATTAATATTTATCGATGATTAATTGATTGGGAGAGTACAGCTGCTTATAAATCTCTATACTTTGTCCCATTTTAGTGTTTTATGATAATGTTCTTGTAAATAGGCTTTACCTATTAAGACAAAAAAAATACTTCATTGTGAATTTCCTTTAATCTTGAATTTACATTTCTTTGATCTGATATTATTTGCATAAGGCTAATATTCAGTAATGGTTCAATGTCAAACAATTTCAAACAGTCATATTTTAAATTGTGTCACCTCAAACAGCTACTATTTTACTAACAGTGACTCAAGAAATCAAGTAAGCAAATGTTTTTTGAAGCATGAATTCATAATCAAAATCTTAACTAGGAGATACAACAGGAACCAGTATGTTGAACACTATGGAATTTTGGCATGCCCTTCTCCTCAAACAAACGCTACCTTCTCACCTAGCCAGCTCATGCTTTGAATTCTTTAAGTAATTCAACCACTATTCCTACTATGAAGTGAACATGGCAAAGAAAGAGAACTCACCGTATTTATAAAGACTTGCCAAAGAGTACGTTCTCATGGTGAAAATATAAGTGAAGGATTGGCTCTCCATCTTAACTGATACCTGCTCCCAGGGATAGACATCTAGGTGTCTTCTAATTTCCCATATCATGAATGATGTAATGATCCCCGTTTCTATCCACTTATTTACTTTTCTTCCTCAGCATGGAAGAGGCATTTTTCCCAAAGCCCTGGCTTTCTTCAGTATTTTCTATCCTGTCTCCTGTCATATCTCCCATCCAAGGGGACATCCAAGGTCAGTTCTGGGATAGCTTGTGACCTCCCTTAACTCATGACCTGACTTTACTAGGTCTGATGATAAAATTTTCTTTCAAACTTGGCTTTGTCTTAATCAACTAGAAGGTCTCATTTTCATAGCATTGTAAGCCTTTGCTGCTGGATTTGGGGTGGAATCTGTAGTATCTTTGTCCATTGCCTCTTTCTGCCATGAATACCTTACAGACAGTCAAAGACTCTTGTTTGTTTTTTACATTAAGGAAGTTAGTCTCCATCCATAAATACCTGTGTAATGAATGAATGAGGATAGGAGCTCCTGAAAAGACCTGGAGTTTGTCACCTTCCAATGTTAGAGTCCATGCAAAATGATGATCTTAAGTAGCAATGAAATACTCTGTAAAGTCTCCTCAAGTTCTAAACTATTCTGATTATAAGAAATATGAATAAATGTCCTCATGAAATATTGTGCATTAAGCCTGCCTATAAATAACATAAGTTGTAAACAAGGCAACAGACTAGACAGTTATGGCCCAGAGAGAAATGTATTGCTAATCTTTTGTGTGTCATCTTTAACTACAGCCTGTACACTCTGGAATCTATATAGACCATGTGAAAAACTGATTATCTAGAGAATGAATATTCATGTGGGATGCCAATTTCACTTTATAAGCATACCCTCCATTTCAAAGGTTCTATTGGATGGCACTTATAAAAGAATTGCAGCTGGTTAAATTTAGGGTGTTGAAAAAATTCCAACCCAATAATATCCCTTGGCATGAGACCCATGGCATTTGTATTTGTTGCTAAATTGGATAAATTTTCATTGACTTTATATTCTTTGCTGTCTGTATTTTTTTTTCTTTTGAAGCAGCAACTAACCATTTGTATTCATTCTGCTTTGAACACTACAGCTAAATTATGGCATGTTGTGTATATACTATCAAATGTCTATAAATTTCCTTTAATATTATACAGATTCATCTGTGCTCTGCAACATATCAGTGACATCTAATGCGACCCTGATAAAAGTGTGTCCTAAAAATAAAATGAAAAAGGAATTGTACCACAAGACTTTTGCTCTCCCTTTAAGATGTCCTTATGTTTTTTTTTCATACAAATATAGTGAATGAGAGAATACTGAATCTTTCTTATACATGCTTATGAATTTTTTTCATCATATTTTGCATTATTCTTTCTTTGGGCTCTATCTTATACATTCTTAAGGCAATATTAGCTTTTGTGGTGGAGGAGTGGTGAGGTAGGGTTCACTCTATCCCAGGCCTAGCTGGAACTCACTCTGTAGCCCCAGTCTAGCCTTGAATTCAGGGCAATCCTCCTACCTCAGCCACCTGAGTTCTGAAATTAAAGGCATACTCCACCACACCTAGCCGCAATGTTAATTTTTAAAAATTATGATAAGATACAGAAAGAAAAGGCCTATTATTATTTTCCTGAATCTACATAAAAATAACTAATGCATCAGCTATGTAAGGAGACTGTCTCAATTCTGAAAAGGGCAGGGTCCATGAGACAGGAAGAAAACACCAGTGTAGGACATTGACTTTTGGGAGAATAGAAGGAGTCACAATGATGGCTGACACTCTCTTTCATGTGTGTAGATGATTTTGGTTTGTACAGTTCCATCAGTGAAGAGATGAGTCTTATATATCTCCTGGTTGTTTAACAATACCTATCACAAGAGCAGCATAAAATATGTGTTTTCATTTACTCACTCTTTTCTGAGGATACAATGAGTACTTGCTCCACACAAGCAGGGCACCTCACACAATTAAAGGCCAATTCCACTAAAGTTCACTCTGGCAAACCAATGAGTTTATTGGGTTTCCTTGCAGAGCGTGGATGAGGGATTACTTACAGGAGTGTAGAGACCTCAAAGGAGCTTTAGCTTTTAAAGTTCTCATCTCAGCACAGATAACAACCCCCCATGGCTTCATAGAGGGAGCTCCTTGACCCTTAATCTTTCACCCTCCAGTTAATGTATCTCCCCCTGAGACCATGTCACCTCATGCATTATTACATATAGCTAGCTGGCACAAGAGGGACCTGAGACTTCAGGTGAGGGTCTGAGACTTTCTGAAACCTCCTATGGAGGAACATAAACAGGCCCAATCTGGACAGTCTGTCACAAGTGCTTGCAATTGTTTCTCATAACGATCGCAACAGTTAGGCTGGATAAATGGCTTAGCAGTTAAGGTACTTACCTGCAAAACCTAAGGACCCAGGTTTGATTTTTCCACAACATAAGCAAGATACATATGGTGGCACATCTTCTGTAGTTCATTTGCAGTGACTATCTATCTTCCTCTCAAATAAATTTTAATATTATACAGAAAAAAATATTTCAACAATTGTTACTCTCAGAAGATCATGTCACGCATTCCATGATCCAATGACATGGTACAAATCAGACAAGCAAGCCCTCTATCCCCGTGCTCACATTAGGGCTATGAATGTGAGAGAGGTACAAAGAGAAAATATGTTTGTGATAAATTTAAAAACTAATATATTTAAGGAATAATAGTTTTAAAGTAATTTAGCTGAGTAATGGGTGAGAAATAGGCTCCAGGGTGATGCTGGAGGGAAGAGTGCTTTTCTAGTGTGGCCAGAGATACCTGTGGAAGGAAGTGACATGTGAAGCAGCCACCATGTGAGAGCCAAGGAAGGAACTGAAGCAAGAGCAAACCCAGAGCTTCTGAGGGTAGAAAAAGGTCTGTATGTCTGGAGCTTACTACACAAAGGTCACAAGAGAGCCCTAGAGTTCTGCCTAATCCTGGGATTTCTCTGGCCAAGAAAGTTGTGTGACTTCCTCTCTTTGCAGTGAACTTTTCTACTTGACAAACTTGGTCCTACCAATCTCATTCTTTCTGCAGGTACTATAAACATCATCTAGCTGCATGGTCTTCTAGGACAGGGTCTGAAAAAATGCCACCCACTGCTACCTACCCTACTTTAGAAAATAAACTAAGCCAAACTGGAGTAAAATAACGTGAACACCAATAATTTGAATCTATAATGAGTTTTCTATGTAAATATATATGCAGTGTTAATTAGGAGGGAGAGAATGGATTTGTTACTTTACTTGCTGCTGTTACCTGACAAAGGGAACTTAAGTGCCAGGTGTGGTGGCACATGCCTTTAATCCCAGCACTTGGGAGGCAGAGGTAAGGGGATCTCCATGAGTTTGAGGCCACCCTGAGACTACATAGTGAATTCAAGGTCAGCCTGGGTTAGAGGGAAACCCTATCTTGAAAAAACAAAACAAACAAACAAACAAAAGATATGAACTTAAGGAGGCAGAAAGGGCTTGTTTTGGTTCCTGATTTGAAGGTATAACCCATTATGTGTAGGAATGGCATGATGGGTGGACCATCAAATAGCTGGTCATGTTGCATGCAATTAGGAAATGGATGAATGTTGCTGCCTTACTTTCTCCTGTTGATTTAGTCTAAGACCCCAACCCAAGAGATGGTGCCACCACATTCAGAGTGGGTGTTTCTTCCTCAGGAGAATCATCTCAAGAAAACCTCTCAGCAATCACACTCAGACACACCCAGATGTGTGTTTCCATAATAAGTCTCATTCCAATCAAGATGGAAATAAGGTGATCCCAGAGAAGCAGTGAGGATGGGGAGGAGGATATTAAGATAGAACCTATGAATATTTATTTCATCCTTCACAGTCTGCCTTCATTTCAACACCAATCACTAGTTCAAGAGCATCCAAGGCCGTTCTTTCTTTTTACCAGTTGGTTATACATTCAGACATTTCCACTACCTGCCCACAGTAAATTTATTAGAAAGAGCTCACTTTATACACTACACCTATGACAATTAACATTGGCTTGCAAAAGTTACAAATTACAAGAGAGGCACCTAGAGGAAGTCCAAGAGAATTCCATCCATGAAATTGTCATCATCCTTACAAGTACATACCTTTCTTAGTACTTCCATGTTTAGCAATGTTAAAGATGTAGAGATATGCCTTCTCCTTCTTAACTCCTATCTGAACCACAATAACAATCTCTGTTCTTGTGCTCCTGAAGGAGAAAAATTCATACCTGAGCCCAGGTAGATAAAATAAAGAGTCAAGGTTTATTTTAGCAGGTGAGAAAGCACAGTAGAAGGCAGATAGAACAGAGGGGCAGTGATAATGGCTGCCTATACCAGGTCTTATAAACGTGGTTGACTATTTCTCCTCCTTTTATCCACCACTCAGGTGATCCAGGATGGTCTCTTTCCTGGAATAGGCTGAGGTTTTCTTAAAAGCCATCCTTACCCACAGTTTAGTCTGCAATTATTAGATTCAGAAATATGTATAAAGGTATTAAATACACATTAAGTTGAGAAACCTAGCAGAGGAAAGTGCAGTGGTGCTTTGCACCTGCTCTTCAGGGAGGGTCTTCAAGGGGAACCAAGTAGACCTTGCCAGGATCAGCTTTGTTGATTTTCCCAGAGTGTCCTTCCTCTTATCTCATCAGCTTGGCTGACTCACACCCAGCTGCAATCATTCTTGTTTCTCTTCCCTCTGCCCTGACCTTAGTGTTTTAACATTAATGTTTGTCTTAACCCTAAAAATAATAGTTATAGATTGACTAATTAGGAATACTTACTTAAAATCTAGTGCCCAGAATTTTTATTGGCATTTCTTGTCAATATTGATTGAATCATATGACATAAGATTGACTTCAATTCTGAGCATCCTTTGTCTCCTTATCCAAACTCCAAGCTTCTAATGACATTGTTGATCTTTTAGGTCTAGTCAACCCCAGATCCTGTGTCATCTCATTGACATGTAATATCAGGTATGTCCAAAGGGTCCACTATCAATAACAAAGAGACTTCTGTCACTCTAGAAAATCCAGGCATTCGGAGACTACATCAGAAAAACCAAGGACAAAGGCAAATTCTTCATCACGTTTTTAATCTGTGGTCACTTCTGTGTCACTAGTCATGCTTCCAATCCAGAATGATGGGTAATGAAGAAGCAATGCTTGTTGCTTAAAGTTTTGAGCAGACCAGAACTTGGGACTTTAGGCACCATTATACAAAGTATTGTAGAGTCATGTTATTTCTCCCTAGGCATCCTTCAGCATTTCTGTATACTTCTTTCCTAACTGACAAGTACCAGAGTTCTACCTCTCTCCTCTACCAACTGAAAACTAAATGTTTACCTCTGCCTGGCAAATGTTACATGAAGCAGATGACATCAATATTATGAAAAAAATGGTACAGTAAATGCAACTCTAGCTTGTCCTTTAGTCCATGGGAGCATCAATATAACTTCAGTGTCCTTAGTATTTAAAATCTGAGGCTGCTGTCAACTCTTCAAAATGTTCTTTGTCTCAAAGTGATAAAGTACAAGAAAAATTCAAAAAATAATAGTAACAACAAAAGGACTGTATGACTCAATGAAAGGTTATGCAGAAAACTGTGTATTATTGCAAAATGTGCTAAAAGATGGGTGACTCCATTTGCTGTTTATCCAAAAGACCTTAAGCAATGCACAGAAACCCTGACTTCTCTACTTCCTGACCCACATGACAAGTGTGACCTCAGAATGATTACATCACTCCTTGAAGAGCTGTCATCTATCTCTGTGCTTTTGGGCCCCACTGACCTGAAATACTCGGCAGTAATAGCCATGTGACAGCTAACAACAGATAGAAAGCTGCCAGTGTGAGTAACTTAAATGCTTCCAAGCATTTTAAAGAATCATCTTCCCCAAAACTGGACTAACCAAATTTTCCAGTCTTATGGTCTTATTTTAATGTTCCTCTAACCATTCTAGCTTATACCAAATAAATTTTTTGTTTGTTTTTGCTTTAATTTCAATTCCAGGGGATAGTTGGCAACATGATGATCTTTTAATAAGCCACCTGGGATTTATTTAATGAGGAATGGTATGATACAAACATAAAACTGACGGTTGGGGAATGGTTTTTGTACTCACAGATGTCGTGCCCAGAAACAGAAAGCCTGGCATTCAATTCAGAACCACGCAAAGATACACCAGGGTCTGTAAGGGCAGGAGAGAGAGAATAGGGGCAAAACTTATACTGTGGGTTTCCAAAGACAAAATTTCCAAGACAAGTCAGTGGGTTTGAGATTAATTAGTTTGATTAATTATAACAAGCTCTGTGACATGGAACTGTTCCTAGTTATTTACTACCTATGCCAGGCCCTGGCAGGAGGGTTAGGACAGGGAAATAAAACCAGAATCCTAAAAGAACTATGAAGCTGGTATCTGGGGGCAAAGTCCTAGATTAGTTGATTTGCTCTTTCTGAGAATAGCTGATCCCTCCATCAATAAGACCACAGATGTCAAAGAATCACATTCAGAAACTAGAAAATATGATTATCTGATACAGTTAGGAATGCGTCTCCCTTGTGACTATTAACATCAGGATTATTTTAAATCATTTAATATAAACATAGCTTATGTGATTGTATAAAGCTGTAAAATTACCTGAATATTTAAATTTCTTTTCTAATTATTAATTTTATTTTGTATTAGCATATAATCATTGTACCTGGTTGTGAGTTTCATGAAGTCATCCTTACCCAAGTCTATCACTTACTTTGGTCATATTTCCCACTCCCCTATCACCTCTGCTTTCTCCCTAGCCTCCTTTTGTGAGCCCTCTTCCTTTTCCCAGATAACTATACTTCTCCTTTCATGGTATGTAGGTAGGTAGGTAGGTAGGTAGATAGATAGATAGATAGACAGACAGATAGATAGACAGACAGATAGGTAGATAGATAGATAGATAGATAGATAGATAGATAGATAGATAGACTGATAGATGAAAGATACATAATAAATAGAGATGATGATAGATAGGTGATAAAGAGGTGATAGATAGATGAGAAATAGAGATAGATAGATAGATAGATAGATAGATAGATAGACAGATAATAATGTGTATATCTATATATCTATATATCTATATATCTATATCTATATCTATATCTATATATATATATATACATATATATGTATAGAGAGAGAGAGAGGGAGATGATAGACAGATGCCAGGTAGTTGATAGATGATAGAAGATAATTATAGGAAGTGGATACATTATAGGTAGATGATAGATAACAAGATAGTTTTAGGGCTGGAGAGATGGCATAGCAGGTAAGGCACTTACCTAGGAAACTTTGTTAAACAGATGACTCTGGCTACTGAATATATAACATGTATATTTCATAGTAAGAAATTGTCAGTGCACTTTTTGCATTCTGAATGCCTCACTTACACAGCTGGAACTGGATTTCCTGGGCTATGATCTATGCTTGTGCTCATCTTCAAAAAGGATTTCAAATACTTTCTGACCTGGCTGGTTTTTGTTTTTGTTTTAACCTATTAGTAGTGTGTCCTATTGTCCTATGACAGACAAAGAACTCTAAAATACAATACATGATTTAAAAGACTTGTTTCTCTATGTTAATGGTTTTTAAAGTTTTTAAGAAGATCTTTATGGTGTTGGCATGAATTGTACATTGATTAACTTGGTACCTGTTTCCACAATGTGAGGAGGAACCAAGAAAAACTTAAGTACAATGTATTTTCTAGTGCCCTATCTTTGTAGCAAAATAAAATATTTATACACACACACACACACACACACACACACACACACACACACACACACACATGAATTTTGTCTTTACCTCCTCAGTTTTATTTCAGTTTATTCCCAGATGCCCCTTCCAATAATGTGCTATACCCTCAGCTCTTTCATTCTGTAATTAGCTCCACCCACAGTATCTGTGTCCTATTTTCCAAAGAAATTCACATTAGTGGCTACATGTTCTTCCTCTCTCGTGAATGTATAACAATAATCTCTAATACTTAGCATAGACTAATAGAGTAACACTGGTAATAGTGTAGACTAACATAATTAAAATCAAGTGGTGTAAGTCCTCATGTATCTCCCTTCCAGTTTTAACCAGGACCAACATGAAAATCCAAGTGCAATTTTGGGCTTTTGGTTAGAAAATTGCTTACAAGAACATAATAAAGCTTGACTGCATCAGCATTTCACTTCCCTCCAAAAACCCATGGAGAAACTGAGAAAAGCTTCTCCAACTCCCTCCAACCTCCCTCCCCAACAAACAGTCAAGCCCTCACCTGATAGTTCTGGCTTTGGAGCAGGAAACCAGAGTTATGCAGGTAAGATGTGAGAGACAGGCTTAGACTACACTTGAGTGAATCAGACCCACCCCTGGAAAGTATGGCCCAGATTCACCCCAGATATATGGGCATCCATCTTTAGGGAAATTGGACTAGTCTCTGTGTTAAACCTCTACATGCATTATCCCATTTATTATATATAGCATTGCAGTATATAGATACAAACATTTCATTACTATGTGTAGCAGACAGCTTCAGGTTCTCTGGGATGAACTTCCAGACCAGGAAAAGTTATGGAGGAAGGGTTATTTATTGAAGCTTACAGATCCAGGAGAAGTTCCATAATGGCAGAAGAAGTTGGCCTGCTTTCACATGTCTAAGCAGGGAGAAAGAAGTCCCAAGCCAAAACCCAAAAGCCACACAGCACAACACACTTCAGGAACTCCAACTAGGCACATCTTGCATATCTTTAGATTGAAATCTCAAACCCACCACTACACCTAAAGATCTGCCCAGAGATACTGCCTCCAGCCAGGTGGCAGTAGATGCAAACTACAAACTGATAAAATACTAAATATATTGGGCACCATCTAATCAAACTACCACATTCTGCCCCTGACCACCAATAGATTCATAACAAACACAGTGTCTTCATTGGGAAATTAAGTATGATGTAAAGAGATATGGTTTGGTGTCAAGTTGATAAGGGGTGGACTTGTGATGGTTAAGTCAACTTGATCTGTTTAGGAATCCATAGACATTCCTCATAAGTGGGTCTGTGAGGTTGTTTCCAGGAAGGATTAACTACAGGAGGAACCCTTCTTCCAATGTGAGCCCTTCTCCCAGAGTGGGCAGCCTCTCTGGGAGGGGAGGCTTAAAAAAAAAAAAAAAAAAAACACTCTGGGAAGAAAAGTATTCTCCTCCCCTCCCACCTGGCTGCCAGTGCTGCTTGCTGCTTTCCAGTGTGGACTGAAGACCAGCATGGACTGAAGAGCAGCGGCTCTCCAGGACAGGCCTTCAGTGCCAGATTGGGACTGCTGAGGCATCCAGCCTTGTGTACTGAGCAGCTACTAGGTTCCCTGACTCTCAAGCCTTTAATCTGCTATTGTTTACTAATCCAATAAATTCCCTTTTAATACAATTCATTCTATTGGTTCTGTTCCAATAGAGAATCCTGACTAATACACTATGTTATAAAGAAACTAAAGTATTAAAAAATCCAGAATAAATTTCACACCTAAAAGTGATAGAGTACAGTTTGAACTCATCTAGTAAATTCAATACCAAATTCTTAGCCTCTTACCTTACTGCTCCTCCTTTCAACAAAAACCCTTTGGAGAACCTCAGGAGAGTAGTTATAATAATGTAAAGACATGATCCCAGGGCAAGCTACAAGGATGTCTCAAGACCAACTGATTCCACAAAAAGTATGCTTCTACAATCCGTGGTGACTTTGGGATTCTGTATTTGGTTTTCAAAGGCCAGCTTAATGATGGTTTGCCTCAGACACTTCAGTATTTAGTTAAATACCCATGAGAGATTTCTTTGTACATGGAATTCTTGTGGACATTATGTGAGCCTCTATACAAAGGGAGACACATGGACTCCTATGCAGATATAAATAAACATGCAAAATGAGGAAGATGCACTGCCTGCCCTCAAGAAGCTTGAAATCTAATGAATGTCATGAAAGAAGGAGGAAATATTTCACTCAGTAAATCTCAATGCCTGTTGTATTTCAGAGATAGGCCTATGGTCTTATTAACGGAAATGTAGAGGAAGGGATTGATACTTGAAAAGCTGAAGAAGTAGAACCCGAATGATTGGATGACCTACAAACATGGGTGTGTCAGAAACAAATATGTGGTCTGGTGAACCTCTAAAATTCAGGCTTACATGACAAGTTTAAGGCAAACATGGTAAGAGCAAGCAGACAAATGTGGGAGTGACTACAAAAGAAGACTCCCATGGAAAGAGGATTGCCGACTCTGTAGCTCTCATCGTAGAAGCTGCCATCATTACTGTGTGCATCGGGTGGCCTGGTTAAAGAGTTCCCTGCTATCTGCATGCTATTCTGAATAAGTCTGTGAGCATTCCTGGAGGGTACTGACATGTTAGTCAGTAGATTCCGTGAAGAGATTGCCCTTCCCCAAATACCTGAGTATCACTGATCCAGTGAGTGCGTGTATGAGCAAACAGCAGATGAAGAAGGAAACGGCCCTTCTTTTCTGCCCCACAGCTTGAGGTAGGACATGTCGTCTGGTCTTCTGTGCCGAGAGGGAGATCCACACCACTGCTTCCGTGGTTCTCGTCCTCTGGGCTCATATTGGGGCTATACCACAAGTTTCCTTGGTCTCCACCTTGCAGACAGCTGATCCTGGGTTCCCTAACTTTTATAATCGGGAGAAGCAACTTCTCATTTTAGGTACACATGCTCCTTGATTTATGATAAGGATACAACCTGATAAATGTATCATAAATTGAAAACATCGGAAATGCATTTAATACCCCCTAGCCTACAGAATATCCTTACTTAACAACAGTACCCTATAATATGGAGGTTGTTTCACCTGATGATTGTGTTGCTGGCTTGGAGCTCAGCTCTTTATCCTGCAGGCAACTCAAGAAACATCTACAGCCTATACCTAGCTCAGAAAGTTAAAATTTCAGTAGCTTCTATTGGATCAGTGAATGCTTGCACTATTTCAGCATGAAAATATCCTTAAATTGAGTCATTGTAGTCAGGGAATGGTGTGTGTGTGTGTGTGCGCGCGCGCACGCATGTGTCCTATTACACTGCTTCTTTGGACAGCACTAACACACAAGTCGAGGGCTAAATAATAAAATGTGTAATCGCTACTCCAATTTATAGTCATTCCAAGACAGCCCACAGTGAACTCTCAGTGAGGACACCTGAACTCTCCTGTTACCACTTATTTTCTTCCAGAAATATCATAAAATGAATGCTGACATTCAAATGACATATTATACTCAAGCTCTGAGACCTCAGTTTATGAATCAAAATCATAAGCATTAAAAGAGAGGTTCTGTTCTGAATGTGTCAAGCAGACAACTGGAAGAAGGGTGCATTCTAAGAGTGCTAGAAGCATCTTGATAGACAACCTGAATTTTTCAATAAAATAATGTTGTTGGTTGATAGCAGTCATGGTAAAAATCCATTCCTGGGCTGGAGAGATAGCTGGAAAGTTAAGGCCCTCTCTTTCAAAGCCTAA
The DNA here is from genome assembly GCF_020740685.1 of Jaculus jaculus. Taxonomy (NCBI): domain Eukaryota; kingdom Metazoa; phylum Chordata; class Mammalia; order Rodentia; family Dipodidae; genus Jaculus; species Jaculus jaculus. Next base: position 142,873,283 of record NC_059103.1, read on the forward strand.
GGACCCAGGTTCAATTCCCCAGTACCGATGTAAACCAGATGCACAAGATGGCACATGCCTCTAGAGTTCATTTGCGGTGCTGGAAGCCCTGGCATGCCTATTCTCTCTCTATCACCCATCTCCCCCCTTCTCAAATAAATGAAAAATATTTATTTAAAAATTAATTCCTATCATCACAGAGTTACTATTTGGGGTTAAGATTTCTGAGAATTGAGCCCAGGATCTTGCACAATGCTTGGTGTGCTGTATAATAATAAGCTATGACCTCAACCCCCAGAAAAATTGTTTTTATTAATTATTTTTATTTACTTAAAGTCTTCTTTTGTTTAATATAAGCTTATATTGGTGACAGTAATCTATATTTTAGCAGACATGGCAGATTCATCTTTAGCGACATCACTTTTATAGTAAAACAATTGAATAAGTCTTCATCGAGCACCTGTTGTAACCTGGCAGTAGAGTAGTAACTGAGGCAGGCAATGCCTGCCTTCATAGAACTTAGAGTTCTTATAGTCTGGAGAGTCATTTAACAAGCAGATTAAGTTGGTGGGGCTGAGGAGATGGCTCAGTGGCTAAAAGTGCTTGCTCGCAAAGCCTGATGGCCTGGGTTCAATTCCCTAGAACCCACATAAAGCAAAACACAAAAAGTGACTCATTCACTGATGTTCATTTGTAGCAACAAGAGATCTTGGCATGCTATACTCATGCATACACAAACACAAATTTAAAAAAAAAAAACTATTAAAAAGCAGGTGTGATTGGAATAAGATGTTTTTGTTGAGAAGTACAGAATGTAACAATTGAGAAGTGTCAGTAGCAAAGCGATTTCATTGGACCCTCATATCAACCCTCTACAATAGATTGAGAAAGCAAGCTCAGCAGGCTTGATTGACTTGCTCCCATATCTTATGAGTGTCTAGGACAAGAATCAAACACTCATTTCCAATTCCCAAGTTATTTCCACTAAGCACTGCAGAGTTGTAACAACGGTTTGAGTGAAATTAATCCTAGATTATTCATAAAAGGGAAGATGAGTCACCAGCCTCCCAAACTTCTGCTTTAGAAACTCTTCCTAAGAGTCATCATCTCTAGTCACCCAGCATGAAGAAAGGCATTCTTGAGCTGGGGAGATGGCACACACAGTAAGGTGCTTGCCTTGTAAGCTTGAAGCCCTGTGTTTGATCCCCAGAACCCATGTAAAAAAAAAAAAATGCCTATCACGGTAGTGCATACTTATATTCCCAGTGGTGAGGCAGTGGAGACAAGTAGCACCTTGAAGCCCACTGGCCTGCCAGTCTAGCCTAATTGTCAAGCTCCAGATGAATGAGTGACTGTGTCTAAAATGAGTTCTCGAGGATCCCAAGGAAGCATACAACAGGTTGTCCTCCAAATGTAAGCACATGCATCCACACACATGCATGCACACACATAAAAGAAAGGCATTCTTAGTGCTTTCCTGCTACACTGAACCCATAAATACCAGAAAGTGAAATTCTGCAACCTTGCACCTGCTAGTGGGAGGGAGGAGAATAGAGTTCAAGTGTTGCCCACATGATGCTGGGGAATGGAGTCATCTTAGGAAAAATCAGCCCCAGGCAAAATCATAATGTGGAATACTCCATGGAATAATCAAGTTCATCCTGGTCCTGGGGCTAAAAAGGCTGCACAGAGCATACATGAATAAATACTGGTTTGTATTGGAAGGCCCTACTAAGTAAATGGTAGCAGGATGACTGGCGGGGAGGAAGCAACATTTGACATACTATGCACAGTGGAAAGTTTTCTGTCTTCCTAAGATAGTCACCAACCTAGAATCAAGGCAACTCAAACTTGGGTGTGGACAGAGGACATCAGAAAAAACCCTGTAGCTCTGACTCAAAGTGTGCAGAAGGGATATGTTCTGGGTTTTTTCTCCAAATATCTCATGCCTCAGCTATGAGATATGTCTATTGCAGTATCCACTAGGAGGCCACAGGGCCCAAGAACCCAAATCTTGCACTGATTGTGCTGAGATTAATGAAGTACACTATGGCTATGTTCGATGGACATTTCCAGAGAGGCTCAACTAAGAGAGGATCACTCAAAGTGGGTCATGCTATCCCATAGGATGGGGGCACAGATGGAGTGAGTGGGGGAAAAGCCAGGTAGAATAGGCAGGCACTAACTTCCATTGCTTCTTGGTCTCCATGAGGTGATTCTGCCCAGGGAAAGGAGGACATTGGGCAAAAAATTAAGGAATTTTGAATTGACTGTAGATTTTATTTAGTCTCAAAAGGGCCCCATCTGAAACTAAGAATAATTGGTGAAACAAGCAAGGGTTCTGTTTTCTTGTTGAACCTGGTACCAGAACAAGGGAGAAGGAGATCAACACAGAGAAAAATCAACTCCTACCAAATCAGATATCCAGAGACACAGAGGCTCCCAACACCTCATCACTGAAGCAGACCCAAAATGAATCCAACATGGCTCAGGGAAATTTTGCAGAAGAGGGGGTGGAAAGAATGTCAGAGCCACATGTTGGGTCATGATGTGCAGAGACATTTATCGTACCAATAACTGTGGGCTAACTCCACAATGCATGACCCATATACCTCAACAAGGAGGGTAGGACATGGAGGAGGCTAACAATGGTATCAACTTGACTGTATTCACTGAGTACAAAACTAATTAATAAATTAATAAATAAATAATGAGTTATCATTGCCTTGCATGTGCCATATTCATGGAAGAAGAAAATAACAGGAATAACTAAGTTGAGGATGTAAGAGGGTTCTATACTATATTATCAAATTTCTTATAAAACTGAAACTATATTTCAAAAATAATTTTATTTTTGTTAATTACACTAAGAAGCAAAAGAAATATCAGATTTGAGCATAGACTTCAATAAGCACATGAAAAGAAGTGTCACACTATTGAACTAGGAAAATGAAAATTAAAACCACAGTTAGATACTATTGCCCAGCAGAACACATTCTAACAATACTAAGTGCTGACGAGAATGTAGAGCAACTGAGACTCTCATACCCTGCCAGTGGGAATGCAAAGTAGAACAGCCACCCTGGAAATTTGGCATTTTCATTTTATCAGATGAAGAGATAAATAAACTGTGGTATATCTACGCAAGGGAATATTTGTCAGCCATAAATGTAACGAAATATTCATATATACAAATTGGATAAATTTGAGGGGCATGTTGTTTTATTTAAATAAATCATAAAAGGAAAAAAAACAAAAGCAACTTTATCTACTTTTTATTTGATTTATGTGATATTTTGTAAAGCTGTACTGATAGATATCAAACATATGATTGCTAAGGAATAGGCAGAGGTCCTGACTGTAAAATGAAAGAATTATTGGGGAGTGGAGAAGCTTTTCTGTGTCCTGAGTACAGTTACCTGATAGACAGGCATTAAAACAGGTCTATTTACCAAAGGAAAACTCATTCTCCTTTCCTTAATTAAAAGTAAATAAATAAAAGGCAAACTATAGAACCAATTCATCTCTTCAAAAAAGTGTTTAGAGAAGGGCACAGACAAATGAACACAAGAAAGTTTGAGCCTCTATCACACAGAGGTCTCCTTTGTGCACCTGGTGCAAGGGTTTTCTTTTCTGGAAGAGATAGAGGAGGTTCAAAGACTGCTCTTACATCACAGCATTGTGTTTTGTTTTGTTTTTTTTTTTTCACATTTGTGTTGATGTTTAGGTTGGCAAAATTCCTAAAAGAAATCTCCTAACTCTTAAATATAAATAAAAAGTTAAGTAAGCTCATGATACCATAGCTTTCTCAGCTTTGCTACTCAGCCAATAAATCAGCATCTCTAACATTATTGTGAATAATCTTTAAAAGGAATTCAATTTGGGGATTTTATGCTTTGGTGAAAGTTTTATGTCCACTAAACTTCTGTGAAAAATAGTCCCTGCTAGGGTAGATGGTTCACTTGTTACAAAAGCATAAGGATCTGAGTTCAGATCCCAGCACCAATAATACACTAAATGTGGTGTCTGTAACCCAGCAAGGGGAAGCAGAGACTTCTCTCCTCAGGAATTGCTGGCTAACTAGTCTAAGCAAATTGGTGCCCTCTGGGTTCAGTGAGAGACTGTCTCAGACAAACAAAGGTAGACAGTGATTAAGGAAGATACTCAACATCAACCTCTGGCATTCACATGCACACACACATACATGTGTATGTGCACCTACACTCACATGTGTACTCAAATTCATAGGACCATACATATATACAAACTTACATGTCATTTAAAAAAAATGGCTATTTTTCTTACAGGTATCTGCACAGAATTTTGAAGTTGTTCCCCAACCAGGTCTATGGTCCTCATGTTTATTCACCTGGTCTGCATAGGTATTAAAATTTAAAGAGTCGATTTTAAGGGGTATTTTTAGTAAACTAAGATGATTTTTTGAGAACGTTTTTGTCTCTGGAATGCACAATATTCACAAGATTTCCATGAAGAAAAAAAAAAAAGGTCACTAGATTGACCCATCCTGAGACCCATGAGAGAGAGAGACCCTAGCCTCAATGATATGACAAAAGACTGGAGCTGGGGCTGGAGGAATGGCTTAGCACACTTAAGACATTTGTCTGCAAAGCTAAAGGACCCAGTTTCGATTCCCTAGGATCCACGTTAGCCAGATGCACAAGGGGGCGCATGCATCTGGAGTTTGTATGCAGTGGCTGGAAGCCCTGGCATGCCCATTCTCTCTCTACCTCTCTCTGCCTCTTTCTCTCTCAAATAAATAAATAAAAATAAAGTTTAAAAACATATATATTTTCAACTGCTCCCAAAAAATGGAGACAGAATTTCAAGAGCTAGGCTCCCCCATGCCTGCTGTAATAGCTGTAATAGAGAAATGTAGATTGGGCCATGATGACCCCTCTACTAAGAGCATTCTAACTGGAATGAGGTCATAAAGATTCAGTCAAATGGAATAACTGGAAGAACCTCCTATCACTCTCACCACGGTGGAGCTTGTGGATGGCTGAGGCTATAGTCAGCTAGTGCTAGGGAAGAAGCTGAGGGCATGTGTTCCACTGGCGTCTCCTCCCTACCCTTGGAAAATGTCTGTAGCCCCATCATGCTTTGTGATGGAGGCCTGGGACTACAGTCAAGTTTATGAGACTTCAGCACTCAGTTGCCTCAGGCAACTCTGTGAATCAGATGATGGAGAATGCTCCCTGTTTTCTGAGAAGCCACACTGAGCCTGATTTTCTTGGACAACCACCCCAGCTGTACATTTATGACTATGGTTTCTTCTCTACCTGTGCAAACTAATGTTGAAACCTCTTCTACCATTGCTGTGAAGAAAAATAAAAAAGTCATTCAAAAGGAACAGAGCACAACTAAGAAGAGAAGGAAGGGAATATTTAAATATGTTAGAGCCTATTACCAATGCACATGACTCAGCAGCCTCCCTACCTTTGGGAAACAGCAAAGGCCAGCTGTGCATTCAGCAGTCTCAGTAGCCAAAGCTTGGGGTTTGTAGCTATTCTTTGATCTCTAATTTCCACTCAGGGAAATGTCTTTGCCTCGGGTGAGTGTTCCGTGGCCTTTATCTGTTGGACTTAGTCTTTAGCAGCTGTACTTCATCCTTCCTCCAGCCTTCCATGGGAGTTTACCTGTGCCCTTACCCCAAATCCTGCCCAAAGTTAGCCTCAAACAAACTTTCCTTGTCAGTCTAAGGCCCAGCTTTAATCCTGAATCTATGTCCTGCCACCTTCTGCTGTAGCACATCAGGGAATCTGTGGGGTATGTTTACTTAAACTCCAGGATGAGGCATATAATGTTCATTTCCTGAGGAATGGACACTAGAGACCAAACAAAGAACTGATCCCCCTGAGGCAAGTTTGGAGTGTCAAGGAGATCTTACCTCTAGAAGAGGAAGTGGTGATGCAGTAGGGACTGATCCTGGAGATGGGCTGCAGCCATCATTGGTGGAGTGATGCACAGGGGACTCCAGGTGATAGTTTGCTGTCTTGCCTCTGAGAAAGACCTACAGAGTCATATTAAGGAGGCTGTAAGGGCTGGAGAGATGGCTTAGCGGTTAAGTGCTTGCCTGTGAAGCCTAAGGACCCCGGTTCGAGGCTCGGTTCCCCAGGTCCCACGTTAGCCAGATGCACAAGGGGGCGCATGTGTCTGGAGTTCGTTTGCAGAGGCTGGAAGCCCTGGCGCGCCCATTCTCTCTCTCCCTCTATCTGTCTTTCTCTCCGTGTCTGTCGCTCTCAAATAAATTTGAAAAAAATTTTTTTTTAAAAAAAGTAGCCTGACCACTGCAAAGCCCTCAATGGAACTATCAGCTCCCCAATTCCTAACTCGTGAGACTTGCAAACTCACGTGTTTAATGAAATTTAAAATGAAAGACAGGAACTAGCCAGCTTGAGGCCCTCCTACTGGCATGTACCTTCCTCACTTTCCTTGACTTTCAAGAACCTACTCATGACCAGACCCCTTCACTGGAAACATGGCTACATCCTAGGTGCTTCACATCCCCCTGGATAGCACAGAGATCAGCTGCAGCAGGAACAGTGCCCTGCATCCTTAACCATGACTTCCACAAGTGCTGAGATGACAAATTCCCGCAGGCTGCAATGTGTGTGAGTTGTCAAGGACACAATAGGAGAGCCTGGTGGGGGGAATGCACATTTGGTGTCATCTAACCCCAGAATGAAGAGTCACCTGGCCAGGACAAGGCATCAGGGGACACCTATAGAAGCTGATCCTCCCCAGCACTGTCAGTGAAGGGGCAGCCTTGTCCTAAAGGCTATTTCAGAAATCAGTAAAACACTGCTTGCAGTGGTACAAAGGGCACAGGGCAGGAGAGGTCCTTGTTCAAGATCAGCTTCCCACTGTCATTTGTGCTGGGCACAGGATGGTTAAAGGAGGTTTACCTTTCTGGGAGATACAGAAGCTCAGAATGCCACGAAGGACACGGGGAAGGTCCTCAAGAGAAACAGGCCGTAGCCACTGGCTGATATTATTTGCTGCCAAAGGCTTCTTTCTTCCCCTATGAAATTTGGGAAACTCAATGCAAGGCAGAGTTGTAGGTTCTGGCAGAGCCCATGCATGGGTAACCACTTCCCCACAAAGCTTCCCTCTCTAAAGTACCAAGGAACATGACCTGCAGCCAAGAAGTTGTCCTTGCTGTCCAGAGCTATCTTTCAAGAAGCATCAGAGACTAGGACAGATATCTCCAATGCCATGGCATTTAAGGACCAGAGGCACTACCCGTCATGTCTCATGGGGAGTCTGGGACTCAACCTAGCACCACCTGCAGGGATTGTGTGGGTAAAGTACCTCTGTCTGGTGTCAGTTCCTATCAGTGAATTGAGAAAAAAAAAAAAAAATCCCTGCTGTTTAAAGAGAAAGTTCTTTAGAATTTCCAGGGAGAAAAATTTTCCTCCATCGAATAATCCATTTCTTGTGGAAAATGTTGATTACCTTCTTAAATGTTCTTACAAGAATAAATAAAAAAATGGCTGTGGTCACTCATGAGTTGTTAGAAAGATGATCAAGTCTGCTATTAGTTAACTGCAGCAAATGATGCCTTGTCAATAGCCTGGTATTCTCTTGCCCACAGTCAGCAGGCTATAGTGAGGCTGACAAGCTCTTAGGGGTCAAGGTAACTTTGGCTAGACTCCAAGACCTGTCACTTAGTAGTCTCTCTCCTGGCCATGTTATTGATGCTTCTGAACCTCTCCTTCTGTATTCTCAAATTGAAGTCACACTATGGCAAAAGGTGAAGGGGTGATTAGAAATATTGGCATCTGTGAAGCTACTGCATGTAAGCCAGGCAGTAAATGGTTGCTGACATCACTTATAAGTCAGTGACCCTCTCTGAAAGGAGTAGTAAAGAAACTTAGGACCCACATCCCACAGAATTTCTGCCAAGGAAGTAGAATGAGCCCACAGGTGGGTTGAGGAGAATTGATTCTAGTCAAGGAAAGGTATAAGGAGAGATTCAGAAAATTGAAAGTATACCTATAGCTCCAGAAGATTCCAGGGATAGAATCAATTTCAGAGAATCTCAGAGCTGCTGTGTCTCTCTAAATTAATTATCAAGTATCTTTGTTTCCTTCGAATTACTGGAACAAAGTACCACAAGCTGTGAAACATAAAACGGTTGTGCAGTTCTTTCTGGAAGCTGGAAGTCTAAACTCAAGGTTTCAGGAAGGCTGTGCACACTCCGAAACCTGTAGAGGAATCCTCACTGTAGCTCTTTTGTTTTTCTTGACATATGACTGCTTCGCTCTATTCTCCTTCCATCATCACACAGCCTTCTCTTAGTGTATAGTCACATTGTCACATTTGTTCATCATCACAGATCTGTCTCTCTAAGTTTCCTTTTGCTTAAAAGCACCAGTCCTGTTGGATGAGACCCACCTTAATAATCTCGCTTCACCTTGATTACCTCTGTAAATTCCCTATTTAGGGATAAGGTACTGGGGTTCTGATGTACTAGGGGTTCAGACATCAATATACCTTTTCTTAGGGACACACAATTCAACCTGTTATTTGTGGTCATATTAGGCAGAGGTCTTGCCATGTTGTGACATTGTAAAGTATAAGTAAAATGATTGCTTGTTTTACAGAGCAAATCTGGAGCTTTTTATTTTTAGAAAAGTGTCCCCTTTGGGGGGATGCAGTGAGAAGAAAATTGCTCCTCCATCATGCCCACCTCTTTCCTTGCTACAGCACCTCGTATGTACAGTGGAAGAGAGAAGGGTGGGAAGTTATAGCCAAGGGCAATATCTCAATTTTGCAGAGGGAAGGAAGCAACTGAAAGACTGATGTCCTGCCTGGCTGGGGAAGCTGACTCTGGTGGCCTCTCAGCAGCTGTACCTGTCATGCTCCTTCTAGACAGGCCTACTGGACTTAGCTCAGGAATGAGCAGTAGGAGATTCAGATACCAGGGAAGGCCCATACCTCTGTAGGTTTATGGCACTCCATGAGCTCTGCAGACTGCTAGAGTACGTAGGAAGCAGGTAGCAGCTTTCCAAAAAGCAAATGGCCCACACAGGCCAGTAAGTTGATGAGGCCAATAGTTTATCTCACTTCCTCCCTAGGGCCCTCTCCTTTCCCATCCTGCCTCCTCAATTGTCCCCTTATCTGGACAATAACCTATACAGGTATCCTATGTGAAGCATAGAAGATGGAAAATTTCTATCACAGAGCTGATCAAAGACAGTCACAAGGAGAATATTGTAGGGCCATGTTTCTTGACCTTGGCAGCATGTTTGAATCATCTGGATGGGAGGTTGTTAGAATTCTAAAGCTTACATGTTCCCCAGACTGGTTGCAATAAATTTAAGGACGGGTCCAGGTATCCAGATGTTTTAAAGTTTCCTAGTGAATCATATGCCTGGCCAATGTTAAAACCATTGGCTCAGTGGGACATAAAGTAGAAGAAAAGAACAACGTGGCTGGTGTAATTGTGCCATGTGATCCCTCCTAAGGCTAATCTGGAAAATCCTGCAATGAGTCTTGGAAGAGAGTTTAAGAGCACTGATGAAGTACATACAGCAGCCTGGCATGATCATGGGAGGCAGAAGCAGTAGAGCTTGGGTCCTTTCAGTAAAATTGAAGAAGGATGAGACCAACGTTTCAGGGTCCATAAATCTGTATTTGAAAGACATAAGGAGGAAAGTAAATTATTTTTGTTTGGAATGTGTCAAATGCCACAGGCTTCTGGGGCAACCCAAGTAGAGGTGTCAGATGCTCCCAAGAGAGGTGGGCCAGAAAGTTTGGAAATAATTAAATGGTACCTAGAAGCTTGGAAGTCAAATTATCTTGTGGGAGTATATGGAGTACAAACAACACAGCCCTTGAGAGCACCAGAGTGCTCAAGGTCTGGGCAGAAGAAAAGGGAGAATAGGCTGAGAAGCTACACAAGAAACATGGGTGATGTCATGGGAGACCAAGGAGCAGACAGGTCAGTGTGGTGTTTATTGAGTTTGTCTCTGGAGGTCACTGTGACTCAAGCCAGATCATTTTAGGAGAGCTCTGATGGGAGAAGCCTGAATTCAGTGGAGCTACAAAGAGAAATAAGGAAATGGATGGAAACACCTCACCTTTTCCATTTCCTTTTAAAGAGACTGGCTTACTCCCTCTTGTTAATGTTATAGTTACTAATGGACAAGGAAGCAGCTGAAACTCCAGCATTACATTTGCAGCAAGTACATAGATTTAAACAGTGATTGTACTAGCAGCCATTGAAAATTCAGGGTCCACAATTCCATATTTTTTTGAAGAAAAATATTGGCTGTTTCCCATGGGTGCCCTATTAATGGAGAAAGGCAGAATTCCACAATCTAACCTGATTTGACATTTACTTTAAATATGCTAAGTGCTGTTTATCGGGATTAAATGTACTGGCTCTGCTGGATAATTAAAGGGTAGCTGAAGAATGAAGATAAAATCGTGCCTGTGTTTTATAAGAAAAAAAATGTAGGGCTCCCTTTCCTTTATGTAATAAACTTAGTCTGAAATGGTGAATATGTTATACCTGGGCCAGGCAAATGAAGTGGAGCATAGAGGAAGGTCAAAGTCCCTCTTGTTTTCCTTTTAAAACCTTTTATTTCTAGCTAGTAGAAGAGATGGAGAGATAGAGGGAAGAGATGGAGGAATAGAGGGAAGGGTATGAATCTTTTCTGTTTTCATGAAAAAAAGTAGTTCCCGTTTATTTTGTCTGTGGAAGTATATTGCTTTATAAAATATAGAAAAAATTAAACTCATCCTGGGGGTAAGAGAAAACTACCTCCATATGTTTATTAGAAATTAAGACAGAAAAATCTCAATTATAATTTATAAGGAAAATTCCTGTAAACTGAGAAGATCCTGCAGAGGAACACTCCTCCTATAGGCTGTCAGTAAATACTAATAGACACTCATCAGAATTTACATTTACCTCCAAACTCCAGTTCTACTGATTTCTTCTTTCTGCTTTTTACCTAAGGAACTAAAATGTGCAGAGCCTTGAACAGAACTTATGTTTCTGTCTTTGTGTGGAATGAACTAACCATTATGCAGCATTGCTGGACTATAATACTGTTATTCACAGGGACTGAGATCATTATTCCTGGAAGCAGTGTTGACAACAGTTTGTGAAGTACAAATAGAAAGGGTAAGGGCTGGAGAGATGGCTTAGTGGTTAAGGTATTTCCCTGCAAAGCCAAAGGATCCCGGTTTGATTCTCCAGGTCCCACGTAAGCCAGATGCACATGGTGGCACATGCATCTAGAGTTTGTTTGCAGTGGCTAGAGGCCCTGGTACACTCATTCTCTTTCTCTCTCTCTCTCTCCCTCTCATCTCTAATAAATAAGTAAAAATAAAATCTTTTAAAAACTGGGAAGTGTGAGATAGTGCATAATGAATGATATCATCATGGCATACCCTTTCCCAATATCTCAGAATGCTAATACTCAGATTTGGTCACCTGACCAATAGAAACAATAGCACCTACCCCAGACCTACTGAATCAGAAATTCGTGAGGAGAGGCCCAGCAACCTATGCTGCATGTAGTACTCAGTATATTCTCATTCACACTAAACACTATTGTATTGGGATAAGTCAGGCTAGTGACTGAGAGTACATAGCAATTATAAAGCCCATAGACCTCAAAAATTTTTTTCTACTAAGTACAATCTCGTATTTACCTATGTCGATCCATCTGGTATTTCCAGTACTTTAACTGGCATCTACATCATGAGGTACCAAACTCCAGGACTTGGAGAGAACAGTCACTTCCAAAATTCTTTCTACTTTTAGTACATATATTCAGTCATGTGTTCTAATCAAGTTTTGGAAGCCACAGAATATATTGCCTTTCTGTTGTGTGAGTCAGCTCTTAGCACCATCACCTCCTCTTCCCTTCTTCCCAACTATATTGAGTGAGTGAGTACCAAAGTGGCCACCAGGAAATTTAAGATTATTTCAATTATTGCAATACATGGAGTCACAGTGTGATTATCACAGTGATGACCAATAGTCATCCAGACAATAGACTTCCACATGGCCTTGACAGTGAAGCCTAGAGAGTTCAGGGCCAGGAACAATCTAAAATATCTGACATCTGCAGTCCAGAAAAGAGGTGAACCTGTCCACTGTCCTACTGCCCTCCATCAGGCAGTCCCTGCACTGGGTGCTACCTCAGTGTCAGCTAGGAAGGGACACATCAGCAGGTGGCTGTCATTCTTTGGGTTAACTGCATGCACGCCTATTTTTTCCTCTCTACCACTCTAAAATGGAAAAAGAAAAAAATAAATACAGCCTTGGGCATGAAATACATGCTTTCACAAATAAGTCCCTTTTACAATACCCAAGGAGATTCAGAAAACAAAACCAGCGCTTTCTCTCTTATATACACCATGGACACAAAAGGATATGCATTGTTCTGTCAAGGTCCAACACTTGCCAGACTGATTACAGGAACCTTCAGGGAAGAGAGACTGTTTATAATGAGAGGAAAATGGATTAATCAAAACTCTAGCCTTCAGCTGTCGGCACTAGAATATGTCAATTGGAATATGAGGTGGCTTTGACAAGAATACCATCTTGCTTGCTTATAGTCAATACTATTTGGAACAACCTGATTTAAGCAATGATTTTTCTCTGCAGCAAATGAATGCCTACCAACAAAACCCATTAGCTATGAAAGTTTTGGCATTGATTCCAGAATAAAATGCTGTTGCAATAAAAGGAAATTGTATTCTAATATCTCTACTGCTGATAGTCTACACACATCTCAGGAGAGATCAGCCTGCAAAAGAATATGTCATTCCTAAATCACCAAAAAATGTGTCTGTCTGAATCATTAGCCTGTAGACTTTAGTCTGTAATATTCAAAAGTTAGGTTTTTATTGAGAATCTGAACAAGGGTTAAGGATATGTCTCAGTAGGTAAAAACACTTGCTTGCAAGCCTGCTGGCCTGACTTCAACTCTCCAGCACCCATGTTAAGCTGGGCACAAAGTGGCACATGCATTTGTAATCCAAGTACATCTGTGACAATAAGAGGAGCCAGAAGAATCAGAAAGCCCACAGGCCAGCTAGACTGGCAAACACAATGGCAAAAAGAAAAAACAATAAAAGAACAAGAGAAGCACTGCTTCAAGCAAGGTGGAAGGAAAGGACAAACACCTCAAGCTTGTCCTGATACCTCCACATGGGCACAGTGGCACATGTGCGCATATAGATACACATCATGCACATCCACACATCCGTATAAATTAAAAGATTTTTAAAAGAATATAAAGCAAAACTTTGCTTTAGCTGGCATCAGCTTAGAGATAGAACTCTGAGTTTGGAGGTATTCATAATGTAAGTTCTAGATATAACAAGCAGATGTGTAACCATGTCACCCAAGTTATACTAGGAACCCATTCCAAATCACTGACTGTTTCCTAGAAGGAGTGACTTAATGAAAGTGTTCTGTGATCAGGGGAGGGACCCTGGGGAAGGATTTCCCATAACTTTCACATTTTCCAGCCATGAGCATGTGACATCAGTACCTACTTCAGTATAAATACATATCAATAATTTAATATGCAGACATGTTTGGACATAATGTCTTAACATTCATTTTTAATGGAATTCCACTTAGAATGAATTCCTTCAGAGTTCTCTTTCATGCATAGCTCCCTTTTTCCCCTAGCTGCTTGTGTCTTCACACCACACTAGGCCTTACTAAACCAGACAGGGGATGCTCCTTAAATTTCTGTGAAGTAATGATATACTTGTATCTTTATACAATTTTTTAGAGAATTAAATTAAATAATGAAACATAAGGAAGTATTCAATACATATGAGCTCTTAATATTCTGCTCATGTTGACCAGTTCTCAGAGGCCTAAGGCTAGATAATTCTGTGCTGAAGTTTACTTTGTAGTTAAGGAAAAATAAAACAAAGCAGAAAGCTCATCATATTAATAAGTGTTACATATTTTATGTGAATATGTATGCATGTATACATAAATAGAAGTTTTCATTTTAATGGAAAAAGCTTATAAATATATATTCAAGAAATCCTTTCTTGGATTAGGTTGAATATGGAGTAATAAAAGTGGGGGCTGGAGATGGCTTAGCAATTAAGGTGAAGAGATGAAAGAAAATTGTCTTAGAACAAGTTGTTTTGGGATCCATCCTGCCCTATAGCCAGGGATCTAAGAGCAGGTAAAAAACCAAAAAGACTCTTTTGAAGGGATTTTCTTCACACGCTAATTATGTACAGGTAGAGCCTATAGACCATGGAGTGGGACATCTCAGATCATGGCCTACCATACCACTGGATACCATGGTAACATGGAGCATCCTAAAATCCATTCAGTCCCAAGAAACCGCAATTTCTAAGGCAGTATCTGAGTCTCTTTTTTGAAATACCCATCCTTCAGGGCAACCCTGATATAAAGTGAGATATCAGAACCACTGATTTTATTTTTATGTCTGTTAATAAATTGATAAGTGTACCTTTAAAAACTCCAGTGCCTTCAGTGGCATTGGGCAGTTGCCCAAATATCTAAAAATGGAGGCCGTGTGGTTGGATATGAATTGCAGTGGGTAAAGTACCACTTGATAATTATTAAAAACTAGATTCTGCTCCTCATAGACAGTTTGGCAAAGGCAAGGGAAACAGGGTGTCTGTCAGTAAAGCCAATGATGCTCAATGGTTAAAAGCAGAAGCATTTACCCAAATTAAAGTTCTGCACTGTTCAGTACCAGTCCAATGCTCCGTAAGTTCTGTTAAATTATTAAGTAGCAGCCAGGCGTGGTGGTGCATGCCTTTAATCCCAGCCCTCGGGAGGCAGAGGTAGGAGGATCACCGTGAGTTCGAGGCCACCCTGAGACTCCATAGTGAATTCCAGGTCACCCTGGGCTAGAGTGAGACCCTACCTCGAAAAACCAAAAAAAAAAAAAAAAATTATTAAGTAGCAAGATGAATGTAAGTACTTCTGTGCAGGCCTATCCCCAGCACTACTGGAAAACACACATCATGCCTCCCAGAGGAGAGAGGTTTGGGTGACCCCAAGTAAAGAGGGACTCTGGTAGAAGGAAAAAGGGGGCAGCATTTCAGACTGATCATGTGTCTAAAGGCATGGACATAGGAAAGTTCTCTATGAAAGAGATATAGTGTACTGAGAGCTGGCAAAGCACAGTGGTGGAGGAAGGAGGACAAGGTGGACAAGGTCGACTCCACTGCTGGATGGGGGAGAGCCAGTATATGCTTTAAGATGACGTGGAGAGGGCTGGAGAGATGGCTTAGCGGTTAAGCGCTTGCCTGTGAAGCCTAAGGACCCCGGTTCGAGGCTCGGTTCCCCAGGTCCCACGTTAGCCAGATGCACAAGGGGGCGCACGCGTCTGGAGTTCGTTTGCAGAGCTGGAAGCCCTGGCGCGCCCATTCTCTCTCTCTCCCTCTATCTCTCTTTCTCTCTGTGTCTGTTGCTCTCAAATAAATAAATAAATAATTAAAAAAAAAAAAGATGACGTGGAGAATGTGCCAATTTTACTCAGAGTTCGGCAAGTAATAGGGAAGTGTCTTTGAGTGGGAATCAGTCTTCAGTGGAGATACAGGAATAGAGATAGCATTTCTTGAAAATAAAAATGGAGGAGAAGTTAATTCCAGAAGACAGGGTAGAAATTGCCAGGATGGAGAAGCCTATGTGTAGGAAGAGCTATAAGACACAAAAGGACATTCCAGGAGTCATAATTAAGCAGAGTGGTAGCAGGAAGGACAGCCACGTGGAGGGGCAGTTCCAGCCACTTGAACTACAATTTTAAGTAGAAATCCTGCCCACGACCTCAATTTCTAAGTTGTTAGATTATTGCTACAGAAAGTGTGCATCTGGCCTGAGGCAAGTCCATTATTAACTTGCCCATTATATGTTATGTTATATTCCATTTACCCACCTTCTCTCTTAGTTGAAAAAAAAAAATGAGCAATAGTAACCATCACAAAAATCTTACCCAATTCCTGATTACTTGTTACGCGTGGTATTTTAGGAAATTATTTTCTCAAGTTGCTCAAAACAAAATGAATACTAATGGGATACTTTTATTTTTAAAAATTTTTGTTATTGTTCATTTTTATTTATTTGAGAGAGACAAAGAGAGAGAGAAAGAGGCAGAAAGAGAGAGAGAGAGAATGGGTGCGCCAGGGCTTCCAGCCACTGCAAACGAACTCCGGACACATGCACCCCCTTGTGCATCTGGCTAATGTGGGCCCTGGGAAATCGAGCCTCAAACCAGGGTCCTTAGGCTTCACAGGCAAGCGCTTAACCACTAAGCCATCTCTCCAGCCCTACTTTTTTTTTTTTTTAATTCCCTATTCAGACTAGAGTTAGTGTCTATTCTGGGGAAAATACATCTGCCAACTTTACTAAATCACATGCCCTGACAAAGAATAATAGGCATCTCTCAGCACAGAGTATTAACCAATTACAAAAGATCTCTAACTGGGGAGGACATGTTACAATTAGTACAACTCATGGACACATTTAAGTTTATAAAGTTAGTAGTTATTAATGACAGGGTGACAAAGAACCAAGAAATAGAAGAGACCCGCATAATTGTTTAGGTAAGGGGGTTCCTTATCTAATCACCAGCAAACATTGTTTCTGGATCTTACTTGCAAAGCCACACTGAGAAATCACATCCTTGACCTTCACTCATCACTGTCCCCTCCATCTGAGCACAGCTACTACCATCTAGTGAACTTTCACTTAGGGTTATTTATTGACAATTTCACTCAATTGTGGAGATAATTGCTGGGGAAAGTGCCACAAATTTTGAAGTCTTAAAATAGAATTATCTGATTTTCATTTGTGTGTCATGTTGATAAATATGCTACTAGTTTGACCACAACTGTACTTTATTAAACCAAAATATAATGGCAAGCTCTCTGCTGATTTCAGTCAATTTACATTATGCCCAAATGTAATTAAAAGGGATATTTTTATCCAAACCAGTGTGAGTAGATTCATATCCAAATCTCATTCCCTAGGAAACTCCTTGTTCAGTTTTATCTCGTTTTCTCTCTCAAAGATATCACAATTCTCATTGTGTAATGGTTAACAAATGAGGGGAATGAAATAAGTTACATAGAAAATAGTCTCTTTCAAGACCATCTAGTACTGTTATGTATACAGCTAAGTACCAACAATATGTTTACTATATAATCCATAGTACTAATTAGTATGTTTAAATACATATGTAAGTAATGCTGCACTTCATCTAATGGTCTCAAATTTCTGCATGCATCAAACTCACCTTGAAAGGCTTTCTACCACACAAATTGCTAGACATGAGCATCAGATTCTCAAATTTTCTGGATTATAACCCCCAAATTTTTATTCTAATAAGTTCTGATATGATATTGATTGCTGCTTGTCTGGAACCCATACTGTGAGAACCTCTTTTTTATTCAAATAACTATAACTAATATAGCAGTTAATTGAGACAGGTGTTTTCCTCCTCTTGAAGCTGCTTGTTGCGGTATGGGCTAAACAGTATGAGCACTGAATTCTCTGAGAAGCTGTTAGCAAACAGTTGGACCCATGGCAGCATCCAAATCAGAGTCCTCCTGTGAGGAATGAGCTTTGTAGGTGATATCCAGGAAGCTTACAATGACTCTTAATCTCTCAATCTTGCCTCCACAGTAGAATCACTTGAAAAACTTAAAACAACATAGATTCTGGTGTTCTAACTGTAGATCACAACTTCACTGACTTGAGTGCAACCTGGCTGTTGAAATGTTTAAAACGTTCCCAGAGATTTTGAAGTACAATCACTCCATAGGAAAACCTGTGAATGAACTATTCCCAGTTTGCTATTTGTTAAGTGGTATTCTTTAAGAGAATCTGTGGCCCACTGGTATCTAATGACCACAGCATACTTGGTCAATGAAGTTTACTTGATTGCTTGACACCATTCTATATGAGGACCCTAAGCATGTTCCTCCATCTCACAGATTTCCTTGAAATATTTCCCAAACTAGTTTACCAAGCAACACTTCACTGGAAAGTACTATCTTAAGTGGATTTCAAGGAATCCCCTAAAATCGTGTATGAATGCATAACTTTTGTCTTTTGCAAAGAGGATGCACAGCATCCCATGGATCTTTATGAGTAGCATCTATAGAAAATTAAGAAATGGTGTCTGACACACCCACTTTGAGGGGCCTCCAAAGCTTATGAGAAGCATATTAAACTATCACATTATACTCACTGGGCTGTCTGTGTATGTATAATTGCTAAGTCCTCTTTCTTTTGTTTTTTTAATATCTATATGGAAATAAAATTTACATACTACAATATTCATCTATTTCATGTGTACAGTTTAGTGGTTTTGCTATATTCATAGATTTGTGCACTCATAGCTGTAGGCTACTTGACAACATTTTTCTCACTTTCCCCACTCTGTATCATCTCTGTCATATGAATGCAATGATATGTGTTCTTTGGTTACTGGCTTCATTCACATAGCATAACATTTCCAAACTTCATCCATATGAGAATATGTATCAGTATTTCATTTCGTTTTTACTGCCTAGTGATTTTCTTTTTTAGTTCTTATTTTTTATGGAACTGCATTCATTTAATCCAGTCTTCCACTGATGGACTGTGTCTGCTTAGGGACTGCTATGGATAATACTTCTAGGAACAATCATGTACAATTCTGATAGAGCATGTGCTTCCAGTTCTCTAGGAGTGGTCTTGCTGGACTGTATGGCAAATCTATGTTTAACAATTTGAAGCACGGCCAACTGTTTTCCAAAGTGGAAGCATAATTTTGCATTCTCACCAGACATGAATGAAGATTTAAACTTCTCCACACCCTTGTCAATACATCACTTATCATGGTCATCATAGTGAATATAAAACAGCTTCTCATTGTGATTTTTATTTGCATTTCCCTAATAGTTAATGGCAGTATCCATTGGGTGTGTTTACTGGCAGTTTGTATATCTTCTTTGTAGAAATGTCTGTTCAGTGCTTTCCATTTCTGATTGGATTATTTAATTTTTATGATTAGATTATAATAGCTCTTTTATGGCCTGGATGAACCTCTTATTGAAGATATGATTTGCAAATCTTTCACCCCAGTAAGAAATTGTTTTTCCTATATGTATAATTATTTGATGCTATATTATTTGTAGCACAAAAACTTTTAATTTTGACTAAGTCTAATTAATGTTTTTTCTTCAGTTGCTTGTTGTTGTAGGTATTGGATCTAAGAAATCATTTTGCCTGAGCCAAAGTCACAAAGTTTTATGGTTTTATAAAAATTTGAGAATCTTTCTTCTATTAGCTTTTGGCCTCTTTCAGCTGATTTTTTTTATCACATAAGAAAGAGACTCAAATTCATTCTTTTGAATACAGATATCTAGTTGTCACAACACCATTAGTTAGAAAGAATATTCTTTTCCCCAAGTGAATTTTCTTAGTACCCACCTCAATTGTTTTTGAAAATTAAGTGCCATAAAAAGATAAACTAATAACATTTTCTTGGATTAAAAGATTCACTGAGAACCAGATAAGATGGATATGTATACTGAATACTGTTAATGCCCTAAAGCATCTAACAGCCTAATTTAGTATCAATTGGACACTGATTAAATGCTTCTTGCATACTAGACCCTGGGAAAGAAATGAATCAACTATAATTTCTGTCCAATCTCTTGTTTACGTAGCAGACATTGGTAAATGTTCCGGTACATCTGTTAAAGGGGGGCATAATTGTGAAAGTTTTTATCTCTGTCTAGGGAAAAGGGAAATGATATGCATGGAGTTTTGTCAGGCTGGAGTCATAGAGGAAGAGCATGGAGAGTGGTTTGGGATAAGCTAAAAAGCCAATAAGATTGGAATAATCCTGTGTGTCATCATACCCTTCTGTGAAGTTTGGGCCACATGCTGTTGGCAAGAAGGAGCCCTTGAAAGATCTTAGGTGTGGGTGGTTTGGTGAATTTCTGAGGAACTCCTGAGCCTCTTTTGGGAATCTGGCTTTGGCACAAAGTGGTCCTGAGACTAACATCACTGGCCAGGAACATAGATTGCTTCTTCTCTCCAAATATGTCTCAGGTGTTTGCATTGCTTCTTAAATAGGAGATTTTCTACAATAAGGATCCCAATCACAGACTGAGTCTCCTACCTTATAAGTAGAATATTGAACTCTCATAAAATTAAAGCCAGAAAAAGATAAAATAACTCTTTTTAAAGGCCAACCAACTGTCATCATCTGGAGACCCAGAATCAGCTTGATTCTGGAGACAGGGAATTGCCCTTAGAGCTATAAGAGCACCATGGCTCTAGAAACCAAATAGCTTATACCTATGGCTACAAAAACTGAAAATTATCCCTTCATCAGGTGTCATGAGATAGCCCAGAGGACAGAAAAATGTGTTATTTCTTGTGCTGATGGTATCATGGCAAAAAAAACATACCTGTAAATCTCTCTCTACCACATATATAATCTATGTATCCAAAGACTATAGTGGCATTGGGTGATCTGATTTTAACAATACAGATTCTCCTTGTGCTCAGTGTAAAAGCCTCTGTAGGAAATATTGCTAGAATTGAGCTCCCATGACTAAAGTTTGAGTGCTTTTCTGGTTTTGGAAAAAATATGTTCTTAAACATTATAAAAGAAAAATTAACACCTTCAATATTAATATCAAAGGAAGGTAGCATAGCAGTTAAATACTAGAAATCAGTTATACTATCTGCATTTAAAGCTAATGTTTGTCATCTACCAGCTACAGGAATCTTATCAAGCAAGTTTCTTTTTGAGCAGTCAGTTCCATGATATGTAACATTAAGATAACAATGACATCTACCTCCTAAAGTCATAGTAAGGATTAAATGGAATAACTCATATTAAGGGTTTTGCTGCCTGGCATAAACTGACTGCTCAATAAATGATCACTGTTTTTATTACTAGGGAAAGGTTATTTTTTGTTCCGACTCCTGAAATCCTTATGGATACTATGTTATTTTTGTGTAGCTGTGCAAAATTGCCATCAAGGAGAAAAGATTTAGTTTAATTCACAGTTTCATAGTCAGTAAATGGTGACTTGGCCCCAGGTATTTGTGCACAATATTTTGGTGGCAGGTGCATGTGGAAAGGCTCTTTGCCTCATGGTGGACAGGAAGTGGAAAAAAAGAGAGGAAGGGATGGGGTACTAGGTATAAACTTCAAGTGTAAGCCTCCAGTGACCTACTTCCTCCAGCCAAGCCCTATCTCCTCAAGTTTTCAGAACTTCCCAAAATAGTGCCACCAGCTGGAGATCATGCATTCAACACCTGAGCCTGTGGGGGACATTTCATATTCAAACCGTAACAGATGCAGTGCACTGAAATAGCCCTGTGTATTCATTGTTTGTAAAAGCTTCAGAACTGAACCTAAGCCCCAACCATGTGGCTCTGAACAGTAACCTTAAGCAATATGCATTAAATTATGAGGAAATTATACTGTTCTTACACTGATCCAACTGATACTTTTGATACATTTCATTATGATGAGAACTAAGATATATTTGTTTATGACAACTTTTGTATTGTTGAAGAAAAAAATCTTCCCAGCAATTGGCTGAGAGACATGACAAGTATTGGTGTTAGCTAAAGTCGTGGTTTCCCCAGAAAAATCATCTGAGGTACAATTACTTCATGAAGAAATGGACATAGGCTATATAATTAGTGAAGAGCTACACTAAGCAAAAGTTATGATGACAATAAGCAAGCAGTAGATGATATGTAATTAACCTTTCCAACAGTTTCCATCAGTGGTTACTTAAGCCTCTTGTCACAGAAATTCTCCTTCAATAATCAACCTGCTTTGCTTCATTTTCTCAGATATTTATTTAACTTCCCTCCTGCAGATAACATGATTGTCTCTCTTGATTTCTTTTCTTTGAGCTATAGAGTTAGTTCTGTTTTTACCATCAATATTCAAACTTGTAGTTTAGTAAATGTATTGGTTTTATAAAGAAGCTAATTTTTCTCTGGTGTCTCTGTAAACTATCCAAACTTTTTTTTTTTTTTAATGACAGAGACCAACCTACTCTTCTTACATTACTGAGGTGGGGAACTTTAGGTTCTGGTATAGCCAAGTCTCAGTGGATAGGAAAGGATAGGATAGGATAGGATAGGATAGGATAGGATAGGATAGGATAGGATAGGATCGGATCGGATCGGATCGGACCGGACCGGACCGGACCGGACCGGACCGGAGAGGAGAGGAGAGGAGAGGAGAGGAGAGGAGAGGACAGGACAGGACAGGACAGGACAGGACAGGACAGGACAGGACAGGACAGGACAGGACAGGACAGGATAGGATAGGATAGGATAGGATAGGATAGGATAGAATAGGATAGGAAAGGATAGAGTGGGGTAGGGTAGGCTAGGCTAGGCTAGGCTAGGCTAGGCTAGGCTAGGCTAGGCTAGGCTAGGCTAGGCTAGGCTAGGATAGGATAGGATAGGATAGGATAGGAAAGGATAGAGTAGGGTAGGCTAGGCTAGGCTAGGCTAGGCTAGGCTAGGCTAGGCTAGGCTAGGCTAGGCTAGGCTAGGATAGGATAGGATAGGATAGGATAGGATAGGAAAAACAGACACAGAGACCAGGGAGGGCCCTGAGACTGGGCACATGTGAGCTGAGGGCAATGGGAAGATTTGGTATGAGGGTAGTCCAGCCATGGCCAAAAGCAGAAAGATGTTTCAGGAGCCAAGCAGAGAAAACTATTCAATATAATATTATAAAAATAGACTAGTTCCTGAAATCCTAGCATCTTCAGAAAAACCCAGGAGTGAGATATGAAGCAGAGATCCATAACACAACTTAGCTTGTATCAGAAGGTTCCATGGCTGGTCAGAGTTCCAGCCCAGACAGCCAGTAAGACATGTTCAAGAGGTTAGTCTATGAAGGACTCAAGAAGAAAGTTAAGTTCCTATTGAACAAGGCAGAATAACCCTTAGGAAATTCAAATTGAGGGAGATGGGATAAGTAGCGAAGGGACAGTCCAGCTCCAGAGTTCAAGGGCAAAGCAGGCTTAGCACAAAGGCCAGTGCTCCTAGCTACTAGGTATCACCTACAGAGACTCTCACTGGATCACTATGTTCTACAAATCTAAAACAGGTTTCATACATATGTAGGTGTGGATGAAGCAAGAGTTTCTTAGCACTATTGACATTTTGAACCAGATCATTCTTTGTTGTGAGGGTCTGTCTTGTGCCTTGTAAGTCATTCAAAAGTACACCTGGCCTTTAGTCATTCACATCTGGTTGTGACCACTAAAAGTATCCCTGGGAGAGGGAAAATTTTCCCCTCATTGAAACCATGGATTAAGTGGAAACAGCTGCTCAAGTTCAAAGACTGCCAAGATGAAAAGCCATACAGATGACAGACATTCTGTGTTTCTGTTTGCCTTTGTTGTCTGTTGCTTATGTTTGTCTTCCTACTTTCCTTATCATGACTTCCCAGGATAAACTTCCTTTTTGTTCTTAAACATCAGGCCGTTTCTGATCAATTTTTTTCTGAAAGTGGAATGACAGAAAACATCCACAATAGTTAAAGTTTGCTGTAAAAAACAGTTAGATATTTACATGGTGCCCACAGGGTGATAGTTACAATGTCTTGTTACAACCACCTACCATAACTACTTGGGTGAAAGATACCCTGTCCAGAAGAATCACAGTGGCTGGCACTATCTGAATTACGAGTAAGAGGTATGTAGGAAATGCCATCCTGGGTTGGGTGAATCTGCGATACTGGTTTCCAGCCAGTGCCTGTCTCTGAGATGTCAACTAAAACATTTTGAAAAACAAATAGATTCAAAAGTTCCCCTCTTGCTAGCTGTCCATTGATGTTTGAGATGGCCAACAGTCAAGTGGTACTTGTGACCAGCCCAGTTCACTCTATTGGAGTCTCTCATAATACTCCTCTCCAGATATTATATATCTTAATTGACTATAATCAATAAACTGAAATGTCATGTGAAAACTGTACTCTAGAAGGGTACCATATAAGATCTTGGTAGCATTCACATCTTTCCTAACTAGGCATGTTCTAAACAGTATTCCTTAGCATTTGCTATGTGAATTATTTGATCTATGAGAGCCATCCACTCAGATGCTGCCTTGCTAAACTGAGTATAATGAAAACTTACACAATCTGTTTTATGTAGCCCAGGTCTGCCCACTATTGTTGTATCTTCCCCTATCTTGAGAAAATAGGATGTTTTTCTTAGAATGCAGTAAAATATATTCTAATCCAACATTAGTCAAGATAACATTAATAGATGATCAGAGATCTACATGAAATCCTTTAGAAAGCCCTATGGAGGTTGTGTGGATCTCTCTAGGAGAAAATTATCCATATATATATATATATATATATATATGGATGGATGGATCATTTTATATTTATTTTTATTTATATTTATATATATTGGTTTTTCGAGGTAGGGTCTCACTCAAGCTCAGGCTGACCTGGAATTCACTATTTAGTCTCAGGCTGGCCTTGAACTCTTGGCGATCCTCTGCCTCCAAAGTGCTGGGATTAAAGGCGTGTGCCACCACACCCAGCATGATCCATATTTTACCACAGTATTCTTCACTTCTTTCTTAACAGCATGTGTTATATTGTGTTGTGTCTAGAATGTATCCATGGGGTATGGACAGGGAGAATACAGATTCCACTTGGATTATTTTTGATGTGTGGTGGTTTTATAGGTACTGATGGAAATTGAGGAAGGGTCTTAAGATTTCCCAAGTCATTCTTGGTAGCATTAAACCTTATTACTAAAGTATTGTCTGGAACATTAGGTAAAATATTTCAATTTGCCAAGTATTTTGAGCTGCTCAATTTTCACCTTTATTTTCCTAGACCTTATTTATCTTCATAATTTCATACCTAAGAATTTTGAGGCTTAAATTATGAAACTATATGCCTAAGAATATATTTCATGAGGAAGTATTTGTATGAAACACAAATGATTCATTCCAAAATCTGAGGTATGGTTCATATGAGATATAATTAGTGAGACTCCAGAAGTTGAAAGTTACAGTCTTGGGCTGGAGAGATGGCTTAGTGGTTAAGTGCTTGCCTGTGAAGCCTAAGGACCCCAGTTCGAGGCTCGATTCTCCAGGACCCACGTTAGTCAGATGCACAAGGGGGCGCACATGTCTGGAGTTCGTTTGCAGTGGCTGGAAGCCCTGGCGCGCCCATTCTCTCCCTCCCTCTCTCTCTCTCTCTCTCTCTCCCTCTCTCCCTCTTTCTCTGTCACTCTCAAATAAATAAATAAAAATGAACAACAACAAAAAAAAGTAAAACAAAATTAAAAAAAAATAAAAGAAAGTTAAAGTCTTGTAAAGCTGTTGAAATCTATGAAAGAAGTGTCCGTCAGGTCAAGTATTAGCTGTACTATATAGTAGCAATAAAAAAGCCAAAGACTTCTTGTATGCTGCCATAACTTTTATCAAAATTTCTCATTAAATCCATTATAATTTGGCAAAGTTGTTTCTCTTTTCATTCCCTTCTATAGGTAAGGAAACTGTACTACAGAAGATTACTTGCCTCACATTAGTCATGGGGTTACCCAGCATGTAAGCCCACAAAGACTAATTATAAAGTCTAGCATTGTCATAATCATACTAGCCTATTTTTCTTGAATATGAACCAAAGGAAGCTATTTATTACAATCTATCATTTTATTTCCAGTCTTGTTTCACATTTTATCTCCTCCATCATCATAATTTTATATATAATGCACAAATTTTATTTATAAATAAATGCACATAAAACCTGATGTATATAATTATATGTTTACAGAAGTAAGTCATTTTGACAACATATAAATGCCCTATAAACATGTATTTCCCTGGTTGTGCTAAGGAATGTGTTCAGAACAATAACAAACTATAAGCAAAATATTAGAATACAGTATTAATCTAGGTGCCTACCATTTAAAGAGCTGCAGAAATTCCCAGCATGACTCAGGCTACCAAATCTCTATTGGGCTGTAGAGGCAGAGTAAGTTAACCAAACTGACATGTTCTTTGGAAACAGAAATTAGACTCGCTAACTAGCAATTGGCCTGGAGCAGAAGCATGTAAGCAACCAGGGTGAGGAGGAAAAAGAAGCAAGAAGCTACTTACTCATGGCTCATGTCCACTCCTCACTGGCTCTTTACCTGCCTCCTCAGCCTTCAGTCTCTAAGGCAGAGGCCAGGGAGGCCAACTATGCCCAGAAGGTTGCCTTTCATGGCCTCCCTGGAAAAGACACCTTCAGAAAACTACAAATCTCACAGGCTGGCCCCAGCCAGTATCTGTAGGTTAAAGTGGAACACAGTAAGGTTAAAAAAGGGTGTGGGTAATGTCAAAACATAAGACCTTCTGTGACACATTGTAGCTACGGTTGCCCATTTTGAGCATCGCCTAAAAAGAAGAATCAAAAAGTTCCTTGGAACAGTGTGGTGGTGTGATTCCGGTGTCCCCCATAAACATAGGTGTTCTGCATGCTAGGTCCCCAGCTGATGGCAATCCGAAATTAAAGCCTACTAGAAGCAGTGTATTGTTGGGGATGGGCTTATGGGTGTGATAGCCAGTTTTTCCTTGCCAGTGTCTGGCACTCTACTGTTGCTATTGTCCACCTTATGTTGGCCAGGGGCTGATGTCCACCCTGTGCTCATGTCATCGTTTTCCCCTGCCATCATGGAGCTTCCCCTCCAGTCTTTAAGCCAAAATAAACCTTTTTTTCCCCACAAGCTGCTCTTGGTTGGATGATTTCTGCCAGCAATGCAAAACTGACTGCAACAGTAACAGTTTGACCTAAGAAGAACCATGGCTTTCCCTTTAATAACAAGATGTTTGCCCATGGTTTTTTTTTTTTTTTTTCAAAAGCATGCTCTTTATTCTCTCTCTAAGTAAATATATATTTTTAAAAACACAGATGCGTGACTTTACTTTGTGACTCAGAGTAAACAATCCCATGGCAACACCCCTCAGCCCTGCAGCAAAAGCAAAAGAGAATTTGCCCTGCTCCAACCGACTTCCAGCACCGCATTAACAAATGGGTTGGGGCAGAATAAGAATAATTGGCTGTATGAATGAGCTTTTCAAACAAGACCCATAGGTAGGAATAGCCAGGCTAGATATTATTCCATGACAAAATTCCAGACTGTGCCCTCTTTATGAGCCATTTGATTATTTCCTGAGCTTCTCAAAGCTTTGTTCATCCTGTTGTCCTTATTTGCGTATGTTTGGTTTGTGTGGGCCTTGGGATCTCAAGCCACCTTTGTCTGTCACCTCTGCTGTTGAATATCTTTAGCTTTCCATGGAGGACTCCTTGTTCACAGCATCTTCCTTATGTTTCCATGACTGTCTCTAACTAGTAACCTTGATAAACATCTGTGAGGTGGGGATTAGGGGGCTGGGCCTGAGGACTGTACAACCAACGTTGCCCAGGAAAGGGAGCTGGGATGGTAATTATGACACACAGTTCAGAGCTCAAGACATACACGAATCTAGTTTGTAGATCATTTTGTGATTGTGACATCTCCGAAACTACTAGCAAAGTAATTCCTTTGGAGAAAGGGGAGACCTTGTTGCCTGAAGTGCTAGCTGAATGGTAACCTTGAACTTAAACTCTCGCTGGGTCCTCAACTGGAAGATAAGAAGGGGTTGAATAACCTAGAGGTTTTGGCATTCCATTATTTATTCTTTATTGATCTACTGCTACAAATGATATAAATGGAATAGACCCAAACAAATATGCAAATAATGAAGTAAATATTAAGCAGAGAAAAGTAGTTTACTTAATTAAATTTACATTGCACCAGGACCTTAAAGAATTCTCATATTTGTTCATTTAAATAGCATCTTCCCTGGGCTATAGTAGCACATGCCTTTTACCCCAGCACTCAGGAGGCAGAGGTTGGAGGATTGCTGTGAGTTCAAGAGTTTGAGGCAGCCTGAGACTACATAGTAAATTCCAGGTCAAAATGGACTAAAGCCAGACCCAACCTCAAAAAAAATCACACACACACACACACACACACACACACATACAGGTATCTTCTTTTCCACTTTGCACAGCATGCTGTCATACCAATCAAGTGCCTAAGAGTAGTGCTATATAAACATAAATTCTAAGAATAGTGAATAATTTTTGCAAAGTGGTACTAAGATTTTTTTTGTGAATGAGTTTAATGTGGCATTTGGCAAATAAGAAGATGAAACACACAGGTTTGGGAGGTATGGACTGAAGAAGATTTCTTAAACCTTTTTGGAGTTAGAAGTAATGGAGACTGTGGGAGGACAGAGTGGTAAATTGCAGCAAGCAGACCTCTGTGGAAGGAAGACAATATGCTTTCTGAGAAAAGTCACCCACATTTTATTTATGTCTCCAGTTCTTGGTTTGTAAAATAAGTGTGATAAAAATATTTTCCCAGTTACTTATGAGTACCCTGTTTTTTTGTCAGTAATTCCAGAATCCTAAATATTTTTTTAAAGTAAGTTAACATGTAATATGGTCATATTATTAAAAGCATATTTAAAACACCGTGTGGCCCACTATGTATATATAAAATATTTGACGTCCTATTCTTGAGTTTAGTAGTCAGAGGAGAAAAAGAGGAAGTGGCAACACAACATTCTGCTTAAAGACAAAAAACACACATTGATAGGCAGCTCTTCAAAACAATTGACTGTTGTAATATTTTGGAAATGTATATGTCCATTGATTTGTTATTGAGCATGCATTTGTTACCTGTGAAGATAAATTCAATCTAAATATTCACTTGCAGTATTCTCCTATTCTAGAAACCTCATTGTTTTAGATATGTGAAATAAAGCTCTTTTCCCATAGCTTTTTTATTTTTTTTTCCAGGTAGGGTCTCACTCAAGCCTCTCATGCTAGCATAAAATCTTTCCACTTGGCCTCCCCAGTAGTGAGATTTAAAGGTTTGTACCACCAAGACTGGCTTCTTCCCTATCTTTTCTTAAGTGCATGATGTCAGAGTTTGTACTTATAAACTAATGCTAGTCTGGAAATAAATTTTTTAAATAGCATATATGAGGTTTAATAGCTCTTGTGGGTGTGCCATATGATAATTCTACTATCACTAGCTATGTGATATTTATAATTAATGCTCACTCCTTCCAGCCAACCATTGTACTGATTAGTTTTCTAAGCATAGTAACAAAGACTCAGTTTTCACAGACAGGTAAAATGAAGATTTATGAAAAGAAAGCATCTTCATTGGCCCCTGGTTCTCTACTAGTTTTATAGGGTAACTGTTACCTCCACTCACTCGAGAGAGGATCAGAAAGCCTTTGATTAAAAATAGCAAATGCATACTAGATTCACCATCTCTAGAATTTCTAGAAATCACCCAAATTCAGTCAAGTTCCAAATAACAAAGTAGTATATTCTAATCCCAAATCAACCTTATAGCTTTATTTCCTATCAAGTCACTTGAAAAGCCAAATGCTGGGTTTGGCTAACATGGTCCTATCCCAATATAGCTGCCAAGTTTACCGGCAGAGCAGGTGATGGTAAGGAGCCACGCAGTACCTTGGCAGCCAATAGAAGGTAGTTGTCTTGCTGAGCACTGTGGTGATTCCCTCTGCCCCAGTCAGCAAGTACACAGACTGCTGGCTAGTAGCCAACACCCTCCTGACTTGTGACTCAGTCACAGCTTAGCCTGTTGCTTTCTGAGTAAATGCCAATCAAGGCTTTGGCACAGGAAGCTTAGTCAGAGAAGTCTGGATCATATACTCAACCTGCATAGCCAAAGTTAACAGTATGCTCATCATTTCTCTATTCCATAACCCTTTTAGGATAATTTTTGCTTCCATTAAATGAAGATATTGGGGGCTAGCAGAATCATGTAGTCAATAAATTGCTTTCTTCCCAAACATGAGGATCTGAGTTTGATACCCAAAACACACCATGAAAATAACTTGGTGTTGTGGCATGCATTTGAAATCCCAGTATGAAGAGGTAGATCTCTGGGGTGTGCTGACCAGCCAGTCTAGCCTACTTGGCAAGGTCCACTACAATTAGAGACCCTGTTCCCCCCCCCCCCCAAAAAAAAAGTCAGGAGCAGTTGGGGAGATGGCTCCGCAGTTAAAGCATGTTCTTGCAAAACCTACCGGGCCCAGGTCCAGTTCCCCAGTACTCATATAAGGCCTGATACACAATGTGGTGCACATCTGGAGTTTGTTTGCAGCAGCAGTAGGACCTGGCATGCCTCCCCCCCCCCCAATAAATAAAATATTTTTTTAAAGGTGAATGAGCCGGGCATGATGACGCATGTCTTTCATACCATCACTCAGGAGACAGAGGTAGGAGGATCACCATGATTTTGAGGCCACCCTGAGGCTACATAGTGAATTCCAGATCAGCCTGGGTTAGAATGAAACCTTACTTCACAAAACCAAAAAAAAAAAGAAGACACCAGTTTCTCCATGATGTTATCTTTTGTTGCTATAACAAAGTAACCTGAGGAGAGGTAATACATAAATGAAAGAGGTTTATTAAGCTTACAACCATGAAGATTTAAGAGTGGAACATGATACTTTCTTGTAAGAGCCACCTTGCTCAGATCACATAATGAATGGCTTCACAGTGATAATCGCGTGTTGAGTCAGGAAGCCAGAGGATGGTGAGGAGGAGTCTTGCTCTTTTGTAGAACCACCTTTCTTGGAAACTAACTAGAGTCTCATGAAAACTACATTGATACCTCCGCACCCTAAATGACCTAAAATGATCTAGTTACCTTTCACTAAGTCTTACACCATAGAGGTTGTTTTTGTTGTTATTGTTGTTGTTTATCTCTGTGCCAGCAACTGGGGACGGACCTTCTAACACATGGATCCTGAGGAGACACACTCCACATCCAATCCATAGCAGAATCACTTTAAGAGAAGCCCTTTTCACCTTCCCCTAATGCTGTGCACAGAAACAAGGAATGGAATTCCACTGGAATCTGCACACCAGACAGCTTCCGTACAGAATGGGTCTGTTCCTTGAACTGGTTGGCCAAGTAGGCCAGCATCTTTTCTTCAGGCTACATTAAAACTAGTTGTCCTCCTTCCATCATCTCCACAGCCAGCAGAAAACTGCCTGGCATATAAACTCACTAATGAGGCTAATGAAGTCTTGAAAAAGGATCAAAAGTCATTTGACATGGTTCCCAACTCACTTGCCTTTGTCCAGTATTCACCGCATGGACTTGATTTGAAAGTCCTTATGATGGTTAATTCTGATTGTAAACTGGACTGGATTAAGAAATTAGTAAGGCACACCTTTCTTTGGGTGTATCTGTCAGGGCCTTTGCAGAAAGGATTAACTAAGGAGATGAGACCTTGGGGTGTTGAATGGGATAAAAAGGGAAAAGAGAGCACCTGTATTCATCACTCTCCTGGAGAGAAGGTGATAGTCCCAGCCACATGTTCCTGCCACTATGCCTTCCCCACCCACCCCCCACAAATTCCCTCCTTCAGTTGTTTCTTGTTGGGGATTTGGTCACAGTCACAAAGGTGGTAACGAATAGGGTCCTCAGTTAGCGAAGTTTATGGCTCTGTGAAAATCTAACTTTCTGCCTGTAAGCTCTTCTTTAAAAAATAAATAAATAAACTTGATGATTTCAGACTCTAAAATTACATATAAACAAGGAGAAGAAGCCAGGTTTGTGCATGTAAAACTGCCACGGCTAGATGAAATCAAGGGTACAACAGCTAAATATTCTCCTTGGCTCAGCACAAAATTGAGTATATGGGAGACGCATAAAAATTACTGCCATTTCTTAATGACTGTGTTTTGTCAAGTCCAAAATAACAAGTATACACTGCAAAATTTAAATGACTACTTTGGAGGATTATTCATTTACTCTGAAGATATCATTGAAATGTTATAGCACCCTTCTCCCATCACTAGAGACACCCTTCCTGCTTGGGTCCCTGTTTCTCCCACTCCAGATAAAGCTGTGTCGTAAAGCTGCTGGCTCAGTGACACAAAGCCTCTATATCTGAAGTGGCCTTCAATGGTGTTCAAAGCTGTAAGTTGAGTTAACAGTTCCAACACAGAGCTGGAAGCCAAATAGTTTGTGTACACCATGCAGGCCAGACACTGTTACCTTATTGTCTGACTTCTGACTATCCTTTTGTTGAAAGAGTATTGAAAACCTGAGGCCAACTTGACAAATAAAGACCAAAATATCTGCTAGATCTAGATAATGACATCATTTCATCTTAAGTTACATGGTTTATGTATCCTTCCCACTTCACTTGGCATTGTTCTATGTCTTCTAGAAAATGACCACAGATATCACTTAGTTACTAAAAATATTAATATTCACTAATAGAAAGAGATGTGAAATTTAAAGTATTCAAGACCAGAGAAATTCCCCAACTTTAAAGGTTTTTAAACAACTTCTATGTTTGGATCAATTACAAATTTCATGTCTCAAATTATTGATAAATTCCAATGTTTTTCCCTCAGTTCAAAGTTTCTTTATTTTTTCAAATTTTTTAATATTTTATTTTTATTTATTTGACAGAGAAAGAGAGAGAGATAAGAAAAAGAGAGAGAGAGAAAGAATGGTTGTACCAGGGCTTCCAGCCACTGCAAATGAACTCCAGATGCATGCACCCCCTTGTGCATCTGGCTAATGTGGGTTCTGAGGAATAGAACCTGGGTCCTTTGGCTTTGCAGGCAAATGCCTTAACCACAAAGCCATCCCTCCAGCCCAGTTCAAAGTTTCTTAATGGCTAGAATCACACTGGAAATGCCCTCCCTTTCAAATTGCACATGTGTATGAAATGCCAAGAACTTTTTGGTGTCACATACTCAAGTGTCTATTTCTCATGTTGTGATACCAATAATTCCAGGAAAATTCATTTTGTTAAAAAGTCATGTTTCACAGAATTACATTTTGGTCAAATAAAGGGATTGCATATATCATGGTGGTCCAAAAAAACTCTTGTGGTGCTGAATGCTTCCTGTCACCTATTGATATGGCAGCTGTGCCTCACTCAGGTCTATCTGATTATTTTATGTTACTGTGCTGGAGTATACAAATGTATACCCCATGCAATTTATGTACAGTACATAACACTTGACAATAGACAATTGTGATACTGGTTCTCATATTTACAGTATTGTTATTTTAGGATGTACTCCATTTACATAATGTAAAATGTCCAATGTTTTCATGTCCCATAAACACAAGGTTCATATAACTTATGTTCATTGGGTCTCTTAGTTGCCATTCTAGGCTTATGTGAATATATTTTGTGATAGAATCACCAACAACTTATTTCTCAGAACATATCACTATAGTTAAGGAATATTTGAAAAAATAATACACACACACACACACACACACACACACACACACACACACGTATACATAAAATCATTGCTTGAAGATGAGTTGAGAGCTGGAGAGATGGTTCAGCAGTTAAGGCACTTTCCTGTAAAGCCTAATGACCTGGGTTTGATTCACCAGTACCCACATAAGCCAGATGCACAAAGTGGCACATGTATCTGGAGTTCATTTGTAGTGGCTAGAGGCTCTGTTAGGCCCATTCTCTCCCTGCCCTGTATATGTGTGTGTGTGTGTCTGCATGCAGATAAATGACCCAAGTTCAGTTCCCCAGTACCCACATAAGCCAACTGCAAAAGTGGTTGGCACATGTATCTGGAGTTTGTTTGCAGTGGCTAGAGGCCCTGGTAGGCCCATTCTCCGCTCCCCCACACACACCTCTCTGTCTTTCTCTCATCTTTCTGCATGCAAATAAATAAAAAATGTTTAATGATGAGAGAGTGTACAAGGAATAGCTTACAGTTTCATTTTATTTATCAAGACCCTGAGAGGCCCCTGGGCCTAGAGTAATCAAAAGAGTCATCCTTCCTACCTGGGACTCTTGTCACACCAATAGGTTCCCCAGTGTTTGTCTTGCTGGCTGAGAGTGACGTTCAATTCCATTTTGAAAAATTTTTATTGACCTTGACAGAGTTTTTGAAGAGTGTTTGGCTATTAAGTCTGGCTTCCCTCTGGATCTTTTGGATGAATCTTTCAAGGCATTGTTATAATACAAGAGAGAGAATTTTTTGCTAGTCATAAAGCAGTCATAGATTCAGAACTAATTAGAGCTGCAAGTAACTTCAATTTTTACCTTCTGCAGAGGTAACTGGTGCTTGAATCAGACAGATCTGATGCAGTGTCTTATTTGTGTCTTTCTTGCAATCAAGCTCAGAATTTTACAAGTATCTTTTAAAGAATCTTTTGTTTCCACTCTACCAAAAAGAATTTAACACCTTCATTCTTAGTCTTCTCCAAGGGACCACTGCTTGTTTTCCACCTCCCCCTAATTTTTTTTTTTTTCCTAAACAACCATTGTGAGCTTTTTCGAGCATATCCATGGCATGTCCTTACAGTAACTGTCAGTCAGTACCCTTAGCTATAAGGCCCCTGTAAGACTGACAACAGCTGGCCCACCAATGTCCTTCCTACCATCCTGAACTCTTCTTACTTATTCTTATTCAGATGAACTGCTGGTCTCCCAAACCCTTGAGAGTCCAAGTGCATTCCTACTTTAAAGTATTTACAATTGCTTATTCTTCTGTATGGAGTTCTCTTCTCTTGAGCCTGTAAATGGCTCATGGTCCAGTATTACCTTCTCAGAGACACTCATGCTGAAGCATTATCTGAAGACATTCAGTATCTGCATATATCCCCTCATTCTATCCCACTGACCCTTCTTTCTTGCTTTACATAGTCTGCCACTAAAAGTCACTTCTTTGCTTGCTTCTCTCCTCTACTCAATGTACCCCCACAAAGAGCAAAGACCTGCTTACTGTTCATCACACTCATCATGCACACAGCAATTTGGATGAATGAGCAGATCCAGAGGGAAAAAGAGAGTGATGGGAGGGGATTATGATCATGGCAGATTGTCTGTATTTTTAGAAGTTGTCAATAAAGAGTTAAAAAAGAATTTAAATTCAATAAAAAGTATGATTCAAATGTTTAATAAAACATACTTTTAACCATACTAGAGAAGCAACAGATTCCTGTTTCAATTAATATGTCATATAAACATTTCTGACTAAATAATCACTCATATATTGAATTTTACCCTAAAAGCTTACCTATTCTGATTAAATATGTCATCCATTAAATCTAGTCCAGCTGCCTCATTATATATGACCTTCTCTGACCTTCTCAGACTATGTTCAGTAATCCCATCTAAACATTCTAATAGTGTAATGCACTTTGCAATCCTTACCATTGCACTTACCATATTTTAAAGTTTTAAAGAGTTTAAAGACAAAAACTGGATAGATTAAGAATATAATATGATGATTTCATGTGCATTGATGTTACATCCTGATAACTATAATTAAATTAATTATTATATCCCTCACTATTCATGCTGTATATCAGATTCCCAGAACTTGTTCTACTTACAACTAAAAATTTGTACCATCAGATCAGCATCTCCAGTCCTTTCCCTTCTCACCCTGTCCTGTCTCTGGTCACCAACATTCTTCCCTGAGCTTCCATGAGTCTGACTTCTTTAGATTGATTTCAGATGTGGTGTTATGACTAGTATTCATCTTTCTTTGTTTGGTTGGTTTTACTCATCACATTGTTTTATAATAATTGACTGGCTGCCAGGCTCTTTCTCTGAGACTAGGTCTTACTACAGGAAGGGTATTACTTTATTCATATTTATTTTCCTAACCTTGAATTTTCTGCCCAGCACCATCAGGATGAAACCTTTCTGAAGAAGACCAGAACCCCCAATTTTTGACTACTGTTGACCTTATTAGCAACATATATTGTGCATCTACAGATGAGCACAATAAATTTTTATCCATAATTCATTAGTCAAAATTATTTAGTTAGACATTTGGCATTTAAATTTTTTTTTCATAACTTAAATAATTTTCAACCTAAGGAAAAGGTTGTTTATAGTGATTTCTAGAGATAAACTAAATCCATACTAAATCCACAAATCTATATCACATGTGGTGATACATGTCTAATTCCAGTGCTGAAGACATGGAATCCATAAGATCGCTGACAGCTACAGGCCACTGAAAGACCTTATCTCAAAACAAGTGGTTGGTGTTCACGAAAAGCAACACCCAAGGTTGTCCTCTGACCTTCACAGTCATGCACAGACATGTGTGCACCTGCACATACATGTACACACACACACAAACACACACACACATACAGATGTGGATTTAAAAGAGAAAGGAGGGCTGGAGAGATTATTTAGTTGTTAAGACACTTGCCTGTGAAGCCTGGAAACCCATGTTTGACTCTCAGGTTCCAGATAAGCCAGACACACAAGGTTATGCAAGGTGCAAGGATGCACAAGCACACAAGGTGGCACACACATCTGGAGTTCAATTACAGCAGCTGGAGGTTCTGGTGTACCATTTCCACCTCTCTCTCTCTCTCTCTCTCTCTCTCT
This sequence comes from Jaculus jaculus, assembly GCF_020740685.1. Taxonomy (NCBI): domain Eukaryota; kingdom Metazoa; phylum Chordata; class Mammalia; order Rodentia; family Dipodidae; genus Jaculus; species Jaculus jaculus. Next base: position 142,909,776 of record NC_059103.1, read on the forward strand.
CTCTCTCTCTCTCTCTCACTCTCACTCTCACTCACTCTCATAAAAAAGGAGGGATAGTTTGTTGAGATGGCTGCAAAAAAAAAAAAAAGAAAGGAAAACCTAAACTTTGTTTTAGAAATTAATTCCACCAAACACTTGCTCAGAGTTACTAACTTGAGTATGCTTCTGTACATTTCTCTTCCCAACAAAAATATGTGGAGAAAGAAGAAACAAACAAATTTTAAAAATCTAGAAAATGAGTACCAGAATAATTGAGAACTGCTTAAATTTATGTTAGTAAGTTCTTGTATTTCTAAGAACTCTCCAGTCCACCCTGAGGGATGATGGAACACTGAGAAAATAAAATATGCTTTGCTGCCGGGCGTGGTGGCACACGCTTTTAATCCCAGCACTTGGGAAGCAGAGGTAGAAGGATCACCGAGAGTTTGAGGCCATTCTGAGACTACATAGTGAATTCCAGGTCAGCCTGAGTCAGAATGAGACCCTACCTCGAAAGACCAAAAAAATAAAAATAAAAATAAAAATATATGCTTTGCTGCTTTTTCTCCAATACCTAGGAAGAAAATATACTTAATCCTGTTAACAATTCAGATAAAACCAGAAAGAAAACTGCCACCGATTTAGTAGTGTACCTTAATTGAAGCAAGGTTTTTGCCCTAAGGGAAGACAATGCCATTTAATCAGGTGTCTTTCTGACATTTTATTTTATGTGATCAGAGATGTCTGCCATGAATAATAAATTATATTTTTAATGTCAGTGTAGTTCCAAAATTTCTGACCTACTGTCTGTCCAGGCAAAGTAACTTAGTCTCCATAAATCATGCCATGGTCTTTGGCATTGGCTTAAACAGCTTCTGGAGCTTGATGGAGAAGATGTGATTGATTCATTCCATGACTACTGAATGCCTACTGTGTGTTTGCCTCTGTTTTACATATCAAGTGAGACACATCACAGGACTTAGATTTAATGAGACCTTTCCTCATAACCAGCATACTGAAAAGGGCAATTCCATTTTTAAATTCATGAGTATTTTCATATTGAAATGTGGCTTGGAGATGCAAAAAGGTCACTAGTTTTCTGCAAAAATAAAAGTTGCTCATAATTAAATGTGAAGTGGGAAAAACACTAAAAGTGAAACAAAAGGAAGACTGCACACATCTTCACATTAGTATGCTCACTGTTTACTGATAAAATCATAAATTATGCTAGATTTTCATGTAAACTCATAAGCACAAAAATAATATCACAATATAAGTGGACATAGCTGTTTTATTTAAAAATAAACACACTTCTCTTTTATAAGATATAGAGTATGATATTTTGCTCATGAATCCCAGTAATTCTTAAAGCATTTTATGACAAACTTCTTATTAGCCATAATGGTAGCATGAGCAATAAATAAGAAACAGTTTATTAGAAGCTACTCCATTAATCAGAGGTGTTCATGTTTAAGAACAATCTGGTGCCTTACACATTAAACTTTATTCATTTATGTATGAGGAGTCAGTGTTCAAATAATTATCTTGTAGCTCTGTGTAAGACAAGACTGGCTTCAGTGTGAGAATCTTCTAGTACTGCAGGATTTTTCCATGGGTCATATTCCCTACTTCCCATACAACTAGATAAGCTCAATGTCATTTCAGCTCTGAGGCTGTGAATTACCACTGAAGTGTTGCTATCTCAACATTCCTTCTGCTTAATTCATCACACAGATTGTTATACATGATCAGACAATTCAGTTAAGCCTCCTCAGGGCCATGAGAACTTGAGAATATCTTCTGAGAGCCTAGATTTGCTTAATGCTGAATATCTTAAACTGATTATGTCTATGCTAAAATAAAAAGTTATAAAGACACTGTAATAAAAATGACAGAGAATAATACTCAATAATTTGAAAAAGAGACTCTTAGAGAGCCTCATTTCCCATTTTCTTTTCACTATGTCTGTGGGGTAATTCCTCCAAGTATATAGATAATTGTTTGATAGAAATTTTCAATAACAATGATGGTAAACCAACGCCTGGAGTTTGTATTTCATTGATCCATGTTGGTACTTGCCACACTAATCATTTGCTAACTAGAAACTACCCCATCCCTTTGATGAAGCACTCATCATTTTTGTATTTGATCCTTGTTAGAATAAGTCTAATTTTCCATCAATACATGGATTAACCCAGTAAATGATAAGAACTTTTTCCAAGAACAGGATATCATTCCATGAAAACAATTAAACTGAAATCTAGTCAAATGATTTTGATACCTCTTAGGAGAAAGTATTGGAGAGCATAACATCATAGTACAATCTCTTAATCTACTCTATTTAACCAAGTTTGCTCATTCCCCAGTCATTTTCAGAGTATACTGACCATTCAGGACTAAGAGATGATCACTCACCTTCTCTCTCCAAATTTATTATTACTAAGTGTAGCATTTACCTTCCTGTTGCTGAGACAAAACACCTGACCAGATGTAGCTAATGTAAGGAAAGGGTTTTTGCTTACAGTTTTGATGGTAAGTTTCAACATGGCATAGAAACCATGCAGGGGAAACAACTGAGCATCACATCTTGTCACATCAACTGGGAGGAAACTGCAAAAGGGAGCTATGTCCACTAAGAGAGGTGGGCTAATTACCTGTAAGTTCTCCTAGTGACATACATACTTAAACCAACTAGGCTTCACCTCCCAAATGCTCCACCAACTGGGGACTAAGCATGAGACTTAATCAAAAATACCTGAGTTTATGGAATATGTTTTACATTATAACCCTAAGTATTTGCTAGCCAATCTATCCATGCTAGTTGAGGCTGTAATTGTAGTTATGCAATTTCATCCCATAGTAGATAAGCCCATGAAATACAGTACAATAAAAATGAGTTCTACTTTTATGAAAGCTAAAGTGAGTACTCTAGGGATATTCCACAAGAGTATAGAACTAACTTTTTTCTTTTGGATTATGTTAATGCATGATAGCTTTAGAAGAGGAAGGTTTAAAAATCTAGATTAAAAATTCTGGATGGATCTTCATATAAGTGGTCTAAGGATCCCTTCCATTCTGAAGGAATTACAACTAAGAATTGTAAATAATGAGTTTCAGATGTGGTTTATAGAAGGATAATGCAGAAATTTAATCCTTCATTTCAAAGAAATGAGTCTTGCCTTTCCTCCTCTTCTCCCTCAGCACTAAGGATAGAAAAATGTTCACATATCCATTTTATACTAAAATTACATTGCTAAATTTTGTCTTTCATTTTACTGTTTTTCTCACAGTTAGTTAATTTTTTATTAGTTACTATTTCCACTCATCTCAGTTTACTACAAAGCACAGTGATGTTCTCAGGTCATATATCCTAAATTCCAATTCTGAACATTTTTTCCACCTGTACCTGTAAGGTCAACTTCTCTGATCCGTTTCCTTGTATGTAAAATGTAAAATGAAAATAAGTGTATCTATCTCTTAAGTTTATAAGGAGGATTAAATGAATTCAGGCATATTAAGAACTTCAGAAAATGTCTAGCAATTCAATAAAGCCTTGCATAGCTTGGATAAGTATGCCTCTAGTGTCCCAAATGGTAAAATCTCCAGTCTGGGGTACCATTGAGAGATGGTGGAGCTTGTAAGAGGTAAGGCTTGGTGGGAGGAAGTCAGGCCACTGGGGACATGCTTTTGTAGGAGATTGTGGTACATTCACCCTTTCCTCTATTTTACTTTCTGGCTGCCAAGAAGTAAGCAGCTTCCTCTCCCACTCACTCTCCACTTGATGTGCTGCCTCATCATGGGTACAAAAGCAGTAGACACACAGGTCATGGATTATATCCCCTGAAACCCTAAACCAGAATAAATCCTCCTCATCTTCAAAACATTATGTTGGTTATTTGTTATAGTGATAGAAAGATGACTAGCATTCCTTAATAAACAATATCTACTTGCATACTTTTTATTATTTTAGCAGAAACTGTAAACCATGTGTATTAATCCACTCAACCTGCAATAACAGTAGTTTACCTCCTCATGATACTTCAAGATAGAAGCCCAAGATCAATATACTAGCCAGACTGATTCATGGTGAAGTTTTTCTCCTCAGCTTAGAGAATGACTTCCTGTAGCACTTTTTCTGCTCACACAGAAAAAGCTCTGGTTTCTCTCTTCACATAAGGACACCAGTCCTATCAGATTAGATACCCACCTCTACAACTTCATGTAACTTTTCTTGTTTTCGTTAAGGTTTTTTCAATAGTGACATTAGAGATTCAGCATATGCATTGGATAGGGGTAGACATTTCAGTCCATAGGTATATTAATACTCTACTTATAGAGAATGGAACTTAGTTAGAGCAGTTTGAGGATGCAGAAATTATCTTTCATATAAGATGGAATCCAAAAGAACAGTCCACAGTGACATAAATTCAAGAGAGTTGGGGCTGGAGAGATGGCTTAGCAGTTAAGGCACTTGCCTGCTAAGCCAAAGGACCCAGGTTAGATTCCCTAGTACCCACATAAGCCAGATGCACAAAGGGGTGCATACGTCTGAAGTTCATTTGCAGTGACTGGAGGTCCAGGCTCAACCATTCCCTCTCTGTCTGACTCCTCTCTTTCTCTTTCTCTCTCTCTCTCTCTCTCCTAGCAAATAAATAAAATTTGGAAAAAAAAAAAAAAAGAGAGAATTGAGAACCTTATCTCACTTGACTCACTGTATATTTTTCTGCTTTTATTCAATTTTCTTTTATTTAGATTGACATATAGAATATAACTGAGCTATTATCTACTTGCTCTATAAGTATATATTAAAAACTAACACTATATTGCTCAATAACTAGTCCAAGTTATCTGGAAAAGGCAAGGTAAACATCAAAACATCAAAAACAAACTTGTTCTCCTTGATATTATATTTATTAATTCTTCCATTCATCCATTCATTTAAAAAAATCTACTGATTACCTATTATATGACTGATAGTAAGGACAAAAAGGAAAAAGCTCGTAGCACATCATATGGAATAGCTTAAAGCCTTTGGGAAAAATACATAAATAAGAAACAATAATGAACTAGAAACATAGTACACATTGCTCATTGGAGAAACATAGTACACATAGCTTGTGATAAGATTAAAAATTTGAGCTGAAGAAATGACTAAGCAGTTAAAGTGCTTGCCTGTGAAACCTAAGGACCTAGGTTCAATTCCTCAGGCATACATAAGCCAGATTCACAAGGTGGCACATGCTTCTAGGGTTTGTTTGCAGTGGCTGTGAGCCCTGGAACATCCATTCTCTCTCTCTCAAATAAATAAATATTTCTTAAAATATTTTTTTAAAGATTAAATATCATAAAGTATAATAATTGCTATCACTAACTGGGTGGTTACTACAATATCCTAGTTACCATACCAAGTGTTTTATAGTTATTATTTCACTTAATTTTTCCAAAAGTATTGAGTTAATAACTGCTATTAGCAATATTTTTTGAATTATGGAGGCTAGCTAGGTATGTGGGCCAATAGCTCTTATTTGTGAAATGGTAGAACTAAGATGAATTCAGTTGTGGATGATTCTGAAAAGCATTTTCATAACCATAGTCTGTTCTTATTTTTTTCTGTGTTAGCACAAAGGGCTAACTAAACCTCTCTGAGCCACAGATTACCCAGTACAAGTTATTATTGATGAATAAGTCCAAGTTAGCCATGTAGAGGAGGGAGCAGGTATGTAGGAAGACTGGGAAACATTAAGGAGCACATATATATTTTTAAATTTTTGGTTTACTTTTATTTGAGAGTAACAGACAGAGAGAAAGAGGCAGAGAGGGAGAATGAGTGCACCAGGGCCTCTAGCCACTGCAAACAAACTCCAGATGCATGCATCACCTTGTGCATCTGGCTAACATGGGTAATGGGGAATTGAGCCTCAAACCAGGGTCCTTATGCTTCACAGGCAAGTATTTAACTGCTGAGCCATCTCTCCAGCCTGAAGAACACATCTTTTTTTTTTTTTTTTTTTTTTTTTTTTTTTTTTTTGGTTTTTCGAGGTAGGGTCTCACTCTGGCCCAGACTGACCTGGAATTCACTATGGAGTCTCAGGGTGGCCTTGAACTCATGGCGATCCTCCTACCTCTGCCTCCCGAGTGCTGGGATTAAAGGCGTGCGCCACCACGCCCGGCTCCAGCCTGAAGAACACATCTTATTCAGCAATAGGCAACAGGACTTGTGCCAATGGCCCTGTGTGAGAGCACTTTATGGACTAATTCTCAAGAACCTAGGAATGATCATGCCTTAGCTAAAGATAACAAAGGACCTTGGAGCTTGTTTAAGCAGGAAAGTAACATAAAGTGTGATATACTTTCAGGCTGGAGAGATGGCTTAGCGGTTAAGCACTTGCCTGTGAAGCCTAAGGACCCCGGTTCGAGGCTCGGTTCCCCAGGTCCCACGTTAGCCAGATGCACAAGGGGGCGCACGCGTCTGGAGCTCGTTTGCAGAGGCTGGAGGCCCTGGCGCGCCCATTCTCTGTCTCTCCCTCTATCTGTCTTTCTCTCTGTGTCTGTCGCTCTCAAATAAATAAATAAAAAATTTTAAAAAAAAAGTGTGATATACTTTCTATTTCGTTTAGTACTCTAATAAAGTTATATCTTTGGAATTGATGGAACAGATTTTTTCAAAAACCAGTAACATTAGAAAAAAGATAGTCATTATAGGCGTGCAAGCAAGAGTTGGTGAGGATTTGAACTAAGAAAGTGAGTATAAAACTATAGAGGAGAATACTTAAAAGATATGGTTATGAACTAGACATTTCAGTAGTTGATAGCTAATTATATAAGAAATGATTGAGTAAAAAGTCAAGACTTTCATATAGAGTTAGGGAAGAGGAGACATAAGAGCATAACCCAATGGAACTATGACCAATTGTAATATGTTCATATATTAAAATTCCCAATGAAAACCTGGCATGGTAGTGCATGCCTTTAATCCCAGCACTCAGAAGGCAGAGGTAGGAGGATTGCCATGAGTTCAAGGCCACCCTGAGACTACAGAGTGAATTCCAGGTCAGTCTGAGCTAGAGTGAAACCCTACCTCAAAAAAAAAAAAAAAAAATCAATGGAAAAAAATAAAATTTAAAAAGGCAAGACTAATTCCCAGCATCCAAACTCAAAGAATTGATTATATATGGTTCTCCTTGAGTTACTTTTTGTTATGTAGGTGTGTGTTTCCTATAGACATTGGATTTAAAGTTCTAGAACACCAGAAAGAGAAGTCGGGCTGGAAACAGTGACTTAGGAACTCTTACCCATAAGCAGTGGCTCAGGACCGAATGCTAAACAGAAGCCTCCAGGACACCAGCTTGAGACAGAGAGGCTGCCAAGGTCAGTAATCAGAAGAAATCAGAAGAGACTCTGCAGAGATCAGAAAGAACTAAGACAGCCAGGTGTGGTGGTACACGCTTTTAATACCAGCACTGAGGGATTAAAAACCGAGAGTTGGAGTCCACCCTGAGACTACATAGTGAATTTCAAATTGCAGATCAGCCTGACCTAGTGTGAGACCCTACCTTGAAACACCAAAAAAAAAGAAAGAAAGAAAGAAAGAAAGAAAGAAAGAAAGAAAGAAAGAAAGAAAGAAAGAAAGAAAAAGAAAAAAGAAAGGACTGAGAGAAGCAGGTGAGAGTAGCATAAAGGTTAAGAAAGGATTTTTAATATGCATTGAATTTGGTCATTAGGACATCACTGGCAAAATTACTGAAGCGACTTTGGTGGAAGGTAAGAATAGTTGCCCAAGTGTAGTGGGTAGTGGGAAAAGGACACAGAAGCCTTGAGTGAAAGATATAAGTTCAAAAACTTTCGCATTCTAGGGAAGGATCATTCTGACAGTAGCCAGCAAAGAGTCATGATCAAAGCAGAACCACTTGATTTTTCCCCTATTACATCTCATGTTTCTAACAATATCTTCACTTTTAAGGATCAAACAATAACCTACCTTTTAAGGCCTTTGAAAAAAAAACATTAGAAATTTGTTAAAGTTTTACTTCACTTGCAAATAATATCTAAAATTTGTTTGCACTTGAAATTTGTAGATGAGATTTTTCCTATATTCATTCAATTTATAGCTGATATAAAAGCTTCAATAAGGCTTTCTTTCCCCCAGAAGTACCAAATCAGAATGCCTTTATACATACTTTTTAATGTTAGGGTTCATGAAACTGAGTGACTAAACCTGTTAGCATTATTTGATTTACTTGTACCATGTGACCAGAATAAAAAGTGCTGCCCAGGTGAGCATTTTCATGAATAAGCAGACAGAGTGTGTGTGTGTGGGGGGGGGGGGAGCCAAGTCACTCCTTCCAAAGATTTGCATGTTTGGGACAGAGAGAAAGGGACGCTCCAAGTTTGACTGAAACATCACAGTGACTACTGTGTTAGAGTTTCAGGTAGATTTCAGACAGGAGACATCTGGCAACCTAAGAGCAGAAAAGGGTGGGCTCTGGGGAATGCAGCACAGGTGCGCATCAGTGGGAAGAAAGCAGCTTAAAGAACACTGGCCCACACTTCTCTTCCTTCCCAGGGAAAACAGAATAGACCAGATTGGAAAGCCATCTTCAGGGTTATTATCCCCGTTTAGTGCTCCAGCAAGTCAAACAGAGAGGGCAGGCCTCTTCATGAAAGGCTTCTTGGTAAACATTTCAGCAGCCAGCATATTCATGAACCTTTCTCCAATTTTTTCTCATTACCTTTTTGCAAGAACACAAAAGTGACTCAACAAGCTCCCACAAAGGAAGAAAAGTGAGGACTTAGAGAATGATGTTTCAATTCCATTTTAAAAGGTCTCAAGTAAGGTATGTCAGTGTTAAAAATCTACTAACATAAATAGATATTGCAAATGCTTCTTTACCACTCAATGTGTATGCCAGACACAGTTCGCTCAGGGAGTATGCCTAGAATTCAGAGGAGAAAGAAAACAAGTAGCATCTCTATAAATGTTTCACACACATCCACCCATGCTTAATGAACCAACCCAATTAGGAAAAGGCCCCCACCCCATTTCATATAGACAGTACACAGGCTGGGGTAGCTTGGTAACTAGCCCATGGTCATGGAACAGGTAAACAGAATAGGTGAGCAAGACAGGTACTGGACCTGAGGTCATTTCTATAGGATGTCATCTTATAGCCAGATACCTGAGCTAACCAAGCCACTTCATCTCTCAGTAAAATGCATAGTCCACATTTATCTGACTTAATTAACATTATGTTGGGCCCTGAAAGGCCCAGTCGTGAGGCCTAGTGGAACTTCCTGAGCCTAGCTAAAGTTTGATGACCTGTCTCTGGCCAGCTATGACTCAGCAGGATGCCTAAGGGCTTCTGGCCTGCTACTTCCTCGTGGTAATTGTAATTACCATTTCAATAGTTAAAGTTTACTATTGGCCCTTACCTCTTCTCCCACCCTAAAATCCCCGCCTTCATCCCCAACATGATATAGGCAACTGCTCAGAGTAATAAAGTGAGTTGTTCCTGCATTGCAAAGACTCCCGACTCAGTGTGGTTTTTCTCCGGTGGCCAGGAGAGGTTTCTGGGTCGTCTGACGCTCATCATCCCCTCAACCCCTAGGGAGGAACCAGCAGGCCTGGTCCTGCCCTCGGCACTACCTGTGCGGGAAGGAGCCCCGCAACATTACAAACATATTTCTCTCCCCTTGAAAAGAAATATATATCTTTACCCTTTTTTGACACACTGAGAGCATTTAATTATTAAGCGAAGATGAGAGAGTAAAAAGATCAATGTTTCTCAAGGTAAAAAGTAAAAATCGGGGCGGGGGAGGGGAAAAAAGTAAAAGTCCCTGTTGCCAGCAGAGGAATGCTCTTGTTGGGGATGTGTGCTCCCCTTCTTTTCAGGCCAAATTGTATCAAATTATGTTCAATGTCAGTGGTACTTAGCATGGCTATATAGAACATAGAGAAAATTGAAAATTTTTTATGCCAGGACCCATACTCAGATATTTTATTTTAATTATACTGTGATAGAAACCAGGCATAGGTATAAATTCAAGTTTCTAAAGTACAGACAGGACTGGAAAATACTGATATCTACAGTTCAGTTATCACCCCATGGATAGCTTCCACCTCAAGCTTGTGTTGATAAGACATCCACTGCACACCCAACTAGGTGTGCTGCTAAGATTTTTGGGGTAATAACAGACAGATGATAGAAGATAGCAAGTGGAGTATCAATAGCATTTATCAATAAAATGATATGCTGGGAATAGTGTTTTTTTAATGTGTGTGTGTGTGTGTGTGTGTGTGTGTGTGTGTTATGGTGTGTTGGTGCCTCATATGCTTATCTGTTGTGATGGGGTTGGGAGAAGTACTCAACTATTACGGAAGATGCAGAACATAGGATACCCATTCCATCCCTCTTCCGCCTGGTCATGCTTTGAACCAGAGCGTCTTTATTTTACTACTTTGGGAGCTTGCAGGGCTCTGATGATTCTCAAGTCTCTCCTGCAGAACTTAGGCTACACAGGCTCATGTGGCCTTGACCAGTTGTTTACATGGGATCTGGAGATCAAACTCTGTTAATCTCAGGCCCCCTCAAGCCCTCATGCATGCTTGTGCAGGAAGCACACTTAATCACTGAGCCATCTCTCTAGTCCTGAGAATTTTTTTTTTTATTTGCTGCTGATCAAATCTCTTAAAATTTGTTTGTTGGACTATGAGAAAATTTAACAGTAAATATTCCCTCTACCCTTCTCAAACAAAGGACAATGCTCCAAAGCCTGATAGTGACTGCACAAACTTAGACATCCTTGTTTGTTAAGCTACTAAAATGTGTTGGGTTTTCTAGGACCATGCCAATTTTAAATATGCTCTCACATTCTGCCATGATTATACAGAGACCACATTCATTTGTTCATCAAATGTTTAAATACTGATTTCTTCTTTCTCCAAACATATTCTAGAGCCATGAGCAGAATTGAGCAATTTAACAAACATGGGGCAACCAGCTCTTAGAAGAAATAACAGCTGTTTAATAGATACCAATGGGTGGTACCGTGAGAGCTGGTGACTAAGGAAAGCTTCTCTGAGGAGATAACTGTTAAGAAAAAACTGAGAGTAAGCGGATGGACTCATCAAAGCTTGGGGAGAATTCACTTGGAGCAAACAGTAAATGTCCCTAGGACAGCATGTCTGATGAGGCCATAGATCTAGAGCATCAAGAAAGAAAGTAAAAATTAGAAGAAACTTGGGTATAGAAGTAGTTTGGCCATGCAACTAGTGTTTTCAACTCTGGATTTGCATTTGTCAGCACTTAAAAGTGGAAAACAAAGTATAAGCCCATTGTAGATTTACTAATCCAAAGGCTGAAGTTTCAACATTATTCTCATTGCAAAAAGGACTAAGGATGGCTAAGTAAGGTATTTAAGACCAAGGTAAGGGGATATTGTTGTTTATAAAATGGCCCTCCTAGGCTCACATTTGAACACATTCACCCCAGTTGGTAGTGCTATCTCAGAAGGCTGTAGAAACTTTAGGAGATAGAGCCTTACTAGAACAAGAGGTTCCCTGATAGTAGGCCTTGAAATTTTACACCCAGCTCCTGCTTCCTGTCTGACTTACCTAGAAGTGAGAAAGCTATACCACAGTTCGGCTGCCATAGCCAAGAACTGTTCCTGTTCCCATGCCTTCTCTGCCCCAGTGTACTGCGCTCTCAAACCATGAGCCCAAATAGCCCTTCCTCCTTTAAGTTGCTCCTTGTTAGGTGTTTGCACACAGCAATGATAAAAGTATCTAACAAAGGGGGAGTAATAGAGTGGGGTTATGGCCTACATCTAATGAGAAGTAACTAAATAAATGACTTCAAGCAGGGAAGTGACACCGCATTGCTGAGTAGAATATACATTAGAGCAGATTCAGTAAAGTCAGCAAGAAACCCTTTAAGAGACAGGTAAAACATGCTAGAAGAGACAGGTGCTAGTGGTTTGTCCTAATCAGGAGCACGAAGAGACAGGCGGGGTTTAGCATGTTACAAGTATAGTTGAAGATACTTGGCCACATTCATTGGAGCAGAGGTGGGATTCATCCTGTGTTTGGAAGTGAAAATAAATCCATGATGGTTATGCTTTACTAAGGAGGTGAAGATAGGGAGAGCAGCAGTGTAACGGTGGGAAGAATAAAATATGAATATGTAGGCCCTAAAAATCTATTGGTCAATCTGCTTTTGACAGCTAAGTGTCAACACCAAGTAGGCATTTGAATAACTAATTCTGGAGCTCAGTGAAATAGCAAGGCTAGAGAGGTCAGTGTAGTAGTCCCCATTATGTAGAACCCTAACAGTCATGATGATATCTTTAAAGTATGTGAAGCCAAAGGGCCAGAGTAGAAAGTGGTTAAAGGGAAAAATTATTAGTGGGTTCAAATGTTGCTGAATGCTGAACAGAAATGAGAAAATTATTGTCTCAAATTTGGAGTTTGAGAAGTTGCGTCACCAAGTAGACTGCAATCAATGACAATAAGATTCTTGCCACAAGTTAATGGACACATCTAGTAAAACAGACCTACACTGAAAATAAATACATAAAAATCTTGCAGGCACATCTGTGTACATGTAGAATCAATGCAAGGTCACTAAGAGATATGCAAGACTTAGGGTTTTAATACCACTGCACTGGGGAAGCATATAGACCATCGTTCTCTCTAAAGCATAACAAATAGATGCATAGCAAAGTAGATAGTGATGCCTCAAATTTTACATGGTTTCTATTACCCTCTTCCTTTTTAACTTGAGTAGAAACCCAGGAGAGCTAATGTGTGAGGAAAAAAACTGTTATGAGCTCCACTAGAAATTTCAATCAGTAAAATTACATAGTCTGGGTCTATGAGAGCAACTCCATGAAGTGACTCCTTAAATAAATAATCTAAGTGTTTTCCACTGGCACTTTGAGCTTTCTAGTAAAAGTTATGTAATGTGAATGGAATCCTAAGGTACTTTTCCTTAACTTTTTAAAGAAAAATATAATGCATGACCTAATCCAGGCACCACACCGAGTCAGCTGTTTCATAGACTGCATAAATCTTGTCATTTGTTCAGCACAGAGCTTCATTGCCAAAATAAATAAATAAACAGATAAATAAATAAATCCTGGGACTAGGAGTTCAAACATACCATATGAAGTGGAACTATGAAAGAGTAAGACTTAAAAATTCTAAAAATTACTCAAACACAAACCAAACAAATACTGATGTTTATGTAACCATCATTCCTATTCTCTATGAAAACAGCATAATTTCCATTTTCTTCCACAGAACAAGCAAGCCAGTCTCTCACATAAGCATATAAGGCTGCGTCAAAAACTAAATTAGCTTCTGTAAACCTAACAAGTATGAAGGAAGGCTGGAGAGATGGCTCAGTGGTTAAGGCACTCGCTTGCAAACACTAACACCCCGGGTTCAATTTCCCAGTACCCATGTAAAAGCCAGATGCACAAAGTGGTGCATGCATCTGGAGTTCATTTGTAGTGGCTAGTTGCCCTAGTGTGCCCATTCTCTCCCTCCCTCCCTCTCCCTCTCTCTCTCTCTCTCTCTCTCTCTCTCTCTCTCTCTCTCTCTCTCTGTCTCTCCTTGCAAATAAATAAATAAATAAATAAATAAAATATATTTTATATTTTAAAAGAAAGAGTATGAATGATTTTTTTCATTCCAGACAGCTGATATATGCATATATAGCCTTAAGAAGCCATTGTTCCCCTTACAATAGAATGTATAACACCTAAGGAAATGTATATCAAAGAAGTAAATCTACCTCCTAACAGAATGAAGTGATCACAATAGTCATTCTTTTAAGGCTCCATCTGGTGTGGGGTACTAAGCAGCCACATTTATGAATCCATGATCTTTTATGTTGCCAGGAAATATTTACTAAAGGAAATATTTGTTCAGGTTTGTTTGTCATGAGTGGCCACCTGTTGGGAGCTGTTGTGATAATCAGTGTTTGAATTGTACCTGATTCAGATTTGCTATTTATAACCAAAATCTGAATTTTCTATGTTCTTCAGTTTTCATCACAAATACAGAAAAGCAATAAAAGAGATGGTGAGATGGTCTAATATCTGAGACGAGATAGATATAAATATATGTGTTCACTTTTTATTGAGCCAAACATCTGGCTAACATGAAGTATATGGCCAGCAATTTAATAAGTTTCCAAAGACACAAGAAACAGATTTAAATTTTCCCAATTCCTGTGACTTTCAGGCAGTTTCAGAAAGCCTAATCATGACAAATTTTAAGATAATTAGGGTTTTCAACTTCTCTCTCATGGTTTGAGAGAGTTTACTAACATATAGGTCATTTATTGCAATAATAAGACTGAGATTAATGTACTTATTCAATCTACTTGGATTTATTCTAGGTTGCTAAATATTACAGTCAAAAAATTCCCTAAAAACTCCCCTAGCAATGAATATCAAGGGATTAGTTTTTTATCTGCGAATCCAAAGAGAAATATTTCCACAGTGCTTAAAGTAAGTGCATAAGAACTTTGAGTTGTCACTGAAAATAACACACTTGGATGCAACTGTCATATGTGGAATATTCTGGACGCACTTCTATTGTACAGAAAGCTATTTTCTGATAATATTATGGAACAAAGAGTTTGTCAGATATTTTTGAAGATACTTTTAAGTAGTCCATTATGATCAATTATGTGAAATAAGATAAAAATTATTCTATTTATTTTAGTCTCAAGACCCATATAAGCTAATATGACACAGTGTGATGATGATATGAGATGATATGATATGATGATATAATATGATATGATAATGTGATACTCAGATCCCACCATGTGACATTTAATGATTCGGGAGATACTAGATTAGTAATCTCTAAGAAAATCCTCATTTATTTGAATTTTCAAGGATAATTGTTGAAAAGTAACTTAAAGGGCTTTTAAAGGATCTATCAATGCAGTCTTACAAAAACCTCTATAAGAGTATCTTACAAGTAAATTCAACCATCTCAGAAAACTGAAAGTTCAGCTTTCTGTAATTTAATTGTCCCACAGTCTAGAGAGGGAATTAAAAAGGCGACTGGATGACCGTCCCTGTGGCAGCAGCCGTCCTGCTCCAGGCTCCGAGGAGGCCGCTGGGTCGTACCTGTATCCCATTGGGGCTGTTCTTCCTGCCCTAGTCATCTCAGAGTTCAGCTGCTACCTTCTGGCAATTTGATCGGTTTATTCTTCCACTTGCATTTTTTAACTTGATCAGCTAGAAAATACACAGCAAATGGGAAGAGCTTAATAAAATGAAAAGCGGTTTGTGAGATTTGACATCTTGCACCCTCCAAGCTGCACTTTGTCGTGTCTCTGGGAAAATGTTTGCTGACACAGCTTAGGTCTGGACACCAGTTAGACACCTCAGCTACTGTGACATGATGCTAACTAGATTATGACAATGCTAACTGCCAAAGATACATGTCAGATCCCAAGAGATCGCTTGCAATGCCATTATGGTACATCCTATGGATGTCTTTTTGGAGAGCGGAGGAAGCATGTGGGAAAGCCGCTAAAGAGGACTCTTGTTGCCTCCCTGTTTTAAATGCCCTCTGATGAGCAAATCTTTCAAAAAGCTTTTTATATTGGAGCCTAGCCATGCCTTAAGTCCTTTCTATACACCAACTTATCCCATGGGATATTATTATTTCCTTGCCTCCTTTCCTCTTTTATGTCCATGTCTTTTACCTCCTTAATACACAAAACACTAAACATTTTCTGTTAAAGTATTTTTATCAAAATATCTTATTATGGGTCAAAGATTGTAAGGAAAAAAAAAACAGCAATTCTGCACTTGCCCCTCATCTTGAAAAACAACTTACATTCTTAGTGTTTTTAATAAGTTTTAGAAAAATAGCCCAAGGCTGGAAAACTGTGCCTAGATTAGTGATAACCATGGGAAAACTTTCTTAGCTACATCTAAGACGGGCCTACAAACACAGAATGTTACCACAAATCTCTGTATCTCAAAGATTCCTAAATGTAAAACCACCATGTAATTCTTTAGTGGCCAAAGTATGAATACCTGATGCTTACTAGAACCTCAGCTCCTTTTAAAGGCAGTTCCATGTGAATGTTTTATATCACAGCTACTGTAGCATTAAGCATGAGTCCTCCAGACAATTGTTCAGTACATGCTGTGAAATAGGCTTTTCCTTTCTTCACTCTGTCATTTTATTCCTGGAAACTCCCAAGTAAATAAGCCTGACTCCTTCAATTTGGGAATCCTGGTAGTTAATAAATAGCAGATATCTTACTGATGGGAGAAGGAAGACGAAGTCTCCCTCCTCCCTGATTCATTCCTCATATCCTACGCCTCCCACCACAAATGCATTAGTATGCCATTTCTATTTTCTCTTTCACTTGATCCAACCCTCATTAATGCATTATGACACCCCATAATGGTGAAGGTGATCTGCCATATGGTATAGATTGGAGGTTTCTGATGGATAAATGTTGCAGATTCGTTCTTTGAGGACTGATCTTTAGCAGGAAGAAACAAGATGAGCAAGTCTCTAGATGATGATCTGATGTCTCCAGGAAGTGACAAATATTTGAAAAGAATTAATTGTGGTAGTCAGCTTTTCATCACTATCACCAATACCCTAGAGATGTAATTTGTAGGAAAAAAAAAATTATTTTGCCTCACAGTTTTAGCCCAGAGTTGCTGGATCCAATGCTTTGGGCCTGAGGTGGGAGTGTGTGGTACAGGAAGCAGAGAGACAGAGAAAGAGGGGCCCAGAACAAGATATGCCCTTCAGAGGCATGACCCTACATACCCATGTCCTCTCATCAAGCCCCATTTTCCAGTTTCCACTACCTAAAAATAGTCCATTCAATTATGAATCCATAGATTGATTTATCCATTAATCAGGTCAGAGTCTTCATGATCCAGTAACTTCTCACTGATTGAACCCATCAACTAGGAACCAAGCCTTTCAGCACATGTGCCTTTTGGGGGAGATGGAGTCTCCTGCGCTCCTCTCCCCTTCAGCCCTTTGACTGCAGGGCTTCTCCAGGACCACCTTTGACAACAGAGCTTTGTCTTTCTAAGCATGATGAGTCTCTGTGGGAGTCTCACTCAGAGGCATCACATCCATACGTAGACAGGAAAGCTGTGCCCTGTGAAAAGACCATGAGACTTGTCCACTACTCAGTCATATCATCACAATTATTTTGCACAATTTATAGGAAAGTACTGGAAAATAATATTTTTATAAATTCTAGTCCAATGTTATTACCTTGAACAAATCAACTGAAAATTAAAATGTAGTCTCTTGCTGGAGAGATTGCTTAGTCCTTAAGGCACTTGCCTACAAAGCCTAAGGACCCAGTTTCCATTCTCCAGGTCCCATGTAAGCCAGATGCACAAGGTAGTGCATGCATCTGGAATTCATTTGCAGTGGCTAGAGGTCCTATCATGCCCATCCATTCTCTCTCTCTCTCTTCATCTCTAATAATTTTTTTTTAAATCTTAAAAAAAATAAGATAGAATCTCTTTTTTACCCTTTGTCTAAAAACCACTAACTAAAATGCACTGTTAAAAACTTTAAGTACACCAATATTACCATTATTATGCTCCAATATAACTTTAGTTCTTACAATTCCTCAAAATGTAGAATTTAGTTGCAAAACACTAATGAATTAGCATCCTTTCTAGAAACTGGAAAAACCATAGTATGGCTTATAAAACAGTGTAAGGGACCAGACAGGAAAATAACATCCATAACTAGAGAGCCATAGAATATGGGCCAAGTATCTAAATTGGTAGTGAAACTTACACACAGACTGTGTAATCAGGAAAAAAAAAAAAAGAAGAAATGGCAAGTGACAGGTAGGCAGCAAACATGCATTCAATGCTATGGATTAGGTACGGTGCAAAGTGCTAAAGAATGTACGTATCTATATACACACCAAACAAAAATATCATTGCTCAGTGAAGCAAGGGCTACATAGTTATATTCAGACCAGCGTTGATGACAAGGTAAAATCTGAGGAGGTAAAGAAAGAAGACAAGAGGAAGGAAGGAAAAGCGAAGGAGATAACTGACCTGCATCCCCAACGAGGAAGGCCTCTTCAGAAAAGGGGCAGGGAGGAGGGAAAGGATGGTACCAACATGTGATGTTTATATACAAAATGTGTCCATATCTAATAATAATAATAATAAAAGATTTAAAAAAATGAAACTAGTAACTTACAAAGTCACTGCCCCATGTTCTCCAAGGCTCCATATTTGAGAAACTATGAATAATTATCCTGAAGCACTGTAAAAGTTCTGATTGCTGATGAGTGTGTTGGGTTTCATTGAATGTATATTATCAATGATACATACTTACTGCCTTTCTTTGTTTAACTTTTGTGAGACAGGTTCTCATTCTGTAGCCCAGGCTGGCCTGGAACTTGTAACAGCCTTCCTGCCTCAGCCTCCCAAGTATTGAGATTACAGGCTTAGGCCCCCCATGTTTTGTTCCCACTATCAGTCATTTTTTTAGCCTCAAATTCCCCAAAGGCAAGAAGACAGTTGGCCACAATTGGTGACAGAAGTTCATATTTGCTTACCAAAGTGACACTTAGCAGAGTGGTGTTTCTTTTACAGTTAACAATAATAAAAATAACCCCTGAGATGCTTGTGTCTGGTATCCAAAGAAAATATTATGCATCAGTGGTATAGCTTGCAGATTCCAGAGTATAGCAGACAGCTTCAGGTTCACTGAGATGAACTTTCAGACCAGGCACAGTTATGGAGGAAGGGATTTATTGAAGCTTACAGATCCAGGGGAAGTTCCATAATGGCAGAAGAAGCTGGCCTGCCTTCACAGGCCCAAGCAGACAGAGAGAAGCACAAGCCTAAAGGTCAAAAGCCACAGCACCCTTCAGGAGCTCCAGCTAGGCACACTTTGCATATCTTTAGATTGAAATCTGAAACCCACCACCACACCTTAAGATCACACAATGACATTGCCTCCAGCCAGGTAGCCAGCAGATACAAACTACAAGCAATAAAGAACTGAATATATTGGGGGCCATCTATTCAAATAAAAGAAGGAAACTTTTTGTAATGTTTTATTTTTATTTATTTATTTGAGAGAGAAGGAAAGGGCATGCCAGGGCCTACAGCCACTGCAAATAAACTACAGATACATGTGCCACACTGTGCATCTAGCTTACATGGGTCCTGGGGAATCAAATCTGGGTCCTTTGGCTTTGCATGCAAGTACCTTAACCAGGAAGCCACCACTCTCTGCCCCCCAGCCTTGAAGAAGGAAACTTTTATTCCAACTTGGGTTGTTGGCAGCAGCTCTTTATGAGATTTTCCCTAAAGTTACATTTGCTCTCTATCTTGTAGAAAATTGTTAATGAGTTGCTCAGACCATGTACAGGAAAGTCATGCTGTGGAAACAGATCTCTTTCTTGGGTTCCCTTGAGGTAAACAATGCAGACTAAGTCCCTGCTGAGACCTTGACGTAATGGGACCAAAACCAAATTCTACTGAAGTCTTCTGACCCAAAAAGATACCATTGCTTGATTGAGGTAGTAGCCTTATTAGGTATGCCCCCTTTTAGATACATAGCCTAAAGCCGAATAAATCTTACTGATCACAGTGTCCCAATTTTATGTTTTGTAAAAAATAGAAATAAAAGACTTAAACATACTCGCTGTTATATCCTGATACCCTCCTGTTTTTATCAGTCCCTTTGGATTGGAGAAAATGGACATTGTACTGACTAAAGCTTGGGTTTTAGCACTGAATCTTTCAAAAGTCAAAACATAAGATGTTTTAGTTTGGAAGATCATTCTGTTGTCTTCATTATTTTCCAGTATATCTATTGTTTTGATCTGAACCACTTATTTTTTTAGTTCCAGATACATTTTTTTCCCATTTAAAATTTTTATGCTATTTACAACTCTGGGGACCAAAATTAAAACTTGTTACCAGGCAGTAGGTCAGGAGAGGCTGAGGGAGCTGGAGAAGCCAGAGATGTTGGGGACCAGTCATCTATGGCATGCGGGTCAAAAACAGAGGGTGAGAATGAGTATGTTGCTGAGACCTTGGCTAGAAGGACCTGGTGAGAAGAGCATGTAGAGCAGAGAAAAGGCGGTGCATGCAGAGTGAAAAATGCTTGAATATAGGGTATTTTGACCATCTGCTTATACATTGGCAAAAGTTTTTTAAATCAGTGAGAATATGGAAATTAAAAGTACCATTCTCAGGCCATTTGGACCCATTGTCCAGCTTATATTGTGGTCAGGCAGCATTGAAGAGAAAGATCACATGACAAGGTTTGATGTCATCCAAGAGTCATAGAGGCTTTTAAGTTCTTAAGGAGGCAGGGAAAGAGCAAAACAAGGTTGAGAGAAAGGAACCAGGGATTAAGCTGGGTTCATGCAGAACACCAGTATGACCCCCTGATCCATTAGGGTGAAAAGGGCCTGAACCTCCCACATGGGGAGAGGCCATACCGGATACATCTGTTGGTTTTTCAGCCTGTTAGTGGGAAAGGCAGGCATCTGTGCTCCAAATGGTGTGAGTGGCTGGAGGTGAAAGATGAGAAATCAAGAAGGACAGGGAGGGTGTCCCAAGATGGTACAACCAAACCAAAAACATCCCTTAGGATACAGTAGACCAGAGAGCAAGAGACCTGAGGTATCGAGAGTGTGTCTTTCTCGAGACCTGGGGTTAGGGCCCAAAAGCAGGTGAGGGGTATACCCTGACATGCTGGCATGGCTTCCACAGGGAAGGATTAAACCCAAGAGCAGGCCAACCCCAGAGGGACACTTACTGTGAAGGAGGGAAGAGGGGAAGAAGAGCAAGGCCAAATTGTGGTGGGTGTGAAAACTGGTATCAGGAAGAGATGGTCTGAAGCTTTCAGAAGGTCAGTGGCAGCTCAGTGGTCTGGTCAGGAAAAAGGAGGTCTGGACATCCAGGAGGGCATCAAGAAGCCTCCTATCTGACTCAGAGCATCAGATGTAAGGTTTGGGAGTGACCAAGACCACGCAAACTACTCTGAGGCAAAGAAGAAAGTTTTTATTGGGGAAAAGCACGAGCTGCCAGGGCTGATTCTCAAGAGCAGAGCACAGCCCCTAGATACATTTATTAAGTACGGATTGAGATGCTGGATATACAAAAATGGATGGCACAGTTTTGTCAAGTCTAGGGAGGACAAGAGAGTAAAGCAACCCTCCACTACAATGAGGGCTGGCAGAAATAAAGGTGGAACTTGGTACACTGATACCACCAGTTAGGAGATTTTTCTTTTTCATCTGAGCACATCAAAGTATCTAAGAAGAGATGGCTTATAGAAGCCTGAAGCAAGCATCTAAGATAGAATGTCTAAGGGCTGTGGGGCAGATTCACAATGTTTTCCATTTTATGTATTCACTAAAATAAACAAAGAATCATTTTAGAACTGCCTCCAGCTTCCATGGAGAGAAAAACTTAACATTTTTTAAAAAAAAGTAACTGGTTTCTTTATTAAATCTCTGTAAAAGATGAGTTTATTATTAGTCCTGTTAGCCTGCCCAGATCTCAATTTGGATAATTATACTCCTCCTACCTAATTTATCCCTGTGGTTTAATTGGTTTCAGAATTTGACTTCTCTTCAATTGTTGTGTACTGTTGTTATTTGGTTTTAAACAGCTGTTATGTTCTTCACAGAGCTGAATATTGTTCAGCAACTGATGTAGTGATTTCAGTCCTATAGGGCAAATAAAGCCATTTGCCAGGGCTTTAAGATGACAAATAATCCCAAAATACATAGACATGCTGTGTTAATTATTGATAGCAATAGTTACTAGCCGTATACTCATTGTACTTAGAATAGCACTGAGTATTGTCAATGATCTACAAAATCATATCCATGGAGAATGATCCTTATCTCTTTAGATACTGTCTCTGTTGACATGTATCCCAAAGTGTTGATCTTCATTCTTTTATTTTGCTGAAGTCATATTGGTTTCAATTAAATATATGATGCAATGTACAAGGAACAGATGTTCATTGTGTTTTTTAATCAACTTAGAGGAAGTTTGTCAGGTCATTTAGGTGTTTGGCAATGTACTTTGTAGCCATTCTCCTTTCTATCATTCCTTTGTTTATATCTTACTAAGGATGACAGAGATTTAAAGATTTTGCAACTAAAAGCTACTGTGAAGTTCACCTTCGGTGTTTGTATGATTCAGTCCTACTCTTAGGGAGCTACATTATTGCTACTACTGTTGTTAAGAGCTGTATTTGACACCCCTAATGAGACCATCATTCTCTGCCAGCCATTATAGCTAGAGTTCTGGCGCAGGGTAAGTAGTAGTGACCTAGTTAGTAGAAATGTCATAAGCTTTCTTCTTTATCTTTTTTACATCAAGTTTTTCTTTGTACTTTGAATGAATGCTATGGAAAAATCTGAAATAGCTTTCTCCAAAATCTAATGATCAATAAAATATTCCTGTCTGTCTAAATGTCTTTTAAATTTATCATCCACATCTTTGAAAACCATGCAACACTTCACAAGTGTGATAACCTCTAAAGCACATGCCCACTGGCGACAAATGCAGCTCTGTGTCCGTGACCTCAACCTATGAATATAAAGAAGGCAAAAGCCTGATCATTTAGTTGGGGAGAATCATGTCAAGCAACAGCTCCAATAATATCTGAACTGGCATCAGGAGAGTCACACTGACCAGGCCTGCAATTACCTAGAACCAGTCAATTCCCTGGACACAGTAGCACAGTCTCCAGATCATTTTCTGTTACTGTGACTCTCTGTCCAGAACTTCTTTAGATGACTGTTACAGTCTGGTTCACATTGCTGGTAGAAGTCACCCAACAAAGAACAGCTTCTGGGAAAAAGAGATTTATTTTGGCTTACAGACTCAAGGGGGAGCTCCACAATGGCAGAGGAAAATGATAGCATGAGAAGAGGGTGGACATCAACCCCTGGCCATCATAAGGTGGACCATAGCAAAAGGAGAGTGTGCCAAACACTGACGTGGGGAAACTGGCTGTAACACCCATAAGCCCACCCCCAGCAATACAATGCCTCCAGGAGGCATTAATTCCCAAATCTCCATCAGCTGGGAATTTAGCATTCAGAACACCTAAGTTTATGGAGGACACCTGAATCAAACCACCACATTCCACCCCTGACCCCCATAAAGTGATATCAATACAAGATGTAAAATACAATGTACTCATCCAACTTCAAAAGTCCCCATAGCTTTTATCAATTCTGATGATGTTCATACATCCCCATAGTCCAGGAACTCTTTTTTTTTTTTTTTTTTTTGGTTTTTTGAGGTAGGGTCTTACTCTAGCCTAGGCTGACCTGGAATTCACTCTGTGGTCTCAGGGTGGCCTCAAACCCACAGTGATTCTCCTCTTTGCCTCCCGAGTGCTAGGATTAAAGGTGTGCACCAACACGCTGGCCATAGTCCAAAGATCTTTTAACTGAGATATGAAACCAAAAAATAAACTCAAAAAAAAACCATCATGGCACAGAATAAACATTCACACTGCAAAAGATAGCATTGGACATAGCAAAGAAATATTCAACCAATACAAGATTTAAAACAACCAGGGCAAACATCAAACTCTGTAACTTCAAGTATAACAACTCTAGCCAGTGACAAATCTCCAAGTCCAATATTTCTAACTAGCAACAAATCTCTGGTATTCTAATTCTCCCCCTCAAGCTAGGCTACTCACAATCCTGGAAAACTTGATCAGGGCTGGCAGCTCCTTAGCAGCCATCTCATGGTCCTATAATCTCTACTGGGTCTCTACTGCAACCCACGGTTCATCCTCATGGCCCCATGGGGTCTCTATGCAGGCAACCAGAAAGCCTGCTTCACACTGCCCATGGCCATTTCCAAAACACAAGACTGTGTTGCAAACTCAATGACCCTCTCTTTCCTGCATTTCTTATACTCCACAATACCAGCTAGGGTGCCAATTTGTTAATCCAGGGGGGAATAAAGCAGAATTTGAAGAACAGGACACTCCTTGAGTACTCAGTCCCCTTCAAAAGAATCAACATTCTTCCTGTTGCCCCAGTGCAGGTCAGCTAGCCCAGTCTCAAAGGTTGTAATCTCTCAGTTGTAGCTGAATGGGCAACAGTTCTCCCAAAGATTTTTCTTTCTGTGCCATATCCCTCTACTCACACCAGTTCATTTCTATGCAAAGCAGTCTTGCATAACTTCTCAGGACATGGGCAGAAGAGCAAGCTTCTCACACAAACTGCTAGCCCAGTCCAGACACAGCTCTTTCTCACCCTCATAAGCCAATCCTCACAGTACATAGTTCTTACTGCATTCAAGTCTTGCAGCTCAGACCAGAATAGTCCATCAAGCTGTATTTACAGCACTACAAGGCATCTCTTAGGCCAAGGTTTCAAATCCTTCCACATTCCTCTTAAAAATCAGCTCCAAAAGGCCAAAGCCACACAGTCAGATGTCTAGCAGCAACCCCACTCCCAGTACCACTTTACTGTTGCAGTCCAGTTCACATTGTTGGTAAAAATCACCCAACCAAGATAAGCTTCTGGGAAAAAGACATTTGTTTTGGCTTACAAGCTCAAGGGGAAGCTCCACAATGACAGGGGGAAAGGATGGCATGAGCAGAGGTGGACATCACCCCCTGGCCAACATAACGTGGACCATAGCAACAGGAGAGTGCCAAACACTGGCATGGGGAAACTGGCTTTAACACCCATAAGCCTACCCCCAAAAATACACTGCCTCCAGGAGGCATTAATTCCCAAATCTCCATCAGCTGGGAACCTAACATTCAGAACACCTAAGTTTATGAGGGACACCTGAATCAAACCACCACAGATGACCATGCCTTATTTTGTAGTCATCTCAACAACACATTTTCAAATTTTTCTAATGCCTGATATATCCCCAAAGGCATGACAATCACTCTAGGTACTTAGGAGGTACTGTGCTCCAAAAGATTGACACACATTTTCTGGTACCACCAATATTGCCTTTATAAAACAGGCAAAATACCTAAGTCACATACTTATGAGAACCAAAAGGCATAGAAAGCATCCAGAAAATCTGACCATATAAGCCTTTCCAGTAAAGACATTTTACTCTCCTCACTTCTATTTTCCTATGAGCTCACAGATCTGTAAGAAATCAGGGAGAAAATTCTGAGTGCCTAAAAATGTGACACAAGAGCTGGGTTTCCCAAGGATGATTTTCGTGTGGACACAGTACTGTAAGAAATTCAAATAAGAGGCAGCCAGGCTTCTGAAAGTTGAAAGGGAACTCTAGGAAAGGCAGAGAGAAATGAGAAGCTTGTGTAAGAGGGTCACAAACCTTCTCCCTCCATGGGACTGTTGAGATAACCAAACCTGAAGGACAGAGAAAACAGAAAGGCGGAGCTACATAAATTCCTTGAGCTCTGAGCAGTAGCTTTCTATTTCTCTTCTAGCAGAAAAGACGTATATGCAAACAGGAAGGCATTTTTCAAAGGCACACGAGTGGAAATGTATGGTACTGCAGGCCTACAATTCCAGCACTGGGGAGGTAGAGGTGGTTGGATCAAGAATTCAAGGCCAGCTTTGGCTACTCAGCAAGTTCTAAACCAGCCTAGATTACATAAGACCCTGTCTCAAAAACAAGCAAACAAACAAAGTTACTGTAAGGGTCCAAGAATCACTGAAGAAAGACCCCCAGACTCAAATAGTACGTAAAAGCAAAGAGAGTTTATTCTGAAGAATCAGCCAGCATGCGGAGTTCAACCATTCATACAAAATGGCAACACTGAGAGGAGTATACAGGCCCCTTTTAAGCACAGCTAGGGAAATTTTAGGAGGGTTAGGTCATCTTCTAATGTGATTGGCTAAGCAAACAGTGGTTACATTTGTACACTTTTGATTGGCTGCGGCCCAGATTTTACCATCCTTGGACATGTTTAGACATAGTTTAGAGATTTGCAGGAACTGACTCAGCCGAGCCTGCTATCTCAGGCAAGTCCTTTTTTTTGGTCATAGTCCAGAAGAATTACAGGAACTGACGCAGGCTCCTGGGCAGCTATCTTCCCCATCAACGTGTCAGGGTTGCTGTTGATTAACAGCCCTTTGTGGTTTTTCCCAGAAGTCTTGCCTGACTCTCTGGGAAACCGAAACTTAGGCCTAGCTGTAAACTGGAACAAATTTATTCCTCTCAGTACATGAAAATAACGCATTCCAGACAAATATGAGTTCCTTATTGCCAGATTGAAGACAGATAAGAGGACATAATGGCGTGGAGGTCTGAGAAAGAGGTTAAGTCTAGTTGTTTGGATTTCTGGTCATGTGGGAGCATCCTTTTCCCCAGCATAGTGGACAGCCATTGAAGAATTTAAATATAAGGATAAAATGATAAATAACTGCTAGTAGAAGTATAACAAATACATGAAAGTGGGGCAAGATTTTAGGAAAGCAAAAAATAAAAAGAGAAAAGAAAGTTTCTCCAATAGTGCAGAGTAACAGCTAACAAAAGGAAGTACACCTGCCCTCCTGCCCAACTTTGTTAATCTACATGTTGCTTTACTCACTGCTTTTACTCCCATTGGATTGATGTACAGCCTAGAAAATCTAGCCCATTTTGAGCCAGAAAATGTAAACTACTAATGGTCCCTGAGAACTATTATCATAGTGTGAAAAACTATATATCAGGAATACCAATAAATAAATAAATAAACAAAATTAAAATAAATTACAGCTTTTGTTGGTAAAGATTAGTACTGGTATACTGATGTGCTTCTCTCAGAGCTTTTCCAAATCAAACATTTTAATCACTATTATCCTTCCTGTTCTACTTCCTTATTCTGCAGCCCACCTCCTTCCCCAAGGATTAAGCCAAATTAACTATTAATTAAAACATAACATTTGGAAATGACTTGTGAGACTTTGCTATATAATTAATAGAATGAGAGGAAAAGCAATTAGTTCTAAAATTTTATTCACTCATTGAATAAACACTCGGAACACCTGTCATCTGCATTTGTCAGGTATTTCACTGTTGGGAATATCAAGATGTAAGACACTGTCCCTGCTTCTTGGAGCTGGCCTAGAGGCATGGGAGGGGTAAACTAAGATCTCATCAAGTGAGAATGCTGAAAAGGAAGTGATGGGACCCAGACCTCACAGAGTATGTCCTTCGTTCTCCAGAGTAAAGGCTCCAGTAAAAATATCAACTTTAAAACATCAAGTTACAGATGAGGCTCTGCTGTCACTTCTGCTGAGCAGGGATGCTAGATAGCCTTGGTTTAAGTTTCAGACACACACACACACACACAAACAGAGTTCAGCTTCTTCCCTGGTAACATGGGAATCCTTAGCTCCTCAGGGTAATTATGAGCATGATAGGAGTTATGACTTCCCACAATGATTGGTTCATGCATGGGAATTGCTCAGAGAGGTGTATGTTATCCAGAGTCATTATTATCAGTAACTAAACAATTTGTAATAAGAAAGTGGAAAAAATAACTTCAATAAGATGAAATATATCAAGGGAGAAATGACTTTGCCAGGTATCTGCTATGATGGGTAATCTTAGCTGTCAATTTCATTGGATCTTATTTCAACACCTAATGTATTAGTGAAACACACCTTGAGGTGTATCTGTGAGGTGCTTCTAGAGACAAATTATGAGGACTCTGACATAATGGATTACTTCCTTATTGGATTATTATTAAGATGGCATTGTTGGAGTTGGTGAAAAGTAGGAAGAGGGGCCTAGTTTGAGGAAGTAAATCACTGTGAGCCTGTCCCAGGGTACAACATCTGACTCTGTGTACTTTCTGTATCTCCTTCCTCTGGGTGATAATTTGAATATGTTTCCCATAAACTCAGGAGTTTTAGAAAAATTGAGTTTGCTGTGTCAGTCCCTAGCAGGCACCTTTCCTGCAGGGGGACATGTCACTAGGCATAGATTTTGGGTTCCAGCCCTAAGGTGGGTTTGGAGACAGATCAGACTTCTAGCCTAAAGGTGTTCACAGAAGTCTGCACTCTGCCACAGTTCCCTGCTGCTTTTTGGTATGTGTACTGGTGTTAGTGTTTTTGCTTACTGCAGGTTTTGGAACTTCTTCCCAGATCTGTAAGCTTGAAATGAATCCCTTCCTTTCATAAACTGTGCCTGGTTTGAATGTTCATCCTGGCAATGCAGAGTTTTCTACAACAGAAATTTAGTAGCGAAAATGGAGTGAGGGGAATTTGACCTTGTGGATTTTGGTCTTTTGTAAATCTTGTACTTGAAAAATGAGACAGAATTTGGAACTTGCAACTGAAGATGCCTTCTAAAGCAGTAAGAAAAGTTTTATGGGCTATTCTGATGAAAGTTTGAAAATGATAAGAGAGAATTGTATTTGGAGGCTTTGCTTATAAACTTTCAGATGGGAAGGAAAGACCACAGAGAACTTTCTTGGAACTGGACTACTGGCATAAGGGCTGGTTGTATTCTGCTGCTCATGCCCAGAGAGTTTGATCAAGGTTGAATTTCAAAGATATAGAACTGAGCTAGAGTGAGACCCTATCTCAAAAAACCAAAAAAAAAAAAAAAAAAAAGAAAGAAAGAAAATATATAGAACTGAAAGATGTACAATTTATGGTTGGAAAAATTAAAGCAAGTTTAAATTTATAGTTCCAGAGACTGGTTATAGGTTAAGGAAGCTGCTTTTGTCCATCACATTCACATCATTAAGGAGGAGGCCCAATGACTTTACATTGAAACAATGGAAAGGATGCCTGAGGTAATTCCACCCAGGAATGAATGACAAGGAATTCAAATGCTTGATTATGATTTACTTTTCTCAAAATGACTGTGTTACTGCCCACCTGATATTGGAAACATGAAAAATATTTGGAAATAGGTCATAAAGTACACACTGTTCTAACAGCTGCTGCTGAGATATAGCATATGAGACAGGAAATGAACTCCCTGGTATAGAGATCAATGAGGCTATTGTCTGAAAAACAGGAGTTTCTGTTGAGTTGAGTCATGAGAAACAGGACATTCCTGTTTTAAAGGCTTGAAAGGCAGGTGTATGTTGGTGAAGATGGACCATGGTTTGTAATGGAGACCCCAAGATGCTTTGGATATACCAGGACTGAGCAAGGGCTATATGGAGTGCTGTTGGCTTGGGAAAGAAGTTTGCCCTGGCTACTCAGCCCAACTGTAGGCCTGGAATTGGAAATCTAGACTGTCATCACCGGTTATAGATGTCATACTTGAGCATAAAATGTTTGTTGCTTGACTAATGGCATTGATTTTTCACTGGTGCACTCTCTCCTTGTTATACATTATAGCAATGGAAATGTTTACTCTGTGGCATTATGTGTTGGAAGTATGCAACTTTGTTTTGATTTTATAGGACTCATAGTTAAGACACATTCTTAAAGTTGGTAAAGATTATGGAGCCTTTGAAGCTGGACTGAAGGCAATTTAAAATTAGAGAGAGTCATGAATCTATTGAGGGACAGGGGTGAAATGTGGTAGTTTGAATGTATGTCCTGCGAAGGCTCAGGTGTTTTTCTAAAAGTTAGTTTGCGAGCTTCAGCCCCTAGCAGATAAACTCCTCCCATAGGTGGGCAGGTCACTAGGGGTGGATCTTAGGGTCCATCCCTAAGGTACATTTGGGGGCAGATCTGAATTCCAGCCTAAAGGTATTCAGAGTGGTCTGAGTTCTGCCATGGCTCCTTGCTCTAGTTTTTGGAACTTCCTCCTGGATCTGTAAGCTTGAAATAAACCCCTTCCTCTAATAAACTGTGCCTGGATATATGTTCATCCCAGCACTATAGAGCTATCTATACTCTGCTTCCAGTCTTCAAGAAGTAGAGCTACTTTCCTGCTGCCATGATGTTCTGCCCAAGTAGGTGAGGCCAAACAACCACAGATGGACCCCCTTGGAACCATGAGCCAAAATAAATCCTTCCTTTCTAAGTTGTTTCTATCAGATACTTGGTCATAGAAACAATATGTAAACTAATACATCTGTTCTCCATCTGCTGAAGTAGATGTTCCCTTTTTGGCCATTATTTTTATCAGTCATTCTCTATGAACTCAGACAACCATAAGAAACTAACCAATTGCTTTCAAGGCATGTAGCCTTATTAACATCACTCCCTGTTGTGTTGTTTCATATGTGTATGTGTGTGTGTGTGTGTGTGTGTGTGTGTGTGTGTGTGTGTATATATATATATATATATATATATATATATACACATATACATACACACATACATATATACATATATATGTATATTTATATATATATGCATATCTTATATATATATATCTACACACACACACACACACACACACATATATGTATGTATATATGTCTGAGGTGGTAGATAAGGATGAGTTCCTATCTTCATGGAGTATATATTGCAAGGGATGAGTTACAGTAAACAATGAAGTCAACAAAATGATTTTAGATGAAGATAAGTGCTCTGAAGGAAATAACTGAGTAATGAAAGAAATAGCAGAATGGGTATCACAAGTGCAAAGCATGGTGATGGGAGCAAGAGAGAGACAGAAATAGAGGTAGGAGAAAGAGCACCCTTAAAATATTTATTTTCTTTTATTTATTCTTGAGAGAGAGAGGCAAACAGAGAGAATGGGAGTGCCACTTCAGCCACTGCAAACAAACTCCAGACGCATGCCCCACCTTGTACTTTTTTGGGTCCTTTTTTGGGAAATCAAACCTAGGTCCTTTGGCTTTGCAGGCAAGTTCCTTAACTGTTAAGCAATCCCTACAATGCAGACAACACTTTAATTATAATTAGAGTTGTAATAATTTTAAAATGTCAGGTACAAAAGAAATGGGGAAGTTTCCTAGAGAGGATACACTGCAAAGAGAAAAATATTTGCAACTTGAAACACAGCTCCACACCTAAATATGTATACTCTAACAGCCAGAGGGTGACTTATGAGTGTTTGGGGAGCTGCAAAGATATGGCTTCACAGTATGCAGACCATGTATGTTATGCACTATCTCTCAAATGATGTTTGCCCCCCAGAAAGCCCTTGAAGTGAAGTAAATGAATGACATACTGTGTGCAGACCAATACAGCAAGCTGTTTTCTGGGATTCAAGGTTGTGAGAACAATATGAGCTAGCTTAAATGAATGAGGCCTTGTAACCTTGCCCACCCTCAAGTGTGGGCTATTATTGTGCAACCTCTAATTCAGATTTCACTGATGGCTGCTACAAGCACCACTGGCTTTCATACACTCAGTTTGGTTCTGTGGGCAGCTTTGTTCTTCCCTGCTTCTATCTTCCTTTGTACTTAACAGGCTGACTTTGCTTAGGACCTACTCTAAGCATCACAAAGGCAAGGTCTGATCTTTGATTGTTTGTACAGATAGATTTGTGTTTGACTTATTCACTGCTTCCCAGGAAACTGCTGAGCAACATGAATTGGAAAATACCACCTAGATGACATCTGGGTAAGGGGAAAGCAGCCACATAGGCACCACACATGAGTG
This sequence comes from Jaculus jaculus, assembly GCF_020740685.1. Lineage (NCBI taxonomy): Eukaryota > Metazoa > Chordata > Mammalia > Rodentia > Dipodidae > Jaculus > Jaculus jaculus. The sequence goes on from NC_059103.1 coordinate 142,941,275, forward strand.
AGGCAAGAATAAATCTACCTCTCCATTGGGATCTCATATTTTGCCAGAAAATAACAAATAAAAGAAACCTTCGTAAAAGTGAGCACATACACATGAAGTGACCTCTTTTTATTTTTTTCTGAATCCACTGTTAAGTTAGTAAAGGACTTTGTGATAAATAAACAAGACAGAAGGAGTGGAAGGGTAAGCCCAACTAATAATACTATTACTAAAAAGACTGAAAATATGCCAAAATATCTTAGTTTTGTGACCATCTTTCTCATGCTACTAAGCCTGATAATTTCAACCTAAGTTATAGAGAGGGTTGGAGAGAGGATTCAAAGGTTAAAGGTACTTGCTTTCAGTATAAGTTATAGAACGAGTCAAGATTCTTGAGAGATTGAGACAGAAGGTGAAAAGTTCAAGGCCAGCCTGGGCTACATAGCAAGACCCTCTCTGTAAAAGAAAAATCAATCAATAAAATAAAAATTTTATATTGTCATGTTGTAGTGTTTTTTGATCTTGCCAAATACAGCTTTCCATTCAATCATTACTAAATTTCATGCAACAAAAGGTCAGATCTGCTCTGAAACATATTCCTTATTTAATATGTGCTCCAGCACAATATAATAAGATAATGGTTTATCAGAAATTTCCTTTACATCATTGATATATTTTAGAATATATCTCTTGTTTGGAAATATAGCCAAATCCATACATAATTGCTCATGATATTTTTGAGGCTTCATAGTGTTCCTAGATTTTCAAAAATAAAGTACTTTGAATTGTAGCACCTGAATGAACTGCTAAATGTGTTTCAGGACATAACTAAAAGGTAAAAAAGCACCTAACATGATGTGTGTCATAGCAACTAGATACATTGGACTGATGAAACACTTCCAAGTAGAGTCTTCACAAAGAGTCACTGTAATTTAACTATGATATTAATCTTGGGTGTCATCTAAAATTCATATGCTCCATTTACAAAGTGGAAAAAAGTACCAAAGGATGTTTATAGTTAGAAAATATCAGTCATGATATGAAAAGGAAACCTTTTAATACCATTAAGGATTATATCACTTAATAGGAAAATAAGAGAGATCCAAGCTACTTGATAAGGTCTCCATCCTACACACAAACTAGCTTTTCATGTAGCTGATGCCCACTTTCCTCTAGGCACAGAATCATGTACTCAAGGAACCTTGCTGGCCCTAAATCTACATCAGCTTTTTCATAAGGTCTTACCACCACCCTACCCTCATTTTACTAACTTCACTAATGATTATACTCAGAGCATCACAAAGGTAAAAGTCTCTTTATTCATTCACACAGAAATAATTTTGCGTCTATTTAGATCATCCTTACCCCTAGATTATAAAGAATTTAAGGAAAGAATCATAAAAAAGTATCTTGTAATTCTAGCATGATGCCTGGCAAAACCAAATGCTCAGTAACTATTCATTGAATAAATGTTGTTCAGTGTTTGTACCCAGAACTTGTGTGGATAAATTATCTTACCAATCAGAAAAGCAGCTTTTTAATCTGGTAAATTACATTCTGGTATTTTAATTTAAATGCTCAGCTCAATGTGATAATGTGATGGTGTAGGAATGGTATTCCATTCTACAGGGAGACAATCCAAACATTATAAAAGCTTTCTCTATTCTAAGACAAACAAATTATCCTCTAAGGTATATAAATTAATTATCTTCCCTCCAATAAACCTCATTTTCCCAACAATATGTGCGGATTTACAAGTTAAAATTAAATGAACAACAAGAACAGCAACAACAACAACAAAAAAAAAAAAAAAAAACATTGAACTTGAAGCACTGTAATTGCTCTTCCTGGGAACACCATTCAGTAAACTACAATAATCCTAGACAGTGAAGGGAAGGCATGGTTGATTATCTCAGCAATATTGGTCTCTGAGATAAAGTTAAATGGCTTCTTTTAACCTTATTAGATAGATAAGCACTTTCTAAAAAAGGAGTTTATAGGACTAATATTCTCTCAAAAATTCTCCTACCAATTCTCTGGCAAAGATCATCAAATGTAAGAATTTGTTTTTCTAAGGAAATCCAAAAGATGTCAACTGTCCTAGTTTCTAAGAATTAGTATTTACCCTAACTGAAATAAGACTTGCTACCTTAAAATTCACAAACAAGTACAATCTTAAACAATAACCTGTTTTCTTTTTTGGTAAATGGGTGCCTGGTGCCTTTATCTAGGGTGTTAGCATTTGTTTCTTATAATTTTTATTTGCAACTTTTAGGGCTTATTGTAATCTTAATTCTCATTACCCTAACAATAATTGCCTCACTCTTTGTCATTCTGCCAATAGGAGCAGAACACTAAGTATTCATTGCCCTGATACTCCTCTCACCTTGATTCCCACTAGAGTGGATTTTATCTGTTCCATCAAGCTGCCCCTCTCTACAATACAGGTAGCTGTGATGGATGCCTCATTTGCACTTGAGATGCCATGGGAGGAGACGTTTCTTGGGGGAGGTGGAAATCAAAAATCAAACCAGCTGCGGGGTACAGCCTAAAGTAAGTTAACACAAGGTTCAGTACCAAGGGAAAGGGATGACAAAACAGGTGAAACAGGAAGTTGAAAGATTAACGGCACTGTCTCTATATAATTTATCATCCTTTTTCCTTTGAGAGTGAAAGACACTATAAATAACAAAGACCTGGACTGTCCCTGACCATCTGAAACTCCTGGTCACCATCACTGAGGTGAGAAAAGAATCCACAGTTCTCCTGCAGGCTCTGCTTCATGGGAGATTACATTCTCCACTCTCCGTCCTTTGTGGTACAAGAGCCCATTGCTGGCTAAGCCTTTTTGATAAACATGTAAATTCCTTCTTCTATTTCAATGAGAAAATACTTTTAACCCATGGTCATGTCTTGCCTTTGGACTGTCAGTGTCCTTAAAGTGAGTGGATCCTTGATGGAACCAGTTATATGTTATGGGTATAATAAATCTATTAGATGATAGCAAAAAAAAAAAAAAAAAATCTTAGTCCCAAAAGGACTTCTCTTTTTGTGTTTCTAAGGATCAAACTCTAGGGCTTGCACATGCTTGGCAGATGTTTTACCAATGAGTTACATCTCCAGACCCTTATTCCCAAGTTTTTTAGGGAGATCCTCCCTCTTCCCATGACTACTTCAAAAGTTGCTAAATTGATTAGAACTTGCATTTTAAAAGCAGTACTATTACACATAATACTTGGTGTTTGACAGCAAACAATTCTGGCATTTGGAAGAGAGAAAGCATGGGGTAACCCCTTGTGATTCCAAACTAAAGTCCACAAGTCTCTTGGTAGACACTCTTTTATCTAGGGTAGGATGGAGTCAGAGGACATGGCAGAAGCTATGCTAGTTGTGAGCATCCTTCCTGTAAATCAAGGACAAATTTGCTACATAATTGTCAATCTAGAACATAAAAGTCAAGAGAAAAAAATGTCATCTTCTTATGAAAGAGATCTGTCTGGACGATATTTACATAATCTCTTATCTAATTTCTCAACCATTTCTCAAATGACAAAAAAATTAGTTTTAAAAACAAAATTTCACAGTGCCAGACATGGGAGAGATTTTCTTCCTTGCCTTTTATATGTCTGGGTTTTGATAGTTTCCCCTATTCTGAATCTATAAATGTAATTTTCAACTTCTAAAACTTCTATGATTTCATGCTTTAATTTTTTTAAGCTGGGTTCCTTTAGAATTTATTTCTGACATGAAAAGTGAATCCAACTCTCAGAATGCAGTTGGCCCATCCCATTGTTCAAAAGATACCACATTCCTTGTATAAAGACCTACAAGTGACGAGTTCAGGTTGTTTTTTTTCTTCCATTGGCCTATCTGTTTATGTACTTGTACTACAATGATTTAATTAATTCTTTATAGTATATTTTAACTTATCTCTTCGTTTGCAGAATTTTCCTCACTGTTGTTGCTTGGATTTTCCATATGAGCATCAGATCCATTTAGTTTCATTTCCTAAAGCTCATTGATATTTGCACTGGGACTGTGTTAGCTTCATAAATCCCTTTAGAGAGAAATGACAGCTTTCTGTTGCCTCATACTGTAACCAAATATGTGTGATATCTTTTCTTTGGTAGATGTCTTTCTTGGGGTCCATTAGAAGTGTTTTAAAGTTGTACAAGTTTCCATATTGCTTGTTAAGTTATGTCTTTGAATTTAGTATACTCAATGAGGCCTTTTCCCATTCTATCTTTCTGCTCACCTTTATAGACAAGTATTACTGACATCTCTTAACTGATGTTCTTTCTATCTTACTCAATTCTTCCATCATATGCATTTTCTGCCAATTCACTGGATTTTGCAGGTAAACATTCTTATATCAAACATTAATAGATTTATCCCCTTTATTATTTTTATACTTCTTATTTCTTTTTATCTTTAATTTTGTTAAATAATAGTGCTAATAGCAAGAATATTATTTCCACTCTAACACTGGAAAGAATATGTTTTTCTCTCCTTAGTAATTTTCATGTCAGTTTCAGGCTAACATGGATCACAAACGGAAGGAAGGAATAAAGGAAGGAAAGAAGGAAAAAAGGAAAAAGGAAGGAAAGAAGGAAAGAGATAGAGCAGGGGAGGAAGGAGGAAGGTAGGAAACAAACTTTGACAGGTGAATGTAGAAAGACATGTATATTTTAAGGAGTATCTATCAATTCTGACTTGAATTAGTGTTTTTAATTATAAAGAGGTGCGAGGTTTAGACAATTACTGGTTCTGTGGAGATGATCTTTTCTTTATGCCTGCAAATTTAAGTTACCTTGATATGTACGTTAATAATGCTCCATCCTCATATTTCCAGAATAATCCATGCTTGATCCTGATTTTTTTCTTTATTTTCATGTATTGTTAACTTATTGTTGCTGTGGTCTATCTATGGCTTTTCTACTGGTCTGTGTAAGCTCTGTTGGGCTGTAGCTTTCTTTGTGCAATTTACAAGTTTTGCTGACCATGTTGTATAGACATCATGAAGAATTTGGAAGATTTCCTTTTCTTCTATGTCCTGGAAAAGAATAAATTACATGGAAATCAGATGTTCTTTAATGTTACAGTAAGAGTAATAGTGATTGGTTGTCTACTCTGTCAAATATTGTGTTTAGACTCAAAGATATAGAGATGAATGAGAGATGGTTAAAAATATGTTATATAATGGATAAAAATATTTCTATAGCAAATAGAGGAGATGCTGGTACCATACAAAGAATAGCTTCATAATATGTTCAACCAGAATGGTGTTTCTCATGAGACTAGCAAGCCGAATCCCAATGAGATTTTAAAAGCCCTTCTCTCCAAACATGCCTGAAGCTGCTGAAGTTCCTGTAGTAGGAAACTAAGACTTCTTATTTCCACTGGAAACATTCCAAGGCTTATAATACAGCTGCCTTGGGAGATGTGATGCTCCCACTCTTGTTTATAACCTAAAGCAACATTTTCTAAAGCAACATTTTATAGACATCTGCTCTTAAAGATGAGTTTAATACAGGTTAGGAAAGAATAAAGTTAAAGATCCCCAGGTTCATGAAAGTGAGATTCATGAGGAGGTCCAAAGGAGAAATGAAGGCCTGATTTGTCTGGGTATAACTAGGATATCTCCTCTCTCCTCCATTGTCCTCCTTCCTCATCCTCCTTATTCATCTCTGTCTCTCTCTCTTTCCTTCTTTCCCTCTGTCCCCTCCTCCCTCCTCCTCCCTCTCTATGAGGTTTATCAAATCAAACAATTATACTCATACATAATTGTCAAAGTATAAAAATCTGAGTAAGAAGTGTGTAACTTAATTAATTTTCACAGATTAAACATACTCATGTAACCATCAACCCCTCAACAACTTCATCATAATGTAGTGTGTGTGCTTTGAACCTCATGTAAATAATTCATCTAGCACGTTTCTTTTCTATGTAGCTTCTATTGATCAACAGTATGTTTGTACAATACAGTCATGTTGATATATGTTAATTCTGTTCTCATTATTGCATACTGTAGCAATTACCTTTTCATTGCTGGGAGAAAGCACATGACCAGAAGCAACTTATGGGAGGAAAAGATTTATTTCAGCTTATAGTTTTATGAGGAAGTTTCATCATTGTAGGGAACACAAGGCACCTGAGCAGGAAGCCTGGGTCATATCTCCATATCAATAGAAAGGAAGTAGTCTGAATGAGATTACTAGCACTGGCAAATAGGCTGGACTATAAGGTCCAAAGGTTCACCCCACTGACACGCCTCCTTGGATGGTTCCATTTCCTAAAGTCTCCACAACATTCCCAACATACCACCAGGTGGGTAACAAGCCCCCAAAACGCTTGAGCTTATGGCATATATTTCATTCAAAATACCAGCATAGTATTATGGAATATATTACAATTTATTTATTCATTCTTTTCCTTAGTTTGATTCGGTTTAGTCCTAGTTGTGGTGTTTTTTTGTTGTTGTCATGGTTGATTTTGGTTTTGTTGTTGTTGTTTTTCAGAAATGGTCTCATTATGCAGCCCAGGCTTGCTACAAACTTGAGATTCTCCTGCCTTAGCTCCCAAGTTCTGGGAATCGCAGAGGACATTGCCATAGTTGGCTTGTCTGTCCACTCTAATACTAATGAGCATTTATTTAGATGGTCTTTTATTTGGAGTTATTATGAATTCCTATATGCTTCCACGGTTTTTCATTGTCCTTGCTAGACAGTACATACTGGAGACAGTACATATTAAGGTTATTGGAATAAGCATGTGTTCAGCTCTTACAAGACTGTTTCCAAAAGTGCTTGTACTAACTTACTTTCCATGCAGAAACCGATGACAGTTTTGGCTCTGTATCTTGATTGCCACTTAGTTCTCTTGCCATTTTAACCATTCTATACAAGCCCATCAATGAAAGTTAGTTTCAATGCTTAATATACCTTTGAATAATTTTGACTAAAATTCTTATTTTTAATAAATAAGAAAAGGAATATGAAGTTGTTGAAAAGGTAAAGATTGTAGTCAGTCAGCATGAAATTTCCTAGTGAGGACCTTTTCATAATAGAGCTATCCTGTCAGAGCCCTAGCATTAAGAGAACTTGCTCTTTTAGATTTAAACATTTTCCCTATTCTCATGTTGCTACTTTATTCAACACACCATAGTTCCAAAATTGCATTGCTAAGTATATGGAATAATAATTATTCCATGATAAAAATTCAAGAAAGCAGTGGCTTGAGCTATAGTAATTACTTGAAAACATAAAGAAATTGATGGTTGACAAAGAGTAACAAAGTAAAGCACAGAAAAGGAGATTTAGGAAAGCTTATCCTGGGTAACTCCTTGTGGACTAAACAGTTATAAGAAAAGGCATGTAAAATGTGTCTTTTAAGTTAAAGGGTGTCTTCTCCACCATGGTTCAGAAGCAATTTAACAAAATCTTTTGAGATTAATCCTGCCACTTTGAGCATATCTTCCTTATATTCTAAATAACAAAGGAAATGGAAATGGAAGGAGCAGGGACAGGAAAGCTGAAATGTCCAGATGACTTCAGGAAACTTACTTTTAGGAGGTAATGCATACTTCTTGCATCTTTTAATGTCATAATACAAATTCTATCCAAAATGTGTTCAGATACGTATTAAAACAGGGAGGAGTTTATTTTGTCACTTCTTTTTTTTTTTAAATTTTATTTATTTATTTGAGAGCGACAGACACAGAGAGAAAGACAGATAGAGGGAGAGAGAGAGAATGGGCGCGCCAGGGCTTCCAGCCTCTGCAAACGAACTCCAGACGCATGCGCCCCCTTGTGCATCTGGCTAACGTGGGTCCTGGGGAACCGAGCCTCCAACCGCGGTCCTTAGGCTTCACAGGCAAGCGCTTAACCGCTAAGCCATCTCTCCAGCCCTATTTTGTCACTTCTTATTAGTTCCTATAGATCTTATTTTGTTTATGTTGAGACAGGGTCTCCCAATGTATCACAGGCTCACTTTGAGCCTGCGATTCTCCTGTCTTAACTTCCTAACAGCTGGGATTACATGCCTGACCAGAAAAAATTTAAATATATTATCATAATGTGTTTTCCCTTCTGTAGTACTTGTGAGTATCACAGCTGACATTTTATTTTTCTTTGTTCCCTGATAAGCTATGCACCCAAAAGAAAGCAGGGTCATTGGCCATTGTTCTCTGTTTTACCTCCATAATATGGAAATAGCGCTGGAGCCATTAGATAAATATTTTTGATACAAATAGATTAATGAACAAACCAGTGGGGACTGACTCCACATTAATACTTAGCTTAGACTTCCATTGACCAATCCCCAAATTGTACCTTTCATATCTCATGTTTTAAACAAAGAGCAAAATCTTGAGATATAGTGTCATTATAGCAACCTTCTTCTCCCCAAGGAAAATTTAAAGAGGATTCAACAGAATGAGAGAGAATGAGAAGAATAAGAACATCATTAAAGAGAGTTAGGAGACAGTTCATTCCCTTAAACCCAGAGAGCAAGCCCAAAAGTAGAAACACTAATATGAAAAGTTTATGAGAACTATATAAAGGTATATATAAATAAAGATGTAATAAAAAGAGAATGAAAACTAAATACAGATATCTCTTATTAACTGTGAAAGATTGAAGTTAGGATAAAAAGAAAACAACAGAAGTTAAAGTTTTCATAACAATGTGATTCAAAGTTACACCACCATAAGAAAGACAAATTTGAGAGTATTTTATAAAGAGGAAAGAGCTTGAAGTCAGCAGTGGCCAAAATCAGGAAGAGATGGATCCTACCAAAGTGAAAATAGATTTCCTTAAAGGAGGAAGGCTGAACAGATGTCAGCAACTGCTGTGAATAGTAATGTACAGCACCGTGAGGCATCAGTGATGATAAGCTTCTTGGATTTAACTCGATCCATAAACCGGGGTCTTTTACAAATTGCACAGCTGCCAACACACCAGCCGAATTTTATTTTAACAACATTTACAATTTCCTTTTCAGTTGAAGCAAGGCTGAGGGACCATCTGAACAGATAATGAAATAACTGTGAAAGTTCAGAGCATGCTGAACAAAACAAAATATGTTTTGCCTGATTTATGCAAACTAAACATATTGTCAAGGTTTTGAAGCAGTTAAGTCCAAAATATGCACAAAATGCAACAATCTCTCAAGTAGCCTGACAGCAGATAAATTAAGTGGAAATGTGTCTCTGAAATAGTTTAATCAGACTGTATTGATGTGCTGAATATTTTGCTACTTTGTGCACAGTGGACTCACAAATAATGTCTTTTATTTAACGGATATCTTATTCATTTTATCATAAAAATACATCTTTTGCTCCCTGTTAGTGGAGTTCTTCTCTTAGAGACTCTGGGAGCATCATTGCTTTTAGAAACTTATGTTAAAGAAGTAATGAAATTATTTATTGCTTGCTTCTTTTGTCATTGTCAAGAAACCAGGTCAACATCAGCCTCCACTGCTGTTTCTTCCGCATAGTGTCTCATCCTGAGGTCTCCAGCTGTGAACATTCTAAGCCCAGTGACACAAACAGCTCTCTGCTGCCCCAGTGCATGTACCCATCTGTGGAAGCCTTTTCTACCCCCATCCATGGGGACAGAGACAAGATTCATGAGTTCTCCTTAGAAAGTCTTGAAACCTAATTTTCATAAACCTTGGTATGTTAGGTCCTGGAAAAGGACACAGCCTATAGAAAAACAATCTTCCAAGAGGAAAAAGAAAAACAGCATTGCCCTTGGAGTAGATTCTAAAGGGTTTTGAATGAATCAAAGCTTTTTGCTTATGACATCTTGTCAGTGGTTTTCTATTTCTGAAGGAGGAAATTGTGATTCATAGGGCAAAACCCTGTGAAGCAGTGTGTGGCAGGCTTTGAAAAGACTCGCCCTCCTCTCACCCTGCATTGTCCCTCCACAAGAAGATGTATTCAAGGCCTTCCTTTAGGAGCTGAAAGATGTACCTGCTCTATCTGCCATTCACAGAGAATTATTTTGTGACTGATGGAAGTGGAGACAGTTAGTGTGTCTTGCAATTCTTTCCTCATAATCTGTCCATTTTCTCACTGTCAAGCATGGTCTTAATTATTTTTAAATCTGAATTAGTAAAATAATAAGTTTTACTAAATTGCATACCAATAAAGTGTTTAACAAGTATCTTTATGAATAGCTGCTATCAAGCAGTAAATATATATTGGGAAAGGAGGGTTAGCCAGTAATATTGTTATATTGTTATTTTATAAATGAATATGTAGCTGGGGGGGGGGTTGAGTGAGAGTGTGTGTGTGTGTGTGTGTGTGAGAGAGAGAGAGAGAGAGAGAGAGAGAGAGAGGGAGGGAGGGAGGGAGAGAGAGAGTGTGTTATAGTTTGAATCTGAAATTTTCTTACAGGCTCATGTGTTGAATGTTTAGTCCTTAACTCATGACACTAATTTGAAGGTTATGGAACCTTTCTCAGGTAGGATTTTAGGATCTGGATGGTGGAAGTAGGTCACAGGGGCTAGCCTTTAAAGGTTATATGCACCTCTAGTTCCAGTAAAGCTCTCTCTTTCCTGTTCTACCCTGCCTGATATGAGTGCTTCTGTCACATGCTTCTATCACCATGAATGTGGCCCCACTTTCCTCATTATTTGGATTGAAGCCTCTGAAATTGTTAATCAACATAATCCTTTTCTTCCTTTCAGGTATTTTGGTCTTAACAACCCAAAAGGAACTAACTAATCAACAAGTGTACTCAATAGAGTGAATGGCCTATACTTTGATGCCTTTGAATTTCAATATTAAAATATTCTGCCCATTTCTAACTGGAACTGGGGAGAGTGACTAGCAATCATTGTATTGCTAGAACACTTGTCCAGTGTTCACAGGCCCTGGGTTCAAGTACTGAAAAAAGGAAACATAAATGTGGTCTTATCACCCTGGTATGTAACAAAAGCATTATGTAACTTATTTTCTAGTGTTAAGATTTTTTAAATATTTAAACAACTTTCTACATGAGTCTACTACTCCTTAGATGCTTCAATTACAATACTCTACACAGTGCACAAGTGAAGCCAGTCCCATCCTATTGCCATGTGAATCTGCTCTGTGACCTGGAGCTGTCACTTGTGCTTCCTTATACCTCCCCTGGAAGATGCAATTGTTCACACACTGCCATTTAAGGACTAAGTAATTATGACCTAGCTCTGTGCCATGCCAAGTGGGTAGGAAAATCTTTTAGGAAATGATGATGTAAGTCTTAAAATTAATTGAAAATTAATATAGTTTGTGATGATATTTTAGGAATGATCCAGTTTTACTTTCTTAATCATATGCTAATATTCAGGGTGTATGTTTCCCTTTAGTACCTAAAAATAAAATTCTTCCTCTTCTGCCCTGCCCACAACCACACACACACATGCTCTCCCACTGTGTACCAAGATATACTTCACTCAGCAACTTCTCTCTTCTTCCTCCCATTTGATTAATACCCAACACTTTTCAATGCTTTCATTCATAGCTCCTTTCTTTCCACTGTCTCTCTAGTTTAGACCTTTCCAACCTTACACAGAAAGTTTGAATCCTGTTCTACCACTTATCAGTAGCATAAAACTCTGTGTCTTTGCCTCATCATTTGTAGACTAATGAAAGAGGACAACTCAGGTCTGAGAAAGGAAGCTCACCCTGCCTACATAAAAGCTGTGACAACAGACTGACCAGTTCTAAAACATGACCTCAGAATCACTTATTCCTTTCTCTGGAATACTTCTTATCAACTACTACTCAGCCTTGTTCTATTCTTCTGCTTCCTGAAAGATTACTGAGGAAGCCAACTAAATTGCTAAACTACCCTTGCTTCAGAGCAGGAAATAGCAAGAGAGCTAATCCCAATTTCTCAGCAATAACACCCAATCCTTACCCTGATTAGATCCTCCTAAGAATTACTCACCGAAACTCAAACCCTATTAAAAAGCTCTATTACCAAGGCACTCTGGGACTTCTCACAGCTGGGCTCTCCTTTGTTGTACGAAATTGAATAATCCTATCTTTGTGGGAATATAGGTATAGTTTTTATTGTCTCTACTGACTAAAATAGTAGTAATAGGGATAATAATGTCATTCCAGGGCTGGAGAGATGGTTTAGCAGTTAAGTGCTTGCCTGTGAAGCCTAAGGACCCCGGTTCGAGGCTCGGTTCCCCAGGTCCCATGTTAGCCAGATGCACAAGGGGGTGCACGCGTCTGGAGTTCGTTTGCAGAGGCTGGAAGTCCTGGCGTGCCCATTCTCTCTCTCTCCCTCTATCTGTCTTTCTCTCTGTGTCTGTTGCTCTCAAATAAATAAATAATTAATTTAAAAAAATAATGTCATTCCATTAAGGATGCTGAAAGAATTCAATGAGATGATGCACATAAATCATCCTTCACCCTGCCTGATGGATTGGTTCCAGAACCCTGCCACCCATCCCATGGATACCAAAATGCACATTCTCTGAACTTTCATATAAAATGCCCAAGTATATGCATATAACCTACCCAAAACCTGACATAAAATTTACCCATGCTCTGCAGGCCAAGTGCAGCCCAGCATATCCATAGATACAGCCCAACACAAAATCATAAACTTACTTAAACATTATGAGGTAGGATTTTTTTTTACAATTTCTTTCACTACTGTGATTCTAGACCATGAACTTTATAAATGAAATTTTTAACAGCAAGCTCAAAAGGATGTACACATCTGCTTTACCTCTTCTGTAAATTACTTGTCATGTTTTCAACAATATAAATGCCATATAAATAGTTATTCTACTGAATTACTTAGGAAACAAAGAAAAAGTTCTGTATATATTCACTACAAGTATAGTCATGGTAGATCTAATAACACAACACAAGAAGGATACTAGAGTTAAATAATGTTAAAATGGGGAAGGCACACTTTGGAAAACAGAGAGCATTCCTATAGATCATTTGTGTGGATTTAATACAGTGCTAGAAAAACACATTCAGTTTTGCTTTCTGGAATATTCTGGAATATTTTGAATATTTCAATATTTCAATCTTTCATCTATGAAGGCACAACCTACATTTTTAGAAAGGCAATTATGAAGCACTTAGAGTGATAGGTCACACAGGGCAAACACTTAGTAAATGTTATTTACTACCTTTACTATTGTCATCATGGGTATTATCATTATTACACTTATTATCTATGTGTGGTACCAGTCTCATTCCTCACAACTCACCGTAAGTGGGATTCAAGTTATTGTCATCTACTTATTCTCCTGTTGAAAACCTGGACTGGCACTCTGCTGTTCTCTAAGTCCAAACTCAAAGAACAAACACCTGCTATACTTACATGAAACAACCTGTAGCATGCTTCCACTCCTGCTGGTTTTGTCTCAGCTCCCAAAGCATGGCTTACATGTGGCCTATACACTCTTCTTCAGAAGGGTTCCCTGATTTCCTTTCCAGTTCTCCAAATTGCCATCCTTCATTTCACTGCAAAATCTTTCTCTTCCAGAAAGTTCCTTTATCCACCTCAAAGCCCTTCTGAACCACATCAAGCTTTACTGTTTATTCCACTGACAGCATAAACTTATGTACTTCTTGGCCTGGTTACTGCTCCCACAAATACATTCCTTAGTCTAGATGGTAAGTCACCAACAAACACTTTTCATCACAGATACTTTTGTTGTACACTAATGATACCTTTGGAATGAATAATTTCACATATTAACCTTTTCATTTCCCTAAGTAGAGTGTTTATTTCAGGAATCCCTTTCCAATTAATTTTCATAATGAGTTTCCTAAACAAATGACACTTTTGGAGTAGGATTTTCAGATATATAAGAGAGATTTTTATTCATCATTTCAAACAAATGCACAATTACATGCCGTTATTTTGCCTTTTCTCTGTTTCTATGCAGCCAAGTTGTATCTGGGCATTCTCACCTGTATCTGTCCCATGGAAATTTTTTTTTTTTTTTCCTTTAGGAAAGCTCGTGGTTAGATATTCCACTTTCCATTTGTGAAACAGCATCATAATGAATGTTATGGTTGTTTCCATTCTAATTCCCTCCTCTAAATGAGTTATTCTTTGTTTACCTCTTGAAGTTTTCAAAGCTACTTAACTTTAAGTTTATTAGCCATCAGATCACTTTATACAAATCTTTCTTTTTCACCCAGTATGATTTATTCAAAGAACATCATCCTAATTTTTTTTTTTAGTTTATTGGTTTTGTTAGTTTCTTCTCAACATTATCTTTCCCTTGAAATTGTCCCACTATGAAGCCCAGGACATATTTCCCTTATTCACTCTTTCTATATAGGTCAAATCTATTTTTCTAGTCTCCTTACTATAATCTACTAAGGTTTTTATTATTGTGTTTCTCAACATAGTCTAGCATTTTTTTTGTATGAATTAAGAACATGTCTTCGAGAGGAAACAAAAGATGATAACCCAATAAGAATATAACCAATTTGTAATATGTTCATTTATTAACATTCCCAATAAAAATCATGAAAGAATATATTTTCTTCCTATTTTTTCTGCAAAGAAGAATATTAACTCACAGATAAAACAAATAACAGTTTGACAACCATGACCTACAATGATTTGCTTTCACCCTTTCCTTATCATTGATGCCATCTGTTCACATACTAATCAGGCACCAAGGTCCATCAGCTCTGCCTGGGCATGCCAGGCAGGATGCTCCAAGGATTACCTAGTTTATCTGTAGTCTTCTGGTCTGCTTTTTAAAACAAATAAATGTATAGAATTTACTAGTGTGTCTAATTGGTAGTCTAATATCTGTTAATAACCAAGCAGTTCATTAATGAAAAAGGGATAGAGAGTAGAGCACAAAATTGAAATGAAAGAAGACAAGTTCAAGTTCTGGATCTCATCCTTTAGAGACAGATCACTTTGGATGACCCTTAGCTGCCCTGACTTGTTTCCACTATACAGTAAGGTAATCACAACTTGTATTAGAGGTGTTCTGAATTTTATAATATGTGATCTTTAGGATTTGTCAAAGAACTTCAACTAAAATTTGTATTTGCTGGTATATTCATTTCAAGAAATTGCCTCTGTTCCACTAAGTTAATTGCTCCATGAGCACACACATACACGTACGCACGCATTGCATGTTCATTAAGCCTCATATGTTCAGCCCTGTGTGAACCTGTGATAGAAACAATAATTAATGAAATGTAGTTAACTTACTTACAGAGAAAGACAAATGGAGTTTTGACTGGTACATTCATGAACCTACAGTGGTTACTGGCTTCCCTAGTAGAAGAGCACTGTTCTAAGCCTTTTTACATGGAGGATGAAAGAAGACAAAAGAAATAAGACAAGAAATCAGAGACAGGACTACCTTGAAAGAGGAGGGCATAGGAGATAGTGGGGGGAGAGGACACAAAAGGATAATGGGACTGGGATGCAATGAAATTACTGTATGTTCATAAATTAATGTTCTCAATAAAAAATAAAGGGGTTTGATTGTTGTTTAGTGTGTTTATTTACTTCGACAACAGTGAAAAAAGAAAGTGAATGAGAAAAAGGAGAGATAAAATCTCCTTTTCTCATGCTTCTCCCTCTACCCACTCATAGTTAGTGGCTTGCATATCCTCAATAGATCCTATCCTCATCCCCTTCCTTCATCTCTGTGGTCATTGATGCTTCCCACATCTCATTTTGTGCCACCATGCCCACGTGCTAATCATTATTTCTATATCATTTTCATCTCCGACCCATCTGCAGGTCTGACCATGTCACTAATCTGCTTAAAACCCTCTGGGGGCTCCAGGTCATTTCAGATAGCAGAGATGAGCCACACCCACATGGCCAATACCTCTTTCTCAGCAAGCTGGCAGGGTCAGGGTCAGGGTGCAGTGGTACAATAACAACGGTCACTTTGTTCTATCTTCAACAATGACCCATTATCTCTTTAAAGTGACGACAAATCACATTACATCATTCCTCCTTTTTTTTGCCGGGGGGGGGGGGGACTTTCCAGGTAGGGTTTCACTCTAGTCTAGGCTAACCTGGAATTTACTGTGTATTCTCAGGGTGGCCTCAAACTGATGGAGATCCTCCCACTTCTGCCTCCGGAGTGCTGGGATTAAAGGCATGCACCATCACACCTGGCTTCATTCCCCATTTTAAAACCTCTTTGATGATTTTCTACCAAATTTAGAAAAATTTCCAATTTAAGATAGGGTCCACCAAATCTAGACAGCTCCCTTGTTCTCTGACCTCTGCAACCTTTTTTTCTGGACCTTTTCCCAAGTCCTAGGCCTTTCCTATAATTTATATCTTGGCCTAAATGCCACCACTTCATTTTCTTGACTACTCAAAGACTATGGCACAAGACAGTTGTCATTGTGCCACTCCACACTATCCCTGACACTGCCACCTTGCTGAGAAAGAGGCACCTGTCGTGTGGCTCATCTCTGCTAGAGTTCCCTGTGTCCTAACAAACAAGGAGGGAATACGTATTGAAATAATAAACCTTTTTTACAATCCTAGGCACATCACTTTTAAAATCCTTCATCTCAGCTTTTGTAAGCACAATCTCTACTTCTAAAGGTTCTTGGTAGTTTAGGGACCTCTTTAATGCCAAACGTTTGCTCAGCATTTATGACCCAGCAGATAACCAAAAAGAGAAAGCCACTGTGAGTCATGCTGTGCAATTTCGAGTACCTTAAGAGCAGGTGATATTTTTCACAGTGTCAGCTTCAGGGCTCTGCAAGTGTTTCCCTGTTGCCATGGTAAAGGCTTTATGAAGCAAATCTAGCCCAGGAAGCAGGTTCTCTGTACTTGTAGTCTCTGCACAGACACCACCTTCCAAATGGGCCCAGCCAAGGGCAAACCCTCTCTTAATCTCTCTCTGAGTTGAATTGTCTTGGGGCTTTGATACCTCCAATACCCTGCTGCCAAGCTTCTTGTCAAATGCCTGTTTCCAGGATCTCTCATAGAAGACTCATGACACTTTTTTGTTAAAAACTAAATCCTCAAATGGTAAACACCTGTAATTTTTCTACCCATATGAATTTTAGCCTGTATGTAATAACCATCTATTTCCATTGTCTCGTGTGATTCTAAGAGTCATCTAAATGGCACATAATGTAATTAGCTCCATGTTACAGATGATGAAACTGGGCCTCAAATATATTAAGTAGATGGTCACAGGTGACAGGGAACACAAATAGAAGCAATAGAGCTGAGACCAGACCAAAACCCAAACATCACCCGGAAGGCCATGAACTTTTCTTTCAGTTTCCACAACAACCTATACTACACTATCTCTTCCGGGATCCCAGAATCCCTATTATAGAACTTCTATGCCCAGCTAGCAAGTGTCTGGTGATGAACATACAATCATTGTCTTCCTGGTCCCTTTAAACCATGTGCACCCTAGGCAAGAGTCCTCTTCTGCACAGACCCTGCCATTTTGCCCCTCACTTACAGATGGCATTTACTGTGGCAAACAGTCTTGTTTTGCTTTGTTTTTTTTGTTTTTTTTTTTTTTTGAGACAGGATCTAATTCTATAGACCAGGCTGGCCTCAAATTCACAGCAATCCTCCTGCCTCAGCCTCCCATGTTCTAGGATCACAAGCATACACCATCACATTCCGTAACCAATACTCTTAATCGAGACATTAGAACTAATAGTCTAAATTATTACTCAGAAGTTGGAACTCAGAGCTAGAAAAAGCTCAGTCAGTACAGTATGTACCTTGTAAACATGAGGACTCACATTTGATAACCCTCAGAGCCCATGTGAAAAATGCCTCGTATGGTAGCATGTGCTTATAATCGTACACTGTAGAGGCAGAGATCGGAGGATCCCTGGTGCTTGTTAGTCAGGCAGTCCAGACCAATTAGGAGAGCCCAAGCCCAATGAGAGATTGTCTCAAAAGAAGAAAATGATGATGGCACCTAAATAACAATACCTGACGTTGTCCCTTGGACTGCACGAATGTGTGTGTGTGTGCACGTGTGCTTGTGTACATGCACACACACATACACACAAAACTTGGAACTCAGTAGAATTCCAACTTTGCTCTCAGCTTGGCTTGCTTCTACCCTACCCCTTGCCAGTGTCTGTCCTTGGGGAAGAGAAGAGAGGTAAGAAAAGGAGATGGCTCTTACTTTAATCAGAGCCCTGACAATCTGACTTCACGCACCCTAGCCTGCCAGGGCTCTGAAAAATGACTTTCATGTAACATATCCTCAATAGGTCTTGCAATGGCAGATGGTCACTTCTAAGCTTCCTTCATGTCCCAGCTATCCTGGGGTGTGCTTACAAACACTCTACTGAGACATCCATGCCCATGAGATAGGCCTCCTTCATGTCATCTGTATAAATCTGACAAAATCTCCTCTCCTACTTGGCTCACAGACACATGCTTGTTCTTTGTTTCCCAAAACTCTTCACATTAAGATACAGCATAAAACAGAAGCACTAAGTCTGTCCTTGCCTAGAAACACTGGTTCATGGTCCCATTTACAGAGTCAAAGCTCACTGGTTGTTTCCCATCGACTCCTCATCACCACCAGCAGAAAGCTGCAATGAACGGGTTGCCAGCCCCTAGTAACAGGAAAGTGGGAAGAATCCCCTGAGGCTTCCTCTGAAGAGCCTCCTCACAGCCCACACTTTCTTCTCTATATGCTGGCTCCTTTTGCATTTTACTGTGGCAAAGTGGACATGTTATAATATTTACCGTATTATCCAGTTAAGTGTACAATTTTGTACATGCACAGAAAAATCATGAAGTATATGCATGCTGCTATGTAACTAACATCATCATTTATCTCCCTGAATGAAACCCAAAACCCCATTAAACCCACTGACCCATTCTATTTTCTGCATCATTGACTTTGACTACTCCATGTACATCATATCAGTCAATAATTGTCCTTCTGTGGTTGGTTCATTATTCTTAGTATCTTATCTTCAAGTTTCATCCCAGTTGAGACATGTCCCAGACTCCCTCTTTGAAATAATATTCCATTATATATATATATATATATATATATATATATATATATATATATATATATATATATATGTTACTTTTTGTTTATTCATGCATCTACCTATAGATATTGGGTTAATTCAACCTTTGACTATCATGAATTATGCTGGTAATATGAGAGCAAAAATACCTCTTTGAATTCCTGCTTTTGTTTCGTTGGGGTAATGTCTAGAAGTTGAATTGTTGGATCATATGTTGATTCTCTGTATAATTATGTGAAGAATTTTCTTTCAATTTTCCACAAGTACTGTTTTATTTGAACAATATCTTTTATATTCCCATTAATCATATGTGAGATTCGAAGTTCTCTACATACTTCTTAACATTTCCTGGTTTTTTTTTAATAGTGATTATCTTAATGTAAATAAAATGGTATAAATTGTGGCTATAATTGCATTTCTTAGTGACTTGTGTTCTTTTTGATTATTTGCATATTTTCTTTGGAGAAGAATCTATCAAAAGTCTTCCCCAATTTTTAATTGAGTAGTTTTTGATATTAATTCCATATCAAATTTGTAATTTTCCCATTTTTCCCATTTCCATGGTCTTTGTTCTCTCTGTGATGATAGTTTCTTCTAGTGAATGCTTAATTCTGATACAGTACAGCTTATCATTTTATATATCCTTTTCTACCTGTGTTTTTTATTTCACATCCAGGAGGTCATTACAACAAATCAAACTTCACTAAAAGGGTTTTCTGTATTTTTCTTCTGAGAGTTGAATAGTTTTAACTCTTATGTTTGGTTGTGATTCATTTGGAGTTAATGTTTGTATATGGTATAAGTAACCTTATAAAAGTTTCATACACAAACTTATCTTACAATTACTTTGGTACCACTTACCTATCATATTGGTACCCAGTCAGAGCTGAGGCATGAAGAATCTAATCTGTATGACAGGTATACACAAAGTAGAAACTGCTCCCCAACTGGATTCCATAGAATGAAAGTTTTTCTAGGGTGGCAAATCTACATGTTGGAGATTCTTATCCTGAAACAAGTAAATTAATGGCAAACATTTTACTTTCTGTGAACAATAAGAAAAGAAAAGAGGCACATCCAAATTGAAAGCTGAGGTGTGGTAAGAATAGCTCAAGAGCATATGACAAGAATTGTAGACAGCTGTCCCCTTACTTCAGTGAGGAAAGAATAAAAAGAAATAGGTTTAAATTGTAGCATAAAGGATTAATTTGGGTATTTCCTGAGGATATATATCTAGGTTACCAAGGATGCTAAATCTCTCTCTTTAGAGATATTCCTTCTTAGATAAATGCAGAGGGTGCTGGTAACAGTCCATTCCTCAGTCTCTGTATCAGAAAATGAGAACACAAGAGAGAGTTCATGTTTTGAAAGAAATCAGTTTCTTACTTGACTAGTCGGTAACTTTGAACACTGAGAATGAAAACCCAAAGCACTATCGGATGTAAAGTCTGCATATGTTGCTGCTTATTTCCTTTAAGCAATTTCTTTGTCATTTGTGATAGCAAAATCCAAGCACCAATAATGGCTGCATAACATATTTGTGTTAGTTTTTGTTCTGAGTTCTCTGCCTTTTTTAAAATATATGAGACTGGGCATAGAAGTACACACCTTTAATCCCAGCACTCTCAGGAAGCAGAGGTAGGAGGATCTCCATGAGTTCAAGACCAACATGGAGCAATAGAGTTGCAGTTTAGACTGGGGTAGAGTAACACCCTACCTCAAAAAAAAAAAAAAAAAAATGCTGCAGGGAAATGATCAAACAGCTTTAAGCCTGTCAATGCTTATGGTCATCTCTAAGCTGGCCACAGTATTGAATGGGATCTTGGCTTGATTATCTGTAACCATTAGAAAATGCAAGAATTAACTTCCATCTGGTTTTAGAATCTCCCCCCCACCCCGCCATGATTAGCAAACATGGATTGACCTTCTTTGGATGGTTGAGGGTGGGAAAAGCTAGTTATTAATAAATTACTTTCATCCTCTGAGTACATACTAAATGCTCAGGAGGAGAAGAAAAGGACAGAAGTAATTTGGATGTAGATGAGGAAGCCAATTTAACATTGAATTTTTTCCACAAATACCTTATTAAATCCTTTGAATGTGTGAACTAACCTAATGACATTTTCAATTTCAGGCCTTTTTCCTTTATCTAGAAAATTCAAGTCACTTTTATCTAGATTATTCTTGGAAGTTTTTTTTTCTTTTCTTTTCTAGTCCATGAATAAGCTCTGTTGCTATTTTATCATCAGTTCTATTCTTATGCTGAAAGTAATGCCTATACTCTTTGTACAGTTGGAATAGACTTTCTCCCTGTATCTTGGCCATGGCTTTACCCCTGCTTACCTGTCTAGTCCTGCTTTCAACCACCTCCTACCCTCTATTCCATCCCTAGACCTTTCCTACACATAATACATCCTACAGTTTCAATAACTATCGCCTTGCTTCACACACCATGCTTTCTCCTGCATGGAGCTGATTTCATCCTTCAGGCTCTGGGAAGGCTTCCTGCTCCTTTCACTTAACCCCAGGAATGACAAATTTTATACAGTATTCGTGAATTCTCATTATGGAATTCCAACCTTTTTTCTCTCTCTCAGAGCTCCCAAATGGGACATATGGGACATGTCCATACCTGGAGTTCTTGCATCTAACATGTAAACATTTGTGGTGGATAAGTGAATTGTCATCCTCATTTCTACTAGCATTTCTAAAATATGTTAACAAGTATTCATGATTATAGTTTTAAAACAAGGAAACCAAATCTACCCTTTAAAATATATTACAAAGATATTTTAAATCTAAATACTCTACAATAGTGAGAGATTCTAGCCAAAACATTTACTTATCCATGACTTTAAAATAAATGAGATAAAGGCTGGAGAGATAGCTTAACAGCTAAGGCACTTGCCAGCAAAGCCAAAGGACCCAGGTTCAATTCTCCAGGACCCATGTAAGCAAGATGCACATGGTGGCACATGCATCTGGAGTTCATTTGTGTGCCCATTCTCTCTCTCTCTGTCTCTCTCTGTCTCTCTCTCTCTCTCTCTCTCTCTCTCTCTCTCTTTCTCAAGTAAAAAAAAAATAAAATAAAATATTAAAAAAATAAAATAAATGAGATAAAAGCTGATGGGCTTGAAAAATAGCTCAGCAGATAAGCAGTTAAGATGCACAAGTTAAGATGTGCATATGTCTGGAGTTCATTTGCAATGTCAAGAGGCCCTACTAATTATCTCTCTGTGTCTGTCTCACTCTCCCTCTCTCTCCCAAACACATAAATAAAAATATCTTTAAAAATTAAATAAATAAATGAAGGACAAGTGAGAAAAATGTTTTAATTGCTATAGTAGCATCCAAGAGTTGTGAAGAAACTTTTTGTTGTTTTTATGTTTCTTTTTTCTTTCTTTCTTTTTTTTTTTTTTTTTTTGGTTTTTTTGAGATAGGGTCTCACTCTAGCTCAGGCTGACCTGGAATTCTCTATGTAGTGTCAGGGTGGCCTCAAACTCATGGTAATTCTCCTACCTCTGCCTCCTGAGTGCTGAGATTAAAGGTGTGTGTCACCATGCACAGCTGTAACATCCAACTTAAATATATATATAATTTATTTATTTGACAGAGAAAGAGTAAGGTTGAGAGAGAGAGAGAATGGGTATGCCAGGACCTCCAGCTAATGAATTCCAGATGTATATGTCCCCTTGTGCATCTGGCTAACGTGGGTCCTGGGGAATCAAACCTGGGTCCTTTGGCTTTGCAGGCAAATGCCTTAACTGCTAAGCTATCCCTCCAGCCCCTAACATCCAACTTTTATCCACTCATTTACTCATTTATTCAGAAAATATTTATAAATTCTTACTTACTAAATAAATAGGTAGCAAGCAATTGCTGAAGAAAAATGGCTCAAGAGGACCTTTTAAAAATTATTTTTGTCCATTTTTTATTTATTTGAGAGTAACAGAGAGAGAGAAAGAGGCAGAGAGAGAGAGAGAGAGAGAGAGAGAGAAAGAGAGAATGGGTGTACCAGGGCTTCCAGCCACTGCAAACGAACTACAGGTGTATGGGCCCCCTTGTGCATCAGGCTAACATGGGTCCTGGAGAATCAAGCCTTGAACCTGGGTCCTTAGACTTCACAGGCAAGTGCTTAACTGCTAAGCCACCTCTCCAGCCCTCAAGAGGACCTTTTGCTCTTCCCTAAGTGAGCCCACTTTTTGTTCTATGGCTTTAGTTATTTTAATTTTTAATTTTTAATTCAATTCTTTCTTCAACATAAAATCTTTCATGAACATTTTTATTCACAATTTTAATACATATGGATGACATATTTTGGGTTGTTTGATTTTATTTTTATTAAATAGAAACTTCGTATGAACAAATCAGGTGTTGGTACCATTCCTCTCCTTCTTACCTCCATTCCACTGAGGGCCCTCCTTAGCGGGGTTGTTTGTCTCACCATAAGGTCATGGGTATGTGTTGTGACAGCAGAAGTTAGTTATTGGTGGGGATCAATGTCTCTGGGTACTCCTTCCCACCCTGTGGCTCTTACAATATTTCCACCTCCTCTTCTGCAAAATTCTGAGGCTTGGTGGATGTGTTTTAAGTCTACTTTACTGTTGAGCTCTCAGCAACTTCTGGATTTATGCTTTGGTACATTTTGAATGTCCTCGGTGTCTATGACTTTTTATTACTTAGTATTTGAGGTTTTGTATATTCTAGATACTAATTTTTCTTGCATATACATGGTTTTCTTAACTTACAATAGGGTCAAGATTTACTCCTTGACCTGGCTCCCATTATCCTGGGGGCCCTCCTCAGTAGGGTGTGTAAATTTTGAATCCTGCCACTTTGCAGAAAGTCCTCATCAACCCCACAAGTTTTGTGATGGAGTCTTTCAAGTCTGTTATAGAGATAACCATATAATTTGCAAATATGGGTCATTTGACTTCCTCTTTTCCAATTCATATCACTTTTATTCCTTTCTCATGTCTTATCTGTCTAGCTAAGACTCTGAGTAGTGGAGAGAGTGCACACCCTGATGTTCTTCTAGATTTTAGGGGGAAAGCTTGGAGTTTTTCTCTGTTTAGTATGATATTGGCTATAAGCTTGGTCTTCATAAATTACTTTAGCCTACTTTTATTCTAGACAGTTTTTCTGTATCCTTCCATTGGTTATATTGAGTCTTACCTATCTGGATAGTGCATTGGTTGTCTTTCTGTGTTGCATGAATTTCTTTGTGTTCACTTGAATTTGCTCTCCTTTTAGGTTTGGACTTCAGTCTTAGAGGTACTTTGTACTGCTTCATGTAAGGGGTAAGTTAGTTGGTTTGAACTGTGTTCAAATGTACATTTGGATCCCAACCCAAATAGGAGACCACTAGTTCCTTTCTTATGAAAAGAGGAGGGCTAGAACTTGATCACAGATCACAATGACGCGTTGTCTGCATCCACAAAGTGAAAGCAAGCAGATTCCTGAAGTGAATCTAAACGCTGGAATATTTTTGATGGTCCCAATCAAGTCCCAATTACAATGTCAGGATGTATACTCCCACAAAGTGAGGGAAAGAGGGTTGCTAAAGGGAATCAGGGTGCTGCAACTTAGGCTTCAATTCCCAGCAGAATCACTAAATATCTTTTTCATTGCAATTATAACCATCCAGACAAAGAAATGAGTTGATGTAAGGAATAACATAAAATATGTAAGATGAAAACAAGGTTAAAAAATTCACATTTATTTCTATCCAATTCTGTCATAGGACTAGCTTGCATATTATTTATTTAAAAAAAAAGAATTAAGTCATATCCATATCCTGAAACTATCATAGAGTCTTGCTAGGTAATATGATGAGAACCTATCAAAAGATAACGTAGAGATAGACACTGAAGACACTCAACACCTACCAAACCAGAGATGCAGAGGCCCCTTATGAGCCCATCACTGAAGTAGACTTAAAATGCACCCAACATGGCTCAGGAGATTTTGCAGAAGAGGGAGCAGAAAGTTGTTAGAGCCACAGGTTGAGACATTATGAACAGAAACATTGCCTCTTCCCCATAACTGATGGCTGCCCCCACAATGCATGACACACAAGCCCCATGGGGATGACCTGCATCCCCAATAAGGACTGACCTTATGGAGGGGGGAAGGGATGAGGGAAAGGATGGTACCTGCATGTGCTGTTTACATACCAAGTATGTCCATAACTAATAAAAATAAATTTTAAAAAGATAACAGTTTTTGCAGTAGCTCAGCATGGTTTGCTATTCAGCTTAATAGTCTGAGTGCTGGTGTTGTTGCAGTAATAAGCATCCTAGAAGTACTTATGCACATTTTCATCAATAAGAAATGGGTTAATGTCTATGTTCCAAGACTATTTATCATATGCCCCTAGCAGAGAAGTTGGCAAGGCCTCCTGGATTTTTTAGTGTGCATATGTGATTAGAGCAGCTCTGATAATCTCGTAGGATTTTATTTGAGAAAGGACAGATTTGTGGCTGCAGGGTTTCAGTGTTTATCCAGTTTAAAACCCTGGACATGTTACAAAACAGCACATGGCCTTCCATCTGTTTGCTCTTTCTGGGGATCTATTTTTTGAATGGATTGAGAATTATTATGCTAAAAATACATTCTATTCTATTCTATACTTTTCAAGCCAAGCTAAGATCATTCATTTTCCAAACTCTCGAAGAATGAGGATGCTATAAATTCAAACATTCTCTAATAGTTTAACTCTAAAAGTTCCCAGTAGCACTTAAACAACAGTCACAAAGGTGAAACATACACTAAAAATAAAGCTGGTCAGTTTTTCCTTCTAGCACCCAGGAAACTTAACGTTTTGGGCAACTTGGTAGTAGCTTTTTGTATTTCTTCATTTGCCTTATTTTTCTCTTTGGCTCTAACTTACAGAGCCCTTTAGGCAAGTCTCCTCTCATGGTTCATTGTAATTTCATTAGCTTTGTCATGATTCTTCCCAGAGGAGAGTCTGCATGTCATCCCCTAAGTAAAAAATTCTATCTGCTGAAAAGTGAAGAATTGAATCAGTAATTCATTTTAGATTACACTGTACAAACCTCCTTCTCGAAATTTCAGGATGCTAGTGGCCTGGCTTTTCATTCCTGAAGGTCATGTTGTAATGTACATGGAGATGCTCATGAAACTGCCATGAATTCAGTAATTAGCCAACTCTCCACATCACTGTAGACAGCAGCTTCAAAGAAAGTACTTTTAGGCTGGGGATAGCTAGCTCCTAGGAGGACCCTAGTGCAATTCCTAGTACTCTACATTTTCCCCCTGCCAAAAACAAAAAAAAAAAAAAAAGAAGAAGGTACTTTATCACTCAGGACCCAATTGAAATTCTGCATGCATAGAAAGCCATGATTATTGTCAGACCTTTGTTCTTTGGTATGGCTTATAAATGGAGAGAATGTGGAGTAATGGTGAAGGATAACTATGTGTACAATTCTTCATAGACTCTAAAGGCATGTTTAAGTATGAACTTTTTTAGTCTAACGTATTACTCTGGCATATTCAAATAGAATTTGTTTCAGTTTATTTCTCTCCTTCATCCCTTCCATCTCCAACCTGAATCCTCCTGCCTTGTTTACATATGGTGTGTGTGTGTGTCGCTCTACCCCCATTGCTTCCTAGCCTTCTCTTTACAGCTGTTCTTGGTTACCATTCTAGATTTACATGTTTTACTCACTCCTGACCCCTTTATATACATGCATATAGATATTTCAAGCTAGGTCCCACATTTTAGAGACAGAATACAGTTTAGCTCTTTTCTGAGTTTTGGTCACTTTGTTTAATATAATTCCTTCAAGATCCATTCATTTCCTAAATTTTTCATAATTTTATTTCTCTGTATTGCTAGATAGCATTTCATTAAATATATTTGCCACATTTTCACTACTTATTCATCTGTCTATGGACATCTAGGCTCTTTCCATTTCTTAACTATTGTAAATAGAGCAGCAATTAGCATGGATGTACAATGGAGTCCTTGGGGTATATGTCCAGGCATGGTATAGCTGGGTCATGTCACAGTTCTATTTCTAACACTGTGAGAAATCTCCATCTGATTTCCATGACTGTACTAGTGTGCACTCCCCCAGCAGTGCATTATGGGTGCACTTTCTCCACACCCTTGCCAGCCATTCTGACTGGGATGAGGTACTATATGAAGGTGGTTTGAATTTGCCCTGCCCTGATGGCTAGGCATGTTGAATACTTTTTTAAAGTACTTAGTGGTTACAGGCTGAAGAGATGGCTTAGCAGTTAAGCACTTGCCTGTGAGACCCTGGTTTGAGGCTCGATTCCCCAGGATCCACATTAGCCAGATGCATAAGGGGGCACACGTGTCTGGAGTTCATTTGCAGTGGCTGGAGGCCCTGGCGTACTCATTCTCTCTTTCTATCTGCCTCTTTCTCTCTCTCATCCCAAATAAATAAAAATGAACAAAAAAAGTTTTTGAAAAAAAAGCTTAAAGTACTTAGTGGTCATTTGTGTTTCTTTTGTGAGCTGTCTGTTCATTTCATGAGTCTATTTGTTGACTGTTAGTTTATTTTTTGATGTTTAATTTTTGCAGTTCCTTATAAAAGTCTGGTATTAGCCTCATGTCTGAAGTATAGCTGGAAAAGAGTTTCTCCCATTCTGTAAGCTGTCTGTACACTTCACTTATGATTTCTTTTGCTCTACAGAAACTTTTTGATTTCATGTAGACTCGTGTGTTAAATTTTGCTTGTTTCTTATGCTATTGGAGGCTTTTGAAAAATATTTTCTCATAAATGCTCACCAAAACTCTAATAATGATTATGTTTTTACATTATTGATTTGAAAAGTGGAAACTGCAGAAATGAGACAACTTACATTGGATCACATTAATGCTAAAAGACAGGTCAGAACTGACACACAGATTTGAAACTTCTTGGTCTTCCTGTTATGATGCATTGCACATATTACCCTTTAAAATATTGCTGTGTTTTGCTTTGCAAGCCTATTCCAACGGGTTGATAAAGTAAACAAGATAGAAATAATGTACCTGCAATTTGTGTCCAAATGACTCTTGATTTGATTGATTTTTGTAACCATGGACACAGGTATGTTTTTATATTAATACTGACAGAGAGAACATAAGGCTGTGTCAGAAATTCTTATTTGTGAAGCTAATAGGGAAGTAAGAAGGAAAAGAAAGATGGAAAAAAATGTTGCTTCAAAAGGAATGACCCAGCTATTCCACAATTGGTCAATAAAAATTGCTACTATTTGTCAACTGAGAGCATCTAGTGCTCTTCAGAATTGAATTTCTCTAGCTCTTTACCATTTCTTCTGCTTTTAGTGTAACACAAACCACTTCATCAGTCTCCTTGCCTTCAAATGACATACTCCCACACATGTTGTTTTAACAGCAGAAATTCTTAGAGATGAAAAAAAAAATCTTCATAGATATTTTCCAGAAAGAAAGGAAAGGAAGGGAAAGATACCTCCACTTCCAGAAGGTAACAAATCACATAGAGTTCAAGTATAAATACGCACAGTCACCCAGTAGCCCTGTTCATCAAAATTACCAAAGACAATAATGCAAGCCCTTTCAAAATACATTCCAGTTCAAAGTTTTACTGAAAGGTGCTCTTAGGACATTAGATATTAAGTATAATAAGCCATGTAATGCCTCATCCCTATAAGAACTACTTGTAAATTCTTATTGGTACCCATCCCACCCTTCCAAAAATAAACTTGTTTCATGCTGCATTTATTTTAAAACTGAGTCCATGATAACTGCACATCTTAATATCTATGGACTCTCTTGAATGGGTTTATAGAATATGTTATGGCCTTTTTATGCACTTGGTCAGGATCTGTCCTATCAGTGCATATATGTACCTGCCCTGTATGGTCCATATACATTCACAAATGTCTGCCTTATGTGGCCCATCAGCACATACATGTCCCTGCCCTGTGTGGCTTATGAGCCCACACATATACCTACCTTATGTGGTAATCAGCACTCACATGTACTTATCCCATGTGGTTCATCAGCACACATAGTGCTTGCACCATGTGACTTACTCACATGCACATGTCCATGCCCTGTGTAGCTTATTCCCAAACATGTGTCTCTCCTGTGTGTGGCCCATCTGCCCACACAAACTCATGCCCTGTGGAGCCCTTCCGTGTGTACATGAGCATGCTCTCTCCTCCCACCAGCCACACTTGACCTCATGGTCAGAACCTAGTCTTTTGACTCAAGCTTCAGACGCTATTTCAACCACATACAGATGGCATCTCCTACCTGTATAACACTCTGTGCCCCTAAACAAACAAAGCAATGAAAATTTGAGTCACACCATGAAATTCAGAGCTACTCACCACTGACAGTGAGCCAGAGATTGAGACACAGACATAGACATGCAAATTCCTGCAATGACCAAAGCTCTTGCTCAAATCTTGAAACTACTTGCCCCTGAGTTGCAAAAAATTTCTGCTCTGTTCACCTGCTTATAGTTCAACACCATAAAGTAGGAATTAATTTTAAATATTGTACATGCACTCAACATTTTGTTTCAACAGTTCATCAGACTGGCCAATGTTCTTTTTCCCCCTCAATAATCACATTGACCAAGGCCTAGCACATTCTTAGTGCCCCAGTCATGAGCTACTTCAGTATGGTTTTGTGATCACACCTTCCCTCATATCCATACCCTATTCTCTATGAGTCAGCTGTATTTGTTCCCATACCAGTTTGCCTCATTGACAGTTGCATTATAATGCTGTTATTCGAGTTGTAATTACACTCAACAATGAAATGAGTCCAGCAAAGAGAATGCTATTTCAACTAAAGCTAAAATCAATGCTTTGGAATGATGCAATGCAAATAAAAATGCATGAAAATAGGAATGTGTTAGATATACTACAGGAAGAGTTAATATAATACAAATTGTCTAGAAACAGACAAATGGAGAATTATAAAGGTAGCTTTGTATGCCAATCTAAATAGTTTGGGAATTATTATTCAGTAAATATGGAGTCAAACAAGTATACAAATAGGATAAAATATGATTAAGGTCATATAATGAGGGTTTCATATAATAAGAGTTTAAAAGACACAGTTTCTTGCATTTGGTTTAGGAATCACTAACACCTTTGAAAAAGCAGCTTTAGTAAGGTTGGTGGGGGAAGGTGATTTCAAAGTAGTAATGAGAACTTTATAAGGAAAGTCTGAGGAAGAATATAGACATTACTTCTGAGAGGTTAAACAGTGGATTTAAGAGGGAAAAAAGTAAACTGTAATTAAAGCAGTAAGAAAAGTAAAGAAAGACTTTTAAAGGATTTGGAAGACCTAGATGTTTTTTTCAAGAACCATAAAAGGTCTGTGACTTAATCTACTTGCATGCTAAGAAGTGTGCATGTACACAGTCCAATTGATGCTGGCAGAAGATATAAGGCCACTAAGTGAGAGGAAAGGAACATCCAAGCAGCCACAACATCTTGTTCTCTAGTTCTGGCCCTACACCCCAGTTCTCAGAGAGAAACACTGAGAAGGCCAGATGATACGTGCATCAACAGAAGTTGAACCCTGAGATTCAGGATCCAAAGTCTTTTGTTGTAAACAGTAGTGAATCTTCACTGCTTTGATAGTAGACACTGACTATCTTTCAAACTATTTGCTATTCAAAAATCCTTGAGATATTAGTTCAGGACAAAGACAAAACAAACTTCTGCTCAAAGACATGCAGAAAAACACAAGAGAATTGTGGAGAAATGTTTCCCAATAGTGAGTAGAAATACTGAATAAAACCGAAGATAAATAGTTAATAAGCGAGGAATTGAGAATGCTAAAATGAAAATTTGCAATCAAAAGCATTAAAGACAGTTGTTTGCAGAGGAAAAGGGATTGTTTCTATGTGGAACAGGAGAGGGTAAGAGAAGTACTGTATTCAGTGTGATAAAGTGTTAATGTAGGAAGCATGAGGAGATGAACAGTTGTGAGGTGAACAGATAAAACCAGTTGTAAAGATCTGCCAGGATGGCCCAAGCTAGGAAGTGAAATGGAAAAGACATAAAGTTGTGTGACTTTAACCAGTGTTTCATTGATGTATGAAAATTGTGAAAGGGGGAGCAAATAAAAGGAAGTATTGAGGGTGGAAGATATCAGAAGGTAAGGAATTCAAAACAACGGTCATCTTTAAGGGGGAAAAACTATAGAAGACAAGTCGCTGTCCAGTAGCAATATGGACAAACAGTAACTGGAAGGTAGACATTTGGGCTGTAGAGGGAGAATGTAACCTTGGAAAAAATAGCAGAGCTATGAAAAGGGGCTTTAGCTAGACTGCCTGGTATAGGTAGAATTCAGAAGAAGCCTATTGAGATAAGGCAGTTAGGTGAGAGCCAGCAGTGTAAGGCCTAGCAACCAATTAAGTCAGAAGGACAGCTGAAAACAGCAATGTGGACAAAAACAGGAATCCACCACCTCTCAATTTTGATTCTTTCCTTAGATTGCCATTTGCCTGTGTGTTTTGCCACATCAAAAAGTGATTTTTATGGGCTGAAGAGATTGCTTAGTGGTTAAGCACTTGCCTGTGAAGCCTAAGGATCCCAGTTTGAGGCTCAATCCCCAGGACCTACATTAGCCAGATGCACAAGGGGGAGCATGCATCTAGAGTTCATTTCCAGTGGCTGGAGGCCCTGGCATACCCATTCTCTCTCCCTCCCCCCTCTCTCTCTCTCTCTTTCTCTCTCTCCCTCCCTCTCTCCCTCTCTCTTTCTCTGTCACTTCAAATAAATAAATAAAAATAAACAAAAAGATATCTTTTTTAAAAATGTGATTTTAGCTGAAAAGACTGTTCAGTGACTAAAAGTGCTTGCTTATAAAACTTTATTTACCCAACTGGTATCAGTTATTTATTTAATGCTGTCCAGATACTTGTTTTACTTTTTAAGGGTTTTTTTTAATAGAGAGAGTGGCTGATAGAGAGAGAATGGGTGCACCAGGGCCTCTACCTACTGCAAACAAACTCCAGACACCTGCACCATCTTGTGCATCTGACTTTACATGGGTACTGAGGAACCAAACCTGGCTCCTTTGGCTTTGCAGGCAGATGCCTTAACTGCTGACCTATCTATCCAGCCCCAGATACTTGTTTTTTACACAAAAGCATTTTTCTCTTACAGGACATTCTAAGTAACACTTAATTGAAGAAGGCATAGCCATGGTTTTGTGGGTTATTCAGTTTCCCTTATAAAGTTGTTGTCTCAAATGATCTACTTATATATCAGCACAAGGCATCCCTTAACCTGTGAAAGAACCAAGTATCTTAAATTTAAATCTTTATGTTTTTCCTTTATTATCCTTGATCTTCCCTTCCTCAAGTTCTTCCCTCTACCAGATCCCTCAGTCACCAAATGCCTTATAACACAGATAAGTACAGAAGAGCGATGCTGTCATTCTGAACCAAATACAGCAAGTAGGGCATGTGATTCCTCCATGTGGTACCAGTGCAATAAATGAAGTGGCAAGAAGAGGTAATTGGGGGACTTCCGGTTAAGATGGCGGCGTAGGTACCACGCCAAAACAGCCTGGGGGGGGGGAAAGACCAAAAAAAACTCAGCAAAATACACACTTTTACTAAAAAGTGAGGTGTATAGGAAGTTGAGGCGGCAGCGGAGAAGTGGAAGAGTTATAGAGCATCCAGAGCCTGCACAGGCGGGAACAGCGGCTCCGGGGCGGCTCAGCTACCCGCCGCAACCGCGGAGCGGCAGAAAACCGCCGGACTCTCGGCTCGAGCCGCAGAACAAGCCAGGTGCGGGATTTTCCCCTCACACCGCGCTCTCCGCAACTCGGGAAACGTGAGGGGAGAGCGGCAGCGAGCAACGGAGGGAGGAGCAGACCGCGAGGTAAAAGCACACGTGGAGAAGCGATACAACCAGAACAGCCGCGGCTCCCTCCCCTCCCCTGCCGCCTGAACCCAGCTCCAGCGAACACAGCAGCGGCCCGGGACCCGGCCACGCCAACTTGGGCTGACGGCGGGACCCAAGCAGGAGCAGAATTTGGCAGCAACTTCAGCGGCTCCAGCACCGGTACCAGTGGCCCCAGCAGCAGTGGACCCAGGAGCGGCAGCGGTGACAGATCCCGCAGCAGCGGCTTCGGGGTGAGCAGCAGCGGTGGACACGGCAACGGCAGCTTCAGCAGCGGTGGGGGCTCCGGGGGTGGCACCTACAACAGCTGCAGAGGCGGCGGCAGCGGCTCAGTTTGCCCCGTAGGAAAAGCAAGTGCCCAGCTCCAGAAATCAGAACAGCAGCCCGATGACCCAGGCAGCAACTTGACTGAGACCACAATCACCCAAGGTAACTGGGATTGCACCAGGGAAGGGTCTCACCTGGTCACAAGCTGACTTGGATACCTCAACAGACCAGAAATCTAAACCTCTTTGTTGATAGAGGATCTGGTCATTATAATAACTACTCTTGCATACATACTCGGGGCTGTTTTTGATGGAATGGGTACAGTGTTTAGCTAAATTTTAGAATCTACCAGTATATTATTCCACTCAGCCTGCTTGAATACTCCTATAGCAGGGAAACTCAACCCCTAAGAACATCTTTGTAGATACTCTGAGAGTCTTAAGAGCCACACCTAATACCTTAAGGTCCTACCCTGAAAATATATTACACCAAATCAATTGATACAGCTAAGAATACACAGCTAGCTAGAAAATCCAAGCATTAACTTAATCCAAGATGCAAAAATATATACATTATAACACAAGAAACACTAAAAAGCAAGACGATATAAATCCACCTAAAAGTATTAATGCATCAGAAATGTCCTCCAGTGAGAAAGAGTTAGAGGAAATGCCTGAGAAAGAGTTCAAAAGAATAATTATAAATATGTTCAAAGAGGTCAAAGAACACATGAAAACAATCAAAGAAGAAATCAAAGAGGAAATCAAAGGAATCAAAGAAGAGGCAGGACACCAATTTAATGAAATAAAGAAGGCAATACAAGACATAAATAGAGAAATAGAAATAATAAAGAAAAACCAGTCAGAATTACTAGCAATGAAGAACACAGTTAATGAAATAAAAAACTCTGTAGAAAATCTCACCAGTAGGATGGATGAGGGAGAGGACAGAATATCTAAGCTAGAAGATCAGGTGGCAGACCTAATGCAGTCCAACAAAGAGAAAGACAAACTTATAGAAAAGTATGAGTGGGAATTTCAAGATATTCGGGACACTATGAAAAGATCCAATATAAGAATTCAGGGCATAGTAGAAGGAGAAGAACTCCACTCCAGAGGCATAGTAGGCATCTTCAACAAAATCATAGAGGAAAATTTTCCCCAAATTGGGAAAGAGGTGCCAATACAGATACAGGAAGCCTTTAGAACCCCAGCCAGACAAAACCCAGAAAGAAACTCTCCTCGCCACATTATACTCAAACTTCCAAACACACAAACCAAAGAAAAAATATTGAAAGCAGTTAGAGAGAAAAATCAAGTTACCTACAAAAGCAAGCCCATCAGGATTACAGCAGATTATTCAACACAAACTTTTAAAGCCAGAAGGGCCTGGAGTGATATATTCCAAGTTCTGAAAGATAACAACTGTCAACCAAGGTTACTTTATCCTGCAAAGTTATCCATCCAAATAGATGGAGAAATAAAGACATTCCATGACAAAAGCAGGTTAAAGGAATATCTGAAGACAAAACCAGCTCTACAGAAAATACTTGATAGAATCCTCCATGCTGAACAAAAGGAAAAGCACACATATAAGGAACCTAGAAAAAACCAGCCATACTCAAATACCAGTTAACAGAAGAGAGCACAGGTAGAACAAGTAACACACACACACACACACAAATGGCAAACATAAATACACACCTTTCAATAATATCTCTTAATATCAACGGTCTCAATGCCCCAACGAAAAGACATAGATTTGCAGATTGGGTTAAAAAGCAGGATCCTACAATTTGTTGTCTTCAAGAAACTCACCTTTCTACAAAGCATAGACATTATCTTAGGGTGAAAGGTTGGAAGACGGTGTTTCAAGCAAATGGGCCTAGAAAACAAGCAGGGGTTGCTATCCTAATATCAGACAGGGTGGACTTTAGTCCGAAGTTAGTCAAAAAAGATAAGGAAGGTCACTTTATATTGATTAAGGGCACACTCCAACAGGAGGACATTACAATCCTAAACATATATGCACCTAACATGGGGGCTCCCAAATTCGTCAAACAAACACTATTAGAACTAAGGTCACAGATAACACCAAACACGGTGGTGGTGGGTGACTTTAACACCCCACTCTCATCAATAGACAGGTCATCCAGGGAAAGAATAAACAGAGAGGCATCTGGACTAAATGAGGTCATAGAAGATATGGACCTAACAGATATATACAGGACATTTCATCCAAAGGCTGCAGAATATACATTCTTTTCAGCAGCACATGGAACATTCTCTAAAATAGACCATATATTAGGACACAAAGCAAATCTTAACAAATTCAGGAAAATTGAAATAATTCCTTGCATTCTATCTGACCACAATGGAATTAAACTACAAATCAGTAGCAAGAAAGGCTATAGAGCATACACAAAATCATGGAAGCTAAACAATACACTACTAAATGATGAGTGGGTCAATGAAGAAATCAAAAAGGAAATCAAAAAATTTATAGAGTCAAATGATAATGAGAACACAACATACCAAAATCTCTGGGACACAATGAAGGCAGTTCTAAGAGGTAAATTTATAGCCTTAAGTGCCTATATTAAGAAATTAGAAAGGTCGCAAGTAAACGACCTAATGCTTCGCCTTAAAGCCTTGGAAAAAGAAGAACAAGGCAAACCAAAAAGTAGTAGACGGGAAGAAATAATAAAGATTAGGGCAGAAATTAATGAAATAGAAACAAAAAGAACAATCCAAAGAATTAATGAAACAAAGAGTTGGTTCTTTGAAAGGATAAACAAGATTGATAAACCCTTAGCAAATCTGACCAAAAGAAAGAGAGAAGAGACACAAATTAATAAAATCAGAGATGAACAAGGTAACATCACAACAGATTCCAGAGAAATTCAAAAAATTATAGGGACATACTATAAAAGCATATACTCCACAAAGTATGAAAATCTGAAAGAAATGGATGATTTCCTTGATCTATATGACCTACCTAAATTAAATCAAAATGAGATTAATCACTTAAATAGACCTATAACAAACATGGAGATCCGAGCAGTTATCAATAATCTCCCAACTAAAAAAAGCCCAGGCCCGGATGGATTCACTGCTGAATTTTACCAGACTTTTAAGGAAGAGCTAACACCATTGCTTCTTAAGCTTTTCCAGGAAATAGAAAAAGAAGGAATCCTACCAAACTCCTTCTATGAGGCCAGCATCACCCTGATACCAAAACCAGGCAAAGATAGAACAAAAAAAGAAAATTACAGACCAATCTCCCTCATGAACATAGATGCAAAAATTCTCAACAAAATATTGGCAAACAGAATACAAGAGTATATCAAAAAGATCATTCACCCAGACCAAGTAGGCTTTATCCCAGAGATGCAGGGATGGTTCAACATACGCAAATCTATAAATGTAATACATTACATAAATGGGTTGAAGGACAAAAATCACATGATCATCTCATTAGATGCAGAGAAAGCATTTGACAAAATCCAACATCCCTTCATGATAAAAGTCCTACAGAGACTGGGAATAGAAGGAACATATCTCAATATAATAAAGGCTATTTATGACAAGCCTACAGCCAACATATTACTAAATGGGGAAAAACTGGAAGCTTTTCCACTAAAATCAGGAACAAGACAAGGGTGTCCACTGTCTCCACTTCTATTTAATATAGTTTTGGAAGTCTTAGCCATAGCAATAAGGCAAGAGACACACATAAAAGGGATACAAATTGGAAAGGAAGAAATCAAGTTATCACTATTTGCAGATGACATGATTCTATACATAAAGGACCCTAAAGACTCTACTAGCAAGCTGTTAGAGCTAATCAAAACCTACAGCAATGTAGCAGGATACAAAATAAATACACAGAAATCAGTAGCCTTCATATATGCTAACAACAAACACACAGAAGATGAAATCAGAGAATCACTCCCATTCACAATTGCATCAAAAAAAATAAAATACCTTGGAATAAACCTAACTAAGGAAGTAAAGAATCTATACAATGAGAACTTTAAGACACTCAAGCGAGAAATTGCAGAAAACACTAGAAAGTGGAGAAACATCCCTTGTTCCTGGCTTGGAAGAATCAATATCGTGAAAATGGCAATCTTACCTAAAGCAATCTACACATTTAATGCAATCCCTATCAAAATTCCAAAGGCTTTCTTCATGGAAATAGAAAAAACAATCCAAAAATTCATTTGGAATCATAAAAAACCTCGAATATCTAAAATAATACTGAGCAACAAAAAAGAGGCTGGTGGTATCACCATACCTGATTTTAACCTATACTACAGAGCCATAGTAACAAAAACAGCATGGTACTGGCACAAAAACAGACATGTAGATCAGTGGAACAGAATAGAGGACCCAGATGTAAGCCCAAGTAGCTATAGCCACCTGATATTCGATAAAAATGCCAAAAATACTCATTGGAGAAGAGACAGCCTCTTCAGCAAATGGTGTTTTGAAAACTGGATAAATATCTGCAGAAGGATGAAAATAGATTCTTCTCTCTCGCCATGCACAAGAATTAAGTCCAAATGGATTAAAGACCTTAACATCAGACCGGAAACTTTGAAACTGCTAGAGGAAAAAGTAGGGGAAACCCTCCAACATATTGGTCTTGGCAAAGACTTTCTAAATACAACCCCAATTGCTCAGGCAATAAAACCACAGATTAACCACTGGGACCTAATGAAATTACAAAGATTTTGCACTGCAAAGGACACAGTGAAAAAAGCAAAGAGGCAACCTACAGAATGGGAAAAAATCTTCGCCAGCTATATATCTGATAAAGGATTAATATCTAGGATATACAAAGAACTCAAAAAGTTAACTAATAAGGAATCAAACAGGCCAATCAAAAAATGGGCTAAGGAGCTAAATAGAGAGTTCTCAAAGGAAGAAATACGAATGGCATATAAGCACCTAAAAAAATGTTCTACGTCACTAGTCATCAGGGAAATGCAGATTAAAACTACATTGAGATTCCATCTCACTCCTGTCAGATTGGCCACCATCATGAAAACAAATGATCATAAATGTTGGCGGGGATGTGGAAAAAAAGGAACCCTTCTGCACTGCTGGTGGGAATGCAATCTGGTCCAGCCATTGTGGAA
Organism: Jaculus jaculus; assembly: GCF_020740685.1. NCBI lineage: Eukaryota > Metazoa > Chordata > Mammalia > Rodentia > Dipodidae > Jaculus > Jaculus jaculus. Next base: position 142,979,581 of record NC_059103.1, read on the forward strand.
AACAGTGTGGAGGTTCCTAAAGCAGCTAGAGATTGATCTACCATATGACCCAGCTATAGCACTCCTAGGCATATATCCAAAGGACTCATCTCATTTCCTTAGAAGTACATGCTCAACCATGTTTATTGCTGCTCAATTTATAATAGCTGGGAAATGGAACCAGCCTAGATGTCCCTCAACTGATGAGTGGATAATGAAGATGTGGTACATTTATACAATGGAGTTCTACTCAGCGGTAAAGAAAAATGAAGTTATGAAATTTGCAGAAAAATGGATGGACCTGGAAAGTATTATACTAAGTCAGGTAACCCAGGCCCAGAAAGCCAAGCGCCACATGTTCTCCCTCATATGGGGATCCTAGCTACAGATGACTGGGCTTCTGTGTGAGAATGAAAATACTTAGTAGCAGAGGCCAGTAAGTTGAAAAGGAGACATAAAGGGTGGAGAAAGGAAGGGAGGAGGATACTTAATAGGTTGATATTGTATATATGTAATTACAATGATTGTAATGGGGAGGTAATATGGTTGAGAATGGAATTTCAAACGGGAAAGTGTGGGGGTGGGGAGGGAGGGAATTACCATGGGATATATTTTATAATCATGGAAAATGTTAATAAAAATTTAAAAAAAAAAAAAAGAAGAGGTAATTGGGCAAGTCCTTGAGTACATATTCCTCTAGTGAAGCTCATTCCTCATGTTCTAATAGCCATTTTGTCTTTGATTAGTAACTTGGCTTCACACATTCCTGAGGGGAAGAAATTAAGCAAGTGGTACAAGCTTGTTAACCAAGATAGATGCTGACCAAAACCACCTTGGTTCATAATATTTCCTAAGTATGTTCCTGAGACCTTATACTAGTGAAGTGTAGTAGTATCTTCAAGTGATTGAATTTACTTGTATCTTGTAAGAACTAAAGAGCATGTCTTGACACCCTCAAAATTAAACCAAAGCCAGTTGCAGTTGTACTGATAATTGCTTTGCTTCATGGAGAAAAAGAAAATAACAGAAAACAAAGGTAACAAGCTAGGCTGGAGAGTTGGCTTAGCAGTTAAAGCACTTGCCTGCAAAGCCTAAGACCCAGGTTAGATTCTCCAGGTCCCATATAAGCCAGGTGCACATGGTGGCACATGTGTCTGGAGTTCATTTGCAGTATCTAGAGGCTCTGGCATGCCCATCCTCCCTCTCTCTTTCTCTATCTCTCAAAGGAATAAAAAATAAATCTTTCAAAAAAATTTAAAAAGTAACAAGTCAATTGTAAGCTTTCAGGAGCTGGAAGATGGATGGAGTGTGCCTGAGGCAGATTTCAGGGAACCATGTTTCCTTTATTATGACTCTGGCAAGATAAGTTGGAAACTAATCACCTCTATCTTTTAGGGTTTGTACTGAGAGTTATGGAAACTGGACTTGACAGTACTTACAGTGCTTCAAAATGAAAACCTGCACTTATTCTGAAGTTTTCTACACAAAGAACTCCCAGATGAGCCTCAAAGTTGTAACTGAACTAGAGAGTACAAATCTCACATGGCCCAAGTTAAAAATTCACAATTATCTGATTAATGGGATAGTGTGGAGAGCCAAAATGGATAAATAAAACCAAACACTTACATCCTTTGCTAACTATTGCAAATCTACATCTAGGGAATATTCATTCCTTCTAAAGAATATTCTTTCCTTTGCATGCTCAGTCACTTCATAGGCAGTCCCACTAAGACCACTGTAGTCCAACAGCATTGTGCTGTGAACTTGAGTATAGCCCAAAGCACACAAGCATAGGCATTTGGCTTTCCCAGAGTATGTCAGCCTTAGCCTGACTACCTTTTTCCTTACAACAATTATAACAACAGTTATAACAATTAATATTTAACATCTTGTCCTTTGCTAACTTGTTGGGGATTAGCAGCAATTTTTCAACTGAGAAGTTTTAATCAAAAATGGTCTAGAACTTAGGTTAAAATTTGGGGATGGTATTATAGTTCAGTGGCAGAGCTTTTGCCTAGGATTCTGAGTTCAATCACTAGTGCTGAATAAGAATTTTTTAAGCCACTATATCAACCTCACTTATATTCACCTAAATTGTCTTCTCTTGACTTTTCCAAGAACTTATGACAAGGGTAACAGAAACCAGTGTTCCAAAATAATTCACTTAATTTCACATTGTAGACGACTTTGCTTTCATTAAAAAAAGTTACAACACACAAAGTAAATTTATTTTAATAAACAAACCTGTTCCCAAAGGCAAGTGGCAAGGCAAACTGATAGGCTACTTCAGAAGCCTCCCATCAAGCCAATAGAAAATGGTCCACTAGCAGACATGTGCCTGGTGTAAGCTATAGCACCAGCCTCAGGATTATTGTAGTTTTCACCATTTTCTACACATTTATAAGCTAGAACATCCCTTTCACAACTAGATGGTCTACACCAAGGAATCTGGGAGTTACTTCATGGCCTGTACATCTCCTTACTGCGTTCACTATCTAAAACCCCATCTGCAGCTTTCTCATGTTGTTCACATACTGCCATTTCATGGTGGACTTCAGTAAAGCACTTTTCCCTAGCGCCACATGAGTTCTGAACATATTTCTAGATGGTAGTTTTGGCCCTATCAAAGTGAATGTGAACCTGCTTTAACAATTATATGTTTAGAATGAACAGCACCTCTGGAGGGAAACAGGTTCTTAGTGACATCTGCTTTCTGGGATGCAGCTGTCAAGAACACTGTAACCGGCCCTCATAATCAAGAGGGTCCCTGGGTCCCCTGGGTCCATCTCAGAGCATCCATGTTCTTTCCAAGCTGGAGCCTTCCAGAGACCCTCTTGCCATGAGGAGGGCTTTTGTAGTCTCTCCTTGACTGAAAAACCATCTGCCTGCCATGACTGGTACATTAGTTTGGACCCTGTTCATTTCCAAAGTTGCCTATTGGCAACCTGATTTTAAGTATTGCCGACTGTCTTCCACACTAGAATCTTCTGGTCACTTTACAAAGAGTAAGCCCATCCTTAGAAGTTCTGTTGTCCCATTTTCACTGATCTCTCTCCTTCCTACCCTACCCCCTTCTCATTCATATATTCATATTCATCCTCTCTCCTCTCTTTTCCTGATCCTGGGTTATTTGAGGGGAAGCAGATAATTTCACAGAGTAAAACTCTTTCCCTTCAGAATCCTACCATTTCAGAACCCATGGTTTCTCAAAAATGAATTTGGATATAAAGTTTATCATTGCACTACCTGCTTGATAAAATTTTGTGGAACTAATTAATAGCCGAGCAAGATTTATGAATCCCAAGGAGAAATGTCACAAACTCTGGAAAACAAAATTTTTCAGTTGCTCTAAAGCACTTTCTATGCTAATTTCACACCTTTTTTATTTCCAACTTATTCACTGCAGGAGTAATTTCCTAAGGCAAGACCATAAACATATTTATGTGGGGGATATAGTTCAATGGTAGAACATATGCCTAGCATGGTGAGGCCCTGTGGTTTTGATTCCCAGCACCATAAACTAATTGTAAAAACAAGGTAAATTATTTGATTATTAAAGTTTAAGTTTGGATTAGCACTTAAACAGTGCAGTTATATTTCCTTAAAAATATTTTTAAGATTTGATTTGCACATTCATACTTGTCTTACCTTTTTACATTATATTAATTGGATTTATTACATTACCATTAACTTTAGGAAATATACTTGTGTCAGGCATAGTAGCACATATGGTTTTTCCTGGAACTTGAAAGACTGATGTAGGACAATCATTGTAAGTCTGAAGACAGTCTGGGACTATAGAGTGAGTTCTAGGATACTCTGGGCTAAAGTGAGACCCTGCCTCAAAGATATGTATAAATATACACATATATATATGTGTGTGTATATATATATATATATATGTACATGTATGTGTGTGTGTATATGTGTGTGTGTATATATATATATATATATATCCTGAATATTCTCTTAAAATATTCCTTAATCAAGTACTTCACAATAAATTCTATAGTTATCATCATAACTGGCTGTTTCCTACTAAGATAATATCACATTAAAATTACTAGTTCTAAAGTATAACATACATGTCTACAGATACAGTACATGTCTACATATGCAGAAAAATAGATAATCCATAAAAATAAAGAAATTTTCATACATTATAGCTTTTCCAAAACTTTCATGAAATCAAAATCATTGAGTCATATAGAATTTTCAGGTTTGTGAAGCAAACATAATTTGGAACCACTGAATAAGCAAGACACCATCTTTTTTCAGGGTATGCTTATTGTAAATGTTTCCAAAATGACATTACCCATCAGTAATTTTCATAGTAATTAAGCTTATTTTCAGCATTAACCTAGGAAATTTCTCTTTATTTGTTTAAAAGGTAATTGAATGTATAAACAAGTTGAAGCAATTAGAATAATAATAAAGATAATCTGTTGAAATAAGACATTCATCATCCCAGCACAATTATTTCCCATTTCATATCATTTCTTTCCTTTCCTCATTACCAAGTGTATACATTTTCTGGTTAGCACATAGTTTACATAATATTTTGTATTCCCTTTCTGGGGGATTCTATCAGTATCTCCATTCATTTTGGTTGTCATAATAGTAAATGATTAAATGTTATTTAAAGAGCCAAGAAAAAAAATTACAAGACATGTCCTCTGCTTTCTAGAACCCAAAGCCACTTTCATTCAACAGCCTTAGAACACCAATTGAATGACTTATCATGTAACTTGTTAGATACTGCAATAAAAATATGAAAGACACACTTTCTCTGTTCTGAGAAAATTATAAATAAAACCCAAAAGAAATACCGTATTCAGGCTTGGAGAGATGACTCAGAAGTTAAGGTGCTTGCTTGCAAAACCTAAAAACAGGGTTCAATTCCCCAATACCCACATAAAGCCAGATGTACAAAATGGTACACGCATCTCGAGTTCATTTGCAGCGGCTAGAGGCCCTGGCACGCTCGCTCGCTCTCTTGCTCTCTCTCTCTCTCTCTCTCTCTCTCTCTCTCTCTCTCTCTCTCTCTCTCTCTGTCTCTCCTTGCAAAATCATATATACATATATATAATATATATATTTTTTTTCGCACTAGGCATGGTTGGCTCACATCTTTAATCCCAGCACTCTAGAGGCAGAGGTAGGAGGATTGCGACCACCTTGAGGTTACATAATTCCAGGTCAGCCTGAACTAGAGTGAGACCCTACCTCGGAGAAACATAAACAAACAAACAAACAAAAATTGAGTCACTCTTAGAGGCACTATCTAATACACAGTTTACACTGCTGGTAGAAGAGCAAACAGCTAAATAGAATGGTTCTCCAGGTGGCTTTGAGGTCTTCCTTAAACTGTGGAATGATTCCATGCATTGGATCAAGCGTTCACTCAAAAAACAAGTGAAAGCCTTTTACCTTCTGGGGAAGTTGGGGATTAGAAGCATTCTTCTGCCTTCCCTCAAGGTGGCCAAACCCTCTACTCCCCTGGTGTCCTGTGCAACACCGCCCCCAAGTGGTGTTCCCCCTCTGCCTGAATATGGGACAGCCCGGGCTGCCAAACTTCTAAGGTATCTTGTTTTGTTTTGCTTTGTTTTATTTCTGTTTCTGTGCTTTGTTGTTGTTTTCTTTTGTTTTGTTTTTTAGTTTGTCTTTTGTCTCACTATGCAACCCAGCTGAAATACAAGATCCTCCTTGCCTCACCGGGTGAGTGCTGTGGTTCCCAGGGTGCACCACAGTGTCTGGCCCCTTCTAGGCATCTTTCAGTTTTGATTCTTTAGAATAGCAGATAGAACCAAAAGAAAGTTGTAGGTCTCCTAGTACTTGGCTGCTTTAACTGTCTGGTTTCTTGGATATTTGTTAATACATTCATCAATTCTAGTATTCTTACATTAAAGATAATATATTTTATTTTGTATTATACAATTAATGAAAGGTAGATCATTTGAATATATAAAATATCTTAATATCACTTAATTAAATCATCTGCTTCATCCAAAGTTGGAATCCCTAGTTCCCAAGAAGTGTGTCAGATCTTCCTATTCTTGAATAGAATTTAAATAAAAAGTGATTGGCCAAATAAGGGTTAACACATAATACCAAACAAATGCCACAAAACTGGCTGTTCCAGACAAATACTTGGCTGAGAGAATCAGTAGATAAATGTTTTCCCCACAGAGCTCCGCTGGGCATCTCAGTTCTCAAACTCACTGCAGACACTGCCTCCTTGAGCGATATTAGCTTCAGCAGGAGAGCAAGGGGAGAGCAGAGGTCTCTGTGGGAAGCATATTAAATTCCCTCTCCCCTATTACTCCTTCTCTTCACAATAGATCACAAGCCAGGTCTGGCCTTCTTGTGGTATTTATGTCTTCGTGTTTCCTCTTGCATCCCATTGTTTCCAGCATGAATACTAACTGTGACTGCTGCTGGGTCCTGTTATTTATATGATACATGAATGAGGCCAAATTTGCATTTGGACTATAGAAGAATAACCAGATGCTTTCTGTCTTCATTTTCATCAATATGAATGTGTCATAAAAGATGTATCTGTTTATCAGATATGAAAGGGCTAAGAATTTTGGCTCCACCAGCCCATTCCAGCTGCTGGAATTACTGACTTTGGCTTTCCTCATCAGCGAAACAGGAATTTGCGTACATCCTTTAAAAAGCAATGTGTTAAAAAGTATCTGATGAAAAAGAGTTTCTGCTTTTATAATTTGTTTACTTTCAATTTGTTATGGGCCAATACTTTTAGAAAGGATAATGATAATTGGGATAATGTAAACATGTTCTTGTCTATTTGGGAATAATCAGTTGTTATAAAAACAAATTCTAGGGTTCTAGGGGGATGGCTCAGTGGGTAAAGAGCTTGCCACACAAAGACAAGGACCTGCTTTCAGATCCCCAGCACCCACATACAATGCTGGGTGTGAGGGTGTGCCCCTGTAATCCCAGTACTAGGGAGGCTCCAGTTTCAGTGAGAGATCATGTGTCAAAAAGTAAGGTGGAGATGGGTGTGGTGGCACATGCCTTTGATCCCAGCACTCAGGAGGCAGAGGTAAGAGGATCACCCCGTGAGTTCAAGGCCACCTTGAGACTCCATAGTGAATTCCAGGTCAGCCTAGAGCGAGACCCTACCTCAAAAAAAAAAAAAGAAGTAAGATGAAGAGCAAACTAGGGACCACCTGACATCAGCCTCTGGGCTCCACATGTACACACACACATGCTCACCCATAACACTTGTGCATACTACACATGTGCACACAGAAAAGAACTTTTAAAAAACAATTTTAGAATTCCAAGATGGGTGTGATTTTACACACTTAGGATCCCAGAAATTGAGAGTTTCAGGATCTAGAGTTCAAGACCAGCCTCAATTACATAGGGCTACCTTGTCTTAAAAAACACAATAATAATAATCATAATCATTATTAGTAGTAGTATATTGTAAATACCTGCTTTTGATTTCTAGACTTATTTTGTTATGGATTAGCTTGACTTTGCAGATTGGCTGGTCCATGGGTAGCACTTTGAATGTTGCTTCCTTACAGGTCTGATCTGTGACCCCTGTGTAATACCAAAGGAGGCATGACACATAATAGATCTACAAAATGCTAGTTTTATGTCCCTATTCCCAAATTGTAACATTCAAATCATGTAGATGGATTCATGAACTCCATCTACTCATTCAAGTAATATTTGTTGCTAACTTTTTAAGACTTGGGCACTGCTATATGCTGGGGATGCAGTAATGAAAATAACTCATTTATACCTTCAATTTATGTACTACTGGAATTTTGTTGCTGGAATATCCCTTAAAATGCAAATAAGATCTAGCACTGTAAAATTACTATTTTTTTTTACTTTATATCTAATGGTATTCTATTTTTCAATATTTTTGTGATCTTTAACATACATTCATGCATATGCATGATACTATGTCAAAGATAAATATATATATATATATATATGTATATATATGTTAGATAGATAGACAATTACCTCTGAGAATCAACTAATAATTTTTTTTATTTTCTTACCCACAAAAAAGGGTTTTTTCTCCTTATAGACTTGTAATTTTCTATAATACTACACATAAATCATAATTATTGCAGATACATCTTCTTCAGATATGCCTAAAACACTGGGACTAGCTTTACTATACTTCTTTATTGCTGAGCATACATTTGATGACTATAAAAATCCACTTTTACTAAATACAAGCCCTTTTAATCTGTCAATCATTATTTAAAACAGAGCATAAACCAGCACTCTGCACACTTTTAAAATCTCCATTCCTTTGAAAACGTATGGACTTTTAAAGTAAGAAATGAGTGTCTTCATTGCTTTGAAGAATAGCTGGCCAAAAATATGTCTTAGAAACAGAAGCTCAGCTGGTATCTGACTTCCAGTCGTTTTTAACAGTACACAGCAGTTTTGTCTTTCTACTGTTAGTGCCCTGACACAAGGCTTGGGAAGTAGCCTTTAAAAAAAAATCTCTGACTGGGACTGGAGAGATGGCTTAGTGGTTAAGCGCTTACCTGTGAAGCCTAAAGACCCCGGTTCGAGGCTTGGTTCCCCAGGTCCCATGTTAGCCAGATGCACAAGGGGGTGCACACGTCTGGAGTTCGTTTGCAGAGGCTAGAAGCCCTGGCGCACCCATTCTCTCTCTCTCCCTCTATCTGTCTTTCTCTCTGTGTCTGTCGCTCTCAAATATATAAATAAATAATTTTAAAAAAAAAATCTCTGACTGTAGGCCTGGAGAGATGGCTTAGCAGTTAAGGCACTTGCCTACAAAGCCAAAGGACCTAGGTTCAATTCTTCCGGACCCATGTAAGCCAGATGCACAAGATAGTGCATGAGTCTGGGGTTTGTCTGCAGTAGCTACAGGCCCTGGTGTACCCATTCTCTCTCCCTCTCTTTGTCAAATAAATAAGCATAAAATGTTAAAAGAAAAAAGGAAAGAAAATTCTCTGATGGGAAGCCTAACATGCATAATGCTAGGTGGTGTAGGGGAGCCAGAGTCTTGACATCTTTCATATTTCATGTGCATCTGAGGGCCAGGACCACAACTCTTCCATTTTTGTATCCCACAGCTAGTACCTGTTCTGACAGCTAAATATATGCAGAAATGTTTGTTGAGTTAATGTTAAATGGTGAAAAGCTTAAGAAAGGAAAGGGTTTCTGTGGGTTAACAGTTCCTGGCTACACAGCCCATCATGGTGGGGAAGACATGGTAGCAAGAAGCTAACTGGTCATACTGCATCCACAGTCGAAGAGAAAGTGAAAGGTATAAAAGTTCACGTCCCAATTTCCCAGTGACTCACTTCTGCCCTCAAGACTCTATCTCCTAAAAGTTCTAAGACCATTGTGAAAAGCACCACCAGATGACCAAGTGTTCAAACACATAAGCCTATGGGAACATTTCACGTTCAAACTGCAGTCCCATACATTAATGGCTATCTCATGACTCAAAATACATTTAATACAACTTCACAAGTCCCTGGAATCTCTAACAGTCCCAAGACTATTCAAAATTCAGTTTCTTCAGAATCTCAAAACAATTTCTTAACTATAACCCCTGTAAAAATCAAAAGAAAAAAAAGCACATACTTACAGCATATGATGCAATAGAATAAGCATTATTTTGCAGCCAGTTTCACCTAGCTGTCAGAAAATACCTGACCAAGAGTAGTTTATGGGAGAAAAGCGTTTATTTTGGCTTACAGAATCAAGGGGAAGCTCCATGATGGCAGGGGGAAATGATGGCATGAGCAGAGTGTGCACATCACTTCCTGACCAACATCAGGTGGAATAAAGCAGCAGGAGAGTGTGCCAAACACTGGCAAGGGCAAGCTGGCTATAATACCCATAAGCCCACCCCCAACAATACATCACTTCCAGGAGGCTCTAATTCCCAAATTGCCATTAGCTGGGGACCTAGCATTCAGAACACATAAGTTTATGTAGACACCTGAATCAAACCACCATATATTCCCATTTCAAAATGGAGGAATGGAAGCACAGCAAAGAAAAACTGGACTAAATGAAGAACAAAACCCAGCAGGACAAACATCAAATCCTGTAGCTTCATGTCCAGTGTATGGGATTAATGATGGAATTATGTGGGTTCCAAAAGGGTTTGTTGTCCCCATCCCTCTAGCTCTGCTTCATCTCTCTTGTACCAGCTCTGTACCAACCCTGCATCTTTCCTTAGTGGACTTCTTATGGCCCTCACTTCTCCAATGTCCAGGGGTCTCCAGTGCAACGTAGGCTTCCTCACCAAAGTTTCACCCAGTGGTCTATCAGGTCCTCTGTGCAAGGAATCCAACCCTCCCACCCAATGCTTGGCATCAGCAGCTCTCTGAAACCATGTTGCAAAATGCCATGATTCCCTCAATCTTGCACATTTCATGCCAACAAAGCCAGTAGTCTGTGGGCAATGTTGCCAACTTCTTCTGCTAATGTGGGGTATAGGGTGGGCCCTTGGAGCAAAAATCAGTGGTATCTGTTAAGACTGGTTTCAGAATCTGTGAAAGTAATTTTGGGGGCGGTTGTTTTTGAGCAGGAAATAACTTATGTGGCATTCTGTACTCAGGCTCTCTCTTTTCAATCATGCATTCCAGGGATGGATAGATGGCTTAGTGGCTAAGGCACTTGCTTGCAAAGCCAAAGGACCCAGGTTTGATTCCCCAGGATCCATTTAAGCCAGGTGCACAAGATCTCATATGCATCTGGAGTTCATTTACAGTGGCTACAGGTCCTGACTCACACCCCGCCCCCCGCCTCTCAAATAAACAAAATAAATAAATAAATTTAAGAAGAAATAATGCATTCCCACAGCCTCCAGTGAGTGTAATCTTGGTTTCAGGTCATTTTTATTGTCCCTATGAAGAGAAATGGGTGTCTTTATAATTGTTTTAGTCTCTGTAATCTTTTTAACAATTGCATGTGCTTTGTCAGCAACAGTCTCCCTGACAGAAACTTTAAACTTACTTATAAATCTTTTCTCTCTAATTTTTCCCTTAAAAAAAAGTTTTTCTATATTTTACTATGGAGCTGAATTAGAACAGTGAGTAAAACCATGACACAGACTCAGTGCTAAGCTTCCTTTAAATTTCTTCTGCTAGAATAGTCCATTACTTTTAAATTCAGCCTCACTCAAGTTCTCAGAACACAGGCGGAATGCAGACAGATTCTTTGCCTGAGTATAACCTGAATGGCCTGTAACACTGTTTGTCATAGCATCCTGTTTGCCCCTGAACCCTCATGAGCCAGACCTCCACTTTCTTCATCTTTCTCCAGATTCTGATTTCCCATGCTCCCAGCAAAGTGGTTCATTAATCTCTGCACACAGCATTCAAGGGTTTTTTTTTTTTTTTCAAGCCCAAAGTTTCAAACCTTCCACCTTCCTCCCACAAGCCAGTTCTGAAAGCCTATGAATCACATGGGCAGCTTTATCACAGCGACAGTCCCCTGTCTGTGTTACTTTGCTTACTTACTCCTGTGACCAAAAAAGAGGAAAAGGTTTAGTCTTGCTTCCAGCTCCATAAGGTTACTAGCCATCCTTGTGAGGAAGGCATGTTGGCAAGAGCAGAAAGCTAGTTGCTCACATTGCAGCCACAGTCAAGAAGCAGAGTAAAAAGGGAGTAGGGCTGGCCTATAAACCTCAAGGCCCACTCCCATTGACCCACTTACCCTAACAAGGCTCTACCTTCTAAAGTTTCCCACAGCCTTCCCCCAAAATGCCACTAGCTTGGGACCAACTATTCAAACACATGAGCCTGTGAGGGACATTTCCCATTAACCACAGGAGGCTGTGAAGTATGTTAGGATCATTCTTGTCATTTAGACTTAATACACTGTGAAAGATCTCGCTGCCCAAGGGAGCCACATGAGTAAGTGTGGTACAAGTCTCAAATTCTGTTTTATGAAATGAAGTTTGCAGATGGAGAATTTTATATGATATAATAATCTTCACACATTCCTATAAATCCCAAGCTGAAGTTAATGTGTGAACTCCAAAGGAAAAAATTTAATAGAAGAATTTTAGAATCCTGAATAAGTTAACACATAGCATAAATTAGCAAAGCTAATTACTCCTATTCCTTCTTGTGTGTGTGTATGAGAGAAAGAGAGAGAGAGAGAGATGACTTTCATCTGAATACCTATCTTAAATATTCCTTCCTTTTGAGTCATTTTAGTTGTCATGTGATTGGGAATCAACATTTGCAGCTGGTTCTAATTCTGAATTCCAAACAGCATCTCTCATCAAGCTCCAAAATAAGTCTATAGTGTGTAACTCTCCACTGTGACTGAGAAGACTCAAACCAATGTAGTTAGATAAAAAGAGCCAATCATCCCCAAAGTTGATCATCTTCCTAGCAATTACAACTAATGCAGGAAAAAAAAAACTACGAAGTTGGAACATTCTGACCCTCTATGGAGGGATGTAAAACACCTACAAAAGAAACTGCAGAGAAATCTACTTCTTATTTTATAACACCTAATGATAGGACAGTCTCAGCCTTGCCACTTAGACCCTCTAATCCAATGAATAGCATGTTCTCAGGCTTAGCCCTGAGAATAGAACACATTAGGGGTGTGGGCAATGAAATCTAGCTAGAAGAGCCAAGATGTATCATCTGATACTACAGGACAATAAAAGAAAACATGTCTGCATTGCACTCTGTAGCACTTTCTTTTTTTTCTTTTTTTCTTTTACATTCTTGTTTGAAGATGAGAAGGAATTTTGTTATGGATAATTTGAAATGACTTCTCATCTTTCTAAGGAACTGGACAAGAATACCAGGCTTCCTTGAAAAGCCAAATTCAGCATTCTTCTCAACTGACCTTCCATCACTTTATAAATAATAGCAGATTTCTTTCATAGTAGATAAGCTGGCTTCTACCCAGGCCTGCCACGGAGCATCGGCATGCTATTCTAAGATGTCAGCTGGCTTCCTGGGAGGGAAGAGAAGGGTCCAATACTACCATGGGCTCTTTTAGAGGAGAAAACTGATGCTTATCTGAATGAAACAGGAAGGCCTGCCTGTCTGCCTGCCTTCCTTCCTTCCTTCCTCCCTTCCTTCCTTCCTTCCTTCCTTCGTTTCACTGCTCCTCTCCTCCTTCTTCTGTTAAATATAGGAGATAGTAGAAAAGATTTATGCTGAGTTAGGGAATTTTCTCTACCATCTTTTATTTATTTATTCATTTATTTTTTATAAATGTTATAGTAATATTCTCTGTCCCCCTTAACCACTTTCCCTGAGGATTCTCCTCAGTGACGTTATTGGTATTCAAACCATGTCAAACGGAAAACCTGGAACATCTATATAAAGGATCAAAAACAATGTAAGGAATTACTGTCACAGCAACTTTATTTGTGCAAAAGGAAGAAAAGACTTCCCTATCATTTAATCCCAGTGTACTGTATCTCTGTTCCCTGAAGTCCAGTACAACAGCTACTTGTGACAGGGTTACTGAGTGTTTAAAAAGTGGCTGATCCACACCAAAATGGATGGAAGGGCTAAATTCACACCAGAATTTGAAGACTGCAGAAATAATAAGAGGATATAAAACATACTTTTAGTTTAATTATTTATTTATTTGGTTTTTCTAGGTAGGGTCTCACTCTAGCTCAGGCTAACCTGGAATTCACTATGTATTCTCAGGGCGGCCTTGAACTCATGGTGATCCTCCTACCTCTGCCTCCCAAGTGCTGGAGTTAAAGGTGTGCATCACCACGCCCAGCTAAAACATATTTTTAATATAAACTTCATATTATTATATGTTTAAGTGAAATGTTTAGATATTTTAGGTAAATAAGATACACTATCAAAATTAATTTTATTTTTTTCTGTATGGTTTAAGTTTGTAAAATAGATTTTTTTATTCATTTATTTAAAGGGTTTTTTTTTTTTTCTTTTGAGCAGGGTATTACTCTACCCCAGGCTGGCCAGGAATTCACTCTATAGTTCAAGCTGGCCTCAAACTCACTGCAGTCCTCTTACCTCAGCCTCCTACATACTAGGATTATAGACATGTGCCACCATGACTGGCTTTTATTTGTATGTTTTTTAATATGACTAATAGAAACTTTTATATTATACATATGGCTCAAGTTATTGTCACTTGGGTAGTGTCCCTTTATGACATCTTAATTAATATAGAATTTATTCTAGACAGGTCTTTCCTCCTCAAAATCTCTTCATTGTTAACACATTGTCAGGGAAGCCATAAGAAATAGCTTTAATTTTCCCAACAAAGCTTTATGCTTTTATATATCTTAAAATCTTGGTTACAAAATCAATTTCTAATTGCTTCTTATAAACTAAATGAAAGAAGTACATTTAAGCAAAGGCCCATATGGTATAGTTTGCTTGAAGTTTTCTAGTATAATACTATTAAGTAAGTTACATCAATTAAATTTTCCATTTATTAATCTTACTATTTTTTAGCATGATCAAAGGCTGTTTTGAAAACAGTTTTGGTATTTTTCTTTCCTTATATTACTTTAGAAAAGGTTCACTAATGCACTATACTTTCATTACCATTTGTACTACTTTTCCACGAATCCAAAAAGATGCATTATTTATAATAAGTATTATATACTTTATTTTATTTACTGTTTTGTGTATATTTATGCTGTTATGATACAAATGACCATTGAAATATTGCAGACTCTGTACTTCTATTGCATTAATCTTAGGTTTATAGCAAAACATATTGTCGAATATTCATGTGGGAGGTGAACACAGTCAAGAGCCATATTCTACAACAGATATTATACATCTGAATGGGCACAAGTATAACCATTCTGTGCAGGGGGTAGTACAAGTACTACATTAGAGTTTGATGGCTAATTTCTCAGTCTTGTTTCTTCATGTAGAAGTGTTCTATAAATGAGGGGACAGCAGCAGCTACCAAGTTCTGGCAAAGTAATCACCCATCATTAAAGTTTGGTCATTTGTCTCCTATAATGTTGATCTCTTTGTTGGGGAGCTTTTAAATTAGTCTGAATTACTCACATCTAGATGTTACATGCTTAAAATTCAAACTTAATCTGTGATCATTTGTGCTGTGGTTTGAATGCTCATGTGTTTGAATCCGCAGCCCCCAACCAGTGATGCTGCTAGAAAAGGTTGTAGAACCTTGAGGTGGAGGACCCTTGCTGGAAGAAGTGAGTCGTTGTGGGCAGGCCTTGAGGTTTGAAAGCTTAGCCCCACTTTCTGTGCTGTTTTTGTCTTTCTGCCCCCTGACTGAATGCATTGTGACAGCTGGCCTCCCACCCTTACCTCCCATACCTTCTCTGCCTTAATGGAAAGTATCCCCTGGAACTGTAAGTCAAAATAAGCCCTTCCTTCCCTAAATTACTTTTTGTTGGGTATTTGATCACAGCAATGAGTAAGTAACTAATACAACACATTTTGTCATTAACATAAGGTTGTCAGTAGCCTCAAAATATTGACTCAATAGGTTGCATCGAAAACAGAGTTGATACTGTTTTGAGCATTGTCTTGAGCAACCATTTATTATTACATTGGCCCCAGTAGCTTATCCCTTATCCCTTTGCCAGCTCAGTGTGCCATTCCTCCTCTGCTTTGAGGGCTTGGTTCCTAACAGAATAGTGCTCTTTGCTTCTCCAGGCATAAAAGTTCATGGAAAGCCAATGAGAAATCACAGACCAACAGCTTGTGACTGAGATCGCACAAGACACAAAAGGCCTTCAGGTGAAAAAGGCTGTGTGTCCCAGCATGCTCCAGAAGGAAGGAGAGGGGAGGGAAGGGGAGGGAAGGGGAGGGGTAGAGAGAGAAGAGGGAAAGGGAGGGAAGGCAAGGGAAGGGAGGAGAAGAAAAAGGAAGGGAAGGGAGGAGAAGGGAAGGGAAGGAGAAGAGAGGCGAGGCAAGAATAAAAGATAGAGTTTGCTTCCCAGCACACCCAAGTTCTTGAGTTGCTTTCTCCCCAGCATCACTAGATTTCCTCATCTCTGTCTGGTGCTTTACCAACACATCTACTGTTGAACAAGACTCCCTGTCTCAGATGCTGGCTCTGGCAACCAGACCTAAGAAGCCATCCCATGTTTGAGATTGACTTTCTTTATCTGTGAACATAAGACTGGTAACTGATAAGAGACACATGGGATTGCTAGGAGAATCAAATGATGCATGGTGATACAAAAATGCCTTGCCAGCAATCGCATCTTCAGATTCATGAAAACCAACAGATTCATGAAAACCAAGATTAGAATTTTCTGGGACTTCCTACTTCCTCTCCCTCCAAGTATGTTATCCATAGCCTGTATACATAAATCTAATGTGACAAATTTTTCTCTATATCTTCACATCAGCATGACTTAAATGTATATTTCCAAGGTCTGTGTGTTTTGAAATTCTAAGTCATGTGTCCCAAGCAAGTACACAGATGTCATTGCAGTATTCATATTTCCTATCTAAACCAGCCTCCTTCCACTTGTGGCATATTATTCTCTTGTTAGTGCAGAGGTAGGAGGATCACTGTGAGTCCGAGGCCACCCTAAGACTCTGTAGTGAATTCTAGGTCAGCCTGAGCTAAAGTGAAACCCTACCTTGAAAAACCAAAATAAATAAATAAAAAAGACAGTCCTCATCTGCAAGTCTAAGACATTTCCTCTCAATTAAATTAGAAGCATTTAGGGCTGTTTTGTTCAGTTTCTATTAGATAATTCTCTATGGGCTATTCATTTACTTATTTATTTAGAACACATAATTGTTTCCTGGAATAATCAGTCTTAATTAATAAAGCTATTATGGCATTCCCTAAACTGGATCTTGCTACTTTATGAAATCAATGAGTTTTTCCTATGCAGGCAAAATAAAATCATTAGAAAATTTTATATTCTTATATACACACTGGGAAAATACACCTGAGATAATATGTAAGTGTCTGTTATGTTTCTGAAATGTTTTAGAAAAAATATTTAAAGATTAGTGCTTGGGGAGAGGTAGGTCACGGATGAGCCTAATAGTGGTACTAAACTGCCCATATTTGCTGAATAGAAAACTAATAAAAAAAATTTTTTAAAAAGATTTGTGCTTGTTGCATATTTTCAGCCAAGGAACTATCATGATCCATCATGTGGACCCCATACTTTCAAAATTTCACAGTGTTTTGCAAAATTCACCTACTTAACAGGAGTTTATCAACAGCATATGAGGTACCAAACATTGTGCTAAGAATCTGGAATAAAACAAGGTAAAAGAAACAGAAAGAGCATCTGTCTTCTTCAAGTGCAGTGAAGACAGCAAAACTGGTTTAATTAAGTAACATATAGTCTAACTGTGATGGGTGCTATCAGGAGAGTGGAAATTGAGCAACTCCAAATTACTTGAGTAGGCTTCTCAAACAAATGATTATTAAGCTGATATAGAAGGGAAAATAGGAGAAAACTGAGAGAGAAAGAACATTAAACATTCTTGTTTGTTTTTCTCAAAGTAGGGTCTCGCTCTAGCCCAGGATGACCTGGACTTCACTATGTAGTTTCAGGGTGGCCTTGAATTCATGATGATCCTACTATCTCTGCCTCCCGGGTTTTGGGATTAAAGGCCTGACATTACACATTTTATACAGAGGCTAGTGAAGGCCCCGTGGTAGGAAGAGGCATAACTAGCTAGGAGGAGCAGGATTAACTATCTAAGGTACTAAGGCAAAGACTAAATCTAAGGGCAGTAATCAGAAGGAGGAGCATAATTGGAAATGGGAAGTTCGCACAACTACAAGTGATCGGTCTGCCTTTTAAGATGTAGAATTTTATGGTACCATTGCCGTTTGGATCTAGATTTGTGTTTCCCACCCCCTCCGTTGCCCTTCCCTCCCTCCCCATCCATCCTATTGTCTAGTCCATGAGATGCTTGCTGGGTATGTAAAGCATCTTGGGTAGATTCAGGTTAGGTGCTGTAGATGAGTGAGACTATGTGGCAATTCTTTTTCTGTGATTGGGTAAATTCACTGAGAATGATCTGTTCCAGGTTCAACCATTTTTCCTCAAGTTCCATTGTGGCATTTTTTCTTACTACTGTATAGAATTCTACTGTGTAGATATACCACATCTATCGGACACACCTAGTCAAAGTATGTTTTGCATCCACTGCAAGCAAAGGACTATGCTCACTTGAGATCCAGGAGGCCTCCAAGATACAACTGTACCAATGCCTCTCTGCTCCAGTGCACCCAACCCCTCAAGTTCCAGTCCACTTAAATAAACTAAGAATCTAGATAAGCACTGTCCAAAAGAAATACAAAAATGCAAGACACATTTCTAATTCCCAAGTAGTAGCATCAAAAAGTAAAAATAGACAGATGAAGTTGACTTTAGTATAGTTTATTTAACTCAGAATATTCAGCAAATTATCACTTTAGCATTAATCAAAATAGAAATTGTTGGAGCTTGAGTAATGGCTGAGTAGTTAACATACTTGCCTGCAAAGCCTAATAACCCAGATTCAGTTCCCCAGTACCCAAGTAAAACCAGATGCACAAAGTTGCACATGCATTTGGAGTTTGTTTGCAGCAGCTGGAGGCACTGGTGCTCTCATTCTCTCTGTCTCTCTTCCTGTATCTTTCTCTACTTGCAAATAAATAATAAAAGTGTTTTTAAGAAATAGAAATTGGTAATACTTTACATTGTCTCTTCAGAAATCTAGTGTGTCTTGAACCAGACTGTATTGTAAGCTTCTCACACCTGGATATGTGTTGTGGCTATGGCCACCAAAGCTGGTAGAACAGATATAGATGATTGATCTGCAAGTAAAGCAACCACGACAAACCAAAACAAAAACTTGAGGATAGAATGAAAAGATCTTGAAGGAGACAAGTGTCTGAGAACTGAGAGGCTTCAAATCTAATTTAGTTATCTATGTTAATGGACTAAAATGTTTCTTCCAGTCTCTACATATCAGAGATAGTTTCAGTACCATGATTATATGAAGAAAACAAGACAAATGAGCATTTTCTCTGTTGTTCATGGTTCATTTTTCTAGGTTCTAAATCAGAGAAAATATGTGAGACAGATTCAGTGAGCAAAAGAGGACTGTCAAATGATTTTTTTTTAATTTGAAAAATAGTATTCATATTTCCAGACAAAAACAGGCAAATAGAATATTGTTGCCTAGCAACATTTCTTCCTTTGGCCCCAGCATCAACATTTCTCACTTGATCAATTTATACAAAAGTTAATATCACTGAATGAAACTCAACAAGTATCCTCTTATTCAAGCAACTCCCAACCACAGAAACATGGAAACACAGAAGTAAGCTGTTTGGATGGAAAAAAATGTTAATATACTCACTCATCTTTACCAACTAATTGAAGAGCTGATGTGCATTTGTTGAAAAATATAACTTGATGTCACCCATTCTTATACCTTTTAAAAATAGTTATTTATTTATTTATTTGCAAAGAGGGAAAGAAAAAGAGAGAAAATGCACACACCAGGGCCTTTAGGTCCTGCAAACAAACTCCAGATGTATGTGCCACTTTGTGCATCTGGCTTTACATGGATACTGGAGAATCAAACCTGGGTCATTAGGCTTTGTAGGCAAGTGACTTACCCATTGATCCTCTTATATCTTTCTTTAAAATATTTTTTATTTATTTATTTGAGAGCGACAGAGGGAGAAAGAGGCAGAGAGAGAGAGAGAGAGGAGAGAGAGAGAGAATGGGCACACCAGGTCCTCCTGCCACTGCAAATGAACTCCAGACACATGCACCCCCTTGTGCATCTAGCTAACATGGGTCCTGGGGAATCGAGCCTCAAACCGCTGTCCTTGGGCTTCATAGGCAAGCACTTAACCACTAAGCCATCTCTTCAGCCCCTCTTATATCTTTCTGTGGCTATTGAGCACTTACTCTATGCCTGACCTTGCACTAAGCCCAATGACTACATAATCATTGAGCCTGTGATATGCATGGAGAAGATGAGAGCAGCTTCAGAAGCAGGATGGAAACTGGACCAGACGCAGAGAAGGCCTTCCTGAGAGAGGCATTGAAAATTGGGGAGTAGGACCCAGCTAACTGAGTAAAAGGGAGCAGAGCATTCCTATAAAGAAAGAGCATTTACATGTCCCGTGGTGATTTTGGTCTTCTAAAATTAGACTTTCTAGGACAAGTCCATCATAAGTGAAAGATAGAAGTGGAGGGTCAGTCCGGCTATCACTGAGGCTGCAGATGTAACCCAGGCATCATTTCACAAAGAAGGTGGATTGCAATGGTTGAGAGAGAATGGAGTGGTGGATTGCTGCACTGGATATGGAGCAGGTGGATGAAACAAAAGCATCTGCAGTGAAGATGGTAGGCAGCAAATTACAAAAGAAAGAAGGAGGAATGCTTGGGATGGGGACAGGATTAGATTATGTCATCAACCACAATAACAAGACCAAGACTGGATTTGGATCACATATATTCTTGGAAGGGAGTTCCATTCAATGACAAGCCTCATTTGCTTAGACCCTGTATATACATTGCCTCATTCAAATCTCCTAACACTACATATTTCAAGAAATAAGTCATAGGATGAGGCTGTCTGCATTCCATCTTTTGGGTACATGGCACACAAGGAACATAAACTCAGATCTGCCTAGGCACCATGCCAGCACATTTTGTATATGGCCAATCAAAAGGGGTATTGACTTGTAAGGTTAGGGTGTGGAGCACTTCTTTAGCATGTATGAGGCCCTTGGGTTCCATCCCCAACACAGCAATAAAGTAATTTTTAGACTTTATAAGTAGAGTTCACTTTCTGACATTAAAAGTTGTTTAGGGGGCCCAGCATGGTGGTGCACACCTTTAATTCCAGCACTCGGGAAGCAGAGGTAGGAGGATCGCTGTGAGTTCAAGGCCACCTGAGACTACATAGTGAATTCCAGGTCAGCCTGAGCTACAGTGAGACCCTACCTCGGAAAAAAAAAAAAAAAAAAAAAAAAAGTTGTTTAGGGGCTGGAGAGAAGGCTTAGTGGTTAAGGCACTTGCTTGCAAAGCCAACGAAGTCAGGTTTGATTCTCCAGGACCCATGTGAGCCAGATGCACAAGGTTGCACATGCATCCGAAGTTGGTTTGCAATGGCTGGAGGCCCTGACATGCCCATTCATTCTCTCTCTCTCTCTCTTTCTCTCATCTCTCTCAAATAATTAAATAAAATATTTTTTTAATGCTGTTTAGATAAAGTTGTCAAACCCTAGCTGTTTGGACTTATGGTTAAAATTGAGAATTTCCTTACTTCCATTACCTGCCTCCCTGTGCAAGTCATAAATTACAGACCATACTTGAGGCTAGCATGAAGGATGGTGGCACATAACTGCCCTCGTGTTTATTGATTCATATCTAGTTCACATGTAAAAAATCACAACAGCTAGGCATGGTGGCACATGCCTTTAATCCCAGCACTGGGAAGAAGAGGGAGAAAGATTGCTGTGAGTTCAAGACCAGCCTGAGACTACATAGTGAATTCAAGGTCAACATGGGCTTGAGTGAGAGCCTACCTCCAAAACCCAAAAAAGAAAAAAAAAAGAGAGAGAGAGAAAAAACATCACAAAACTTAAAAATCACTTAATAAGATTAGCCTAATTAAAGGCTTTAGTCCAATCATACTTTGTAAGGAAACCATAGACATTAACAAGACAACATTTTATTTTTTAAAGAGTGCTTTTATAAGAAAAAGAAGATTAGGGAAAGTAGTAACTTTACCTCTCTAATCAGTAATTTAACCATTTTCTACTGAAGTTTGTTAAATAATTTTGCATAACTGCATTTTCAGTATGCTAAGGCATAAAAAATAAACTGTTTTGCCACTTTATAGAGCAAAAGTGCTAGCACAAATTGTTTTTGTTGTTGTTGTTTGTTTGTTTGTTTCTGCAGCTTAATACTGTGGTTCTGCCCCACCAATAAAAATGAACACCTGTGCTGGATAGATGGCTTAGCAGTTAAGACATTTGCCTGCAAAGCCAAAGGACCTTGGTACAATTCCCTAGAACCCACATAAAGCAGATATACAAGATGGTGTATGCATTTGAAGTGGCTGGAGGACCTGGTGTTACCATTCTCTTTCTCTCTCTCTCCTTCTTTCTCTCTCTCTCTCTGTCTCTCAAATAAATAAAAAAAAATTAAAAACATGAACATCACAACAGAGAAAGAGATTTGGAAATGAGGTAGATAATATATGGGGTCTCAAGGTAGTTGTTCTATAAATTTCCAATGAAACCTGCTATGACCACCAGTGTCCTTGCAAAGTGAATGGGGTCACCCAGGAATCCAGGCTTTTCTTGCTGCTTTGTCTGCTCCGCCACACATGCTGTTTTACAAGGTGTGAGTTGCTTCCTACCCTGGTAGCTTTCTTTGAATAAATGCAAATCTCTAACTGGAACAAGGTTCTTTGGTTTCTGTACTCTTTATCTCATCATGTAAATGAGTCTTGGCTTCAAGAATGGAGCTTTTTAATCTTGTTTGCTTCCATTACAAAGATAGGATTACACATAGATTGCTCCAGCAACTAGTTGGCTCTATAAACCTTTAGTGTTCACAATTAATCCTCTAGTTTAAAAGCTTTGGTTTCCTAAAGAAGGAGAAAAACAAAAAAGAACTTTAGTGTGAATATGGGACACAGTGTTTGATCTCACTGGGTCCTGTGAAGAATAGGGTGGTTTCAAATAGGACTGGCTGACTTGAGATTCCTCAGGGACAGCAAGCAGGGAGGAAAAACAAAACAAAACAAAAAAAGGAGAAAAAGAAACTGGAGCCAGTTTAACAGTAGCAGAGGGGCTTGCACAGCAAAGACAAAACAAACCAACTGAAAATTCTAGCTTAGGAAATTACCATGCAATGCTGTTTCCTTATGAGTTGTCTGTCCATTTAAAGAATAACAGCTTAGAGCTGGAGGGATGGCTTAGTGGCTGAGATGCTTGCTGGAAAAGCCAAAGGACCTTGGTTGGGTTCCCTAGTACCCATGTAAATGTAGACGCACACGGTGGCACATGCGTCTGGAGTTTACTTGCAGTGGCTAGAGGCCCTGGCATACCCATTCTCTCTCAATACCTGCCTCTTCCTCTTTCATAAATAAATAAAATATTTTTTAAAAAATAACAGTTTCACAAAATAAAATACATATTTCATATAGGTCACCCATGTAAAATATACAAGTCAATGTTTTTAATAGGTACAAAGTAGCAAATACTTCAGGACAAATTTAGAACATGTTAACCTTCAGATAAATTCTGTCTCATAGCCATCATACCATACTTCCTCCTATTTCGGCCATTCACACCCCATGCCCTAAGCAGACCCTAGTCTTTTTTGTCTATGGATTTGCCTATACTGGCCATTTCAGATGAATGGACTTGTATAAGCTGTGGTTCTCTGTGATGAACTGATTTCACATCACATAATGATTTCACGATGCATCCATGGTATACCATGTATCAGTACTTCATTGTTTTATTACCAAATAAGATGCAATTGCATGAGGATAGGGCATTTTATTCATTTATTCACTAAGGGACATTTGAGTTATTCTCACCTTTGGACGCTAAGAACAATGTGATGAGCATTTATATATAAGTTTTGTGTGAACATATATTTTACTTTTTCTTGGAAATAGGAAGTCTAGTTTCTGTATCATGTGGTAACTACACATTTCATCTTTTGAGGAACTGGCAGAGTAATTTCTAATGGAGCTACAACATTTTTACCTACAAACCCTATGAAGGGTGCTAACTTGTCCATATCCCCATCAACCTCTCAGCTTTCTTTTTGATACTGGCCATTCCAGTGGAGGTTAATTTTTTTAAATCTACATTCACAAACTGTAGCTGAATGGAATTTTGGACTCCAAAGTGATATTTTTTAACATAATTTTGGATGACTAAATTAAGGTAACATTACATTCATCACCCTAAATAATAAATAATGAGAATATTTAGAATTTACTTTTTTAAATATTGTATTTATTAATTTGAGAGAGAGAGAGAGAAGTAGATAGGGAAAGAGAGAATGGGCACACCAGGGCTTCTCTGGCTACTGCAAACAAACTTCAGACACATGAGCCACCTTGTGCATCTGTCTTACATGGGTACTGGGGAATCAAACCTTAATCCTTAGGCTTTGCAGACAAGTGCCTTCACCACTGAACCATCTATCCAGCCCAGAATTTACTATTACTGAAATATTCCCTCTAGGTTGTGAGCTGTACTTACCATGCAATGAATTTAGAATGCGTGTGCTTTGACTTTCGGTACTGGCCTCATTACACTTTGGACAATGTTCTAGTTCTCTTCATGTTGTTACAGATGACTAAACGTCTTCCTTCTTTGTTTGGATACTATTCCACCAAGGGTATTTACACCATCATTTCTTTATTTGTTCAGCCCTTATTGGACACTGAGGTTGGTTCTATAACTTGACTATTACGTACAGTATGGCAATGACCATGGCATGCAGATTTCTCCTCAAAATACTGATTTTAGATAATCTGGGTAAATGTTGCCCACAAGTGGGATTGCACCATATAATTCTATTTTTTGGTCTTTTGAGAAACTACCTTATTGTTTTATATGACTGTGCTAAGTTACATTCCTACCAATAGTGTACAAGGGTTCTCTTTAATCTACATTCTTATATTTTTCTTTTTTTGTATTCTGATAGTGTAGATGATACTTTGTGGTTTTAATTTGAATTCCCCTGATGATTAATGATGGGAAACATTTTTTCATGTACCTACTGGCATTTTTTTAGATCTTCTGAGAAATGTGTATTTATATCTCTCTCCACTTCTTAACTGGATTATTTCTTCTATAGCATTGTTTGAGTCCCTTATAGATTCTGGACACTAATCTTTTATTAGATACATTACTGACAAGGATTTTTCCCAACTCACAGGTTGTCTCATTCTGTTATTTTAATTTAGATATAATCCCATTTGTCTATTTACACATATACAATGGCTGGTGAATTTTTGTTGGTGGTGGTGAATATAAGTTTATTTTGTTTTAAAAATCATTCTCAAGCTGGGAATGGTGGCACACACCTTTAATCCCAGCACTCGGGAGGCAGAGGCAGGAGGATTGCCATGAGTTTGAGGCCATCCTAAGACTCCATAGTGAATTCCAGGTAAGCCTGAGCTAGAATGAGACCCACCCCCAAAAATGAAAAAAAAATCATTCTCAGATAAGTTAACTAATGGATGCATATGGATATAAATAAGAATTTTTATGGGGCTGAAAAAAATGGCTTAGCAGTTAAGACACTTGCCTGTGAAGTCTAAGGACCTATATTCCATTCACTAGTACCCACATAAGCCAGATGCACATGCAAAGTGGTGCATACATCTTATGTTAGTTTGCAGTGGCCACAGGCCCTGGCATGCCTCTTCTCTCCATCTGCCTCTCTCTCTCTCTCTCTCTCTCTCTCTCTCTCTCTCTCTCTCTCTCTCTCTCTCTCAAATAAATAAATAAATATTTCTAAAACAGAATGGTTATAT
This sequence comes from Jaculus jaculus, assembly GCF_020740685.1. Taxonomy (NCBI): domain Eukaryota; kingdom Metazoa; phylum Chordata; class Mammalia; order Rodentia; family Dipodidae; genus Jaculus; species Jaculus jaculus. Next base: position 143,005,074 of record NC_059103.1, read on the forward strand.
ATCCTAACATATAGCTGTTTTATGGTTGTAGATTTTCCATGTTATTTGTAATTACTCCCAGTTCATTTTTCTGTTTGTGAGTACTATATTAATAATTACTCCAAATCAACAGCTGGGTCTTATTTTTATAATAATAGTAAAACCCATAATAAGGAGAATAGCTTTCCTTACTTTTCAGTCTAAATGCTTATCTTGTTGGAACTAATCCATGTATAAATGTTGAGCTGCTACACATTTGCAAATGATGCCAGTGGAAGCAAATTAAAATGATCAAGTTCACAAATTATGGTTTTCAGTGTATTTCTAACCTCAAACCTATGATATCATTTGTTATAATGAGACTTGGGTAAAAATAAGAATTTGATCATGTCTATACAATTTAAGGCAAATAGTGCTTCCTTACTTCTTTTTCTTCCTCGACAACCTTTCAAAGATTATTACAGCTCCACTCTCTGCAGGCTGGTCCTGAGAGCTAAAAACTGTGCAGAGAAAGCTGCTAGCCCAAGGGTGAGCAGTAGCAACAGACATAAAGTGCAGTCAAAGGCAAGCTCATTAAGACCTGGCTACTTAGGGCCACGGGTGTCTTTAAGGAGAAGGCTGTAGAGGAGGCTAGTGTTGGCAGTGAAGTTGAATGGTGGGACTCAAAGGCTACCACCCAGCCTGCATAAGGCCTGGACAGAATGTTTCCTGCAAAAGGAAAATCTCAATTTCACTTGGGAACAAAAAAAAAAAGCAAATCAAAGGCTAATTCACAAAATATATAGCTCTTATTTGAGTACATACTGTGCTGAAAGTTCATTTACTGTTAATTAACGTGACCTCCTGGTGTCCATGAAGAGATAGTATGTCTCCTGTGACTAAAACTGCCCTATCAGCACTGTTGCCAAGCTATTTATTTGGATCTTGATTTTGTTTAGAAACACTAGAAATTTTAAAATCAAAGAAACATAAAATGGATACCTTTTTAAATGTCTACACGTCTACAAACATGCCAATTTTACTTTTTTATTTAGCTAGTCAAACAAATACTTAGTCTTCATGTACAGATGACAATTATACTGTAATTTCTTTTTAGATAAAGAGAAATGAAGTCATGAGCTTGCCAGTATTTTTATCTGTGCCCATTAGTTAAAGTGACCATTAACTGTACAGCTAACTTCTTTGTATGGTTACATAAAACCTGAGACCTATAAAATTTTCAATTGTTACTAAATATGTAAAGCACATTAAGTGTTCCAAGATAGTTACATTGAAAAGTTGCTATGATTTTTAAGTTTCCTTGGGGTTGTGTTATTTTGTTTTGTTTTATTTGCAGTGCTAAGGATCAAACCTTAGGCATCAGAACATACTCAGCAAGGGTTCTCTAACCTCCATTCTCAACCCCTAAAATCCTGTTTTCAGTTCTTTTTTGAGTCTAAATCTAAGGATATAACACTGAAGTTATAGAGGATGGGTATCTCCACGGTGTTCTCATTTACAAGATGGGGGCTTAGTAAGAACTTAAGAGCTGCTATTGTACTATTAATATTACCATAATTAATGAAGTCACCATTCTTATTCATGTTCTCTTCAATTTGTGAGCTCATATTCTATTTTCTAGACATTATATTTTTGCTTCTCCAGCTTAAAGTCTACTTAAGTAGAAACACTAATGAGCCTTTATGATGTGCTAGGGATGGTTCTAGCAACCTGACATGTGTGTCTTCATAATTGCCACAAAGGTCATTAGATTATTTTGACCTTACCTATCAGAAAACTAAAGTTCAGTTAAGTCACCACTTCCTCCAAAGTCACTATGGCAGTTAAGTGAAAAATAAATACATGATGTGAATTTAGACCATTTTCATTGAAAAGGCATGGTTTGTTTGTTTTCTATGCCAGTTACTTTTCAGCTACAGTAGAATGCTGGAAATATAGTCTCTCTCTCTCTGAAAAACATGTTGTACATGATGACACATGCCTATAATCTCAGTGCTCAGGAGGCTGAGGCAGGAGGATCATGATTTTCAGCCCAGAGTGCAATACATATCAAAAACTTGTCTCCAAAGCATAACAAAAGGAAAAAACAACACAACTCAAATTAATCCTAGTGTTGCCTAGTAGGAAAGAACTGATTTCATGAATAAATTCTAATGGTTTATAAGCAGTATGTCATTTGTTTCTATGTAAACAGCACTCCTACAGGGCTTGTCAGTGCTGAAAACAGTTTGTCCTTTAAGTATTTTAAACATTCCCTCTGCAATCTGGTTTGCACTATTAATTTTACACTATTAAGAACTCGTTTACAAAGCAAAAGTAAGCCAACCCAGCTTGAGCCTGTCAAAATGATCATAAATTTTGAAATAGTGGAATTTTTATTAGATTTTTAAAATATTTTAATGGATTTCAGAATTCACAGTAGATAATTACCCAAAATTTCAAGTCAGCTAGCACATCCTGAAAGAAGGAAGAAAGGAAGGAAGGAAGGAAGGAAGGAAGGAAGGAAGGAAGGGAGGGAGGGAGGGAGGGAGGGAGGGAGGGAGGGAGGGAGGGAGGGAGGGAGGGAGGACAGGAGGAAGAAAGGGAAAGAAGGAAGGAGGGAAGGGAAGGGATCACCAGCCTTCAGCAACTGAGGTAGAAAGCCTTAGTGGTGTTTTACCAGCTTGTGAAAGTGTCAATGAGTATATACAAAAGGTGTAATTCCTTTCTACATACATATCCAGGTGGCAGAGGAAGGAAACACCCTTGATTTATAGAATGAGACTCCATCCTGCCTCATGATTGCTCTAATTGCCTCCACTGCTTCCCTGATCCTGAGTCAAAACAACTATACCAGCTAGGCGTGGTGGCGCACACTTTTAATCCCAGCCCTCTGGAGGCAGAGGTAGGAGGATCGCTGAGAGTTCAAGGCGACCCTAACACTACATAGTGAATTCCAGGTCAGCCTGGACCAGAGTGAGACCCTACCTCAGGAAAAAAAAAAAAAAAAGCTGGCTGGCTGTATGCTGCTATGGAGTCAGCGTGTCAATGACATACAAGTTATTAAATGCATAATGCCACCCGAGTGAAGAGCCCTGTGTCCCTCTGTCTAACGCAGAAAATCCACCACAATCTTTCATACTCCTTATTAAAGAAAAGCAAGTGCTGGGCTGGAGAGAAGTTCAGTGAGTAAAGAGCTTGTCACATAACCATAGGATCTGAGTTTGGATCCCCAGTACCCACATAAAAAAATGCTAGGCACGGTGGTAGATACTATAATCCCAGCACTGGGGAGGCAGCGACAGGCAGCTCACTGTCTAGCTAGTTTAGGCAAATCCGTGAGTTTTACACTCAGAGTACCGCCGAGGAGGATACCCAGTGTCTATCTAGCCTCCAAGCACAAGCACCTACAAAACACACATGTGCCTGCACAAATAAGCATGCATACACATGTGCATAGCACACACACATATGCCCCAAAGGAACAAGAGCATGAGCTAAGTAGGTCTACAAAGTACAAAGTGGCTTCGTTCCAAACTTCAGCTTTTATATCTCTAAAATTGAATCTTATATATTCTGCAAAAGTTTTCTAATCTTTCTTCTTGTTCTTAAAAACAGAAACAAAAACCAGAGCAGAGCCCTTTCTGTCCGTTTCCCTAGTCAACACCCTCTGCCTGCTGCAGAGGAAGCATGAATAATTTATTGAATATCCATTACAGTCAACCAGAGTGTGTATTACCTACTGTGTGATGCGGCAGGGGAGGGTGAACCAGAGCTAATGATCAAAGACCAAGACAGGGGAGTTGCCATTGCATCCTGTTTATCAGATGTGTACTGATGTGTGGTTTACCAATACAGACGGGGGACATGACAAACAGAAAATGTGTGTCCTGGACTCCGTTCCCAGAACTTAACTTCTCATCACTGTGCAGCTTGATTAACCATCTGATGTGACTTCAAGAGTGCTTAGGAAGGATAGGAATTCTGCTGGCCAGGTTCTATTTGAGCCCTGGTTAATTAAATCTCTTGCAAGGGATGCTGTTTGGTTTAATGGAATGAGTGTGAGAAGGAATCAAAGCCAGCCTTAACAGCTATGAAATGTGTGCTTCTCGCTGACATCGCACATTCAAAATCACTAATACAGAACTCTTCATCTCATCTTCTCCCCACACCTTCTGCTCTGCTTGCATTGGCCTGTAGGTCTTACCTGTGTTACTACCCCTCACACCTACCCACTGTCCTAGCAAAGACCCTCACAGTCACTCCCCAGTATTGCTGAAACTGGCTCCCACCTCCCCCCAAGGCTCATTCTGGATCTCTCCCTCCCTTTCCCAGCATACACACCGCTTTTGGTTCAAACATTGAATGGCCTGCGCTCACTTCTCCTGGGAAATGCTGGAGACCCCTCACCACCCCTGTGCTCACTCCTCATCCCTATAGCCAACAGTCATTCACTACTTCACTCCTGAAGGCCTGAGATTCTATTTGCCCGGCTCCACACTCCACTTCTACTACTTTAAGAACACTGTTCCAAAGTTCCCAGTCCCAGGCCTGTGTCTCTGTTTCCTTTCTGCTCTGCCTACTTGCTCTCACTCCTCTTTTAAAGAAACTGGAATGCTCCCTGACAGTCTCAGGACATGTTCTCTGGTGTGGATGTCATGAGAACATGCATGTTGAGTGCATATAGCTCAGTTCTTAGCACTCACCAATTTGTTATAAACAATATAGTGATAATCATTGTCATTACCAACTTACTTACAATAACCTCATTATAACTGCTAATAAATGCTAGTATTTTCCTTGCCTTCTTTGCATGAAAGAGGCATTTCCAGAATGCCAAACCATACAGGCTGCCCTCCTTAAAAGCTTTTGAGTCTCAGATCACCAATACACATTCTCCTGACTTCTGCAGAGGTGGCCTGTCCATGAGAACGCTTGTCTTCTTGCTCTCCAACTCGCTGCCTCTTGCTTATCCTTCTAGTCTCTTGTACATGTCCCTTCCTCAGTGAAATGCCCCTTGGCCCCTCTCAGGAATCCTCCTCCTTAATTTCACTCTGACCCGTAAGTTTTCCAATGCTGTACCTCTCTCTGTGAGGACATGCACTTCTCATCCTGTGCTCTCAGGACCACAAAAAACAAGCCATGCTGTTTTATTTTGCCACTTGTCCCAGCCCCTGGCACAAGACTTGCCTCTCTGTGGCCACTCAGCTTGTTGGTTGCCCTTCCAATTTAACCCTTTCCAGGTTTACATTCACATGATAGGAAAGAGAATTGCAAAGAACTGTCAGTAATTGAAAAGACCAGTAAAACTCCTGGATATGCTGAGCATTGGAATTTTCACAAAAATGGTTTTTACTGGGAACCATGTATGTGTTGACCCTGGAATGTGCTCTGGTCACTTTCCCATGTATAGGTTAACAAATTCTCCCTGCCAATTCCAGTGAATACAAGCATCCCACTGGAAAACAGAAACTTTACCTGCTGCAAATCAAAAGCTTGTGTTCATAAAGGGCCCTGGAAGAACATCCCTGTAGCATCTCTAGGAGATAGAAAGTATGAGTAGACAAATTCATTTCAACCTCACATTCACTTACTCAGTTTAAATTTCTACTGAACTCCATGGCATAACATGTACAAAATAGTCTCATGCTATATCCCAAGATTATCAAGTTCTCCATCCCACTAGTACTTGACTTTGAGAGCTAAAAGGCCTAAATGTTTTGTCATTACAGCTACTCTGTTTGAACATGTTTCACACAGAGCAGTATTTGGGGGGCACATTTATAACATCATGGGACCTCTCAGGAGCCACTTACACAAACACCTAGGTGGTGCTTTTTGGCAAATTATGTTGGGGGCAGGTACTGACATTTATATTTATGAATTATTTTTAAAAGAAAATCAAAATTCTGATCTATTATGTATTTGAATATTTTGATGCTTATTTATTTATTTATAAGGAGAAATAGTATGAATGAGCCAGGGCTTCTTGCTACTAAAAGCCAGCCCCAGATGCACCTCTTTGTGCATACGACTTTATGTGGGTACTGGGAACAAAATCCAGGGCAGCAGGCTTTATAAGCAAACACCTTTAACCACTAAGCCATCTTCTCAGCCCTATTTGACTAACTATTTTAAAACAAGTAAGAAGGTATTTAAAAAAAAAAAAAGCACTGGTCCTGTGTTTACATTAATTACATGTTAAGTTGACTAAGGTAAATTTAATTCAAGTTAAAATTGATTCTAGTCAAGTAATATCTTTTCCAGTAAACTATCCCACAGGGACAATGTGTGCTTCATGATTCTTTTGGTTTGCACGCTATGGAATAGCCAGTGGCTTGGAGATGCACTAGTCAATTGATCATCCATTTATAGTCCCCTTAATTTTCCTCTGTTTTAGCCACCATCCTATCTATACCAGAAATACATAATAAATACATCACTGAGTACCATATTGTGAAGCAGATGGTGCAATATTACTAATCACATATTCCAGGTGTGAGTGTTTACTTAGTTATAAGAAAATGTTCTTTTCTTTGTTTTGAGCAGTAAGCCTCATGTTGATCATGCTTTACAGTGATAAGAAAGAGATTTTCTTACTGATAATAAATAGTGGCTCTTGTTTAAGTTTAACTTGGCCAAATGAATCTATGATCTAAAGAGACCTTTATAAAAAGTATTCCACAGTGGTACAACCTCAGTTTATCATGAATCTAGTTATTAAGTTGACATACTTTTTTTTTTTAAATCAAGGTTTTGAATAGGCATTCCCTATTAACCCACACATATATAAAGTGAACTATGAACCAACAATAGCCCTGAGCAATTCATCTGGTGACAACATCCCAGCATAAAAGTCTTTTATTCCCCTTTTTGCCAAATTAAGAGGACATCACTATGGTCATTTCCTACATTGACATAGTAAAGCAATGATCATTTACTGTGGATAGAATCCAGCATCATTTGGTGTTGCAGTCAGGTTTGAATTGTTGACAGAAATCACCCAACCATGAGCAGCTTTGGGGAACAAAGGGGTTTATTTTGGCTTACAGACTCAAGGGGAAGGTCCACAATGGCAGGGGAAAGCGATGGCATGAGAAGAGGGTGGCATCACCCCCTGGCCCACATAAGGTGGACAATAGTAACAAAAGAATGTTCCAAACACTGGCAAGGGGAAACTGGCTATAATACCCATAAGCCCACCCCCAACAATACACTCCCTCCAGGAGGCGTTAATTCCCAAATCTCCATCAGCTGAGAACCTAGCATTCAGAACATCTAAATTTATGGGGGACACCTGAATCAAACCACCACATTTGGTTATTTCTTTTTTTACCTTTTACCTTACAAGATGGCATAAGCATTCACAGGAAATATGCTATCCAATTATTTGAAATTTTTACTATAAACTTGACAGTATTCATAAAATAATATTATAATACTAGGGGCTGAAAAAATGGCTTATTGGTTGAAGTGCTTGCCTGCACAACCAAAGGACCACTGGTAAATTCCCCTGGACCCACGTAAGCCAGATGTACAAGGTAGCACAAGCATTTTGAGTCATTTGCAGTGGCTGAAGACCCTGGCACACCCATTCTGTCATCTCTCTCTATGTCTATCTGCCTTTCTATCAAATAAATAAAAATAAATATAAATATAATAATAATTGATAAAAACAAAATAATAAAATAATAGTCTACATGTCATATGAGGGTCATTTGGGTATTATTCTTGTTTTCTTTTACATTTAATTATTGCATATTCCAATAATTGCTTTTCCAATTCCAATAATGGTCTAACACATAAAATAGGCTCTAAGGAAACTCTCATCCTAGTACTTAGAAATGGAGGCAGAAGATCAAAAGTTCAAGACCAGCTTTGGGTTCATAACAAATTTAAGGTTAGCCTGGACTATATGAGACTGTCTCATTAAAAAAAGACCCAATAAATTGCCTTAGTTGTCTAAGTTGTAGCTCAGCCTGACAGGAAAACATGCAATAAAATATTCTGATTGGATTTGGTCAGAAAGGTGGAAAAGCTCAAAATGGAAGAAGATAGTAGAGAATAAGTGATAACTGGTCATGTTTGCACCAAAGCAGCAGACCTGTGTCCATGGAGAGCTCCACCAAGGCTTCTGAAGTTTAAAATGTCTACATTCCAATATCTCTAACCACCATTCACCAAAACATGTATCCATGGTTTGGGCCTGCTTTCCCTAAAGTCATCATTTATCAAAATTAGAACCAGGTATTTGAATGGAATGATGTAAAAGAAACTGGTAGTAATAGCCAAAAAAGTGATCCCACCACAAGCTAGCACCAATTCTCTCACTACCATAGAGAGGAAAAGCATCAAGCTCTGGAAGCAGCTCAGAAGCCAGGCAGAGTTGTCTGTCACTTACCTGTGGGTAATGATAGCTGTTGAAGTGGTCTTTGGAGGCAAGGGGAAACTGGTATACCTTCCCAGGTCAGAGAGTGGTGTTTGAAGGAAGAAGCAAGCAGAGGGGAAACTTAAACTCAAAGACATTCTTCAAGTACGAGTTTAGATACATTAGGGAAGGGGCCACAGGATTAGGATTGAATTGTGACTTTCATGGACTTGAGCACTTTTGCCTTGGTGAATTCCTCCTACATTAAAAACATGTGAAAGGAATAGAAGGAAATATTTTCAAATCATACATTTATTAGAAAACATATGAAGAGCAGTAACCCATCTAATCAGTTGTGGCTCTGATGTACAACATAATAGGTATACTTAAGAAAACTGTATCATGCACTTAGGATTTGTGAGGAGGATAGATCTCAAGTCATATATTCTTGCCACAATAAAAATAAATTTTCAGGGCTGGAGAGATGGCTTAGCAGTTAAGCACTCGCCTGTGAAGCCTAAGGACCTCAGTTCGAGGCTTGATTCCCCAGGACCCACGTTAGCCAGATGCACAAGGGGGCGCATGCGTCTGGAGTTCGTTTGCAGTGGCTGGAAGCACTGGCGCACCCATTCTCTGTCTCTGTCTCTCTCTCTCTCTCTCTCTCACACATACACACACACACACACACACACACACACACACACACACTTTCTCTCTGTGTCGCTCTCAAATAAATAAAAATAAAACAAACAAATTTTCAGGGCTGGAGAGAATGCTCAATGGTTAAAGCACTTGCTTGCAAAACTTGATAGCCTGGGTTTGATTCTCCAGTACCCATGTAAAGCCAGATGTGCAAAGTGGTACATGTGTCTACAGTTCATTTGCAGCAGCAAGGCCCTAGTGTGCCCATCCTCTTCCCACATCCCCTCTTTGCAAAGAAAGATATGTTTTTTTAAAGAAATGAATTGTTTAGAGTCCAGTGTGATGGACTCTAAAACATTTTCTATCCCATTGTTAACTGTTCAGCAAGAAGGTGAAACTAGATGCAACTTATCCAGTAGCATTGGTTCTTGAAGCCAATCTTAATATGTCTATAATTATTACTGAAACATTTTAATTCTGTTATGTCCTTGAAACTCTTCCTCTTTGTTCAGTAAATATAATACTATAATCCCAGCCAGGTATGGTGGTGCATGCCTTTAATCCCAGCACTTGAGAGGCAGAGGTTGAGGATCACTGTGAGATTGAGACAAGCCTGGGACTACAGAGTGAGTTCCAGGTCAGCCTGGGCTAGAGTGAGACCCTACCTAGGGAAAAAATAAAATACTACAGTTATTCAGAAAGCTAAAGCAAGAGGATCAGGAATTCCAGACCAGCCTGAGCTGCAAAGGGAATTTCAAGTCCAGCTTGAATATCTATCTAATTAAATAAAAATATAAAGACATAGTGAACTTATCTTTTATGAATATACTGACATAAAAATAAGTATAATCCAGGCTGGATTTATTATCATATGAAGTTGTCCTCATTATTTGTCTTCTAATTCTGGATGAAAGTTCATTAAGGGAAAACTTAAACCCTCCTCTTACTACATTTGCATCGGAAAAGATATGCTATCCCTTAATGAGAAACTGTAGGGCTTTGCTTCAAGTCCTACAACTGCCTTTCTACAAGCTCTGGGTTTTGACTTCCTCATAAATTGCATTATGGTGACCTAAGTGAGATAATGTACACAAAATACTTTGCCTATTACCTGTATCAAAGTACTAAGTAAATGGTGGCTATCAACAGGATAACACTCTTGTGGCATTTAAAAAAAAAAAAAGCATTTGAAATGAATTTAAAGTGGTAGATTCTAGATGTTTTATTTTTTCAAATTCTCACAACAGCTGTATGACCTTGAGCCAGTCATTTTACCTGAGTCTTAGTTTCATCACCTATAATGATATCTGCCCTCCTGCCACCTCACAGTGTTACCAAGTGACCAAACGAGGTAACAGATGTAGGAGCACATTTATTACAGCTAAAAGCATTACATGCTGGGAATAGTGACCAGAGAAGCTGAAAAATTAACCAGGGAGAATTATACAGTGCCTGGCATACAATAGCTCTTCAGTAGATCTTTTCTAAATCAATCAGCAAATGAATGAATGAATGACAAAGCTCCCTACATGTAAAATACTAAACTCTTTATTGTTATCCTGAATTGTGAAAAAGAAAATTACAAAAATAAAGCAGCCCAAAACAAAGACAGCAAATATTTCATGTGAGGAAATAAAAACTAGTAATTCGTAATTTGTGTTTTCACCATTATCTAAGTGTCCTAGACTACAAGTTACTGTGAGGGTCCCAACATTTTCCATTCCAATGTTGACTTATTCTGCCGGCAGATGAAACCGAATATAATTTATTTGATAGTGCTGGCTCTTGAAGCCAGACGTAATATGTCTTCATGCTGAAACATCTTAATTCTGTTAGGCCCTTGAAACTCTTCTTTGTTCAGCAAAACTCTCAGGTTAAAAAAAAATATGCCAGGGATCTGGGAGAATGCTCAGAGGATAAAACTTCTTACTGTGTGAGCATGAGAACCCAAGTTTGAATCCCAAGAACACATTTGTAGCAGTTACCTTCTTGCTGCTAGGGGCAAACAAACAAACAAACAAAACAAAACAAACAAACAACCATGAAAACCACCAGGCCAGAAGCAGCTGCTAGAAGGAGAGGGCTTATTTCTAAGGAAAGCTGCCTCACTTCATCATGGCAGGATGAACACCGCAAGGCAGGCAGCCAAGGCATCACATCACATGTTACCATAGCAGCTGGAAGGAAGCAGTTAGCTAATGTCCCATAGGACTGGACTAATAAACCCCAAGATCCACTCCCAGCAACACATCTCCTCTCACAAGTTTCCACCTCCCAAAGGACCCACGACTTTCCCAAAGTTCCACCACCCAAGGATCAAGTATGTAACATGAGCCTATTGGGAACATTGCATTCGAGCTACCACAACCATTTAAATGCTGGACAGAGCACGGCGCATCTGCATTCCCAGCCAGAGACAGGAGAAGCCCTGGAAGCTCGTGGGCCAGTTCACCTGGCATATATAGCAGTTAACAACAAAGAGCCCCTGCCTCAAATATGGTGGAAGACAAAGTTGTCCTCTGACCTCCATGTGGGTGCTGTGCAATGCATGTACCCTGGTGAATTCAACACACACACACACACACACACACACACACACACACTCATAGATTTAAAAAGTAACTTTAGTTGAGAGAACATCAGTCTTATATATGTAAAGCTGTGGATATTATTTAAATGAGTAAATTAATCAGTTATCCACTGTGGCTTTATTTCTAATTTATGTACTTAATTCTACAGATAGCAAAGTGCTTGAGAAAATCTACTTTGTGTTATAAGAGTTCCAATAGAATACTTTTTTATATATATTTAAACCTATATATTACCTTAAATATCAGTGTTCCCTTGGTGATTCTGGCTATGGGAATGCATTGTACATACAAGTTCTTTGCAACTTAGCAGAGAATCACACCAAATCTAGGAACTCTTCACTGGTGTAGCCAGATATAAAAACTCTTTTTTTCTTTTTTCTTTCTTCCTTTTCTTTTCTTTTCTTTTCTCTTCTTTTTTTTTTCTTTTCTTTCCTTTTCTTTTTTCCAGCTTAGGAGCCTAGCCCTTCACTGTTTTAGAACAGTGTGCTCAGATGCAAATGAACCTTATGCCCATGTCGGCTCACAGCATCCCACAGCCTGCTGAATCACTGAAGCAGTGGCCACTTGCTTGTTCAGTGGAGTGTCTTCAGAGAATTAGCGTGCAGAACATCTTGTGGAAATCACTTCTTTTGGCAGCATCCTAGTATAAATTGGCTTCTCGGCAGGGCAGCTGTGATTCCAATTGAGTGAAAGGCGCTGACCATCTTTCTCAAGCAAATAGCTCTGTCAGACCAGTCTTACTCATCCCTTGCATTTCCAATCTTCCTCTAAATGTCTTATCTCTTCACCTGGCTTCCTTTACTTGCCTTCCACTCTGCTTTCTCTTTCCCAATCAGTTCCAATGTAGTACTGTGTGCATGGTAGGAGGGTCCCTGTATAGTCATTTGGATTTCAATCAGCTTTAGTTCTGGGGGAAAAGAAAAATTAGAAGGAAGTATTTAGATTTCAGTGACACCAACCTCTGTCCAGAAGGTGATTATCTCTAGTAAATTGTCATGAGTGGTATACAATGGTTAATGATAGCAAGATATGCTATACAGAAGAGAACATTTTTTTGAAACAAGGACCATGAAATATGAGCATGAAGTTGAAATGTGGTCTTTATGCTTCCCTTAACCTTATCCATGAGAATAAAGCAGTGTGACCATCAAGAAGAAAAGTCACAGGCTGCAGAGATGGCTTAGCCATTAAGGCGTTTGCCTGCAAAGCCAAAGGACCCAGGTACAACTCCCCAGGACCCACATAAGCCAGTTGCATAAGGGGGTGCATGGGTCTGGAGTTCATTTGCAGTGGCTGGAGGCCCTGAGCGCCCATTCTCTATCTGCTGCTTTCTCTCTCCTTCTTTGTCTCTCAAATACATAAATAAATAAATATTTTTTAAAAGAAGAAGAAAAGTCACCATGAGACAAAATATAAAAAATTTCCTGGGAAGTGAGCTTATCTGCTTAGCAAAACTTTTATATTTCTTTAAAAGAGGCTATATCTCACATAAAACAATTTGAAGGGTGGGGTTCCTCTTTATATGTGCATTGGCACATACCTATAGTCACAGATTATAGACACACAGCAAGAGAATTATGCATTCAAGTACAGCCTGGGCTACATAGTGAGACCTCATCTCAGGAAAAAAAAAAAAAAACAACCACAAAAAAAACATTTTGCACATTCCTTATTGAACTCAGTGTCTCTGCGTTTCTGGCACACTGTAACTCAACAGATGTCTATGAGCTGGGCAATTTATATAGGCCCAGCAGTGAGCTGCTGCTGCTCCTGCTGCTGCTGCCACTGCCACATATACAGCACCATCAAAAGGACACAGCATGACTTTGGCACCTGGCTATGACACATGCCATGAAGCCTTTGATTTTAAAAACAAAAGAAATTTAACCCCTACCTCACTTGTCAGATAATAGACACGAAAATGTCTGGTGCTAAACAGCTTCCCAGCAAATGTGGGTGACTATGTACAAAAGCCTCTGGCAGGGCCACGCTGGCCAGCTGGTGAAGGGTCTACAGTAGGTGAAAGGAGCCTGTCTTGCCATGTGTGGGAGAGGGAAAGAATGATGCGGACTGGTCCCTACCCCATGTGATGATGATGCTTGTCCCCAAATGTCTTTCCATTGAGTTCCAGGGGCAGCTGATGTCTTCTGCTGCAAGGTGCCTGACCACAGCTGGCACTGAGCAGCTTACAGCATGCAGCAGGATACACAAGGTGATGCCTGTTACCCATCTGCCTTTGGTGAACATCCTATTTGCTGTTTGCTCCTTCCTTTCTACACTCTCCTTCCTTCTTTTTTTTCTGAGATAGGCTCTTATTAGGATTTCATGTACACCAGGCTGGCCTCAGTCAACCTTAAAAGTTCCATGCTCCTCCAAAAGCCAGGGATGATAGGCAAGTGCCACCACACCTGGTTTATTCTGTACTGGGGATGGAACCCAGGGTTCTGTGCATGTTATGCAAGCACCCTGACAGCCAAGCCATATCCCCAGCCAAAAACCTCTGTCTCCTGATAGAAGGCAGAATGTTTCCACTATAGTGACAGATTTCGCATTCCATGAAATATGCATAGCATGTATAGCCTTTTCCTTATTTCCAGAAGAAACATCAAGAGGCAAGAGGGGACCTGCCCATTCAGATCTTCAATTTAAAGTGAATTACAGTGATTGGCTCTTTTGTCACTTGAGAATTGCTTTTTTACTTTAACATTTTATAAATTTGAATGGGACATAATTCCAATTTTCAAAAAGCTCTCTCCCATCACCCAAAATTATTTAAGAAAAATATTCAGTAATACAGTATTGCCCTAGGGACTGAACAGAATTAGTTAGAGATGTTCCAGAATTTTTGATGCTGTCTTTAGATGAGGGACTTGGGCTTTGTTTGATTCCAGCTCTAATGAGCCCTGGGGAGCCAGAGGCTCTCAGAGGACATCTGAGTGAGGCTGAGTTAAATTCACAGACTGCAGGGTCACAGTCTGGCTGTCAGTGAATCCGGTCTCCACCAAGATCTGTATGTAGAGCCTTCTCCCACTGTGCAGAAACAGCAGCATGGCCAGCTCGGGGAAGCACATCTCAGTCCTCTGTCACACTTGCTGATCAGCTCAGGCATAGAGAAGTACACAGAGACACTAGAGGAAGACAGTTGTTCAGAGGCAGAGTGGCGACATCAGGCTGAGCAGATGAAATGTTTACATTGCCGGCGAGGCTCTTGCTCAGCTGCCAGAACCAAACAACATCTGTTATGGTCCTGTGGGGCCCAGAGGTTCTCATCACCTCCCTGTCAGACACAGGAGGGAGCCGGCCTGACTGTGACACCATCTGTGTGCCAGGGCCTCTGTCCAAATGGCCTGCCACTAAAGAGCTTAATTTTACTCCATCCAATCTGCACCAAGAAAATCCTTAGACCAAACCAGGAGCCTCCTCTCTCTCTCTTTCTCTCTTCCACTCACCTAACCTGCCACAGTCTCAAAATAAACACATAAAAAGTAATTTCCCATTTTCAGGAATCCAGAGTAGCTTTCCACCAACACCTTCGGTCTCAAGCTCCTTTCCTCCAGCCTTCATCTACTGCTGCTTTAGAGCACAGAGAATGTTCATCAGGAAGCTAAGGAACCTGGGCTACAGCTTTGAGAACAACTGCCAACTGCGCTGGCCCTTTCATCTCACAAAGGAGTGCACACCTCCTCCTGGGCCATGACAGCCAAGTCTTTGTCCTGACAAGGTTTAGGTGATCAATTATTGCCTTGGGCTGGATAAAAAGAGGCACATACTCAGAATGGAAAAGGAAATTACAATCTTCTTCCCATCCTGTCCTCTCTTATCTGCCCCCCTTGCTTCCTTCTCCAGGCTTGGTCTGCAGACCAGCAACCTGAGCATCACTTGAGAGCTTGAAGGCAACTTCACAGTCCCTTCCACACTGTGACTGGGATGCAGTGTCGGGATCTGCAGCTTTCAAATACCAAGTAATCTGTTTGTACATTGTTAAGATACCTTGTCCTCAGTCCTATGATAAGGATCATATATATGATCACTTTGTATGAATAGGTAGAAAGAAATCTTACTTTGCGAAACAAAAAGGAAAGAAAATGTCAAAGCATCCAAAGACAAAGGAACTATACCAAAGTTGTTAGCATTAGCACTATTACCCAGAGGTTTGGCTACTTGTTTCTTGCTCAAAGAGAGGATGAGAGAGCATCCTTAGGATGATTGTTTGCAACACAGAGAGGGGGTGTTTTCAATTACCTGCCCCTGGAATCCAGAAAGCTCTGGGTCCCACATCCACCTTTTGCTCTAGCCTGATAATAGCCAGTGAAAACCACCTGGAACTTCCTTGTCACTCAGAGACCATTAAATTTTTACAACCTGAAAAATTCTTTTTTTCCAAAAATATAACCCAGAGTTATCATTTCATCAGGCTGGGGAAATGTACAGTTCTTTTTTATAACTGCGAGTAAGAGCAATTCTGTAACAATTTGGAATTTCTTGTTCTGATTCTACAATCTTCTATCCTTACCAGAATGAAAACATCATAAAGCAATCAGATGTTATTTACAGTATCTATGCACAGACCTGTGCCTGACAAAGCACTCATGAGTTTTTCATGACCCCATCTCCGCCTCCGCTGGAGGGATGGGATTGCCGTCAAACTATGTTCCTGATTCATAGGTTTCTCTCTCTCTCCAGCCCTCAGTGTCCCCATATGCAGACAGCTATTGCATAAGAACTGAGAAATATCTTCAAGGGATACTCATGAAAGAAGAAAGGCCTAGGAGGAAGACTATGTGTAAGAGAGAGTGTGAACTGAGGTCAAAGTTCACCACCATGGCTCCTTCTAGGTTATTCAGTACTCCTTTCAGCCAGGCCCACTCATGAGAGCAGTGTGTGTGATGTGTGTATATGATGTATGTGATGGCTGAGTATGGTGTGTGTGATGTATGTATTTAATACATGTAGTATCTGTATGTCTGCTATGTATGTGGAGTGTTCGTGTGTGTGTGTGTGTGTGTAGGTAGGTAGGTATAGGGGGGAGTATAGATGTGAAGGGAGTATATGTGGGTGTGTAGGAGTGAAGGATAAAGGATATGTGTAGTATGTATATGTGTTCATTACTCCTCTGCCTTGGAAATTTCTCACCAGTAGGTCCCTAGTGAGAACCATCAGGGGACCCCAACAGCTGATGCTGTCTCTGTGGATACTAAGCAAGATGATGGACTGATATCAAAAATACCCTGGGGAAAAGCTGGATGTGGTGGCACACGCCTTTAATCCCAGCACTCAGGAGGCAGAGGTAGGAGGATTGCCATGAGTTCAAGGCCACCCTGAGACTACATAGTAAATTCCAGGTCAGCCTGAGCTAGAGTGAGACCCTACCTCAAAAAAACCAAAAACTAAAAAATAAAATAAAATCCTCTAGGGATTACTTCTTATTTTGTTCTATGTGGTATTTTAAATGTTTAAATTACTTGAAACATTTAAAAATCTGGAAATTTCACATCTTATTTTAAAAACAATCCAGATTCCTAGCTTCCTTTAAATTGGAAAAATGTGGTGGCATCTTCATCACCATGTGGCAACAACCAGCTTGCCCCCTTCCTTCTCTAGATGCCATCTCCCCACCACTACCTCTGCCCCCTAAAGTCTTGACCCTGCCCTCTCTTTACCCTCCTGTTCTTTATACTCTTTGTCCCAGAGGGCTTTCCTTCTCATCCCCCTCCCACAATCTGAGGTGAAGGTGGCTTCCAATAAGGAACAGTCTCTAAAAGTCAGAGGTTTGAGAACAGGGCTGAGAGACAGCCCACTTTGCTCAGTTTACAAAGCCCAATAGTTTACCTCAGCACATCAGATAAAAACAAGAAGGAACGCAGAGTTGGAGACATAGCTTAGAGGTTAAGGCCTTTGCCTATAAAGCCAAAGGGCCCAGGATCGATTCCCCAGGACCCATGTAAGCCAGATGCACAAGGTGGCCCATGTATCTGGAGTTTGTTTGCAGTGGCTGGAGGCCCTGGCGTGCCCATTATCTCCCCGCCCCCATGGGTGTTTGTGTGTGTGTGTGTGAGAGAGAGAGAGAGAGAGAGAGAGACTTTTGCTCTCTCTCTTTTACTCTAAAATAAAGAAAGAAGGAATGCACTGAGATGAATATGAAACACCTGTATGAACCATGCAGCAGTTATTAAGCAATGTGCCAGCACCAGCCAGTGTCTCTTTATAGTGTACCTAACAATCCCTGTAGAGTCCTGTAGTGTTGTCCACCTACCTCACAATTCTATGGTTCCAGCCACTCCTTGGGAACATTCTGCCTTTAATCTTCCATCACATTGTATTACAGGGATTCCTATTCATGCCCCTGACCTGCTGGAAGGACACACTCCATCTCTGGATCTGTCACACAGCCATTATAGCTGCATTTCACTGACATGAAAAATCAACTCAATTGTTGCTGTTCCTTTGTTTTCATTTTTATTATTAGTTCAAATCTGTAGAAAGACCTTGACAACAGCATAAACATCCATGTCCTTACTTGCTGAAATCTCAGTTTGCGAGACTGATTGAGATTATTTCTTCTTGAGAAATGAGTCTATGCACAGTTGAAATTCTCCATGTTTCTCTCCCTACCCCATTCTCTTCTCTAATTTTCCAGAGGTAACCAGAAGCCTAAATTATCTTTCTCTTGCATTATTTCAGATGCATTTTTTAAGTTTAACCATTTGATCCAAGTTAATTTTCAGAATGTGTGTCACATCATGAGAGATTTCAATACTTGCTTTTCTAGATGGATACATGCATCATGCATTCTTTCTTTTCTTTCTTGTTCTTTTTTCTTTTTGCCACAGTGCAGTGAGTATTCCTATGTCTGTTTCCTTATGTTTGGGCATGAGTCTTTTTATATAGCTGCAAGTGGAATTTAGAGTCACAAGGCAGCACTTTCTTACCTCTATTTTATTGCCAATTCTTCTCCAGAATAATATCATTGATACAGCTTTCTTGGGAGCAAGACTCAAGCTCTTTAATTCCTCATCTATTCCAGGACACGGCATTGTTAAGGCTTTTAATTTGGACCCATATGATGGTGAAAACACATCTTGACTTTGTTTAAATTTTCACTTTTTGATTAGTAGTTAGATTGAGTGTCTTCTCAAGTGTTTATATATGTTTACGAACTTATCCAGGGCAAGTCCCATGACTTTCACATTCTCTTATTTTATTCTTATTTTTCCTACTGGATTGGCCTTTTTTGTACTGATTTCCAGGCATGCTTTTTTTGTTCTAGTTATAATTATCTGAAGGTTGTATGCATCAGTGCATCACAATAATTGGTCTTTGGTTTTATGGCTTTAAGTATTTTTTATTTTAATGGTGGTAAGTTTTGGATTAAAAAATATTTTTTTTAATTTATTTATTTGACAGAGGCAGAAAGAGTCAGAGAGGAAGAGGCAAATAGAGAGAGAGAATGAGTATTGGGCATGCCATGGTCTCTTACCACTGCAAACAAACTCTAGATGCATGTGGCACTTTGTGCATCTGGCTTTATGGGGAATTTAACCCTAGGCTATCAGGTTGTGCAAGCAAGAAACTTTAATGGCTGAGTCATCTCTCCAGGCCAAACTTTTGGATTTTAATGTGGACCAGTTTGTTAGTATTCTCCTTTTTGGGTTTATGCTTTCTATATCTTAACTAATATTCTACTACCTGAAAGTTATACATTTTCCTATATTACTTTGTAAACATTTTCAAACTTTACTTTGCACATTAAAATCATTGATACCTCTGAATTATGTATATGTTGGGATATAGTACCAACTAGTGCTCCATCTTTAATGAAGGTTATTCTTGTCACAGTGGCTTGCAGTATTCCCTACCATATATGCCTTTTTATACATGTTTAAGGCTATCTGGGGGATCTCTGTTCTGTTCTTCCTTTTCATAATTCCACCCAAAATTCCCATCTTGGTTATGAGGTCTTCATAATAATGGCAGGCCCCAGGATTAAAGGGAGGGGAGGGGAGGGGAAGAGAGGAGAGAAGAGGAAAGGAGAACAGCAATTTTCTCCACAGCAGGTTCTTTCTACACTGCCTGCTTTTGGCTTACCTCCAGAGTTTACCTCTGACCCCAGCCCTGGTAGGGTGACATTGGCCCTGTGGCAGTGATGATCACAGATAGCCTCCGGAAGTTTCACATAGCTTAGACTCTCATCTCAACAAATAGCAGCAATTTAAACAGATCAGCAGCTGCTTTCACACAGTGGCATCTGGCACATTGGAAGCATTCAGTAAATATTCATCAATAGCTACCCAGTGGCCTGGAAGAGAGACAAATCTTAATCTGACAGATTAACCAAGGTCACACTAAACAGTCACTGGGCCTTAATCTTCAAGGATGGCACATGTTCCCCAATCCAAGGTGATGCCTGCCAAGAGAATCTGCCCAACACCAAAACATTTTACTTCTTCGTGCCATTCTTTTCAGCAGAAAGGACACATCCTGGTTCGGAGTGGTGAGAATTTCTACATTTGTCTCCAGAACTAATAAGAGAAGTAGCTGGGTTAGATCCTGACTGTGGACCTTGAAATGAAATTACAGTACTCAGGTGCCTTGTCCCTACCCCCAGTGGCAAGTTTGTCTATTGGAAGTGTGGTCCAGTGTCACATCAGACAGTGTTCCACATCTCGAAGTTGGTCATGCTGGCAAAGAAAGGATCTTGATATTTAGTGAGCATCCATCCAAGCACTAAAGTAATAAGCATATGTTACTTTCAAACACAGTGTGAGGGAAGTTGACCACAATACATAGCACACTCTACCCAGGAACTGGAAGAGGGCTTCACGTCAACAGCCATCTGAACTGGTTGAGCAAATTCACCCTGCCCCCTACAGGCAGGGGGAGCTATAGCATCCCAGGAAAGGCGTCCCTCGGACCAAATTTGCACCTCTGGCTACACCAAGGCTGTTTTCCTAAGTACTTTACTTCTCTGATATTCTTTTTTTTTTTTTTCCTTCTCTGCCCCACGTTACCCACAGGCAAGACCCAACAGAATCCTGCCTTACATGCCTTCAGTAGTAGAGTGCCGCTCTGAGCCCCAAACTGAGAAGGCCCTGGACTTTGCTCCCTGCCCAGAGGGAACTTGGGTATGAACAGGCTTCAGATAGAGAAGACAACCTCACAATCCTAATTAACCCGTTTCCCTCATCCCCGAGTGTGCTCTGTGGAAGATGCTCCCAGAAGATACTGGCTGCCTAGGTCACGTGTATATCTCAGTCCACTAGAAGAGCCTTAACACTTTAATCAAGTGTTTTGCACATAGTGGTCTCCTGATAAGAATTTTTAATTGATTTCTAACTGCTTAGTTTTCTAATCTACCTATAATCACAGCCCTGAGTATAAAAGGCATTTTTTAAACAGCTATGAAAACTGCTTTTGATATATAAAAGTCAAGGAGAAATGGCTGAGGCACAAGTCCTAAGCTGACTATTACTCTGGGTACATTTTAAAAATAAGAAACCATTCCACAAACATAAAGGTAAGTTATTCCTAGAACCTTGTCCTCACTAAGGCCACAAACTTGAAAAACAACAGAACTAAGCTTCTTGTTCCTCCGTAGTAGAAGCTTATATTATGATTCCCTGTAAGACTACAGAATGTAAACTGCTGCTCCCTCAGCAGAGAGGAACATAAGTTGGTCTTCATAATTATTTTGTTTAGAAGGCATAGAAAAGACATATAGAAAAACAACAGCCTAAAGAGTACAAGAAGAACTCATTTCTTGGAGCAGCTTTTAAATGAATTAGAGATGTATTTTTGCCATCTGTTGCTGCTACTGCTCTTATGAAATTTGGGGATTCACAAATGGCAGTTTGTATAACACTAACTCTGGGACTTGCCGCAGGCTCCATAACCTGAGGGAAATGTTGTGGATTGCTTCTGAAAGCTCTGAGGCACAATCTGAAGCTGACTATCTGCAGGGCTTCCCCAGCATCTGACAGGCACAACCATAATGAGCTTCTCCCGAGCAAGGGCTGATGACAGCTGCTTCCCCCACCCCTTCAAATCACACTGCCCTCCCAGCATCTCTAAGTGTGGAGAGCTGTATTGCACAGGTAGAATGACTCACTGAGTAACTGAGGACCCCAAGTAAGAATTTACACGGAAGGTATGTTTTTACATAATCTCACTTAATGAGACAAACATTAAGAGGAAATAAAAAGGTACAAATAATCAATAAAATGGAATGACCAATGCAAGACTCTTCACACCCAAGCAAGTCCCATTATTACTTAATCTTTATTTCTAGGCTCATAAAGAGGAAGGAGAAAAAGAAATATAAACTACTTTTTCTAATCATCTGCCAAAAAAAAAATCAGACTGAGATTCTAAAGTTCCAGAACATTCTGTATAGCAAAATGACCACAGATGATCCATCTCCCTACATACATATACCTAATACTCATTCCATTCATTTTCTTAGCAAAACTAGGCACCCAAACTATAAAGATGGAAGGGAAGGGACTTCAATTCTACTGCTGGAAGCAACCACATTAGGCCATGGGTGTGCTTCATTGGACAGTGGCTGCCGGGGAGGAGGGGAACAAGATGGAGTGCTGCTGCTGGGTAGATACAATATGGCTCATTCTTCCTGTGCAGCTCACTGACCTGAAAATCACTTGTTCACCTGTTCCCTTCCCTGAGTCACTACCACAACCAGCAGCACCAATGGATGGAGTAAAATGTGAATATGCATGATCTCTGAATACCTTCTTCTAAAAGGGGTATCATTTTCTTTCATCCTCACCACAAACCCACTTTCTATAGCAGAACACTGAGCCTCAGAAAAGTAGGTAACAGATCAGGCATTAAGAAGTGAAGGAGTGTATCTACCTTGGATTCCACATTCCTGTCATTATGTTACACTGCTTCCCTGATTTTGCCCCTAAACAATTGTGTAATCAAATATAATACAGAGATTCCTATGTCTATATACTCAGATGCAGCTCTTTAGGGGAGATTGCAATCCACTGGGGAAAATTAGCTTGTAACAGTTGTGGCTCTTTACAGGTATCTTAGGAATTGTACTTGGAGAAGAACACTAAGAAAGAGCAAGCATTGCTCTCCCACAGCCAAAACCTTCACCCAACCCCATCATGGCTCAATGCCCATGAAGGTATATAGAAGAGATTGAACATCTAAGACAAAGTTCACTAAAAAAATGACAAGTCTAAATCACTTCCCCCCTCACAGTGTCATATGTACAAGCGACTAAGAAAACCCAACAGTTTCCTGTACTAATAATAATAAAAAAAAAAAATCTGTGGTCCTAAAATAGCGTGCTTCTTACCTGTGATTCATGCTAAAATAAATTTGACACTTAAAGATGTCACAGTGACCCTAAGACATCATGGGGCAGCAATGGCCAAGGCAGACTCCAGGAATGAGGGAATGGAAATAACTGCTGTTTATATGTATGGAATCATAACAAGTCATGTCAGATGGACATGAGATCTGGCATATAGTTCTGCAGCTATCTTCACAATGATTACAAATGCTTATGTGGCATCACCAAGCTGCCCAATAAGCACTTCTCTTAATGTTCATACCCATATATTAATGCTACTCTCACTTTTGGTTAGAGAAGCTTCTCTTTTCAGATGACAATGACCTTGGGATGACTCAGAAGGCACCATCGTGCTGAGAGTAAGTGACAGAGGAGTGCTCAGCACTGAAACATCACTATCACACCTTCCAAGGCTCATGGTCCATTGTAGAAGAGGAGGCGGAAAAAACGTAAGAGCCAAAGGACGGGTAGGACTCCTTACAAGGTGCTCCTCCAGGCACAAAATGGCCTGGATATCCATTATCTCACAGTGCCTGACACTACCTACACAAGAGCATCATAATAGGAATAAAAGATGATGACATCAAAACAAAAGAGAGACTGAGTGAGAGGGAGAGGGGATATGATGGAGATTGGAGTTTCAAGGAATTACCATGAGATATTGTTTACCATTAAGGAATTTGTCAATTAAAACAAAACAAAACAAAAGGATTGAAGAGGAAGAATAATAATGGTGCACAGATATGTTAATGCAAACATGAATGGTTAAGATCTATAACATACAATTCTCTGAAATGGGAGCCCTGTAGTTTGCTTGTTTATTTATTTATTTATTTGAGAGGGAGGCAGAGAAATAAAGAAGGAGCACACCAAGGCCTCAAGCCACTGCAAACAAACTCCAGATGCATGTACCATCTTGTGCATCTGATTTACATGGGTACTGGAGAATCAAACTTGGGTCCTTAGGCTTTGCAGACAAGCACCTTAACCAGTAAACAATCTCTCCAGTCAAACCCTATAGTTTAATTAACAGAAGAACCACACACTTTTCAGTGTATTAAAAAAAAAAAAAAAAGACAAGTACAAACATGTGGATGACCTAGGGTCTTTGGAGCCATTTTAGCCCTTACATGTAATCCCACACTACATACACACTCGCACTTTGGTGATGACTGGTTGGTCGAATGAGTGATCTCATTCACTCACCGTTCATAAATCTTTGTGATTTTTTTTTTTTGTTGGAATTTTTTTTGAGATAGGGTCTCTCACTGTGGCTCAAGCTGGCCTGTAATTCATGGTGTGGTCCACACTGGCCTGGAATTTATGGCAATTCTTCTGACTCAGCTTCCAGAAAACTGGAATTAAAGGCATTATATTTTCTGTGACTGAGTAAAATTGACCATGATACAACAGATGAAAGTTTACCCTATTGTTTTGACTGTGGCTGGGGAACAAAAATCTGTCAGGATTTAATATGTCACACTCTATCAACTATGGTTCCCTAGTGTGAATAATTTAGTTGTGTCATTTTCATAGTAGATAAACAGCCAGTCTAATAGAACTATGATCGGTTCCTAGTGGAAAGGAGAGAATTTGGGAGGCTACCAAGTGGATCTGAAGGTGAAGAGAGCAGCCTGAACAGGAGAATTAGAAGATGGGGAAGTCAAAGGCTTTAATGTCCTCGGTTCTGCTCTAGCCCGTCAGCACTGCTTGTTGGGATGGTCAGCAGGAGAGAAAATCTGACAGCACTCCCTGAGCATTCCTGAGTTTGCATCTCCAAGTCTTCGCTCACAGGGATTATTCAACTTTAATATGTCCCACTCCTGAACTGTCTCTACTTGAGAGGTAAAATGCAGGGCACTCACTGTGATCCCCCAGGAGGGAAAAGAGAAGTGGTTATGTGTGCAAGAAGCTCCAGAAGCAGGGATTGCAGGGCAGGAGGGAGCTTCTTGTTGGGTTATGGACCAGGAAGGTCAAAAATGACTTGCTCAGAAAGATAAAAGCATTGAAGTCTGCTTTGTTTTTGGATGTCCTGTCTCTGCACAAGCACACTGGCTCTCCTCAGATAATCCCGACCTGTTACAAGGTGC
The DNA here is from genome assembly GCF_020740685.1 of Jaculus jaculus. NCBI lineage: Eukaryota > Metazoa > Chordata > Mammalia > Rodentia > Dipodidae > Jaculus > Jaculus jaculus. The sequence goes on from NC_059103.1 coordinate 143,030,046, forward strand.
CAGCATATAGCAAATGTGTTACACACATCACCCCATTGAGCCCTCAGTCACTGGAAAAGTTGGCAAGCCAGCTTTATTTCATATATGAGGAAACTGAGGTCCCAAAGATTACATGGCTTTCCCAAAGTTTATGTCCCTGCAAAATGGCTAAGCTAAGATCTGAACCAGTACAGGAGATTCCCAAACCTATACCCTTTTTCTTTTCCCTAGACCAGTTCTTAGCCTAATTCTATATTTCACTTGATTCTTACTTACTTTCTTCTAAAAGTCATGTGAGAACTATTCCCTTTGAAAAATTTTCTACCATCTGATGGCTTTGTACATCCAGGCATTAGGTTATAAATAAAATTTAATTACTACTTAAACTATGCAAACTTTTCTGTAAAAGCAGATAATGTGCTAAAAGGAACGTGCCATGACAACACTTTGCTTCAGAAACAATGAACTTTTCAGGTCAGCTGATTAACCCCTAGGTATAATGATTTTGTCCTACACACTTACTGTGTGGCCAGAAAATGTGGTTTGACATTAGCATGATGAATATGTGCAATTTAGATGTAGGGACTGATAAATGGAGGGAGATTTATACAACATGGTAAAAACAGAGAGGGAGATAGCCATGGCTTGGTGTGACTTGTAATTTATAAAGAGATTCTGTTTGCTTTTTGTGATTGATTTATCTATCCTGACATTCTGCTCATTAAAAAAATCACATTCATCAGTTTCTGGACAGAATAAATATATTTCCTATCACAATTTCTATTAAACTAAATTTACTTCTCATTCCAGCATGGAGCAGAAAATATCTTTGATTTGTTCTTTCAAACTCTGTTGAATGATATATCATCTAGATTTTTGTATTTTTGTATTCATACTTTATGATATTTTACTTAAATTATTGGAATGCCTATCATTTTAACAACAAAAAACCCACTATACTAGTAAGCACAATTAATATCCAAAATTTAATCAAAATGCTCTTCACAAAATGGTACTAGTAAGTAAGCTATGCAAAGTTATATACATGATTGAAGGTGCTGTATATGTATGTGTATGTAGCACCTTCAATCTTCATACATATTGAGTATCAAAATAACTTGAGACAACTAATACTATAAAATAACTTGTAATTATTATCACATCATTTTTTTTGTCTACTTAGAAAATAATAGTGGAAGCCAAGCATAGTAGAACATACCAGTACTTGGACGGAGAAAGCACCAACGTTAAACAAGAACAAAAAAGAGAGAGAGGAAAGAAAGAATGAGTGAGAGAGAAGAAGGAAGGGAAGAAGAGAGAAGAGAATAGAAGAAAAGGAAACGATATTGAAAAATCATTGAGAAATATGTCTATGCACACCATAATATTTAGCATGGTTCATTTTCAAAATCAGATGTTTGGCACTTGCTGCACAAGCATGATGACCCAGCTTTGGATCTCCAGATCCAAACACCACTAATCCCAGCACATCTGAAACTAGACAGGAGGCAGAATTAAGATAATTCTCATGAATTTCATGGACCAGCTACCCTAATATATGCAGTGGTGAACAAAACTCTATCTTAAACAAGATGAACAGTCAGAACCAACAAACCTGATTTTTTCCTTTGACTTCTATATCCATGCCTTGGAGGGGTTACTGCACACACACACACACACACACACACACACAGGTTTTAAAGAAAAGAAAGAAAAGAAACAAATCAGAAATTTGACAGTAGACAGACTTAAAAGCCAAATGTTTTAATTGAAATGAATGGATTTGCCATGTGGGCACTGAACATAAATGTTCAGGGAACAGAGTTTGTTTCAAGATACTATCATATCAGTTTTGAACTCAAATTATACTGCAATAGTCACATAGAAATCCAATCATCTTCTCTCTGATGCCACCTCTAATGTCTGAGTTCTCATCCTCTGCCTAGCTCTCTGGGAACAAAGGATTGAGCAGCAAGTCAGAATGACAAATACTCTTAGGCACGAGGAGGTGACTGATGAAGGGCTCACCTCAACATTTAACCTGAGTTCTCAATAAGTAATGTGACAGTCTTCAGGAAGAGCATTGCAGGTATAGAGACAAGTTAACCTGAAAGTGGGAAGCTGGGTGGCTAGAGAGCTGTGCAGATGCAGGACACAAGCCAGACTGCAGAGTGGAGAAGAGAAAAGCCAAGAGAGGAGACTCAAGGTCATGTGGGTCATCATAGGCCGAGGGTAGGAGTTTGGATTTCATTCTAAATGGGAATGGAAACCAAAAGGTTTAAAAAGAGGGATGGGGTATAATTTATCTGTTTTTTTTTTTTTAACTACTTGAAGTTAAAATTATGCACTAGCTCTTAGCATGAGAGAAGAAATCTCAAGTTCATCACCTCAGATTGCATCACATCACATCACTCCTCAGTTCACCTTTCCCTTGTGGCACAATCATAAGGATGCACATATGACACCAACCACTCCAGTCTTTCTAAGCCTCTGTGAGGCAACAGAACCTTTGCAGTTCATCTTGCTTAGGTGCTGACTGGTCTAAACTACCTTTGCTAATAGCTTGTATGACTCGGGGAGTGTCCACCACTTTCTGTAAGTTCATGAAATCATGTTTTTCTCCAGAAATTGACTTACATAGTATGTTAGAGTTATATTGCACTTCCTTTAGATCAGCTGAAAACTGAGTGCAGACATGGGCAGAAAAGATGCTTGAGTGAAGGGAGATATTTAAGAAGTGTTGTAAATATTTAGGTCAGTATTTTCATGTTTTGTTTCCCAAGACCCCTTAACTGCTGAGAGTAAGGTAACAAATAGTCCTTCAATCCACTGGGCCTGCCCTTAAGGCCCTTACAAAGTCATTGAGAATGGGATAGAGATGTAGCTCAGTTGGTAGGGTGCTTGTGTTGCATGAATGAAGCCCTAGGTTTGACCCCAGCACTGCATAAACCAAGTGTGGTAGTATATGGTCATAATCCCAGCACTTAGCAGGTAGAGTCAGAAGGATCAGAAGTTCAAAATCATCCTCATCTACATAGCAAGTTTGAGACCAGCCTCAGCTAAATAGAACTTATCTCAAAACATAAGCCAAAAAATTAGTTGTTGAAAAAATAAATTAATAGACATAAAAGAGCCAGTGAACATAACAGAATTGTACTTATTAGCCTTTGGTAAAGACTAATGTGTTAGGCAGAACAATGTACCTCCCAAAAGATGTCTATATCCTAATTCCCATAACATGTCAATGTTATATTACATGGTAAAATGGAATGATAGTTGTAAATGTAATTCAGGTTAACTAACACTAATATAGACAACATATCCAGGATGATGTAGGTGAATCTGCTCTAGTTACAAGGTTTCTCAAAATTGGGAAAAAGAGTCAAATGAGAAACCTAGAGAAATGAGAAAATGGAAGATAGATGTTCAGAGATCCAATGCTGCTGGTTCTGAACATAGAGGGAGGAGGCCAACACCCAAGGGAGCTGGCAAAAGCAAGGAGATGGATCATACCCCAAAGCCTCAAAAATAACACAACCCAGTCAGGTCAACACACCTTGACTTTAGGGAGAACCTCTGTCAGGAACATCAAAATGTGGAGTATCACATAATAAGCATGGACTGCATACTCCTGACACCAGAGGTAATTTGTTTAAGCATCAGCAGAAAACCAATGCAACAGAAAATGATTTCCACACTGTGGCATAAAAAAGGAAGTGTGAGAGGAAGTGAAGCTGAGAGAGGTAAGCATAAGGCCATAAGGCTCAGGGCTTCACAGAAGAGCAAATCTTCGTCCTATGATAGCAAACACCTTTATTTTATCATGCAGAAGATAAAACAAAGTTCTTCACATCTTTGGAACCAATGTCCATGACCAGCAACCCAACTAAATTAGCACAAGTATAGAAATATTTTTCATTGATATCTGTATAAATTTAAAAATAACTGGGCTAGTTAATATAGCTGCTGATTAGGGATAAATGTTGTTCCTAATTTTAAGGATCTATATTTCATGATAATTTAAGTTGTCATTTACAGCTCATAAAATTTGAAGGGTAAAATATCCTTGAGCTTTTTTTTTTTTTCAAGTTTCCAAAATAAGTTTCTCTAAGCCTTTTGGATCTTAAAGGAGTTATGATGAAGCATATTCTATGCCCTGGCAGAGTTTTGCTTTGCTAAATGTTCCAGAGTAGAGAAAGTTAGCTCAGGATATCCTCTTAAGTGGCTATTGATATTTAGTAAGCTTGACTCTGATGACAAAGTTTCAGCCAGTACTTCTTCCAGAAGGTCAACACTGCCCCTGTTTGTTCATTAAGTTAAGCCAGCTAAAGGAGGACACGGTCATCTGTATTCTTTGCACTGTCAATTATTGCAGGTTCAGCATTTGTCTCTCTCGAAATTTTCTACTCTCTTTGGACAGATGCAATGCATGTCCTTCACCTTTGCTTCCAGCCAGCTATGAGCTGAGTGTTTTTCATAATAACACTGCATAGCATTTCCTGAATGAATAAATGAAGCATTCCAATTATGACAGAAAGGCTGAGCAGCCAGTCACTCTGAATAATTAGGACCCAGTCTGAAGCTTCAGTTTTGTCTTTTCAGTTTTGCTTTTGACTCATATTTGTATGGAATCTTCATACTTGCATGTGAAACTTCTATAGCTATACACTGTGCAGATATGTATGTAATTGCAAAGCTTGTCAGAAGCAAATATTAGACTACGGGACACTAAATTATTAAACCAAATACATTAAATTCAATGACCAGAAAATATTTCAAAGGAACATATTGTATTTAAGTATCAAAAGTACCCTTTCTCATTATGTTTTTTGAGATAACTGCTTTTCATATAGTACCTTAATTCAGAATTCTTCCACATTTATGTCACTAGAAAGAAAAAGTCAAGCTATGAGTCATTCAAGAAACTTATATTTTCAGCCTGTTATTGAAATCAAGACCAATTGTCAGTATCTCCTTACCCTTGATTTGTTTCTCTTTTTGTTCTGGAATTCTAGGAAACTGGAAGAGCCTGATGAAAAACATGACTGTGCCTACAAATGCCAAGATTTATGTAATATAAATGCATGATCCAGGTTCTAGACAATTTCAAACTGAACTTTTTCATTACTTCCTAAAAATGCAGAAAATTACCTCACCCTTTCCTATACTTGTTCTTATAATGTCAGAAATCTACACCTTATTAATTTTATATAATTCTTTATGTCTATGATGCAGTTGCTGCTCTAAATTTCTGTTAAACTTTACTCTATTGATAAAAAAATACAAATGAAACAAAATCTAATGAAATTTTTTTTTTCCAGCCCTCCAAAATTTTATTTTATTTATTTATTTTTTTTTTTTTTAATTTTTATTAACATTTTCCATGATTATAAAATATATCCCATGGTAATTCCCTCCCTCCCCACCCCCACACTTTCCCGTTTGAAATTCCATTCTCAATCATATTACCTCCCCATTACAATCATTGTAATTACATATATACAATATCAACCATTTAAGTATCCTCTTCCCTTCCTTTCTCCACCCTTTATGTCTCCTTTTCAACTTACTGGCCTCTGCTACTAAGTATTTTCATTCTCACACAGAAGCCCAGTCATCTGTAGCTAGGATCCCCATATGAGGGAGAACATGTGGCGCTTGGCTTTCTGGGCCTGGGTTACCTGACTTAGTATAATACTTTCCAGGTCCATCCATTTTTCTGCAAATTTCATAACTTCATTTTTCTTTACCGCTGAGTAGAACTCCATTGTATAAATGTACCACATCTTCATTATCCACTCATCTGTTGAGGGACATCTAGGCTGGTTCCATTTCCCAGCTATTATAAATTGAGCAGCAATAAACATGGTTGAGCATGTACTTCTAAGGAAATGAGATGAGTCCTTTGGATATATGCCTAGGAGTGCTATAGCTGGGTCATATGGTAGATCAATCTCTAGCTGCTTTAGGAACCTCCACACTGTTTTCCACAATGGCTGGACCAGATTGCATTCCCACCAGCAGTGCAGAAGGGTTCCTTTTTTTCCACATCCCCGCCAACATTTATGATCATTTGTTTTCATGATGGTGGCCAATCTGACAGGAGTGAGATGGAATCTCAATGTAGTTTTAATCTGCATTTCCCTGATGACTAGTGACGTAGAACATTTTTTTAGGTGCCTATATGCCATTCGTATTTCTTCCTTTGAGAACTCTCTATTTAGCTCCTTAGCCCATTTTTTGATTGGCCTGTTTGATTCCTTATTAGTTAACTTTTTGAGTTCTTTGTATATCCTAGATATTAATCCTTTATCAGATATATAGCTGGCGAAGATTTTTTCCCATTCTGTAGGTTGCCTCTTTGCTTTTTTCACTGTGTCCTTTGCGGTGCAAAATCTTTGTAATTTCATTAGGTCCCAGTGGTTAATCTGTGGTTTTATTGCCTGAGCAATTGGGGTTGTATTTAGAAAGTCTTTGCCAAGACCAATATGTTGGAGGGTTTCCCCTACTTTTTCCTCTAGCAGTTTCAAAGTTTCCGGTCTGATGTTAAGGTCTTTAATCCATTTGAACTTAATTCTTGTGCATGGCGAGAGAGAAGAATCTATTTTCATCCTTCTGCAGATATTTATCCAGTTTTCAAAACACCATTTGCTGAAGAGGCTGTCTCTTCTCCAATGAGTATTTTTGGCATTTTTATCGAATATCAGGTGGCTATAGCTACTTGGGCTTACATCTGGGTCCTCTATTCTGTTCCACTGATCTACATGTCTGTTTTTGTGCCAGTACCATGCTGTTTTTGTTACTATGGCTCTGTAGTATAGGTTAAAATCAGGTATGGTGATACCACCAGCCTCTTTTTTGTTGCTCAGTATTATTTTAGATATTCCAGGTTTTTTATGATTCCAAATGAATTTTTGGATTGTTTTTTCTATTTCCATGAAGAAAGCCTTTGGAATTTTGATAGGGATTGCATTAAATGTGTAGATTGCTTTAGGTAAGATTGCCATTTTCACGATATTGATTCTTCCAAGCCAGGAACAAGGGATGTTTCTCCACTTTCTAGTGTCTTCTGCAATTTCTCGCTTGAGTGTCTTAAAGTTCTCATTGTATAGATTCTTTACTTCCTTAGTTAGGTTTATTCCAAGGTATTTTATTTTTTTTGATGCAATTGTGAATGGGAGTGATTCTCTGATTTCATCCTCTGTGTGTTTGTTGTTAGCATATATGAAGGCTACTGATTTCTGTGTATTTATTTTGTATCCTGCTACATTGCTGTAGGTTTTGATTAGCTCTAACAGCTTGCTAGTAGAGTCTTTAGGGTCCTTTATGTATAGAATCATGTCATCTGCAAATAGTGATAACTTGATTTCTTCCTTTCCAATTTGTATCCCTTTTATGTGTGTCTCTTGCCTTATTGCTATGGCTAAGACTTCCAAAACTATATTAAATAGAAGTGGAGACAGTGGACACCCTTGTCTTGTTCCTGATTTTAGAGGAAAAGCTTCCAGTTTTTCCCCATTTAGTAATATGTTGGCTGTAGGTTTGTCATAAATAGCCTTTATTATATTGAGATATGTTCCTTCTATTCCCAGTCTCTGTAGGACTTTTATCATGAAGGGATGTTGGATTTTGTCAAATGCTTTCTCTGCATCTAATGAGATGATCATGTGGTTTTTGTCCTTCAACCCATTTATGTAATGTATTACATTTATAGATTTGCGTATGTTGAACCATCCCTGCATCTCTGGGATAAAGCCTACTTGGTCAGGGTGAATGATCTTTTTGATATACTCTTGTATTCTGTTTGCCAATATTATGTTGAGAATTTTTGCATCTATGTTCATGAGGGAGATTGGTCTGTAATTTTCTTTTTTTGTTCTATCTTTGCCTGGTTTTGGTATCAGGGTGATGCTGGCCTCATAGAAGGAGTTTGGTAGGATTCCTTCTTTTTCTATTTCCTGGAAAAGCTTAAGAAGCAATGGTGTTAGCTCTTCCTTAAAAGTCTGGTAAAATTCAGCAGTGAATCCATCCGGGCCTGGGCTTTTTTTAGTTGGGAGATTATTGATAACTGCTCGGATCTCCATGTTTGTTATAGGTCTATTTAAGTGATTAATCTCATTTTGATTTAATTTAGGTAGGTCATATAGATTAAGGAAATCATCCATTTCTTTCAGATTTTCATACTTTGTGGAGTATATGCTTTTATAGTATGTCCCTATAATTTTTTGAATTTCTCTGGAATCTGTTGTGATGTTACCTTGTTCATCTCTGATTTTATTAATTTGTGTCTCTTCTCTCTTTCTTTTGGTCAGATTTGCTAAGGGTTTATCAATCTTGTTTATCCTTTCAAAGAACCAACTCTTTGTTTCATTAATTCTTTGGATTGTTCTTTTTGTTTCTATTTCATTAATTTCTGCCCTAATCTTTATTATTTCTTCCCGTCTACTACTTTTTGGTTTGCCTTGTTCTTCTTTTTCCAAGGCTTTAAGGCGAAGCATTAGGTCGTTTACTTGCGACCTTTCTAATTTCTTAATATAGGCACTTAAGGCTATAAATTTACCTCTTAGAACTGCCTTCATTGTGTCCCAGAGATTTTGGTATGTTGTGTTCTCATTATCATTTGACTCTATAAATTTTTTGATTTCCTTTTTGATTTCTTCATTGACCCACTCATCATTTAGTAGTGTATTGTTTAGCTTCCATGATTTTGTGTATGCTCTGTAGCCTTTCTTGCTACTGATTTGTAGTTTAATTCCATTGTGGTCAGATAGAATGCAAGGAATTATTTCAATTTTCCTGAATTTGTTAAGATTTGCTTTGTGTCCTAATATATGGTCTATTTTAGAGAATGTTCCATGTGCTGCTGAAAAGAATGTATATTCTGCAGCCTTTGGATGAAATGTCCTGTATATATCTGTTAGGTCCATATCTTCTATGACCTCATTTAGTCCAGATGCCTCTCTGTTTATTCTTTCCCTGGATGACCTGTCAATTGATGAGAGTGGGGTGTTAAAGTCACCCACCACCACCGTGTTTGGTGTTATCTGTGACCTTAGTTCTAATAGTGTTTGTTTGACGAATTTGGGAGCCCCCATGTTAGGTGCATATATGTTTAGGATTGTAATGTCCTCCTGTTGGAGTGTGCCCTTAATCAATATAAAGTGACCTTCCTTATCTTTTTTGACTAACTTCGGACTAAAGTCCACCCTGTCTGATATTAGGATAGCAACCCCTGCTTGTTTTCTAGGCCCATTTGCTTGAAACACCGTCTTCCAACCTTTCACCCTAAGATAATGTCTATCCTTTGTAGAAAGGTGAGTTTCTTGAAGACAACAGATTGTAGGATCCTGCTTTTTAACCCAGTCTGCAAATCTATGTCTTTTCGTTGGGGCATTGAGACCGTTGATATTAAGAGATATTATTGAAAGGTGTGTATTTATGTTTGCCATTTGTGTGTGTGTGTGTGTGTGTTACTTATTCTACCTGTGCTCTCTTCTGTTAACTGGTATTTGAGTATGGCTGGTTTTTTCTAGGTTCCTTATATGTGTGCTTTTCCTTTTGTTCAGCATGGAGGATTCTATCAAGTATTTTCTGTAGAGCTGGTTTTGTCTTCAGATATTCCTTTAACCTGCTTTTGTCATGGAATGTCTTTATTTCTCCATCTATTTGGATGGATAACTTTGCAGGATAAAGTAACCTTGGTTGACAGTTGTTATCTTTCAGAACTTGGAATATATCACTCCAGGCCCTTCTGGCTTTAAAAGTTTGTGTTGAATAATCTGCTGTAATCCTGATGGGCTTGCTTTTGTAGGTAACTTGATTTTTCTCTCTAACTGCTTTCAATATTTTTTCTTTGGTTTGTGTGTTTGGAAGTTTGAGTATAATGCGGCGAGGAGAGTTTCTTTCTGGGTTTTGTCTGGCTGGGGTTCTAAAGGCTTCCTGTATCTGTATTGGCACCTCTTTCCCAATTTGGGGAAAATTTTCCTCTATGATTTTGTTGAAGATGCCTACTATGCCTCTGGAGTGGAATTCTTCTCCTTCTACTATGCCCTGAATTCTTATATTGGATCTTTTCATAGTGTCCCGAATATCTTGAAATTCCCACTCATACTTTTCTATAAGTTTGTCTTTCTCTTTGTTGGACTGCATTAGGTCTGCCACCTGATCTTCTAGCTTAGATATTCTGTCTTCTCCCTCATCCATCCTACTGGTGAGATTTTCTACAGAGTTTTTTATTTCATTAACTGTGTTCTTCATTGCTAGTAATTCTGACTGGTTTTTCTTTATCATTTCTATTTCTCTATTTATGTCTTGTATTGCCTTCTTTATTTCATTAAATTGGTGTCCTGCCTCTTCTTTGATTCCTTTGATTTCCTCTTTGATTTCCTCTTTGATTTCTTCTTTGATTGTTTTCATGTGTTCTTTGACCTCTTTGAACATATTTATAATTATTCTTTTGAACTCTTTCTCAGGCATTTCCTCTAACTCTTTCTCACTGGAGGACATTTCTGATGCATTAATACTTTTAGGTGGATTTATATTGTCTTGCTTTTTAGTGTTTCTTGTGTTATAATGTATATATTTTTGCATCTTGGATTAAGTTAATGCTTGGATTTTCTAGCTAGCTGTGTATTCTTAGCTGTATCAATTGATTTGGTGTAATATATTTTCAGGGTAGGACCTTAAGGTATTAGGTGTGGCTCTTAAGACTTTCAGAGTATCTACAAAGATGTTCTTAGGGGTTGAGTTTCCCTGCTATAGGAGTATTCAAGCAGGCTGAGTGGAATAATATACTGGTAGATTCTAAAATTTAGCTAAACACTGTACCCATTCCATCAAAAACAGCCCCGAGTATGTATGCAAGAGTAGTTATTATAATGACCAGATCCTCTATCAACAAAGAGGTTTAGATTTCTGGTCTGTTGAGGTATCCAAGTCAGCTTGTGACCAAGTGAGACCCTTCCCTGGTGCAATCCCAGTTACCTTGGGTGATTGTGGTCTCAGTCAAGTTGCTGCCTGGGTCGTCGGGCTGCTGTTCTGATTTCTGGAGCTGGGCACTTGCTTTTCCTACGGGGCAAACTGAGTCGCTGCTGCCGCCTCTGCAGCTGTTATAGCTGCCTCCCCCGGAGCCCCCACCGCTGCTGAAGCTGCCGTTGCCGTGTCCACTGGTGCTGCTCACCCCGAAGTCGCTCCTGGGTCCGCTGTTGCTGGGGCCACTGGTACCGGTGCTGGAGCCGCTGAAGTTGCTGCCGAATTCTGCTCCTGCTTGGGTCCCGCCGTCAGCCCAAGTTGGCGTGGCCGGGTCCCGGGCCGCTGCTGTGTTCGCTGGAGCTGGGTTCAGGCGGCGGATGAGGGGAGGGAGCCGCGGCTGCCCTGGTTGTATCGCTGTTCCACGCGTGCTTTTACCTCGCGGTCTGCTCCCCCCTCCGTTGCTCGCTGCCACTCTCCCCTCACGTTTCCCGAGTTGCGGAGAGCGCGGTGTGAGGGGAAAATCCCGCACCTGGCTTGTCCTGCGGCTCGAGCCGAGAGTCCGGCGGTTTTCTGCCGCTCCGCGGTTGCGGCGGGTAGTCGAGCGGCCCGGAGCCGCTGTTCCCGCCTGTGCAGGCTCTGGATGCTCTATAACTCTTCCACTTCTCCGCTGCCGCCTCAACTTCCTATACACCTCACTTTTTAGTAAAAGTGTGTATTTTGCTGAGTTTTTTTTGGTCTTCCCCCCCCAGGCTGTTTTGGCGTGGTACCTACGCCGCCATCTTAACCGGAAGTTTTGAAAAATTTTTAAAAATTGCTTGAAGTTATAAAACAATTAGAGCTTAGGGTGTACTTCAGTGTAGAGCACTTGGCTAGTGTGCATGAGACCCTGGAGTTGATACCAAAGGCAACAAAAGTAAGGGGGTATGCGACCTCTAGATGCTTACTTATGCAGCTGGATGGTAGACAAGTTAAGAAGCTACCTGCCTAAACCTCAAATTCAAAACACCAACCAAAACTTGCCACTGTCAAGATATTCGAAGGATGTCATCTTCAGCTTGAATTGTTTACAGAATATCCAGATTCCTTCTTGTTTTGCATGTGATTATAGATCAATTTAATGTCTTATATAAGAGCCTATTAAAATTAACTTTGTAGCCACAACAAATTTCATATAGCCATACAAAAATGAATCTTAAGGCTTGGTCCTAATGATTCAGATTTGTTGTCTTCCTGTCCCAAATTCATTAATTCACAACTCCCCTTTTCTGCACTATCATTTGTTTGGGCTCTTTGATCTCACCCTGAAAGCCCTAATGCTTAGAGAGGAAAGATGTTTTTTTAAATGAATTCTAAACAGAGGCAATCAATACAGAATCCTATCAGGAAAATAAATTACCATCCAAACACTTCATTCTGCACTTGAAATTTTGACTTCTTGAGTCCACCCTATTCCCAAATATGGGTGGTTTGGAGGAGATTGTCACAGTTCCCCTTGGAAGGACAAAGGTGCCCTAAGCAGTTATACAGCCTGTATGCTTCAAAGCTGTTCACCTCTGATAATGCCAGCTATTAAGAATTTTGGGGGCCATCCAAAAGCAGCCCTTGAACCCTGAGACCTGGCTTATCTGTCTTTCATTTCATACATCAAAGCCTGTTTTAATGGGGATTAATTTCCATATGGAATTTAGGAGGATTTGCATGTCTGACAAGACTAACTAACATATTTGAGAAGCACTGAGGAGGATTGCTTTATAATGGCTACAGTGTCTCACAGACCCAAGCATCTTGACATTGAAAGCTGACCACTTATTCTGTTTTGAATAACTGGCCTGTATTGTGGTGGTCAAAGCATTAGTTTAAACTATACTTACCAAAAGTATTGAAAGTAAGCCAGCATGCTTATCGAGCCAAGCCAGAAGTTTCCCTTGTTCATCCACATTCCTTTCCAATGCAGCTCAGCTTCCTGGAAATTTATTTGAAAAGGTTATTTCTTCATGGGCTCACAAATATTGCTTTGCAGCCAACCTCGAAAAACCTCTTCAAACTCAACAAACGTTCAATAATTTTCTTCTGAATATTAGCTTTGGACCCAGTACTGGATTGAGCCAATAGAATTCTAAGGGTATTTTTCTCATAATGATTTTGGCTATTGACAAATTTCTTAATCTAGGTTCTTCATTTATAGACAACTGCCAGCATCCTTTATCTCTCTTACCCCAGGAATTTGGTGTGCATGACTGAAGGATGGTACTATTTTGTGCTAATGTACAGGAAGCAGCAAAATATATGTTGCATATTAAGTAGGAATTTTAGTTGTCCTGAATGCCTACAGATTGCTTCTAAAGCTATCATTTACTTCCTTTTTTTGTCCTCTGTACTTCTCTACTCTGGAAGCAGGTCAAATACAAGTCTTTGAAGAATACAGAAAGAGCAGCAAGCTTGAATCTGGCATGAAAGTACAGGTTCCTGCTCAGGGAATAACACTACAGGCCCAGTGACAAGGGTGGCAGAATATCCCAGACCAATGACACATGTCACATTATCACAAGTGAATAACAAGACCAGAAGCAGAATTTCAAAAGAAGAGATAATAACTTACACTGGAATAGCAGGCAATGTCTTAGCATACAATAGACAAAATGTTTACATGTTCACACCTTTACTACCCTTTAGTAGTATATTTTTACTTTATTCTATACCTCTATACCTTGGGTTTTTTATTTTTTATTTTTTGGTTTTTTGAAGTAGGGTCTCACTCTAGCCCAGGCTGACCTGGAATTCACTATGGAGTCTCAGGGTGGCCTCGAATTCATGACAATCCTCCTACCTCTGCCTCCCTAGTGCTGGGATTAAAGGGGTGTGCTACCATGCCTGGCTCTTGTTTTGTTTTTCGATTAATCAGTATTGGATAGCCTTCTGTATAACATAAGAAGATTTCATTTCTTACTCCTGCACAGGGCATCATTGTCAATATGCCACTTTATGGGCTGAAGGACATTGGGGTTCTTTTCTTCTTACAGATAGTACTAAGATTAATCTCCTTATGTATAGGTACTTTGTATCTTTACCATTTTATCTTTGAGATAGATACCTAGAAGTGGTTTTCTGAGTCAAAGTATATGCATTTTTGCTGGGTGCTGACAAATTCCTTTCCACAGAGGTTATGGCATTTTGCATTCACACAGCAATGAAAGTCAAATGCACACAGAGTGGCATTGGAGAAGCAGGGGAGAGATTTGATGCACTTCAAACCTGGTGCTTCTCTTCTATTAAGAAGATAATCATTGGTGCATACAGTAGGAAGCTTCTGTGAATTGGTATCCTGAGAGAAGAAGGAATGGTTTTTCAGAAGAGACATAGAGGGATCCAAGCAACAAGTGAGATAGAATTCAGTAGTGAATAGTGAACTCTTAATAGAGTTCAGCCAACACTCTGATCTTTGAATTTCTCCTAGCTTCAGTTAGCTCTAGGGAAATTTCTTTAGCTATGGTGTATGGGCCAAGAATATAATTTTAATTTTTTTGAAGTAGGGTCTCACTCTAGCCAAGGCTCTAGAGTTCACTATGTAGTCTCAGAGTGGCCTTGAACTCACGACGATCCACCTGCCTCCCAAGTGTTGGTATTAAAGGCGTGCGCCACTTGCTCCAAGAATCTGTGATCTTGTTTATTGCTCCTATTTCTTTATCTTCAAAGACAGGGTTATTCCAGATAACTTCTTCATTCACTTCTAACTCTAAAATTCTGTTTATATGATTGTGGAATTTTTAATTTGTATATATTCATTGTACAAAGTGACGAATTTTCTTATGACATTTTCACACATTTAGTTCATATTCATCACCCATTACCCTCTGTTATTTCCCACCCCTCTCCCTTATTTGACCTTTTCCTCTTTCCAAGTACTGACTATGGAATTTGAAGAAACTCAGAAAGTTAAATTCTGGTAATACTCATCCATCTAGTCTAAAACACTTTTGAATTAAAATTGCTTGGAAACTGAGCACAACGGCACATACCTATAGCCCAAAAAATCCAGGCCAACCTCAGCAACATATTTCTTTATTAAAAATTTTTGTTTTGAAGGCTAACATTGAAACTTGTGAGTTGACCTTTAAAATGACATGGAGGAAATCATGCTAGTTCCCTTCAACAGAATGAGGTTTTAACCTCATGTTTAAATGATGAAATTAACTCTCAAATATTTGATGACCCAAAATCAAAAGATGTCTCTGAAAAGATGACCTTCCTCGTGAAAGCTAGACATCTAAGAAGACAGGTATCTCAAATCTTGGTGAAGGAAACCACATATAGCTTTCTCTTTTAACTACTCCCTAGGTTTTACCAAGAAAACAAAATTTCTTCATTAAACAAAAATTCAATTTTCTGTAGCACTTGGATGGATTATACATAGCTATTTGCCTTTAATGAGACTATATGCTAATAGGAGAGATAAAATTGATGCAAGACTTTTGGAGTGTCCTTGAAAGCAACAGAGCTCTTAAATGTGCTGTGACTCTAGATGTAAGAGTCCAGAGTACTCATGATCACACAGAGCTTCCACTGAGTCAGTGGCCTTTTCAGATTCTTGTCTTATGAATTCAACAAATAATATTCACAGACCACAGGAGGGTGAAATATAGATTTTAGAAGAAGTTTATTAAAGCATGATAGAAAGGAAAGACTCATGAGGGAAACTCCAGGGATAAGAAGTCATTAGGTGAATTTGGTTAGGGATTTTATGAAATGTGGCACAGAGTTTGATGTGTGAAGGATGAGGTTTATAGGCTACTAAGTGACAAAGTCCAGATCTCACAGTTTTCTAGGGGAGGAAGACTGGGTTTCTGTAATATGAGGCAATATTTTCAGAAATCTTAGGTAGGAATCAGAGTTTTTGTCATCTAGGAAGGGTAAACTTAATCTAGAAGTCTTTCCTAGAGGGTGTAACTTTCCGGGAAAGAGATTTTAATTTTAATAAATTAAATAAGTAATGACATTTTCCATTTTTAGTGAAGGAAGAAAAAAGATTAGGCTGCCTTCTCTATCTCTCTATCTATCTATCTATCTATCTATCATCTATCTATCTATCTATCTATCTATCTATCTATCTATTTACCTATCTATCTATCTTTGGTTTTTTTCAAGGTAGTGTCCACTGTAGTCCAGGCTGACCTGGAATTAGTTTCAGGGTGGCCTCAAACTCGTGATCCTCCTATCTCAGCCTCCCAAGTGCACACTTGGCCTGCCTCTACTTTCTAGGGCAAAAACCTTGGTTTTTTTCACTGTTGTGTTCCTTATACCATGTATAGAGTAAATGTATAGATTGTGGATGGATGGATTATAGCTGTAACAGCCACAAAATCTATAAAGACAATCCTGATCATCTCATAGTCATGAAACGCCTGCCAAATATTGACCTCACTTTCAATGGATTTCTGAGTACTATCTATCAAATGGTTTATTTAAATAGCCTAAGGACCAAAGTTTTTTTTTTTTTTAAGTTTTTCAAAATCTTTTAAAAGCTACGCTTGACCTCTGAATGAAGATAATTGAATGTATTTAAAGCTCACTGCAGTCTGATGAAATGCATTCATAGGCCAAATGAACAAAACAGAAAGCTCTCTCAAGAATCATCTCCCGTCCTTTCCCTGCCCTCTCCTGCCTCACTGGACACACACGCCTTAAATGTCCCCATTGCACAGGATCATGCTGTTCTCCTGCTCTCAACATCTACTGGCTTTTGTCCATTCTGTTGAAACTTAAGGAAGGAGAGTTGGGACTGTAATTACAGAAAATTAAAAACAAAGTCACAAACAACCTCTTAGAACCTTATGTGCTATATGTATGTGCTAAAATTACAGGAGTATTAGAAAGTTAAGTGAATTTTAATGATGTGGGAGCATTTTGAAAAGATTAAAGCCCTCAGCAAAATGAAAGCAGTGGTACTTCTGTAGGGTGGAAGGGATGGTTTTCTCCCTTACAGTTGTCTGCTATGGGTGTTTTGTTTTGTTTGAGGTACAGGGGATCAGACTCAGGTCCTCTCACATGTTCAGCAAGCACTAGCACTCAGCTACATCCTCTGACAAGATACTAATTTCTGACTACCTGACGGTTTAGTGTTGGCAATGCTGTTGATGGTCCATTGTGAAGGAGAACATCTCCACTGGTGTGTGTATGAAGCAGGCTTACTTCTAGCTCAAGGGCCACCATCACACAAATTTCTGAAGCTAGTCCAAAATCCTAACATTATCCCTGAACCTAACAAGAATATTGAAGATACTTGTTATTATGCTCTACTAGGAATTTCTGCAAGTGCCAGGGAAATAGCTCAGGCTTAAAGATGCTTGCTTTCCAAGCCTGCTATCTTGGGTTTACTTCCAGAGTACCCATATAAAACCGGATACATAAAGTGGTGCATACAACCCAAGTTTGTTTGCTAGCGGCAAGGTCCTGATGCACCCATATGCGCTCTCTCTCTCTCTCTCTCTCTCTCTCATAAATAAAACGTGAAACCTCTTGAAAGAAAAAGAGAATCCAGAATCCAGGGTTGGAGAGATTGCTCAGTGGTTAAGGAGCTTGCCTGCAAAGCCTAAGGACCCAAGTTTGATTCTCCAGTACCCACTTAGTATCAAATGAACAAAATAGCGTATGCATCTGGAGTTCATTTGCAGCAGCTAGAGGCCTTGTTGTGCCCACCTCTCCTTTCAAATAAATAAATAAATAAACTTTTTAAAGAATCCACATGCTCAGGCTCACTCAGAACCACCAGACAATGGGGAAATGATATAAGGTATTTAGGATACATATGGGACACGAGGAGTATGGAATCCTTTAAGGCTTATTCCAAGCCAAATCCTTCTGGACAAAAACTTCTCCTCTATCATCTGAAGCAAGGCATAATTCAATTTGCCCCTTCCCATCCACTTTTTAAGTCATTAAGCAACCCTGGAGCTTCCACTTACATTCCTGATGAGTTCATTCTGCATCTGAGAGAAGCTGTTTTGGTGAAGAAGGTTGAGGAAAGGAAACAGCACAAGGGCCATCTGAGAGCCTGTGCCCTTTACTCACACTTCTCTCCTAAAAACCAATTGTGTCCAGCCCCTTCATTTCTTAAACTTTTTACAGGTTTTCATTGAAACCTCCTGTTTTAAGAAGCCAATGAACCCTTTGCTTTTTGTTTCCCAGTAGAGCTTGTGATCCTAGTTGGCATGTTAAATATTTCCAGGAAGAGGTTCAGATCATCTTCATTAGTTATAAGATGAAGTCTAATTAAGCATGATCATTTATCATTTAGGAAAAATATGTGTTTCCATTTTTGTAACAAAAAAATTATAGTTTCAAAAATACTCTGTGGAATTCAAGCTATACCATGAAAGAAATCTGGTTTGGTGATTTTTATGCAGAAATCATTTCCTCTCTTAGAGTAGAAGTTAGTTTGCAAATTAATGAGGTGGAGCCAAAAGAGAGAATTGCATTGTAAGAGAGTGACTCACAGTGTTTTGACTTTTGAAAATATAACTTTCCCGACAGCAATGACTGCCTTGTCAGTTGATTGCTTTCTAATTAATGTTAAGTTCTCCATTATAAATATCACACTTTTGCCACCAGAGCTACCCATTATGACCTCATATGACCTGCCCTTGAAGAATGATTGGGACAATTATGACCCACGGTATCTCTAATTACAAAGATGCATCTTCTAGACTCTGCTCCTAGATATGGTACAATCAGTACCACCATAAGAATGTCACCATTTATAGCAGACAAGCAAATCAATGTTTGTTTGCTTAGCAGTAAAAATAGGCACTTGCTGGTAAGTATGTGTTCCTTGTTACTTTTATTTACAAAGAACTAACCAACCATGAAGTGTTCTTGATAAATAAAACCAAGGTGCAATCTTCAAAAACAACTTGTAAAAGTGTGTTTTGTAAAGCTGTACTCTATATAAAGTAGAATATAGACTAGACAGATAAAGCCAAACCACGGCTCATAGAATGCCTCACAGAATAGACCCTGCCATCAACCTTTGTCTAAAGTCTTCATGCAACTTAGAGTTTGACCTGGAGGAACACAGAGACTCTCTCAACATAAAACTGTTTGCAAACTTAAAAAAAAAGCTGTATTTAAAAAGCTCTTAAATCAGACTGTTCCAGAGGTAAGGCCTCTAAGCATTACTCACTCTGCCTCGATGTCACTATAATTAGTAACTTAGACTTAAAGGAAGCTGAGGGTCAATTTCCTCATGTCTCTGAATCCAATGGGCAAATGGAAATGTTTAGCCATAATGTCTCCTTAATGTTATATAATGAGGTTTGCAGCCTGAATTAATCAGATACAAACATTTCATGTTCAGTTCATATTTTTTTGCCTTTTTTATTGGAATTTATGAAAAAAAAATCTTTTTCCAGTTTCCTAAGACACCTATCTACAAGAATAGTCATCCTCTACCTAAACAAAAACTTCATATCTTTTTCTAGAATACACTGGAAAGTCCAAGCCATTGACTCATGCTAGGTTCATAGTTTGCTAGACCTTCTCTCAGGTAAGGTCTACACCAACTTTTCAAAGGTGTTCCCTACCTTGCCTGATTATCTAGCACATATTCCTTGAACACTTCTTCTGTACCTAGCACAGAGGGATATTTCTGAACACTGAATGACATTTTTTCTCCCAATTCTCCTTTAAGTCTTCAACTCTTTCATTTCCTTCATCCTGAACATCATTTCCTCAGAGAAGCATCCCTGAGCCTGAGTTTAGGGCAGTCATCTTTGTTGTACAGACTGCAGTATTTCCTTCACACATCTGAATTTAATTGTAAATAAATCCACTTATTGATTATTTGATTAATGCTACTCTCCAGAACTTGAGAACAGAGACCATGTAGGAATATGTTCAGCAATTTATTCCAGCTCCTGGCACTCAGCACCATTCAGTTAATTGGTGGATTGAGTGGTAAATGATGAATGGATGGGTTGATGGATGAAGCATAGTTTCTTCCTTCCAAGAGTGTGTTACAGCAAAATAAGCACAGCTGGGATAAAAAGCAGGTGAGACTTGAAAGGTAAGATTGGGATAAAATTACAAACAGCCTTGAGAGAACATTCCAACATTATCTTATAGGCACCAAGAAAACGTCAATCTCTCAATGATCACATTGAGTTTAGGAAGCTCACTGAGGCAGCAGGAAGGGAAGCCTGAAAAAGGAAGAGTCCAAGGCAGGAAGAGTGGGGAGGCACAGCAATGATACAACCCTGAGATAATAAAATTCAGACAAAAGCAACAGCTGCAGAACAACAGGAGCAAGGTGCTGAGTCACAGAGTCTCAGACATTTTTGCTCCTTCTTAGAAGTTCAGCAAGGGTTGTGAGGTGTACCATTTGATGGATGCTTTCTTTTCAAAAGATAGAGTCATGTCTGACATGAAAAAAACAATAATAATAATCCCCTGTCCCCATATGACCCACTGTTAAATTTTTATATTGACTGCTAACTTGGTAAGACCTAAAGCTACCTGTAAATTATAAGGGATTGTATGAATATTAAGTTAGCCTATGAGTATGTCTATAAGGGGTATCTTGATTAGGTGGAAAGACGCACCTTAACTGTAGGTGGAACCATTTTATAGGCTGTGAGTCTAGGTTATACGTAAAGGGGAAAGATGGCTGAGCAACAGCATACATGTCTCCATACCTCCTCTCTGTTGATGTGATGATATGAAGCACCTGCCATACTTTTCCCCTCCCTCTGTAACTGTAAGCTGAAACAAGCCCCTTCCTCCCTTAAAATGATTTTCTTTTTCTTTTTTGGTCAGAGATTTTTGTCCCTGTGATGAGAAGATGACTAATACAGAAAATTGATATGGAGAGGTGGGGCCATGGCTGCAATACGCACACACTTTTGAGTCTTTTAGAACTTGTTTGCAGGAGGAATATAAAAGGATTTAGAACTTTGAACTAAAGAAGACTGAAAGTGCTATAAGCAGACTTTAATGGGCCATTATGGTGGGAGTTTGGAAGGTCAGAAGGAGAAGAGAAATATGGACTGTGGAGTTCAGCTTATGAGGATCTAGAGATGAAAAAATTTTACTTGGGTTCTGGGGAGTTGAGCTTGGTGATCTCTAGCTGAAAGCATTCATGCTGAAGTGGCAAATGCTCTTTACTGCTGAGTTATTTGCCCAGCCTAAAATGCAAGCAAATTAAAGTCCAAAGCTCATAGACTTCAGCCTCTTTGGTTGTAATTGTTAAAGAGATTTCCACTGTTAAAGAGAAAGCTACTGGTCTGCACTGGGACAATAGCAAGGATGCCATAAGGTCAAGACTCAACTCATTGAAGGATGAAGTTAGGGAAAAAAGTGAATTCTTTTAAAAGTAAATGCATGAAAATATAATGATTAAAAGGCTCTCTGCTGGGCTGGAGGGATGATTTAGTGGTTAAGGCATTTGCCTGCAAAGCCAAAGGACCCAGGTTCAACTCCTCAGTACCTGCGTTAGCCAGATGCACAAAGGGGCTCATGCATATGGAGTTCATTTGCAGTGGCTGGAGGCCCTGGAACACCCATTCTCTCTCTCTCTCTGTCTCGCCCTCCCTCCATTCCTCCCTCCCTGTTTCTCTGTCAAATAAATAAATAATTTTTTAAAAAAAGTCTCTGCTTCCCAAAGTTATCTTCATACAGAGTCAGCTACAGCTGTGTTACATAGGCACCAGGTTTCATCTTGCCCTGACAGCAGAACTTGACAACACTGCCCATGTGGTACTATTTTTGGAAGAATGAAAGATGTGTGGTTAAGGAGGTCATGGAGTATACCATGGTTACAGAGAGCTTCTGAGGATGAGAGGTATAATTCAGGGTCAAAGTCCCTGCAAGAGGCCCTGTGAGGTCACAGCATAACGGTGACTCCTAAGTTGCAGTGGAGACCCTGGGATATTAGAGATGCCAGGACCACAGCTCATCTGCCAAGAAAAACTGTAAGCCAAGGGTGAATGTGGCCCATGACAGAGGCTACAGGCAGCACAACTGGAAGGGCAGAGCTACCTTGGAGCTCAGATGATTTTATCCATGATGTGGAGCTGCTATATCCAGCATTTGCTTAGCTGGGTTTTAGTCTTGCTTTGGTCCAGTATCTCCTTGCTATGTCCCAGTTCCTCCCTTTTGGATTGCGACTGTTTATTCTTTGCCAATATGTGTTGGAAATATGTAGCATGTCTTTTGATTTTAGGGCTCACAGTTAAGAGAATGCCTTAAGTCTCAGAGTAGACTTAAAACTTTACTTTTTTTTAAAAAATATTTTTTGTTCATTTTTTCTTTATTTATTTGAGAGTGACAGACACAGAGAGAAAGACAGATAGAGGGAGAGGGAGAGAATGGGCGCACCAGGGCTTCCAGCCACTGCAAACGAACTCCAGACGCGTGCACCCCCTTGTGCATCTGGCTAATGTGGGACCTGGGGAATCGAGACTCGAACTGGGGTCCTTAGGCTTCACAGGCAAGCGCTTAACTGCTAAGCCATCTCTCCAGCCCAAAACTTTAGACTTTTGAAGGGGGTTTGAAATGTAAAGACTTAGAGGGCTTTTGAAGTTGAACTGAATGTATTTTGAATTATCAGATGGCCATGAACCTATGGTATCAAAACATGATATATTTGTATGTCAGAATTACAAGGGGTAGTCTCGTGAAGGTCTATATCGATTGCCAATTTGAGAGCACCTTTAATCACCAATGAGGGATTATGTACATAAGGCTAGCCTAAGGGATTATCTTGATTAGGTTAACGTAGGTAGGAGGACCCACCTTAACTATAGATGACACCATTTCATGGGTGGGGGTCCTAGGCTGTATAAAAAGGAGAAAACTGGCTGAACAGTAACATTTACCTCTCTCTCCCTCTCTCTCTCTACTTCCTCCCTGTCAATATGCTGATGCAAATCCAGCTTCCTGCTCCTACCATACTTTCCCCACCATGATGGACTTTTACCCTTTGGAACTGTAAACTGAAAAAAGAAAGAAAACCTTTCTCCCTTAAACTGATTTTTGCGAGAGATTTTGTCCCAGCAAATGATAAATTGATGAATACCCCACATAGCAAGAAACTCCTTGAGCCAGGGACTGATCCACACTTTAACTTGACACATGTGGTAATATCAGAAAAACGACCAGTTGCCATTTTTCTACCTAGCCATTTCTCATATAGTTTCAAGAAGATTGCAACTCCAGACTTAGTCATTACTGGTAATAGGAGAATTTTATTTATTTTTATTTATTTTTTTGTGTATTTTTATTTATTTATTTGAGAGTGACAGAGAGAGAAAGAGGCAGTTGGGGGGGGGGGAGAGAGAGAGAGAGAATGGGCGTGCCAGGGCTTCCAGCCTCTGCAAACGAACTCCAGACGCGTGCACCCACTTGTGCATCTGGCTAACGTGGGACCTGGGGAACCGAGCCTTGAACCGGGGTCCTTAGGCTTCACAGGCAAGCGCTTAACCGCTAAGCCATCTCTCCAGCCCTTATTTTTTTTTGTTTATTTTTATTTATTTTTTGTGTATTTTTATTTATTTATTTGAGAGTGACAGAGAGAGAAAGAGGCAGTTAGAGAGAGAGAGGGGTGGGGGGAGAGAAAGAAAGAACAGGAGAATTTTAAAAAGTGGATATGGATATGGCCACTGTCCTTTCAAAGCTTAGAAACCAATAAACCAAACACAGGAGCAGAGAAGTCAGTAAATGTTCTCATGGGAAAAACAAAGAGAAGTGTGGGCACCATAAGAGTTTCACCCAGCCTGATCTGTGGGGGCACGTGGTACCAGAGGATATATGATCTAACTGGAAAACCAGAGAAATTTCAGTAAGATGAGAAGGAGAAATAAGAACATAGGAGGACAAACACTCATAAACAGACATGAACACCATGCGATTATAGAACCAGGTGATAACATCAGCTATTTCTAAGGATTTAGGGAGACGTCAGTGAAATAATACTCTTAAAGCATACACCTTTAATAAATCATTGGTGGTGGTAGCAGCAATGGAATCATCTCCCATGTAAACATAAATTTGAGAACCACCAGTGTATATGTGCCAGTCGGAAGCACTATAAGAAGTGATGATGAAAAAAGAAGAAATGAAGAGTGTATAAGAGCACCAACATTGGAGGTTATTCAATTTGGATATGAGAAGCAGCCAGAAAAGCAACAGCAAAACCAAGAGTGTGCCATCCAATCATGGAATTGAAGGAAAAGGGAGGCATCAAGGAAAGGAAGTGGAGCTTGGGAAATTCCCCAGTCAGTAGAGTGCCTGCCCTGCAAGCAGGAGGACCTGAGATAAATTCCCAGAACCAAAGTAAAATAAACCATGTGTGTGCATAATTTGTAATCCCAGCACTGGGGAGGCAGGGACAGGAAGATTCACTGGTGCTCACTGGCCAACCAGTGTAGCATAACTTGGTTAGTTCCAGGCCAGAGAGAGACTCTGTTTCAAAAATAAAATAAAATGGTGATTAACACCCACAGTTGTCCTCTGGCCTCCACATGCACCTGGACACGCATAAACACATACATACGTACACATACACACAAATACTGCTAAGCCATCTCTCCAGCCAAATAAAGTATATTGTAAAGAAAGAATGAAAGAAAGAAAGGAAAAGGAAAGAAGAGTAAATGGAGGAAAAGGGAGGAAAGAAAGGGGGAGAAAAAAGTGGTCAGTAAAAGAAAAATTACCCAGAACTCAAGAAAGGGCTATAATATCATTGCATCAGGGTCAAGTCAGGATCAGAGACCCCAGAGACAAGAGTTTCACTGAAAGAGCAGGAACAAAACAAAATTACAGCTGGATGAAAGAATTTGATATAGTTTACTACTTAATTTGCAAAACTTTATTAAAAATAGTCCAGGTTGGGGGCATAAGAGCAAGTAAAAGTGTGTTCTGATATAGAAATGTGATTTTGCCTCCAGTTCAGCATGTACTAGAAGACCTTCAGGCTCTGGATTTGGATGCCCCACTATTGCTTTTTATCATGCTTTGTCAGGCACTGGCAAAGGAAAGGGAAAATAATAATTCTAAAGTCATTTCCCATGGAGGAGACTTCTTGAATACACCATCCAAGCATAATGTGTTTATTCTGTTCTCAAGGCTTTTTTGAAAAGGAATTTAACTCAATATAGCATCAGTAGCAATTTTCTGCATTGCATGCGTATTCACTTGGAGATTTCATTTTCTTGCTGGGAGTATTAAAAGGTCCCAATTGAGCTAAAATTCTGATGACAGGTGGCATCTTCAGGCCCACTTCAGGGTCTTATCAATGACTTTTGTGGCTGTGAAATCAGCCTTGCATTCTCCTTACTCACAGGGAGCGGAACAGACTTGGAATTCACACTTATCCTTGTATGAATATTTATTTGCTCTGTTCTTGGGTCTTTACCCTCAAATTGAATAAGCTTTTCTCCCCCCAAACACACTGAAAGACACATGCACACACACACACACACACACACGCACGCACGCACACTAGTCAAGCCTTTTATCTGGAAATGGCATTGAACAGATTAGCAGACTTGACAGGAGATGATTTGCATTTAGACAAGAGCCTACTACAGCACTGATCAAATTACAGCCTTAACCCAAGCTGGCTGGGCATTCTTCCCATTAGCTCTTGCTTTTGGGATTCCCCCAGGCCCTGAAGATCAGCTTGATTGCATAACTTGCCATTGGTGATTTTTATGGTACAATCTCAAGTTTGAGAGTTGTTAAACTAATTCCTCATTTAACAGAGCCATCTATAGAATCAGAATGGCAGAGTTTAGGTCCCAGCTCTGTTACATTACTAGTTCTAGGTAACCATCTCTCTCTGCCTCCATCTCCTTCCTTGTAGAATAAGGACAACAGTAGTACCAGCTGACAGCATAAGAGTGTGAACACCAGGCGTTGATATGTTCACTAACATAGCAGCATTGCCTAATCACCTGTGTTTCTACTTTCCAGTCTGTTGACTAAAGCTACTAATAGTACCTACTTTAAACTGTGGTTTAGAGACTGGCATGAGCTAATATTGCATGCTTGTCATAATTAAACACCTCATTCATGTTATCTCCTAATACAACTTGTTCAGAAAAATCAAGGTAGTTCATAAGCCCTATAGCAAAATCTTGCATGTATCTTCATGGGAGGTCATTTTTCCATGATTTAATTCCTACTTATTTCCCTTCCTTATTCTTGAAGTTTAACTTGTAACAACGGAAGCATGCAATCCACCTCCACATGGAAAAGAGTTTCCTGACTTTTGCTGAGTGTCAAACCTGCTTCTCTGCCTTACAGATACTCAGAAGATGGCTGGTGGCTTATGAACTGCATGGGCTCATGAAAATACATAGGCTAGGTAAAATAACTAACTCTGGCAGAAAAACCCTATGAGGAAGGTTCATTACTCCAGTATCCATAGTTTTTATGAGACCAGTCTCCAAAAAGTGAGCATGTGCCCATTAACAGTAACCATTGCCTCAGCCTAGCTATGTTAGTATGGTAACAGGAAGAAGATATTCCCTATGTATTCAAAGTGTGTATGTGTAATTTCTCATAAGTAGTTAAACAACATTGGCTATATATATCCTATTATACACCATATATATGGTTTCAAGAACTCATATATACATACACACACACACACACACACACACACACATGTATGTATTATATACCATGTAGTAGTGTTTGGAGCACTTTGAATAAGAATGGATTTAATCTCTATAACTTTATTATAGGATAATAATATTATCATTATTTCCCATTTGTATATAAGAAAACTGCCAAAAAATTAGCACACAACTCAAAAAAAACCAGAATGCAGGACAGAGTCAAAATTTATATGCAGATGGTCTAGAGACCAAATCAGCATACTTTACTGTTATTTATACCATCTCAGTAACTAACACTTGAGAATAATAACTAGGTAGCTCAAAAGGTTGCTTAACTCAGAGGTTCATTTTATCAGTGAGTGAGTAAATGTTTAGGGCTAAGATCTGTTTGAACAGTCTCACTCACATACCTAGCAATGTATTTATTGCTGTTTTGCTTAGAAATGTACCCTGGTGTACCAGAGATACAGCTTAGCAACAAAGCTAATTTTAGTATGAAAAGACTAAAAAGAGTTTATCTTGAAAACACCCTCCAAGATTTTCAGCAACCAGTGCTGTGAAGCAAGGCCAAATTCAGAGTTGAAGTGAGTATAAATAAAAAGAGAAATCATTTTATATCTTTTCTTTAAAGTATGCAATCTCTAAAGAAATGATGCCTTTTATGTAACGAATATAGTTCCAAGAAAAACCTGGCTGTATTTGGGGCAGAGTGTAATGGAACAGAGACACCTACTGGTTTAAACAATTATCATGTCATATCATTCAGGTGCAACTAGTTTCAAGAATGCGGTTTCTCATAATTATTTGAAATATATTGATTAGAGTCCATATAATGGTAAGGTATAGAATCTTTTCTTCATGAAATAACATTTGTAAAAATCAGATACGTCTAACTATTTATATACTAACTCAAGCACAAGATATCTATACTCTGATAGTCCAAATTCTTCTCATATCAGAAAGTTCACTGTAGCCTCTTAGGCTTATTATTTTAAGGCAACATAATGCTGATTGAATGCTTGCATTCCAAGGATTGGTGAGGCAAAGTGCTATGAGAAACTCCTATCTAAGAAGCCAGGAGTCAAGGTGCTCATCATTTTGGACACCACTTGACCCCTACCTGGTCTGTAATCTAGGAATAACACCTGGGCTTTCCAGATCATATATTCTCATCTTTTCTGGGAAACCCAAACATGATATTATTTCCCCAGAAATGGCACTTTCTATCCAAAATTTCATGAGTGTATAAACATTTGTATTATCTTCTATGAATCATTCTGGTGAGAGTTTGAAAGATCTAAATGCAGAGGAGACTGTGGAGAGTTGTCTTATGAAGTTTCTGAGGGGAAAGAGGAGTTTATTCAGAATTGGGATGGAAGCAGTTTGTGTGATATTCTGGCAGAGAAAGTGGCTGTATACTGCCTGTGTTCTGAGAACTTAAGCTACATTGAATTTAAAAGTAAGGGCCTGATAAATTTGGCATACAAAAATATGAACAGGTTCTGATCCCCAGCGCAGAGTACTGCCTTCAGCTGCATTTCTTTAAAAGATCACCACTTTGAAGATGGGCCAGCTGTTTTGCTTTGGGACTATAGGAGTGCTGCTGACTCTTTTGAAATGAGGGTACCTGAAGGAATTTCAACTGGCTTTATTATCCCCTGGATTAGCAAATTTTGACAGCCTTGTCTGCCTGGTACTGATTTTGGATGGTTAGCAAATGTAGGGAAAAAGAGGGCCGTTGGATTTGCAACATGTTTGTCAGGAGATGGCATGGAGGTAGGCAATCCAGCAGAAGAGATGAGACAAGTGAAGAATCTCTAACACAACAGGAGGAAGATGCAGGGTGTGTGCAACAGACACAGACTATGGGAAGTTTACTCCAGTCTTTAAACTCCCTCTTCCCATTGGAAGAAAAATGGGCTAGATTAGAGGGAATAGAGTCAAGGGAGTTAATGCAGTTCAGGAATGAGTAAGAGTCAGGATTAACAAAGGCAGAAGTGCCAGAGAAAGAGTGAAAAAAAAATCCTAAAGAATTAATGATTATTTCAAATGGGGGGGGGTGTGGAAAGAATATAAGAGCCAGAAGATGAAAATGTGGTGCTTTTAAATGTTGTCTTCCATATATTCCAGCTTCTTGTCAAATAGCATAAATCTTTTGCCTGTTTTAAATACTATCCTTTGTATTTATAACCTCACAGAAACTGTCATTACCTCCATGAGACCCACATAATATTGGGTTCATAAACAATTCATCATGGATAATGGGGCAGGGTAGGAGAAGACATCAAATTAGAAGAGGGACTAGCTGGAAAGAAGTTTTGCAGAAGGTGAGTTAGAGAGAGTAACAAAAGAAGGTAGTGGGAGGGCATTATGACCAAAATACAATTATGAATATATGTGAAAATTTTCAATTTAAAACATCAATGAGGGCTAGATGGCTTAGCAGTTAGGCATTTGTCTTCAAAGCCAAAGGACCAAAGTTCGATTCCCTAGGTCCCTCGTTAGCCAGATGCACAAGGTAGCACAGCATGTGTCTGGAGTTCATTTGCAGTGGCTGGAGGCCCTGGAATGCCCATTCAATCTCTCTCTCTCTCTCTCTCTCTCTGTCTCTCTCTTTCCCTCTCCCTCTTTCTCTCTGTCAAATAAATAAATAAAAATAAAAATATTAAACAAACCAATGACTATAACTTGGGGACTGGATATAAAGGAGAAGAGTTACATATAGCACACATAGACAAATATGAGAACTAGGAATAAATTATGTTAATTCCCATATTTTAAGCATGAAATAAACATAATATTTTTAATAGAAATAAAACAATCAGGAAGGATTCATGGCAGTTGGAGGACAACATCATGAATTTCTTCTCAACTGTCTTTAAGGTAAACATGACTGACAGTTATGTAAGTGGAAATGTCACAGAGGATGCTGGGACTATGGAACTAGCCTCAGGAAGCTACTTCTCTAGTCATTTCTATTTTGATGTATGTGGTGAGTACAGGCACCCATCCCATGGTGCACATGTGGAGGTGACAGGACAACCTCAGGTGTCAGTCCTGAACTCTCCCCTTCTCTGAGGCAAGGTTACTCACTGCTCACTGCTGCTAGCTGGCCTGCAAGCTTCTGGGAGATTCTCCTGTCCATACTCTTACCTTACTACAGGCACACTAGGATTATAGACACTCACACTACTGTGCCATGCTTTATAAAGTGCTGGGGATACAAACTCCGGTACTCATGCTTACACAGTAAGTGATTTATGTAGGGATCTATCTTCCCAGTCCAGAAAGCTACTTCTAAATCATGAAATATATGGAGGGGAACCATAAGATTTTAGTAACTCCCTGAAGCTTGGTACAAAAACATATTAATTTGCTTATGCTATGGGTTAATTTGAAATCAGTTTCACTTGCTTTTATATGAAATTGGTTAAATATAAAAATTGTTGATTATAAAAGAAGTTTATAGACATGAACCACAATAAACCCACAAAGTTAAGAAGGAAAACACTTTCTTGTGAGTTTTTTTGATGAGAAAAAAAAAACTGAGAAGTGATTTCACTGCTTACAGGGAAAGAATATATCAAATAGAATAAACTCATCTATGGCTATAAGAAATCAGGAATCAGAGGATTGAATTTGGTACCAAATATATCCTTAGTAGGATGAGAGAGAAATAAATACTATAATTAATTTACTGAAAATCAATCATTAATATGTATGATATCACCATTATTGTAAAAATCAGGTTTAAAAAAGCCAAAATGAGACAATATAAATGAAGGAGAATTTATTTATGCTGCCTTTAAGTGAACATATGGTCATTTTGTTGGAAATAAGAACAAATTCTAGCGTTAAAAGCCTGAGACCTAGTCAATAAATCGACCCCATTTAAAATGTCCTTAATGGACAATTGCTTGTGGCATAAATAAAGCCAAATATTAAGGTTTCAGTCCAAACATAATTTTTATTTTGTCAATGAGGATCAATTTGGAAGGAGAAGAAATGATTTATACCATGTATTTTTGTGGTAAACTTTCTAAAGAATAATGCTGTGTTGTACCAAAGCATTACTCCACTAATATCAACCTAAGAATTAGGTACAATAGGTCAATATTTTGTGCTATAATTTAGTAAGTTGTCCCAATCAAAACGTCTCTATTGCCTGACATTGAAATTATATTATGAGGATATATATTCATTGTATATATTCATAAAGAGAGAGAGAGAGAGTAAGAGAAAGAAAGAATGGGCGTGCCAGGGCTCTAGCCACTGCAAATGAACTCTAGACACATGCGCCCCCTTGAGCAGTCCTGGAGAATAAAACTTGAGTCCTTTGGCTTTGGAGACAAACCCTTTAACTGCTAAGCCATCTCTCCAGCCCTAGTATGAGAACTTTTAAGTGAAGAGAGCAGGCAGAATAAAAGTTGTCTATTTTGCAAAAGCACTAAGTCATCTATCTGGACTTGGCTCTCTGATCTACACAAATTTCCAGAAGATCTACATAGTAAGAAATTGTTTTCCTCAGCTTACTGAGTCAGAACAAAGGTTACAAAGATTGAGTGACCAGAGATGACACTCTTTGAATTTGCATGTCCGTAAGTAGAAATTTGTTGAATGGACATTCTTTAAAGAACTCTTTTTAAGGAATCATACGCTAGTTTGTAAATAATGTGGCAAGGAAATTTTATTTATTTTATTGTGTTTATCTACTTATCTAAAACTATAAAAGAATTCTTCTAAAGAAGTAGAATAAAAATGACTCAATCTTTCTTGATGCCCAAAGCTTCCAGCCTCCTAGAGGTGAGTTAGTATGTTGCCACTGGTCAGCAGCAGCTGGTGCTCAGAGGGATTTCAGTTCTATGTGCTAACTTAATACAATGTGTTTAGTCATGCCCTCTGCCTGCTTGGAGATGCAAATTTTAGCTTCTTGACATATGAAAAACTGGCCTGGCATTTAGAAGGTCCAGAAGTCTAAAACACAAAGCTTTACTCAATAACCAGTTCTGCAAACAACAGCTGTGACTACAAATAAAAAAGCATCTATTTGTGAGGAAATCACGCAGAAAGAGCTTGTGATCACACCAAGGGCTTTTCCACAACCACTTAAATATAGCTAGCAATGCTGTCCTGTATTATTATCTGTGAAAGTATGTAAAAACCCATGTGCTTGTATGTGCACATATGTTATGCCAGCAGGTTTGGTGCTTCTTTTTTTTTTTTTTTTTTTTTGCTTTTCGAGGTAGGGTCTCATTCTGGTCCAGGCTGACCTAGAATTAGCTCTGTAGTCTCAGGGTGGCCTTGAATTTACGGTGATCCTCCTACCTCTGCCTCCTGAGTGCTGGGATTAAAGGCATGCGCCACCATGCCTGGCTTGTGGTGCTTCTTTGAAACCTTTTTACTGTGTATGTGCCTTCAGCACTCTCTGGGAGGACAGCTCCACCCAATCTGTGGCTAGGCTGGGCTTCCTGGAGCCCTGGCCACTAACTTTCCTTCCCTCAGGCGTGGTCTTTAGAGCACATCAAGAGAGCCCCAAGCTTACAGAAAGCCATTCTGAGCAGCACAGAATGAATGACTCCCACCATGAAAATCAAGAATAAAAATTTTGGAAGGTGTGCATGCACACCACACATGAGTGTGTGGGTTTGAACATGCACACATACACACACAATTTTTTTTATGGAAGATGTGGCTTTAAATAGTACCTCATTCAAAATAGCTGTGTACCACACTAGAAGGCAGGCTTCTACAAAGACACTCTCCAACATTAAAAGGAAAAGGATGGGGCTGGAGAGATGGCTTAGCGGCTAAGGTGCTGGCCTGCAAAGTCTAAGGACCTATGTTTTAATCTCCAGATCCCACTTAAGCCAGATACACGAGGTGATGCAAGTGTGCAAGGTCCCACACATACTCACAAGGTGGCACATGCCTCTGGAGTTTGATTGCAGTGGCTGGAGACACTGGTGTTTCAACTCTCTCTCTCACTCTTTCACTCTCTCTCTCTGTCATAAAGAAAATAATAATAAAATAAAAAGAAAATAAAAAAGGAATGAGCCAGGCATGGTGCACAAGGAGGGTGACGTAGAAGACCCACTGTGAATTTGAAGCCAGCCTGAAGCTACAGAGTGAGTTTCAGGTCAGCATGGGCTAGGCTGAGATTCTACTTCAAGAACAAACAAATAAACAAATGGGATGTTGAGTAGTCCTCAGGTCTCCATTTTGCAACCAATTTGTAAGGTATTCACCCACACATGATTGCCCTGTCACAACCACTAGCCTGTAGCTGAAAAACTCGTTGCATTTGGACAGACGAGAACCTGCCCCCAGCTTGGAATACTGGAAATATTTTAAACTTCCACCTTAAAAATTTAAAGATGAACCATTTATGATACATATAAAAATTATCTGAATATTTGCCATAATACGTTTCATTTAGACTTATTTTATCTGTAGACTAAATATGTTGGTGGTTGAATTTTGCTTTGCTAATCAGGAATTGTTGATATGAGTGTTCATCTATGAAATGTATGCATTAATATGATTAAAAAACACTCGTTAGAAGCAATATACATAAACATTTAGACCCTAATCTTGATCTCATCATCTTCATCACTTTAATTGTGACTGAGTACTGTGACTGGGATTTGAGTCCAAAACATGACCTATTAGTTAAGGTATGGAACCAGTACTCTAGTTTCTCTTCAGATTATATATGTGTGTGTGTGTGTATGTGTGTGTGTGCCTTTCACTAAAGATTTCTGAAAAGAGGACCAATCCTGGCTTTAAACCAAAAACATATTTTAAAAAATATTTTACTTTTATTTGTTTATTTGACAGAGAGAAATAGAAAGAGAGAGAGAATGGGCATGCCAGGACCTCCAGCCATTGTAAACGAACTCCAGATACATGTGCCCCCTTGTGTATCTGGCTAATGAGGGTTCTGGGGAATTGAACCTGGGTCCTTTGGCTTTTCAGCCAAACACCTTAACCACTAAGCAATCCCACCATCCCTTTTATTGTTTTTTGAGGTAGGGTCTTGCTCTAGCCCAGCCTGACCTGGAATTCACTATGTAGTCTCAGGCTGGCTTTGAACTCACAGTGATCCTCATACCTGTACCTCCCAAGTGCTGAGATTAAAGACATGCAGCACCATGCCCAGCCTAAACCAAAATTTTGAGACTCTGCAACAAGGCTAATAAGAAATCAAACAAACCTCTTTAATCAATTATTTTTAAATTAATGTTTAAATTCATATGCAACTGTTGTACTATCAGTAAATATCTAATCAAAAATCGAGTGTTTTATTTTGAGGCAAATCATACCATTGAAAAACCCACATGATATTTAGAAATCAATATCCACCACTTATTTGTCAATAGTATCAAATCTTCTTAAATTTTGAATGATTTAATTAGAAATTTATGTTGAGGAGATATTTCAGTGGTTAGAGGCACTTGCTTGCAAAACCTGGGCCAGTTCAATTCTACAGCCACCCAGCTAAATCTGGACAGGCATTTTTTTACCTGGCACACCTGCCCATACACACACACACACACACACACACACACACACACACACACACACAGAATAACTAAAGATTATGAAATAAAGGAATTTAGGCAGAATATGCTAATAGAATAGTAATGACCAATTTAATATATGGCATTAAATTATAACAAAATTTAAATATTATATAACTTTGCTAGTTGTTGCTACCTTCTCATTGCCGTGACTAAGCACCCAACTAAAAGCAGCTGATGGGAGGCAAAATTTTTATTTTGACTTACAATCTTGAGGGGCAGCTTCATGATGGCTGAGGAAAGCATGGCATCAGCAGAGGCTGAACATCACCTCTGCCACCTCAGGCGGAAAACAGCACCAAGAGAGTAAATGGAATTTTGGCCAGGAGGATCTGGATATAACCCCCCACCCAAGCCTGTCCCCAGAAGCACACCTTCTCCAGCAAGATTCCACCTCTCCTAGGCTGCTACTTAGAACAGAGTTGTTAATGACCCATTTGACAAATCCTGACTGTTTACTTCCAACAGTAAATACAACCTGGTCCCCTCCCTGACTTAAATTGGTTTTCCTGCCATCTAGAGTTCCAACTCTCCTTTCCATAAGGCATTACATTTACTTTCAAAGTGAATATACTTAAGGATTCTTTAAGTGTTCTTAGTACCATGGCTTATTAAATGTTAGACCATTTCATTGAATAAACAATTTGATTGCATCATATTCTCAGCTGATATAGCAAATTGCCACAAACTGAGGGGGCCTAAAACAACAGAGAGAAATATATTTTCTCACACCATATTCCCTTTGATGGTACTGGAGAAGACCTCTTCCTTGCCTCTCCCTAGCATCTAGCGGTTGCTGTCAATCCTGGGTGGTTATTGTGGTTTTATTGTGCAACCTCCCCATAGCCTCATATCTTGTAGTTAACTCAGTGAAGGAGATACAAAAAGAGGTTCAAGTTATTTAACTCAAAATCCACTGTCAAATGAACTGTTTTATGTGAATGTATTTAAACGATGTTTATGTGAATATGTTTAAACAATGTCCAGCATAGGCTGGAGACAATGTCAGAATAAAACTAGAGACCTCCTCAGCTCTATCTGCAAGAATTTTTCCTGG
Source organism: Jaculus jaculus (assembly GCF_020740685.1). Taxonomy (NCBI): domain Eukaryota; kingdom Metazoa; phylum Chordata; class Mammalia; order Rodentia; family Dipodidae; genus Jaculus; species Jaculus jaculus. The sequence continues at coordinate 143,065,247 of NC_059103.1, forward strand.
CTAACTACACCCACCAATCAAGACTATGACTCTTTTCAAGTATTGAAATTATGATTTACTGTAAAAATGTATTAAAAGGCCTCTAATTGTGCCTCTTCCTCCTCCTTCTCTTCCTCTTCCATCTTTATTTTTCTTCTTTGTAGTGTTGGGAATAGAACTCAAGGCTCACACATACCAGGCAAGCATATTACCAGTGAACAACATTTCCCAGCCCTTCTGACTTTTCTTCTCAAGTGGCATGCACTTGTGTCTATGACCAGTGCCTCTCAAATTTAAATGTATATATGAATTACTTAGTAATCTTGTTAAGATGCAAGTTCTTGAGCCAGGTATGGGGCAGACACTTTATAATCCCAGCACATAAAGCTGAGGCAAAAGGATTCGAGGCTATCCTGGGCTGCATAGTAAGACTTGTTTCAAAACTTTAATCAATCAGGGCAGGGGCGATGGCTTATCAGTTAAGGCACTTGCCTATGAAGCCTAAGCACCCATGTTCAATCTCTCTCCAGATCCCACATAAGCCAGACACACAAAGGCAAGGCAATCACAAGGTCCCACATGCCCACTAGGTGGTTCAAGCATCTGGAGTTCGATTGCAGTGGCTGAGGTCCTGGTGCACCAATTCTATTTCTTTCTCTCTCTCTCTCTCTCTCTCTCTCTCTCTCTCTCTCTCTCTCTCTTAAAAATTTTAAAAATTAAAATAAAAATTTAATTAAACAATTAACAAATTAATTAAAATAAAATGTGGATTCTAGAATATAGTGGAAGCTCAGTGGTAGAATGTTCACTTAGCTTGGGCTTGACCTTGGATCCAATCCTCAGTACCTTAAAAACAAAACAAAAGAAAGAGATGTTAACCCAGTAACACTTGAATGAGGGCTGATTCTGTGTCCCAGTCTTCTGACAGATGATGCTGCTGGAAGTTCGGTGACCTTCATCATAACCTAGGAGTGACCCTGTGCAGACATCACCATAAGTCTATGTAATTGTAGAAATTGTCCATGTATGACAGCAGTGAAAATTGGGACCTCTCTACCAATAAATACCTCTTTGAGCCCTACTAAGTACAGAAATGGGGCATACGCAAATCATGAGTTTCCGATCATTGGTGCCAAAGCAAGCCAAATAGGATTCAATGAAGAGACTTTGTTCATCATGCCCAGCTACCTGCTGAGAACGTACACCTGTCATTCTTGCAACAGAAGCAAGAGACATTGTTGCTTCTGGGCCCCAAGGGCAACACAACAGTCTCCCCTAATAGATGCAAAGTGAGTCAGGCAAGTTTTCTGCAATCCCAGAGGTTTGGCTCCCATCTAGCTTTTCCCTTGGCATCTCTATTCAGTTTCAGCATGGCCCTGGAATGCCATAATGTGGTCTTAATGATGTTGACCCCCTAAGTACTTTTCAGAAGATGTTTTCTGCAGAGATTTGTTAAAAGGAAAAATGATTGCATTATAGCTGTTTGTTTTCTTTTGTTTTTCTTGTCTTTGAAGCTGTTGGGACATGGTCTTGAGATATAGGGATGATGCTAGAAATAAATCCTTACAATTCACTGCTAATGGTGATTGATGAGCTGATGAGAGCAATAGGTATCCAAGGAACAAAGCCAGTTTTTAATGGCACTTTAATTTTGGAAATTTAGAAGACTTCCTTGCAGAAATTTGAAGTGAGAATGGATGCAAAATCATTAAATAAATTAAAGTGCTTTCAGGGAACATCAAGTATAAATAGATTTCTTAAACTATCTTTTCCCTATGTAGTGTTAGCATATACACTTAAGAAAAAATTTTGTAAAAGAAATGAGTTCTCTAAATAATAGTACATTTCTCATCATTTATTTGTGAGCCAGTAAACTGTTAAGAGGGTGTTTTCCTTTTCAAAGTAGAAAGTTCTGATTAGAATGTTTACTTACTATGAAGAAATATTTTCAAAGTTGTCATGGTTTAGGTCAAGGATGACTGTATCCTCAAGTCCTGTAAGATGGCAGTGGAGATTTGGCAAAGCTGCTCTACCTTCCTGGTACACCTGGAAACATGAGAACCCTTACTACTCCATCTCCATGACAAGTAAGGCTGAGATTTTGCCTTACAAATATTCTGGCAATCGACCCTACCTTCCCCTCTGCAGCTGTCACTGTGGGAGAAACTGCTCTCCTGTTCTCCTAGTCTGCCTCACATACTGCAGCGACTCATCTTGCTGCCCTACAAATCTAAGCAGGCCATTGCCTTGTTTGGAACCCTTCCATGACATTTACTCTTACAGTGGCATCCTCCAACTTTGGCAGGCATCAGAGTCACCTGGAGGAATGGGAAAACATAGATTGCTGGGCCTCTCCCCAGCTACTGCTCCAGTAAGAATGGAGAAGGATCTGGGAATATACCTTTAGAACAGTAGACCTCATGAACATACACATGGCTAATCTAATGCTGCTGGTCTGGAGATGACATTTTGAAGAAAACTGGTTGACAGAAGGAAGCCCACCAACTCTCCTTCCTTACATCAAGTACCCTTCAGAATTTCCATCGCCTGACCTTTCAAAAGTCCCTCACTCCCCACCCACTCCTCTGTACCTCCACCTGTATAAGACACACTACAGAACTTTCAGTTCCCTGAAATAATGCTGTTGCAGTGATTCATGCACCCAGATGCTCTCTCGAGATGTTCCATGCATAGCCTATAACTGACATGTGGTATCTTTGGAATCACATCTATGCTATGCCCCTAGTCACACAAAATTATTTGGAATTTTCTGAGCAAATCATAATTTGTTTGAAGCCATTGTCCATCTTCTCCTTTACCCTGCAATGATCTTACCCTCTTTTATGAATAGAAACCTCTACTTTTTCATTCAAAATTTTTCTCTCAAAAATATTTATGATTAGAATTGTACTTGGTCAAAGAAAATTTCTTTGCAATAGGAAAAAGAGGACTACTATAAAATCTGTAATATAGAAATGTAAATGATCCAGTGTTACTTTAGGCATTTTAAGTATTCAAATCTGTTTTTCCTTCCTCAAGTTTCTATACATTACTTTTGTAAAGAACTAGAATCCTGCTCATAGGAAATGAGAAGTCTTCTGTCCATTTACTTATTTTTCCCTAGTTCTTTATATTTCTAAGATGAATTATTTATATGTGCATGGTATTTTAACAAATTATGCCTGCAAATGTGTGTTAAATATAATATTCAGGATTGTTACTTTTATACCTTTATAGCATTTGTACTTCCTTTTGGAAGACCTTTTGGCTACAAACCATGATACATACACATATATATGGTTACACACACACACACACACACACACATATATATTCACATATGTATATATAATATATGTTTATGTATGTGTATTTGTAATGGATAACCTACATTATTCATTATTCTCAATGGTTTAACATGTTGACATAGATATAAATCATTCAAATCTATACATGAAACTATTATGACATTGAATGGTTAACTATATGAATGTATAAGTCCAAATTATACTCACAGAAAATGTTGTAGAACAGGAATACAATACTTTCCTTTAAGAAAGATGTGTTACTTCATGAAGATTAAACCCAAAGCCAATGTCAAGTCAAGAGCAGGCTCCCCAAAGAACAGGGATTTTTAGAAAGGCAGTGGGGGGGAGCAGGTAATCTGCCTACATAATGAGTAAAAGAGGATTAATAAAAAGTATAGACCTTAAAAGTAGGGAAAGATTATGTTCTTGAACTTGTAAAGCTCTACTGTTATCTCAAACTGGATTAGTTCTAATAAGAATTTACATTTAAGAAAAAGTCTCGATAAGCTTTTAGGCTAAATTTCCCTGAGCCATTTTGGGTTCATTTGGGGTCTGCTTCAGTAATGAGGTGTTGGGAGCCTCTGTGTCTCTGAATATCTGATTTGGTAGGAGTTGGTCGTTCTCTATGTCAATCTCCTTCACCCTTGTGCTAGTACCAGGTTAACCAAGAAAACAGCACCCTTGCTTGTTTCACCAATTATTCTTAGTTTCAGATGGGGCTGTGCACCACTATTGCACTTGTGTCAGAGCCACACGTTCGGTCATGATACACAGAGACCTCTCCTCCTACCCATAACCGTGGGCTAACTCCACGATGCATGACCCATATACCTCAACAAGGAGGGGCCGGGGGGAGGGGTAGGACATGGACGAGGCTAACAATGGTACCAACTTGACTGTATTCACTGAGTCCAAAACTAATTAATAAAAAATTAAATTAAATTAAATTAAATTAAAAGCTTTTAGGCTGATTTTGGGCTGCATAGAAACAACCAAAAATTGCAAAACATCTGTCACAGTCTTTCATAATTAGATAATACTTGATTTTCTTTTCCTTCTGTTTTATTATACAGCCCAGATTGAAATTCATGATCCTCCTGCTTCAGCTTCCTGAGTACTAGAATTATAGTCAGGTGTTTGCCACTACACCTGGCTAGAAAATACTTAGTTTCTTCAGGATCTATTCTCATATTCTCCAGTTTTGAAGACCTCACCTCTTTTTCTATTGTTTATTCAAAAGACATTCACAAAGTACCTGCTCTGTGAGAACTCTTGCAGAAAATCAATAGTCATTACTTTCATTTAAAAGACAGTTTTTAACTTATTTATTCTGAAAGAGAGAGAAAAATGGGCATGCCAGGACCTCCTTCTATTGCAAGCAAACTCCAGATGCATGCACCACTTTGTGCATCTAACTTTACATGGGTACTGGAGACTCAAACCCAGACCATTAGACTTTGCAAGCAAGTTCCTTTAACAATTGAACCATCACTCCAACCCAATAGTCATTACTTTCTATATGCCTAAAATCTTGCTTGAGAAACAAAATTACTTTCTATGAACTTGATTGCCAAATAATATTAAAGAATTCTGGAAGGTTTTATGGGGTGACAAAACTAGACTAAAACCCTGGATAAGTTCTACTGAAGTAGAGGAAGGCAACTTATAGGAAGATAGTATTGGAGAAGCAGAAACCACAGTTCCCAAAAATGTTTGCTACTCCTCATTCCAGAGCACCACCATTCATGCAACTTTATCCCAGCCACTCTGAGTCTCTCCGTTCAATCTTCCAGATGCCCAGGAACAAGAAAATCCAGCTGGCTCTGCTGGTGCAGGGATTGCCCACTTGACTAGCATGCTGAGTAAATCAGAACACATCATTAAATTTAAACTTCTAATGAACAACAGATACTTTGTAAATATTTTATTTATTTATTAGAGAGATAGAATGGGCATACCAGGGCCTCTAGCTACTGCAAATGAGCTCTACATGCATGAGCCACCTTGTGCATTTAGTTTACATGGGTTCTAAGGACTCAAACCTGGGTCCTTAGGCTTTGCAGGCAAGCCCCTTAACTGAGAAGCCATCTTTCCAGCCCAAACAGCAGATATTTTTGCGTATGACTATCCCATAGAAACATTCAATTCTAATATAATTGAAACATCTTATAGTTTATATTTCTTAAATCTGGCTATTCTGCAAAAAAAAAAAAAAATACAAGCCTGCAAAAAGAGAATTATTAAATCCAAATAAATTTAGAATGTCCACGCACCTCTCGTGTATACTGCACCCAGGAAACTAATCCTCCAAGCATCCAAAGGGACATTTCACCCAACTTCTGAGTTTGCTTCAGTTAGCTGAGTGGGAGCAGAGGCATCTTAGGAGGTTGGCAGCTATTAGAAAAGCCTAACTTTGGGAAATCTTGGTTCATTTGCACTAAGTATCTGAGAACCTGCTGTTGCTCCAGCTTTTCCAATTATGCCATTTCTTTGAATGTTGTCTCTTTGCAAAATATAGAAAAATTAAAAAACACCATCAGGGCTTCTAGGTCATGGACAAAAAACAGTAACTGGATTCTTCTTTTGGCTCAGTGGGAATTGTCAGATTTGGGAGACTCTCCAATAAGTATAATAATGAGCACAATTAGCACTTCACAGTTTACAAAATGCTACCATACACTTCAGTTTCTTTATTCTCAAAACAAGACTAAGTAAACAAAACAAGTATTTTATTTTCCACATTTTCTTCATGGGACCAATGAGTCCCTGAAAAGCCAAGCATGGTGCCCAGGATCACAGAGGTAATAAAGTTATATCATTATCAGGGTTCAAACTCAAATTTTGATCCTCAACCTCTCCATGACCTCAGCACCTGCCAAGCACTTACTAGGCTCCCACCATCTTTGTTCCTTTATCTTTAAAATATGAAATGTAATGTTTCCAATATTTCTTCCAGCTTTATTTTTAGTCTGCAATGGTGGGCAACCTAGTCAAATGAAAACCTCTTCAAAGGATTTGCTCCCATCCAACTCTTCCTGCATCTTTCCCCCAAACTCATCACTCCTGTACCAAAGAAAAGAGCCTACCCATTCATAGATAGATCCCAGGCATTCATCAAAAAGCCAAGTCTCAGGCTGAAGTGATGGCATAGCAGTTAAGCGCTTGCCTGTGAAAACTAAGACCCCAGTTGAGGCTCGATTCCCCAGGACTCATGTTAGACAGATGCACAAGGGGGCACATGCATCTGGAGTTCATTTGCAGTGGCTGGAGGCCTTGGCACACCCATTCTCTCTATATATCTGTCTCTTTCTCTCCCTGTCCGTTGCTCTCAAATAAATAAAATATAAACAGAAAGGCTGTACTTCTAAAAAAAAAAAAAAAAAAAAAAGCCAAGTCTCTTCTGATGGGGAACTTATAGGAGAGGCTCTGTTCTGCCTAGCTTGGTCATTCTCACTTTTCACTGCTGGGCTCCCAAAGACTTCTCTGTGGATGGATTACCTAGAAAGGAACTGCCTACTTGTGGGAGTGGGTATAAGAGTTGTGTCATCACCACCTCACTGATACCTTGCCTTTGTAGAGTTTATTATGTTTTGTTTTTTTGGTTTTTCAAGGCAGGGTCTCACTCTGGCCCAGGCTGACCTGAAAGTAACTATGTAGTCTCAGAGTGGCTTCGAACTCATGGCGATCCTCTTACCTCTGCCTCCAGAGTGCTGGGATTAAAGGCGTGTGCCACCACGCCCGGCCTGTAGAGTTTATTATGAACAATAGTAAAGTTCCATTTACCAGCCTTTACCTAATGACTTGCTTCCTGAAATCAACTCTTTTCAAATATGAAAATATATCATGGGTAATGAATCAAAATATTTCAGAAAATACCATGAAAATAACAAACTCTATCTTTATGTGGGTCCCTAGATCCTTGAGATCACTGTTCTTCGAAGGCATCCAGGCAACTATGGAGAGCAGGTCTTGAGCTGCTGTGAGAGCAAAGGGATGTACACCCAGGAGACAACTTCAGAGAGTAGTTCCTTGTATTCAATAGGGAAATAGGTTTATAAGAGTAGTTCCTTGTATTCAATAGGGGAATAGGTTTATAAGAGTATTTCCTTGTATTCAATAGGGAAATAGGTTTATAAGAGTATTTCCTTGTATTCAATAGGGAAATAGGTTTATAAGAGTATTTCCTTGTATTCAATAGGGAAATAGGTTTATAAGCAGTTGAGAGCTGGAAGAGGGTCCTAAGGGGATTGGTGGGTTCAAAGGTTGCTAGCCAATGCCTAGGGACTTTTACTCACTAGCATGTAGGGAGAGAGTCAGGTAACCTACATAGTGGCAGGAAGAGGGTCACAGGGGATGGGCTGTGTGAAGACTGTGGGCTGATAAGGAGTTTCCTAAGCAACTGGCCAAAGGTCACAGAGCTATGGACAAAGCCTAAGTTCAGGTGTGAGGGGCTTGGAGAGTGAGTGGCCTCCTCAGCCCCAGGGGCCTTAGCCATGCCTGGCAGCTCAGGCCCCTCTCCTGAAGGCTCCAGCCTGAGCCTGGAAGTGCCTGACATCAAGACATTGGTCATGTATATGTGAATAGAAAACAGAGGTTATCTAAACCAAGTTTCTTCTCACATCGCACTTGTCCCCTTATAGAAGCCATTGTAAGGGCTTACAGCTAGTAACAACTTTACATAGTTGATATGTCATTCAGTCACTTCAAAAGACGAGGAGAGAATTGAATTCTAGGGCCCTGATATCACCAGGGCCAAAATGATTTTCAAGCAATTGAATCTTACAGGGATGTATCTTTGCATTTGGTTCTGTGGTGTTAGCACTTCAAAAGTCTCACATGCATGTGCAGACCATATGAAAGTACTGAAGAATGGAAATTCTTTTGTCCTTGGAGGGTGAAGGCAACAATAGAAGAAAGAGCATTTAGCCAAGTGGAAGCCTTCAGCTCTAGAAAGGAGAGTGCAATGTGATGCAAGGAACATGAGAAGCTAAAACTGAAATCAGCCACACATGGCTCTGTTTAGTGGAAATCAAAGGAATTTTCAGATTTGCTTCATCCAGTACTCTTTGGGGAAATAGAAATAGGGAATGGGTGGATGAAAATCATGATATTCTTACCAACACCCACCTCCTCCCTTCAATAAGTGGGTTGGCGTTTGCTTGATAATCTCAGACATGCTAACATGTTGTATCCCCTATACTGAAAGTAGAAAATGATTCTTGCTTCTAAGTATGATCATCACAGCCCTTTTTCTTTCCTGTCAACATTAAGAACTTAGTCCTATCCTGAAAATTCTTACCCTTATGGTTCTTCCTGTTGTTTCATTGCTGATCAACTTTTAAACCACAGACTATGTCCCACTAGGAACACAAAGAAGGAGTGAATATAGTAATTAAGAGCACTGAACCCATTTTCAATCCCCTTATGATATGCTGTGAAAAGAAAGGAGGGGCTGGAAAAGAGAGCCCCTATGCTTTATTTTTTCAGAGTATTGTTTTTCTTCATGATCCAGTTGGATGGGCAAAGGTCCTGAGGTAAGTGAGGCAAAGCTCCTCAGTGCACCTCACTTTGAGAAGAAAGCACTGAATAGCATTGATTTGTCTCTATGCCCAACAGAGAGCCTTTTTAAAATAAATTTTTGCCCTGTGTTTCTTTCTACCACAAGACAGCAATTATTTACAAATGATTAACAAGTTGGTCCATTTAAGGCAAGTTTTATGCTGCCTTACATCCTCTGACAGCAACTAATGTAGCCAAGTTTGAGTGCCTAATAATGGAAGTATAGGGATCCCTGTGCCTAACTCCATGATACCCTGTAAATGTCTGTGGCCAAGTGAAGAACTGAAGTAATCACTCTGGTGAGTCAAGAGGGAAAATGTTTGTCCAGAAAGAATGTCTATTCCAAGTAACAAATGCTTGGAACATATATAGTGCATAATTTTCAGAGCTTTCCCTTTAATTTTTTTAAGCAACAAAATTTAATTGTGTCTAGTCACAACCAAAATGTCAAGGTCACTAGTCTTTGTTTTGGTTTAAAGTCATGACTGGAATTAAGAAAAAAGAAATGTTAAACTTAACAGAACCACTAAATGTTAAAGGTAAAGAGACTTTGGCAATGACCTCATCAAAATCTCCAAGGAGGCTGAACCAACGTCACATGGTTGTTTGGATTCTATGTCCTTTGCCATGTACAAACATAAATCTATTTGCCAAAGCTGAAACAGTTTGACTCCTGCCAGCTCTGAAGGCCAATTGTTGGAGGTGTCTGTCATGTCCTTGAGCCTAGTTATGATAAGCAAAGCAGCACCTAACTACCACAAGGATTTGCTGTACTAATGAAAATACTTATATGTAGATATTAATCCTGCAGCTCAGAACGAAAGCTCACATGTATTATATTAAAATCATCTTGGGCTGGAGAGATGGCTTAGCGGTTAAGCACTTGCCTGTGAAGCCTAAGGACCCTGGTTCGAGGCTCGGTTCCCCAGGCCCCACGCTAGCCAGATGCACAAGGGGGCGCACGCGTCTGGAGTTCGTTTGCAGAGGCTGGAAGCCCTGGCGCGCCCATTCTCTCTCCCTCTATCTGTCTTTCTCTCTGTGTCTGTCGCTCTCAAATAAATAAATAAATAAATAAATAAATAAATAAATAAATAATCATCTCCAGTAAGAATGTCCATTTGGTTTATTGCTCCACATATCAACTTTGGCATATACCGAATAATTTGTCTAAAAATTTGTCTAACATAAAGTGCTGCCTTCCTGGGAAACCGCCAAGCTGCACAAGATAGTTAAAATAAGCTTTTCCTCTAAACTGAGAGCAAATAGATTCTGACAGATTGAATTGCAACATGAGAGAAAATAATACAGCATTTGACTACATTCTGGTCTTCTCAGTGTGAATGTGGGGTTGCTATATGCTGGGATGTTGGTGTTTTTTCTTCAATAATTTCTTTTCTTCAAGAAAATAGCCTTGGGCTGGAAAGATAGTGCAGCAGCTAAGGGCTCTTATTTAAAAAGCTTGCCAGCCCAGGTTTGATTCCCCAGTGCCCATGTAAATCCAGACACACAAAAGGGCACATGTGTCTGAAATTGTTTGCAGAGGCAGACAACTATAGCATGCATTCTCTGTCTCTGTCTCTGTCTCTCTCTCTCCCTTTTTCTGAGTGAGAGAGAGAGAGAGAGGGAGGGAGGGAAATTAATTCATTTAAAAAAGAATGTGGGGCTGGAGAGATGGCTTAGCGGTTAAGTGCTTGCCTGTGAAGCCTAAGGACCACGGTTTGAGGTTCAATTCCCCAGGACCCACATTAGCCAGATGCACAAGGGGGCACACGCACCTGGAGTTCGTTTGGAGTGGCTGGAGGCCCTAGCGTGCCCATTTTCTCTCTCTCTGTCACTCTTAAATAAATAAAAATGAACAAAATTTTTTTTTTAAAAAAAGAATGTGCCCTTGGACCTTGTGGAAGAGGTGGCAGAAAGAACATAAGAACCAAACCAAAGGAAGGGGGAGGAGCACTTAAAATACTGTCTTCTAGACACAACGTGGCCTTGATATTCATAACCTCATAGTGGCTAATGCTACCTACACAAGACCTGCATAATAGGAGGGAGAAAAATGTTGGCATCAAAATAGAAAAGTGGTCAGGTGTGGGATGAGGTGGCACTCTCCTTTAATCTCAGCACTGGAGAGGCAGAGGTAGGAGGATTGCTGTGTGGTAGAGGCCAGCCTGGAAATACAGAATCAGTTCTAGGTCAAAATGAGCTAGAGTGAGATCCTACCTCAAGAAAAAAAAAAAAAGAGGAAAGACTAGTTGGAAAGACAAAAGGATTCATTGGAGGGGTATTTGGTAGGGAGAAAAGAAAGAGTAGTGGGAGGGGATTGTGACCATGGTATATTATTTATAGAAGCTGTCATTTTAAAAAGTTTTTTGAAAAATAATGTACCCTTGGTTATTTTGCATGCATGTTAAATTTCCAAATGTTATAGTCATATTTATTAACTTGTAATCAACTCAAATAGACTGCAATACTATAATAATTTGTCAGGGTTCCTCCCAAATTAGCTGAAGAAATAAAATGGTCTATAAGTCTGACTCTATAAAGTCATAGTAAATTGAAGACCTACTATTCTTTCTCTAAAGGTTAGATGACAGGACCATGGGATTGACTCGGTGGTAGAACAGGTACCTAGCATTTGTGAGGCCCTATGTTTTATTCCTCACACCAGAGAAAAACAAGAAGAAAAATGACAGGATGAACAAACCTGAATTTATGCTTTTCTCCTTTCACATTTAGTGCTAAGCATCAATAAAATGCACCCTAAATGGACAAAGGGATGGATGAGATGTGGAAAATGTAGAGTATGTGTTATCAGTACAAAAAAAAAAAAAAACACCAGAATCTCAGTATTAAAATTATCAGAGCTTTGTGTGGTAGCTCATACTTACATGACTCAGGAGACAAAGGCACTATGCAGGGCGATCAGGAGTTGGAGTCCATCTTGGGCTACATAGCCAACTTCTGCTAAGTACTGAGACCCTGTCTCAAAAAGTAAGAATCCTCAAAGGTGTATTAGCAACAGTGTGACCTCCTAAGAAATGCACAGGCCAATCTTATGTGGAGCCTGAGGGTGTGGGGTCTGACTGGTAACTCCTAAGAATGCTACAGTGGCAGGATAGCACAGGCATTGTCCTGCCATTCATTGGCCTCTGAGGGAAGAGACTGGAGGTAAACATCCCTAACTTGCCTTAAATAAACCAGCTGAATCTATTACTCCCAGGATTATCATAAAGGGAGTTTCTAACTTCAGCCTTCACAATTTCTTAACATAGATAAAGACAACCCTTTTGTATTGTGATTCACTGGCCCACTTTTTTAAAAGAAAATTCTTAAGTACACTCAAGAATAAATACTTAACCTAATTTTAAGAAAAAAATACAAAATCCCACTAATAAAGCCATACAGATAGATGGTAGATAGATGATAGATAGATAGATAGATGATAGATAGATAGATAGATAGATAGATAGATAGATAGATAGATAGATAGATGGAAAATTGACAGATAGATAGAATATCTACAATATATTCTGAAATGCATTATGCTGAGCTAGGGAGATGGTTCATTGGTTTAGAAAAGTTTGTATGAGCCAGGTGTTGTGGCTCATGCCTTTAATCCCAACACTTGTGAGTCAGAGGTAGAAGAATTGCCATGAGTTCAAGACCACCCTGAGACTACACAATGAGTTCCAGATCAGCCTGGGCTAGAGTGACCCTACCTTGAAAAACCAAAAATAAAATAAAATTTAAAAGTTTATATGAAATGCATTTTGCTATTGTTTTCTTTATAGCAGTACGCTAAAAGGTAGGAGCATGGAGAAGAGGAAGAAAAACAGTGAAAGTTATAAAGGAAGCCTATGAGGAAGGAAAATAGGATAAACCCTTACAGAATTAAAGAGAGGGCAGGAGAAAGAACTCAGAAGTGCTGAAATAAACTAATGTATTCACAGTCTAATAAGTACTGAGCTGTGGCCTTTGAAATGCTAATTAGATGCTGAGTCCCTAATGCCCCAAACCAGTAACACCTACCAAGGTCACACACAAGTGTCAGATAAAACCAAACCAGATCCAACCCAGACAAAGAATGCTTCCTACTCCAGCAAGAACCATGTGCTCCAAATCCACAGCAGTCTTAACTCAGAGAAGGAGTACCTCCTTACTTTGCCCTCAAACTTTAATCATAGAACACTGAATTAGGGTAAGGAAATCCCTTCTTAGGCTGTTTATATCAGATATGAGTTTACACCTGCCCATTCTTCTCCTTTGTCTCCCAGTTCTAAGTTCTGCATCAGTTCAGCCTTAACAGTGTCTCTCATTTATTTATTAATGTCTACATATTGCGTAATCTTTATAGCAACCAGGAAATAGCTATGACCATTGCCCTTATTTGACAAATTTATAAACTGAGACACAGAGAAGTTAAATCATTTACCCAAGTTCACATAGTATGTGTCCTGCCATGGTCAGAGTTGAGACTGCTGGATCCTCTTCTTACTTCATTCTAATACCTGCTTTCCTTCCAAGCCTGTCCTGGCATTGCTCTTTCCTATGCCAAGGATGTCTTTCTGCACTGAGACCTAATGGCCATTCTTCAAACTCTGTTATAAAAGCTACCTTGCTTGAATGAAGTTAGCTCACGATCTTCTTCCCTGTGTGATGCTGGCCAGAAGTCCACACATCCTAGGACAAAGGCTATCCTGATTTGCTTCTCAAGTCAGTGCTGACCACCTGAGAAGTATTTGCGTTCTTAGAAGGCACACTGCTATACTGGGTGCCATCTTCTCTCCACATCTATGGTCTGCATTTGTGTGCTTAGCTGTAGAATAAAATTTCAAAGACATTCTGCCTAGCTTATATAGCATATAAGATAATGAAGCCACTTAAACAAAAACAAATTGGATGGTTAAGAGAGAAAAATTCCAGATAGCCAAGAGAAAAGAGATGATTACTCCCCAAAAGGCTATGACAGCTGCATGTAGCCCTCATCTAAATGATTGTAACCCACACAAATGTGTCTCACAACAATGGGCGAGGAGAGGTATTCAATTTTTGTCAAATTGTTTAAGCCCTGGAATCTAACTGTGCAGGAGACTGGTAAGTGAAAGGAGCTGGTAGAGTGCTAATGTATCTGTATTCCTTAGGGAGCACTAGGTGGTAACATTACCTTCTTAAAACCCTCCTGGAATGACATGGAGCATTCTGTTTCATTTCAAAAAGCACTGGTCCATGAATGGTTGCCTGAGCAACCAAGGATTAGCTAACTTGGACTTCCTTCTCTTTTCCAGATCTTGGCCATCGTGTCTATCCTGTTCATCGTACTTTCCACCATTGCTCTGTCTCTCAACACCCTTCCGGAGCTGCAGGAAAATGATGAATTCGGGCAACCCAGCGACAACCCCCAATTAGCGCATGTGGAGGCTGTGTGCATAGCTTGGTTTACCATGGAGTACCTTTTAAGGTTCCTGTCCTCACCAAATAAGTGGAAGTTCTTTAAAGGCCCACTGAACGTCATTGACCTGCTGGCCATCTTACCATACTATGTCACCATTTTCCTCACCGAGTCCAACAAGAGCGTGCTTCAGTTCCAGAACGTGAGGCGAGTCGTCCAGATCTTCCGAATCATGCGCATCCTCAGGATCCTGAAGCTCGCCAGGCACTCCACCGGCCTGCAATCTCTAGGCTTCACCCTCAGAAGGAGCTACAACGAATTAGGCTTGTTGATACTGTTTCTGGCCATGGGAATAATGATATTTTCCAGCTTGGTATTTTTTGCTGAGAAGGATGAAGATGCTACTAAGTTCACTAGTATCCCTGCATCATTCTGGTGGGCTACCATCACCATGACCACTGTGGGCTATGGTGACATTTACCCTAAAACACTGTTAGGGAAAATTGTGGGAGGTCTCTGCTGTATTGCTGGAGTTCTGGTTATTGCCCTTCCCATCCCAATCATTGTGAACAATTTTTCTGAGTTTTACAAGGAGCAGAAACGCCAGGAGAAGGCAATTAAAAGGAGAGAGGCTCTTGAGCGGGCAAAAAGGAACGGAAGCATTGTTTCCATGAACTTAAAAGACGCCTTTGCCCGAAGTATGGAACTGATCGATGTGGCTGTCGAAAAGGCTGGAGAGTCAGCCAACACCAAGGACTCCACTGATGACAATCACCTGTCTCCAAGCCGGTGGAAGTGGGCCAGGAAGGCTCTGTCGGAAACAAGCTCCAACAAGTCTTATGAGAATAAGTACCAGGAGGTTAGCCAAAAAGACTCCCACGAGCAGCTGAACAACACTTCTTCCTCCAGCCCACAGCATCTGAGTGCTCAGAAACTGGAGATGCTGTACAATGAAATCACCAAGACGCAGCCTCATTCCCACCCAAACCCGGACTGCCAAGAACAGCCCGAGAGGCCATCTGCGTATGAGGAAGAGATAGAAATGGAAGAGGTAGTCTTCCCACAGGAGCAGCTGGCTGTGGTGCAGACGGAGGTTGTTGTGGACATGAAAAGCACCTCCAGCATCGACAGCTTCACCAGCTGTGCCACCGACTTCACAGAGACCGAGAGATCGCCCCTGCCACCACCCTCGGCATCTCACCTGCAGATGAAATTCCCCAGCGACCTTCCAGGGACAGAAGAACACACTAGGGCCAGGGTCCCTCCATTTCTAACACTAAATAGAGAAAAGGGGCCTGCTGCCAGGGAGGTCACACTAGACTCTACCACCATGGAGATGACTGTGAACCTCAATGCCGGGAGTTCGCAGTGTGGGCTACACGGTCCTTTGCAATCTGACAATGCCACTGACAGCCCTAAGAGTTCACTGAAAGGGAGCAACCCCCTAAAGTCCAGATCCCTCAAAGTGAACTTTCAGGAAAACAGAGGCAGTGCACCCCAGACCCCACCCAGCACAGCCCGGCCACTGCCAGTTACCACAGCTGATTTTTCACTCACCACCTCACAGCACATCAGTACCATCCTCTTGGAAGAAACCCTCCCAGGGGGAGATAAACCCTTTCTGGGCACTGAAGTTTCAACACACTGTCAGGGACTTTCCAAAGGACCATCCCCTCGGTTTCCCAAGCAGAAACTGTTTCCTTTCTCTTCCAGAGAGAGGAGGAGCTTCACTGAGATAGATACTGGTGAGGATGAAGACTTCCTGGACCTCCATCGGGCAGGAACCGACAAGCAAGCTGACTCCAGCCCAAACTGCTTAGCAGACAAGCCCAGCGAGGCCAGAGACCCTGTAAGAGAAGAGGGTTGTGAGGGCTCCTCCTCTCCCCAGAACACAGGCCACAACTGTAGGCAAGACATTTTCCAGGCTGTGGGTGAAATAAAAAAGGACAATACTCAAGAAGGGTGCAAGATGGAAAACCACTTGTTTGCCCCAGAAATTCATTCCAACCCAGGAGACACAAGTCACTGTCCTACACGTGAAACCAGCATGTGACTAGTTACAAAAGCAATAAAAAAAAAAAACATGTTTCTTAAAAATGCGATTAATAATGCCTATGAATTTAACTATGGGAAGCCCCTCCCCCCAAAATGCATAAAATGTTATTTTTGCATGGCATGAACAGTTTAGTTAAGTACTGTTTAAATAAAGATTCAAGACTGCATTTTGTAACAAACAAAACCAACTGATGGACAGTGAACGAATAAAGAGAGCTCTATTAGGAACCAGTACTCTGCAATGTCTGACATTTTTGATCCTTTCATTTCAAATTATAGGCAGATTTTCAAGTTCTAACTTTTATGTTGCAATGAGTTTTAGAAATTGCACATGAAAGGATAAAATGTCATTGCATGCATTCATAATTATGAAGACGAGTAAGGTGCTTTGAGCTTGCAAAATGCATAACTTTGTAAATAATGGGGCCTGGATGCAAAAATGTCAAGAACACATGGAAACAAGTTTCTGAGACACAGGTATTTCCTTCACAGCAACTGCCTGGAGGAGCTGTACAGACTTCCTGTTGCAAAATTGCAACCTCTTCTTAAACCATCTTGTGTATATTTCTTTGTGTCATAAAGTTCTAATAAGAATATTTGTTAAAGGAATACAGTATTTTTATTTATTTGTGACAAAATTCATAAGGTACCATTTTCTTTTTAATTTTTGATTAGTTGTTGCATTTGTGATGTTATTCATAAATCATGGAACTATATTAAGATTCAATGACCAGATATCACAACATTTGAAATTTAAGCTTGAAATTTTGGAAATAAATTATATATCAGGTCACAGCCCATCACAAAAATTCATTGTTATAAACCTGAATATTTATATATATAAAGCTTTTTGTATGATTATATACACACACACACATACACAATCATATAAAAAGCTTTTAAAACAATTGGCACTACACATTTGGCAATAACTTCTCTTTTAAAAATGTACTTTGGTTATTGACTATGACTATGTTTTCCTCTAGTATTCACCTACAAATAAGTAAAATGTAGCAGGAAGGATGTAGATGTGCCAAAATGGAAATTCCAGAAAGTGATTTTTAACAAACTAAAAAAACAGAACCATGTAAATGGGACTGTCACTCTACCATAAATGTGCTGGTTCCAAGATGAGTTACTAAGACCCATACCTGGGAACTGGTCACTCACTCCATGTTTCTTAACATGGGATGTATGGGAAAAGAGTGTCATTTCTAGAAGGAAGTTGTTCTTTTTACAGAATGTGAATTCTGCCCAAGCCATCCATGACAGTACAACACATATAGCAACTAGAAATACCTTCTTAAGTTTACAATCCCATTCCCTCCAGGAACTAGTAAGAACTATCCTTGTTGAAAGTCACTTCCTGCATTTTCTACCAAGAGCACTACAATTGCCAGGAACCGAGGCACTGGCTGGAGGTTATCCTATTGGTGCAGTCAGCTCTAGAAGCCCCGAAGTGTGAATCCAAAGTCTTTGCTTGCAGATGAGCAGCTCCCAAATACGTGATCCTGGACAAACCTGTAGACCCCCTTTTGAACTCAGTTTTGTCCAAACAAAAATTATTTCTAAGCTCCCTTAAGATTTCAAATAAATGATTTCTTAGTCTCCCAGGGATGTTCAGGTTTTACCTCAGTGAAATACATGTTGTACCTCTGTGTATACAATCCAGGGAAATAGGAAAAGTACTGAGACAAATTAAGAGCATAATGTATTGTTTTGAAAAATCAAAACTTTATTCTATTTTTTTTATCTTAAATAAGTACTTTTGTATTCTATATTTTAAATAAAAACGTATGTAGAAAAAATAGCCCCAAAATTTAGAACATAACTTAAGGCTTTACCATTTCTTTATTAACCTAATCTGGTCATTAAATCTCAGATAAGATACTAAGTGTTGATCTTAGCTACAATTCAAACAGTCTTTCTGTTTGAATTTAAAACAATTTTTCCACTGTGCTTAGTATTTATTAATGTTACCATGTTTGTTTCAGAACATAACCTTAAAGAGTTTATAATCATTAGTCATCAATATTCATATTACTCATTCTTATTTTAGTGTCTAAGGCTAAACGTTGATCCATATTTTGTAAATCTAGAGTATTTGAATTTTCTATATATAGTTTTCCAAAGTCAAACAGGTACATATATACTTGATATATGGATAGCAAATAAGTTATGAAAATCATTATCTTTACATAGCTTCATGAAGCAGTTATTTTCTAATGTCACTTACTGATGAATCTATTTTTTTTAATTCATCTGGCTACATTAGTGGACTTATTGCCCTGACATCTGACTAATATTCCACTTTTTGTGTGTGTATTAGGCCTTCTACTGAGAACCCTGCTCTAGAATGCTGAATATCAGGACCCTTGCTCAGTCTAAGAATCTCTGTTTCCCTGGAAACATTTTCTCTAAAAACTCTTTCCCTTTCATTCTAAGGGTTTGTTTAGAGGATATTTTTGTTTGTTTTGTTTCTACATCTTAAAGAATTATCAAAAATAACCCATAGAAATCATACTCTTCAACTCTCCTTAATTCCTCTGGGTGAAAAGTTTTCATCTAGGAGAAAAAAAAGTGAAAAGAAAATTCTTCTATTTAAAAGAAAAAAAAAAAAAACTCTGACTTGGACTTTGGTATTTCACAAGGAGGTAGCTCGGGAATAAAGGATCCCAGTATGCACCCATATAGCACCTCCTAAGCCTTTCCAATGAACTGCACCAAACCCAGAGAATGAACACATTTACTGGAAAGATCTGGAAATATACCTACCAAGCACAGAGTTCTTTTGAAGTCTTATTTTACAGTAAAAATTCATGTCAATGCTGCATTTTATTCCATGATATATCTGTTTCACTATTTTAATGGATGTTTTATATATTGCTCATCTACTAGTAAAACTTAGTCTCTTATGACTTCAAATACCTCTTTTGAACCCTCTGGAAGATGCATCCCAAGTTTGAGAAGGAATGCCTGAATGGGCTCTTGGAAGTTTCTGCTGATGAGTAAGCTCATTCTCTATTAGCTAGCTCAGTGACCAGGGATAAATGTCAATGAGAATGACTATTTTAATGGCCTCAAAATAACACAGACCCAGTAATGGCTAAACTGGTTCTTCTGGCTCTCTTCCAAACCAGTGCAAATTATTGCAAAATTGTTCAATTCCAAAGATTGAGACTAATGATAAGAACATAGAAATATGTGCACTGAGTTCTGGGATATGGCTCAGAAGCAGAGTGCTTATTTAATATACAAGAGGCCCTGGATTCAATCCCCGACACCAGAGAAAGAAAAAAGGGGGGGAAAGGAAGCAATGGAGAAACCAATGCATGTCTCAGGCAGGTCCACATACATAAGAATGATATACATACTGGGTCCCTGAAATTGACTTATGTAGTCTCTACACATTTTTGCCAGAAGTTCCCTGACTGAGACAGCAGCTGCTTTGAAGCAAGAATGAGATGAAGCACTAGCCTGATAGGATTATGTAGGGTTCAAGGAGAGTAGGTGCCCCCATCTATTCCCACTAATTTCTTTCTTTTTCTTTCTTTCTTTCTTTCTTTCTTTCTTTCTTTCTTTCTTTCTTTCTTTCTTTCTTTCTTTTCTTTTTACTTAGAAAAACAAAAGTTTCTTTTTTTCTTTTTTTATTAATTAGTTTTGTATTCAGCAAATACAGTCAGTTTGGTACCATTATTAGGCTCATCCATGATTCCCACTAATTTCTTAACACTCTTACTCTCATATAGACACAGGTCAAGCAAAGTCGACAATTCAAAGATGTTCTCTTGAAATTTGGAAAGTGAAAAAAATTGAGCGTTATGAATCTAGAATACTGGGGAGTTTCATCTCGCACAACAACCTTCCAAATGACTAACAAATGACAAGAGAGGCTTGACCTTTGCACCACTTCACACAGTTCACTGATGAATAGTAAACCCTGACCTCAGCTTTGTCATCTGGCTTCAAGTCTGTCATTCCAATATACCTCTGCAAAGGATGTTTGATTAGTTGTTTTTACTATTATTGTCTGAAATTATGTAAATGAAAGGAGATGTATTGATAGTATGCCATTTGTTTGAAGCAGCAGGAATGCATGTGAAATGGTAGTGACCTGAGATAATGGGCATAAATCAAGGTGAGCACATATGTCTACTAATTAAGAACTCTGGTCATAAAAAAATATGCATCTCTTGGCTAAAGAGAAGAATCCACCATTTTTGAAGTAATGTAACATACACATGAGTCAGAGTGCTGCAGGAAGCCACTTAATCTTCTGAAACAAAAGAAGATAGGACTTTAGAAGTACTTCTAACCTACGCTCAAAAATATCGTCTAGTTGAATTGGGTCACCATTTCACTGTTTACTCATCCAGCAGCTATTCCTAGCAGGGCATCTCTCTATTTCACACCAAGCACAGTAACTTGGAGGAAGGGCACAACTCCCAACATCATGGAGCTTTCTAACGTGTCTACTGATACCAACCTGAGGAAGACTTAGAGTTGCTGAAAAATGTCACCTTTGAGGATGAAAAAAAAAAAAAAATCACTCAGTAGTCAAACCAAGGAAGCATATGACAGGAACAAATTATACTACTTTTCAAAGAACAGGTTTTCTAGGAAATGGATGATCTAAAACCTGGTGCATATTTATGATTGGATCATAATATAGTTTCCAGGCTTGAAATAACAAATTGTTGATCTGGTTGAGCAAGGTTATAGGCTTCTTCCTTATTATCTGGTAAGTTAAAAATATAATATTTCAGGCTACCTCAGTGGTAGTGCATTTGCCTAGCATACACGAGGGCCTGAGTTCAATCCCCAGCCAAAACATGCCAAAAACTACTTCCAACTAGATATATTGCTTGTCAAAATAGCTAATAATAGTCTATTACAAATAACTCAAGCAAAATTGAATGCTTTACTAAAAAGGTATTACAACTTTTACATTTTAAGAATAAAGATAAAACGCTTCAGTGTTGCTTCTGTTAGAAGTTAAGGACAGTATTCTCCAGATTCATCTCTTCTTAGTGATCTAAATTTCTAATCCTGAAATTTCAATATTCCAAAGTTACTTAGACTCAAGAGATTAGTTCACTAGGTTCATCGAGATTTGAAAATATATGGAATATTTTGTCACTGAAATTTCTTCCCCAGGGTGGATAAAAGTGGCGCACATGCTTTTAATCCCAGCACTTGAGAAGCTTATGCCAGAGGAGGAAGGATGTGTTTGAGCTCACCTAAGACTATTTAATGAGATTCTTCTGACAAACAAAACAAGAAAGAAAGCAACAAAGAGAATAAGGGTCAGCCAAAAGTTATGTTTAAAATGACTTTTTCTTCCAAACCTCTCTGTAGGTAGCCCAAGCTGATCTTAAACTCATGATCCTTATGCCTCAAACTCCTATAAAATGATCATTTTAATGGTGGCATTTGAGGGTTTTTTGCTTTTTTTTTTTTTAATCCTAGCAAGTATTTCAAGCTGTTATAACTCATTGGTTTGGCAAGAGCTGAAGCTGACCTGAATGTAGGTCATCATCCATCCACAATGGATAATGCTGGCAAAGGCATGACTGGATGGATAGTTTCTCTTTTACTATTTTTTTAATTTTTTGTTTATTTATTTATTTGAGAGTGACAGACAGACAGGGAGAGAAAAAGGCAGATAAATAGAGAAGAGAGAATGGGTGCACCACAGTCTCCAGTCACAGCAAAGGAACTCCAGATGCATGCAACCCCTTGTGCATCTGGCTTACGTGGGTCCTGGGTCCTTAGGCTTCAAGGCAAGCGCTTAACCGCTAAACCATCTCTCCAGCCCTCTTTTACTAATTTTTGCATTTCAGACTGAGACAGATTTGGGATGGCATACCAAATCATAAAAACAGACTTGCAAAAAGAAGACCCAGGGAAACAGAACACTGATCCTAGACAGGAGGCAGAGGTTCAGGAGGGCTTCAGGTGCACCCATCCTGCTCCTTAGTCTCACGTCGAGTGCCCTCTAGTGAGTAGTCTGAGAAACGTGTAATTTTATCTGCCCGGAAAGGAAGTGGCAGGGAACTTGCAAAGGCAACTTCTCTAGCATTTGCCATGTCAGTATCCCCCCAAAATAGCTACAAAATAACTACATATATCCCAGACTTTTTTTTTCAATGATCACGTCTCAGTTGCCTTTTTCGTGTTCCCTTTTATCTAACCAAACTCTAGCTACCCTCTGCACTATCCTTTCAGGGTATCCCTACCTGCTTCCTATAAAACCAAAAACACCCACAAGTTTAGCTAAATTTTGAGCAATGCAATGCCCTAGAGACTTGGCTATGGCTACACAGAGCATGTTACTTTGGCCCTGTAGTACTTGTGGGGGCTACATAAGAACTATGTAAGAAATGGTAGGGTGTTTTCAAGAGTCATCACGTTGATTCACTCAAAGGCTATTACTATTCAGTTTCCACTCTGCTTAAAGATTACAAGCATAACCTGAAACACTCACTGAATTGACCTTGGTGGAGAAATGGGTGTCTTCTAAGTTTCTAGACAGCTGTTGGTGTTGGGCAGAAATTCTATTAGAGCCAGACTTCACATCCGTCTTTAAAGCAAGATATTTCTAACATTCTTACTTGCAACATATGGGTTAGCCTATGTTTTTAACCTTCACACTATACACAAATTAAAATGTTTAATTGAAACTATGAGAATTCTTGTAATGTAAACAAAACTACAAAAAAGCAACATTCCTAATGTTACCCAAATTATTTATTCAACAGGAAAGTTATTGCCAAAAGTAATTAACAAACTATGAAAATTTCAGTAAAGAATTAGAAAAATGCTTATTTAGTTTAAAACCAAAAAAAGAAAAGGGAAAATCTGTGATTTACAAAATGCTAGGTTTATCACATAATAACCAAGTTCTAAAGTTAGGCAATTTGAAACACGTATATAAAATCATAAAATTCAAATGTGAATGTCTAAGCATTTTTATTGAGCAAACATGTGACACCATTAGCACACTGAAGCATTTTAATAGACTTTAAGTAACTATATAGTAACTACATACATGCTTGTAATTCAAATATTTTGTTTTCTTTACTTATTGTATTGCTTTCAATTGAACTATTTTATTTTGTATTGTTACTGTTTACTTGCTCACTATATTTTGTTTGAAAAAGTAAGTATAAATGGAAGAAAGTATTCAAAGGAGAATATTGGGCAACCTATTTGAGTATAATGGAAACCATTTGTATATTATGTGAAGTGGCCTTCTCATTCACTTCTGCCTTTTTTTTGGTGTGAAGATCTTGTGACTACTCTTCTGATCCTGCTCACTGGCTTCTTCATCACTTTCCTGTTCACAATGTACACTAGCAACTCTCCCTTATGGCCTGCTTACTTAGAGAGCACAGAAGTACAAAATCAAAAACAGGCCCAGAGGTGTCCGTTAACAATAACAACTTGAAGCCCAAAGCCAAAAGAAGGATGGCCAGGATGTCAGAAAACATAGAAAGGCCTAAGGAAAATTGTCCAAACACAATATGATAACAGGATCTGATCAACAAAACAGTGACATAATGTTTCCCCAAAGAGTGTAGCTTGTCTGTTTGTGCAGTGGTACTGGAGACCAAACCCAAGGGCTTCACCCATGCCGAGCCTGTGCTCTACTACTGAGCTACTCACAGCAGTTCTAATATGTTCTTAAACTTCAAAGGAAAATATGGGTTGAGGAGAAGGATGGGATAGGCCCTATCACTAATTTATCCCGAGTCACTAGCCTGAATGCAAAATTTCTACTAAATGAACATGTGACCAATGATTATATCTGTTTTCAGAGCAATAGATCAGAAAGAAAATATCAATATCACTTTTTTTCATTTTTTGTGGTAAGAGACATTTAATCAGGGAAAACTGACATTCTGGTAAGTTTTTATATGGTTTGGGGCCAAAATTATAACAGCCATTCAAACAAAACCTTAGCAGATGTTAGGGGTGGAGAGAAAGCCATATTGAAAAATTATACTTTACTATACATCTAATTAAAAATAATTCATATTTGGATTGGAATTTTTAAAAATTATTTTATGTAAAAGTATCTTTTAGGTAACCATATGAAATTAATATAACTTATTTTACTATAAATATATAGAGTTTTTTAAAACTATTATAACTTAAAGGAATGGAATATAGGAAACTACCTAGCACAGTGCCTGACAAATTGAAGGTATGCATTTAAAAATAAAGAAGTATTTCCAACAAAATCAACTCATATTTGTGTTCTAAGTACATAATCTCCTCAAATCTTCTGTAGATTCCTGAACAGGCAAAAAAATATACTGTGTTTAGAAAAAAACCTACTGTTATATAAAATAGAAGGTATTTTGTTTGCTAAATTATATATGTATATGTCTATCCTATGTGCTTTTTCAGAGATTGACATTATTTTAACAACATATTATGGAAACTAGTGGTAAATATTTTTTTTTACCTAATTGCCTTAAATTTTTAGTGCTTAGTAGGAAAATGCCAATTTCTTCTAGAGTAAAAGTGCATCCCACAGTTACTTAGATATGCTATCTATTTTAAAGTCTTTTAGAACTTATTACTATAAATTTAAACATACTTAATCATTCTAAGAATACCCAACATGATAGTTCATATTTTTGCTTTAAATATTTGTAAACCTATGAATATATTTCACGGAGTAATTCCTAACCAATTTAGTTGCAGATTTACCATAATTGACTATTTGCCGGAATAAACTACATTATGAGTATGAAAACTTTTGGCGTTAAACAAATTTTTCTCATTTTTTTTATTTTGATGAGTATAGATTATTGTCAGTATATATTTTATTAGAGACCTGTTTTACTTTGTTTCAAGTTTAATCTTATTGATCAAGAAAGGTAATACAGAGACAGGCTAATTTTTAAGTGCCAGGTTATGAAATTTAGATAGAGCCTATCACATTCCATGATGATGGGAAATAGCCAAGGACTGAATCCAACCCACGATATTTTACAGTCAGTCCTTACACTGTCTATCTCTACTAACTCCAGCCAAAGCAAGGTGGGCACTGTGGAACCAGGGAGAGGGTAGGCAGTGACTCTCATATTAGAGAAAAACTGATTGGGCAATTCTTCCATTGAGCTACAAAGGAACTTCCAAAACATGGTAACATTTCACCTTCCAAGGATCTAGTAGCCATCATTGGTAAACTGAAAATAATACTATCATTTGAATAAGTAAGATCTTTTGTTTGATTGATTTGGGTATATTATTTGTGGAGTGTTTAGTTGGTTGGGGCTTAGGGGATAAAGGGAGGTGGCTCTTTGGGAAGGTTGCCTGGTAATTTTATGAAAAGTTTAGTAGAACACATTGTTGAATTTGGACTGTCAATTTATATGATGCTTAAAAAAATAATTCATGTTCTAAATCATGATTGCATGACAGTTTAGATCATATTACTATTT
Organism: Jaculus jaculus; assembly: GCF_020740685.1. Classification (NCBI taxonomy): domain Eukaryota; kingdom Metazoa; phylum Chordata; class Mammalia; order Rodentia; family Dipodidae; genus Jaculus; species Jaculus jaculus. Next base: position 143,090,992 of record NC_059103.1, read on the forward strand.
AGTTATAGCCTAATGGATACTGTATTCCTTTGTTTTCTCAAAAACTGAAGTTCCAAGTTTATTATATAGTATTCAGATAAAGCATTATGCTGCCCAACCAGCTCACTAAATGTATTTATCCCTGTCTCTGTGTAGTTTATATAAAACCTCAATGTTTATTGTCCTACGTCTGCTGCATTTAAAGCTGCCATTGTGATCGTCCCATCTTACTCTGCCAACACCTCAGCTATGATGTCATATACATAGGCCATGGTAAACATGACTGTAAACTGCTTACTCAATATCTCCTCTGAACAGGTCTGATGCAGTGCAATAACTGTTAGCTAACGTAGCTCACTGTGCAAATCACTTCAGTCTCTGCATTGTTCGTCATAAATACTGAAGTAGGGTTTTCAACTGTGTTTTCAGGCTTGAAATAAAATTTTCTATGTCATATCTACATAGTCAAACTATGTATCAAGTAATCCAGTTTAAATGTGTTAATTACTAACAAACTAAAGAGAAATACCTACTGATTTTCCCATTTAAATCCCTTCTGTTGCTAAAGTAGGCTTGCCTCAAGTAGTTTCTTTCACCATTATGATGATTAAAATAAAATGTGGATACTGTGGTGAACTTTTACCTGTCTAACATTAGCTGTTTGACCACGTCAAAGGGTATGCATTGCTGAGAAGTGGCCCATCTACTGTAGCCCAGTATTCCAAAGTATTTAATGTTTATTTTGGTGTCCAAGGGTTAGAGTTATGGTTGTGGACATAACTCAGTGGAATAGTTCTCATCAAGCAAGTGCAAAGCCCTGGACTCAAACTCAGCACAATAAAAGAGTTGGATACCCACAAAATTAACATATATGTACATTCAGGAGCCAGTATTTAAGAAAGACAAGAAGTAAGGAATACAGAGGGGGATACAGGAAAGAGGGAGGAGAAAAACCAAGCAGAACTAATGGAGAAAGGGAAACTTCTACTAAATGAAAAACTAAAATGTGTAGTGTAGACTTTCAAAAAGTCAACTGGCTCTTATTAAGGAGGTGTGTACATGCACACTTGTTCACACTCATGCACATGCATGTATGTGTTCAGGATGAGGAGGGGATCCTGAATTATCTATTTCCTACTTACTCTTTGTTTTGGTTTACTAGAGACATATGTTTTTAAAATTGTCTAACTTCCACAACTTATTAATTCAAAATTAAAAGCTAGAATTATCACAATTATGAGTTTATTGTTAAACTCAGGATAATATTCACATTAATTTCCAGAAAACTTAGGGTGAATTTATTCAGTACTATCAGTAATGAATGTGTACAAAAAGCCTTTGGGGATATTTCTGGGTGATTTCTCTGTAAAACACACTAATACACAACCTGTCCTTTTTTCTCAAGTTAGAAGGATTTTAATTGTTTCCCTTAGGTCCCTAGCATCTTCAGATTAAAAATACTCAAAACTATTTTTAAAATCTAAGGAGTAACATCAGAAATTAAACAAATAGTCCTTAAAATGGTTATATGTATATATCTGTGTGTGTGTGTGTGTGTGTGTGTGTGTGTGTGTGTGTGTGTGTAAAACAGCTTCCTATTTCAGATTTCTCCATGGCATTAGGTGTGTAGGTACAGTCGCATGATGCCTCATTCACCTTCATTAATTTCAGTGTCTTAGAGGGTTTTCATACTAGTCTATGAATGCTCTGAATGCTGCAGGGAAAAAGAAGCACAATCAGTATTTTGTTTTGTTTTGAAGATTTCTCAGTTGAGTTATCCTATCTTGTCTACCCACATACCCTTTGTCTTACAGTATGTTGACTTCAAATACAGATTCTCCATAGAAGCTTAAGCATATGCATAAGTGGTTACATCTTGTCTAGTCTCATTCATCTGCCTTTACATGCTTCATTTTATTATATTTGCAAAATAAACGTTTTGATTTCAGTTTTGTAAAGAGGATGTGATTTAACATACGTGTGTTTGTTTGGCTGTCCATGCTGCACCATTAATACAATGCCTTTCTTTTCCATTTGATGGTGTTTGTATTGGTGTCCCCATATCTGCTGCATTTTACCTCCATACAAAAGAAAGCGTGATTTTGTATTTATAGTTTTGCTGATCGACTCAATAATTCTGCACCAATCAGCATACTTCTGTGCATGTAGTAGTCTGTACAATTGTTCAACATCCAAATACTTGTTTACTTTATGTCAAAATGTCGATAAAATTGCTGGCATTGTTCTCCATTTCAGTCTGGTAGAATACGTGAGATAGAAAATAAATGTGTAAATTAATCATCTGTGTCATTTCAGTTCTCTGCATGAAGCCACTTTAGCATCAAGCATGGCATAAATGCTGCCACCCAACAACCTATGGTTTCTTGATACCTCATTACTAACTCCTTAGGCAAGTGGCATTTGGTGGAAGCATAGGAGAAAACTTCCAGGTCTTGGGATACTGGTGGAGGAGGAAGGGAAAAATCAAATCTTTTACCATTCTAAGAAAAGAAAGACTGTGCTCTCCTTTACAAAGGGATCCTTTTAAATAGCTGACAGATAAATGGTACTTGCTTTGTAATTTTTAATCCAATGTATGTAGATGAGAGTCTCCCACTGCCATTCCTGCAGCCAATTCAGGACAGTCCTTGTAGATAGCCTGACCCCCATGCCAGCTACATGGCAGTGTGACCTATGAATATGCACTTGAGAGCAGCTCCTCAGAGAGCCCTGCACTGAATGTGATGCCCCAAGTCATTTTTCCCCAAGTCATTTTCAAAATATTTCATTTGGTATTAGGCACCATATACTATGTAGCCATTCCTGCCAGACCAGTTAGGTAAATGATGAAACTTCCCATTGAGTGAGACCTTCCAAGGCAAGAGGTTAACAGACATGTCTAATTATTTAAGAAACTCTTACATAGCACTTAACATTCATTTGTCTTCCCATTTGACCCTTAAACCTCATAATGTCAGTATTGTAATCATCCCCATTTGACAGACAAGGGAGACAACAGAGAAGTTAAGTAGCTTGCTTAATTAAGGTCATGTATCTAGGAAAGCCAAGATTTGAACACAAGCATTTGAGCACCTAAAAATTTAGATCATGTTATATCTTGTTTTGCTGTGCTATCTTTCCACCAAATAAAAGCACTTGACATTGTTAATAGAGCATTTGGAAATGCATTGTAATATTCACCTTAAACATCATTGCTTAATAGTCTAACTGTTTCAATTACGGTACCATCTGAAAAATTGCATCTCTCCACAGTAAAATTCCCCTGCTCTTGATGACAAATTCATATGCCCATGTCAAATTAATCTGATGGCTATAAACTTTAAGTGAAATATTGTCAGTGATTTTGTATCCCAACTCAAATGTGAGTGCAAAGAGCTTGACCACTCTAAGCTCATTTCTGTGCTAGGCACAGAGGAAGAAGAATGACAGAGGAAGGATAGCACTGGGCTTCACACTTTTCTCCTAGCTCAGATGCTACCACACATATTCCTAAAATGAGAAGGAACAGGATTCATGAACAAAAGACACGATAGTTGTCGTTTACAGGAGGAAAAAGCATATGGATGTATTTTTATGGACATAAAAGATTAAGGCTGGGGAAGTCGAGAGATTCAGAATTAGGTAAAAAGATGAATGAACACTTCTCAATCAATCTGCAAGAGGCTTTTTGCTCTGGGCTAGTGCTCAGGGTCCAAAGTTACAGGTGGAGGAAAGATTAATTCCCCAAAAGCCACAGTACACATACTTCAGGCTCAACAGTATCACCCAGCAGCACCTAATCCATCCAAAGGGTTTGATAGGAAACTGCAAGAATCCCAGAGGGTCAGCAGCCTCCAGGGAGGATGACCAACCTATTAACATAAGAAAAGATGAATCTCTTCCCCCCAAATTTTTCTATTCTATCCACCACACTCTTTCCTGGAATGTTCTTTTGTGAAAATTCAGGGTGGAAAAAACAGACTAAGGGAGGAAACAAGTGGGAGAAGCCACTCCTAGAACTCTACCTAGCCTATGAGAAAGGGAACAAAAGCAGATCTTCCTCCTGTCAACCTTGTTGTATTCAAAAATTTCACCACAAGGTATGGTTCCATTGCTCTGCTCCAGCCCACCTTATTCATCCTCTTTCCTTGGCATCAGAAAATAAATTGTATAGGGCATGATTTAGGCAACAAAAATGATGGAGGTGGGAGGGGGATAATAGCATGGCATCTACTCTAAGAAAACTATAAAAAGATTTTTTCTTTCCCTTTTCCACCTTCTCCCATATTCAACCCCATGTAAACAGATGGGTTTAACAGTGTGACTCAGATGGCTGCAGAATAACAGAGACAGTTCTGGCCAAAACTGAATGTATTCCTCACTTCAACCTCAGGGCATGCTTTTTTCAACCCTTCTAACCTCTCTAAACTCTTCTCTGATTTAAAGTTTATCAACACCTTTAGCCAATGCTTTAGAAGTTCACTAGGAAAGTGGTTGAAGATCTCCAATTGGCTGAAACATTATGCTACCTCCTATGGCTTTGAGTTTTGTCATTCCTCACATAAGAATCCAGGGTTGCCAGGTGTGGTGGCACATGCCTTTAATCCCAGCAGTCGGGAGGCAGAGGTAGGAGGATTGCCGTGAATTTGAGGCTATGCTGAGACTCCATAGTGAATTCCAGGTCAGCCTGGGCTAGAGTGAGACCCTACCTCGTAAAACCAACCAACCAACAAACAAAAAAAGAATCCATGGTTATGTCAGGTAGCTTCAGTATGAAATATGAACTATCAGAATTCATTACAATTCTCAAGATAGTTTCAAAACAGAGCATCTGTGCTTTTGGCCCATGTAACTCACAAATACCATGAATGAACTTGTAGCACCTTCAAAGGAACACTGTAATGATGTCTCGTGTACAATGATTGGAATGGAAAAGGTTGAAAATGAAAAGATTGACCTGAGAAACAGCAATATGTTTGAGGACAGTTTTTTAAAAAAAAACATTTCACTGGACTGGAAGACAAGGGCATCATTTAGATAATAACTTATAAATGTTTGTCAATTAAAATAATCAACATACTCAATTCATATTATAATTTTTATGTGTTGTGTAGTGGTCTAAGAACTTGGAACCTAAGACTCATAAGATGAGGTACATGCCCTCAAAGAGCTTACAGGCAACATTATAGGTAGGGCAAAAGTCAACATATGTGCACCATGCCTTCCATGTCCCCTTCATGAACCCATGTCAACCATTAATCATGCATTATTTCCACTGATCCAAGATGCAGCCTCAGGAGACAACTGAAATCAACACTGTCCAGCACTAAGAGTTGCTATCCCAAAGGTATTTAATGTTTCTTTATCACCATGTAGACAAAGAACTTGATGTCTCCTATGGTAACGATACTGATCATTATTACTGTGGCAGCTGATGGACTTTAAGAGCCCATTATATATCAAACACTGTTTTAATAGCTCTATAGGCCCTGATATCTCCTTCAATCCTGTCTCTCTAAAGTAGTTGGTCTCAGAAGTCTTTAGTGGTCATCAATGAAGACTAATTTAGAGAAAACGGGAATAAACTTCAGTGTGAGGAAATTAGGTGTCCTTTAGACAAATTTTCCACGGTTGATGGATGCTTTGCATTAGCAATAACGAGACAGCTAGTGAGATCTCCCTTCCAGGATGTCTGTGGAATTAGGATAGAGTCTCACGTAGCTATAATGAGAACTGCAAGCCTGTCTGGGTGAAGAAGAACAAGGAATATAACCTTTCTGTGTCCTTTTGATTTCCCAGATTCTGTAATTTGTGATTCTTCAGAATCAAATTTATATATATATATTTTTTGCTGAAGTCTGTGGTAAATTGCCTTCATTAAATTGTTTCCACATCCACCTAGCAAAGATGACAAATTAGCTGAGCTTGGAGGCAAGCATTTTCCAAAATCTTATTTTTAAACTTCTATCACATATCCTCATTTTGTACAGAAACACAAATCCTGTTTAGATAATCACTCTCAAAAATATCTCAACAGCAAATTCTAAACATAATGGGAAGGTTACATCCTAGAAACTGAAGCAAGAGGATCACTATAACCTGTATGGGTAAACAAATTGGGCTGAATTGCATTGCATTGGTATGTGTATGAATTCATGAGTATTCATTACTTATACACACAAACTGATTCCAAAAATCTAAATGTTTCTGAAAGAAATAAAAATAGTAGTAAATTAGACAATTTTTTAAGAATTAAAATTCTTGGGCTGGAGAGATGGCTTAGTGATTAAAGCACTTGGTGGCAAAGCCAAAGGACCCAGGTTCAATCCCCAGTTCCCACGTAAAGCGAGATACACCAGTGACGCATGCATCTGGAGTTCATTTGCAGTGGCTAGTAGCCCCAGCACACCCATTCTCTCTCTTTATCTATAATCAAGTAAATAAGTAATAAATAAATATTTTCTAAAAAAATAATTCAAATTCTTGTCTGAACAAAATTCAGAAAAACATATTTATGTTGCACCTGATTTTAATAAGAAACTACCTTGTTACTTAGTATGAAATAATTTCTCAAAGAAGCAAGAAACTTAAATAAGAAAAATTCCAATTTATTTCTTAGGCTTTAAGTTACCTCAACATTGATATTTCATTACATAGCACTATCTGATTTCATCTATTCTTAAACCTATTGTCTATAGAGCACAATGAAATCTATTAGGTCCGTACCACTGATCCAAAGATGAATAACATATAAATTAAATTCCAATTTCCAGTGACCATCTTGGGAAAAGATAAAGAACCTATCTGCCATAGTGAAAGAAATAAATGGGGCACAGGAAAAAGAAGAAATACAAAAAGAAATTCACACATTGTCATAATCATTGTCAAAGTAGAAAATTTTACAGGAAACAAAGTATAAAAACTTGGGTTTTCCAGGAAAATCAGAAATTCAAGGTCATCCTCAGCTATTTTGTGAGTTTGTGGCCAGATGGGGCTACATAGGACCCTGTCTCAATAAAATAATAAAAGTAAAATAAATTGAAAAGGCAGTATTAGGTACAAAATTAAAGGACTTGCTCTTTTCACAGGAAAAAAAAAAAAACTTGGGTTTTCAACGATGGAATTTTAAGTGTTTTGTTTCTTTTCTTTTTTCCTTCTACGAAACTTTTTTTGGTGGGAGGAATCACAAGAGAAGAGAAAATCTAGCATACGATGAGTCTTGACAATCACATTGCCTTTTGATTTCTCTTGGATCCCACAGACTGCCAGCCCTCAAATGGATGGTGCCACTTTCAAGGTACAAGCCTTTTAGTGTCCTTTTGGGTGATGTCACATCACTCATTGGACTCAGTGCCAAGAGAAAGACATTGAGTATCACCCAAGGCAATGCCAGGGCCCACCTCAGAGGAGCACAGCCATTCTCAAGAGCTTGAGCCTTAGCATCAATGACAATGGCTCAATTTCTGAGCAGCCTAGCCCCATTGTTCTCTGTCACACCATATTTTGTTCCCTCAACATCCTGACCTTGTCTTCTTCAGTTGCTTACTTGTTTGGTGTTTGTTTCTCGCACCCAAGATTCTACTCTAAGGAAACAAACATATCCCCAGTGCTATACTTATTCCAACTAACCTCTTAAAGTCTCACCACCACCCAATAGTCTATTAAGCTACTTCTCCATCAAAGGATTAATCCATTGATAAAATCAGAGCCTTCATGATCTTATCACCTATCCTGTCATTTCAATATTCCATTTCAACTTGCTACCATCCACTGCCTTGTGGTATTATCTTCAGATATCTAAATACATCTAATGTTTCTTTATATGTCCAATACTGCAATAACATGCATGTTGTTTTAAATCATTGCAGTTAACACAATTAATAGAAGAAACTATTAATCTATACTGTCTTACAATTACATAACTGCTTTTACTAATGTTCTCTTTTTTATTTGGATTTTAATTTGTATCTGTGCTTACTTGCTTTCAGTTTAAAGAATTTTCTTTAGTATTTCTTGAAAAGTAAGCTGGACATGGTGGTGCATGCCTTTAATCCCAGCACTTGGGCCATCCTGAGACTCCATAGTGAATTCCAGGTCAGCCTGGGCTAGAGTAAGACCCTACCTCGAAAAACCAAAAAAAAAAAAAAAAAAAAAGGAAAGTATGTCTGATAGCAACAACTCCTCTCTATATTTTTTTGATATGGGTATGCTTTTATTTTACTTTAATTTTTAATATTCTTACATTTATTTGTGAGAGAGAGAGTATGGGTGCACTGGAGCTTCTTGCTGCCCAAAATGACCTCCAGACATATGTGCCACTTTGTGTATCTACTGGAGTCCAATCCAGGCCAGAAGGCTTTGCAAGCCTATTACCACTGAGTTTTTTACTGAATTTTAAAAATTAATTTTTATTTTGAGACAGCTGGCCTCAAAGTCACTATGCACCTGAGGATGACTTTGACTTTCTGAACATCCTGCATCCATCTCCCAACTGCTGGGATTGTAGGTATGTGCCACCATGTCAGGTTTATGTGGTGCTGGGGATTGAAACCAGAGTTTTGCTAAGCAAGCATTTTACAAACTGAACTACATTCCCAGACCAGACCAAAAAAAAAAAAAAGTCTTGGATAATAGATTTTTTTTAAATTTCTTCGAGAAGTTTGGATATATTATACAATTATCTCTGGCTTCAATTGCTTTTTGTATGAGAGGTTGGCTATTAACCATGTTGTTTTTTGTTTGTTTGTTTATTGATTAGTGGAGCTCTGCAGCTCAAGTTGGGCTAGAACATAATACTCAACCAGGCCAGCCTCTTTCTTTCTTTTTCTTCCTTCCTTTCTTTCTTTTTGAGACAAGCCTCATGTAACCTAGGCTGTCCTCAAGCTCAATATGTAGCTGAATATGACCTGGAAATTATTTTGATCCTCCTGCCTCACCCCTCCCAAGTTCTGAGAGTATAGCAATGTACTATCATGCCTTTTCTATGTGATGCTAAGGATTGAATCCAGGGCTTTGGGCATGTTAGACAAGCACTTCGACCAACTGAACCACACTTCTGACCCTTGAAAATATTTGATTTTTCTTCTCTTTTCTCTGTCTTTTGCCTTTCATAAACTACATTAACCTATTTTCAAAGCAACTAATTATATCTTGCATATAGTTTATCAAACATCTTCAAGATTTCTGATTATGTCAGTTCAAATCTGTTAAACTCCTCTGGTGCACTTTGTTACTTTGGTTATTATAACTTTCTAACTTAAGAGTTTTTTTTTTAAGATAAAGAGAGAGAGCGGGGGGAGGGAGAATTAGCATGCCAGGGCCTCAGCCACTGCAATGGAACTCCAGATGCTTTTGCCACCACCTATTGGGCATGTGCAACCTTGCAATTGCCTCTTGCCTCATTTTGTGGGCCTGGCTTCTGTGGGAGCTGGAGAGAAGAACTGGATCCTTGGGCTTCCCAGGCAAATGCCTTAACTGCTATGCCTTCTCTCCAGCCCTGTTATTTATTTTTATATCATTTTGTTTCGTTATTAGTATTTTCCACTTAATGAAGCATTATATTCATACCTTCTTCATCTTCATGAATCAGTGCTTTCTTTAGTTCATTGAATATTCATATTTGGCTACTTTGATATCTTTGTCTGATATTTTGGTCTTTTTCAGAGAAAGTTTTTGTTACTTTCTTGCTTTTAATATACAAATCACACATTTTTTTTGAAGTAGGATCTCACTCTAGCCCAGGCTATACCTGTAACTCACTATGTAACCCAGACTGGCCTTCAAATCACAGTGATTCTTCTACCTTAGCCGTAGGAGTACTACAATTAAACCTATGCACTGCCATGTCTGCAAATAACATATTCTTGTTCATTCATATTCCTTGTAAATTTTTTTTCTTGAAAACTGGATATTTTGGGTCCTATATTGTAGCAACTTTAGATACTGATTTCCCTATACCCTTTGAGGGATTTTTAATTTCATTTTCCTTACATGTTTAGTTTATTTAGTGGTTGGTTCATTTTTTCGTTGTTGTTTTGGTGTGTGTGTGTGTGTGTGTGTGTGTGTGTGTGTGTGTGTGTGTGCTCATCTTTGTGAATATAAGAAGGACACATGCAGGCCATGGCATGTATGTGGAGGTCAGTCTTCAACTTCCCCATGCTAATGCCAGCAGTTAGAAAGGGAAACAAAGACAGAATTTCCTGGAAGCTCACGGACCAGCTGAGCACAGCAATGAACAATAATAAGAAAAGATTCTGCCTCAAGTGAGGTGAGGATAACCTCTCCTGTGGTGGTTTGGTTCAGGTGTCCCCCCAAAACTTAGGTATTCTGGTTTTTTTTTTTGGTTTTTCGAGGTAGGGTCTCACTCTAGCTCAGGCTGACCTGGAATTCACTATGTAGTCTCAGGGTGGCCTTGAACTCATGGCGATCCTCCTACCTCTGCCTCCCGAGGGCTGGGATTAAAGACATGCGCCACCACGCCTGGCTAAGTATTCTGAATGCTAGGTTCCCAGCTGATGGAGATTTGAGAATTAATGCCTTCTGGAGGCAGAATATTGTTGGGGGCAGGTTTATGGGTGTTATAGTCAGTTTCCCTTTGTCAGTGTTTGGCACACTCTCCTACTGCTATTGTCCACCTTATGTTGGCCAGGGAGTGATGTCCAATCTCAGCTCATGCCATCATTTTCCCTGCCATCATGGAGCTTCCCCTCGAGCCTGAAGCCAAAATAAACCTCCTTTTCCTTCAAGCTACTCTTGGGTGGGTGATTTCTACCAGCCATGCAAACCTGACTGCAACACTCTCCTCACTATCACCTTATACACTTTCTTACTGGCAAATTCAAACCCAGTGCCATGCAAGAACAGGCTCTGAGAAGTGTAATTTGAGGCAGAGAAGACTTTAGAGGAGGGTGACAATAATGCAGTGTTGGAATTGGCTAGTCCATCTTGGAGAATAGTCCCTACCTTGGGAAAGTACTCTAAACCCTTGGTGGATATCCTGGCTGACCTTGCTTCCTAAGTCCCTGGAGGAGGGTTTAAATCCCCAATATGTTCCTGCACATAATGGCCTTGAGCTTTGTTTTGTCAAGCTTTTTGGTAAAAGCAGGCTTGGTGAATTTGCAAGCTTTGCCACTATACAGCAGCTCACAGCCAAGATAGTTTTGCAAGTGGTCTTAAACAACAGGAAAGTACACCTAGTGATGTCATACAAACACACACACACACACACACACACGTATATATATACACACACAGGAGAGAAAATTAATGAAATCCAAGTCATTGGCAATGGAATGGAATGATTCACATGGAAAAGTAGAAGAAAATTCAAAAATTGTATGTTAGAATTGAAAATAGAAGCAAATCTTTTGTATTGGTGGTGGTTGAGGTATTTTGTTTGTTTGCTTTTTATTTTGCTTTTTTGATACATAACCCAGGCTGGCCTCACACTCACAATCCTCCTGCTTAAGCTTCCTGAGTGCTGGGATTATAGGTATGTATCAACATACCTAGCTAGAAGGAAATCTAGAGAAAAAAAAAGTAGATATGACAGTATCATTTTTGGAAGAAAGGAAGGCATCATGTGCAAAACAGAAATGTTGCTTTTGAGGCTTAGAATTGTGAATTATATGGTCACAGCTACTCCAGCAATCACTGGGAAGAGGGACTAGAGAATATAGTTTGTGATGTGATGTTAAAATAAATGTTCTTTTATTTTTACCTTTTCCCTTGAAAAAAAAAAAGTCCCACTAGATTAAATGGGAGAGAAATAAATATCAAGAGTTTTTAGTGCTGCAAGCACCAAAACAGAAAAGAAGAGCAAGACTCAAGTGAGTTAGAGATGTGAGCCAAGGGCATGCCCCGGGAGTTGGGATGATTATTTATACGCTCAGCAGGGGGAGGCACAAAAGGCAAATGCCTGGGGTTTGCTGCCCAGCCAGTCTAGCCTACATGGCAAGCTCCAGGCCAATGAAAGACCCTCTCTCAAAAACTGTGGAAGGCATTTGAAAGGAATAACAGTTCAAGTTCAAGTTGTCCTCTGGCCTCCACACACGTACTCATACTTATGCACATGCACACATACCCCCAAATCCACCTACGCTGCAGGCATACACACAGAGAGAAATAATCAGCCGGGCATGGTGGTGCACGCCTTTAATCCCAGCACTCGGGAGGCAGAGGTAGGAGGATCACCATGAGTTTGAGGCCACCATGAGACTCCATAGTGAAGTCTAGGTCAGCCTAGGTTAGAGCGAGACCCTACCTTGAAAAACCAATAGTAATAATAATCCCATGCAAATAGTTCTTTTTCCTTTTAAAATGGTAAAGTTAAAATTAACAAATTTTGTCTCTGTATGTACTAGACGAAGCACTTAGGTCAAATAAATTTTAAACACATCTACTATCACATAAAATTTCCAGTAAGCTTTTGCAGTGAAAAGGATTAAAGTGTCATCTAAATTCAAGAAATGCCTGCCCTCCTAGCTACTCAGAAAGCCCAAACAGGAGAATCACCTGAACCTAAGAGGTTAAGGCCTGAGGCAACATAGTCATATGTCTCAAAAAGAAAGAGGGGGTAGGGAAAAGAAGAAAAGCATGAGAGCAGGCCAGAAGGCCAGAGAGATGGTGCCCTTGATAGAGTGCTTGCATTGCAGACATGAGGGCCTGAGTCCACTCTCCAGAACCCACAATGAAATGCCAGACATGGTATCAGATGTTTGTAATCCCAGGGGAGGCAAAGACAGGCAGATTCTTGGGGCTTGCTGGTTTGCCAATCTAGCAAAAATCTTGACTTTATAAAAAGCTGCATAACATGTGAGAGGAATGACACCCCAGGTCATCTTCTGACCTCCACGCATGTAAAGGGCGGAGGAAATGGAGGAGGGTAGAAGGTAGGGGAGCGTTTAGGCCCACTTTGCTTTTCTTTCATCCTGGCCACAACTCACCCTCCTATTTATCCTGCTTCTAGGCGGGAAAATAAGGTTCAAGAGACATATTTCCAAACTGAAATGGGAAAAGGAACAAGGGAAGGGACGGTCATGGACTCGGCTCCATGTTAGTGCTGACTCGGAATTGGCTGTGCAGAGTCAAAGTGGCTGTTTCTTCTTTCTGGAGAGGTTCTACCTCCAAAAGCTCTTTCACTGAACATTTCTGGAATCCTTATACTTTCTCTTAAGCTTGCTTTAAAATTGCCTTGGGAAGCTCCCAGGTATTGAGGCACAGAAAGAAATTTCATAAACAGCCTAAAAATTCTTCTTTGCAGAAATGGAAAACTTGGCTCTCATAGAACAAGTAATCAAGCACTATTCTCCAAAGAGCCATTTCCTCTTGTGTGAGCACAAAAGCCCATTTTGGAGTCTTCATAAATGTAGCTGTTTTATAAATGAACACCATCAGACAGACCACTCTACCATTAAAGAAGGAAACAGAAAAACCAAAAAATAGGGTCCTGCAAATGTGGAACAATTCTTTCAGCTTTGAGAAATTGTCTTCATTGCTGTGTAGTTTACAATTTGTGTGTGTGTGTGTGTGTGTGTGTGTGTGTGTGTGTGTGTACGCACTAGGCATTGAGCCCAGGGCTTTGGACACGCTAAACACATGCTCTGTCACTGAGCTATACAGCTACCCTAGGATACAATCTTAATGATGCCAAGCAATTCCAGACCCAAAGAATCATCTGCCAAAAAGAATAAATATAATTTAACTTTATGAAGGAAAATACTACTTTTAATAAGATTAATTATTCAAATGGACAAGATACAAAGATGGCACAAGATAAAGACATGCCATTTGTGTAGATGACAAAAGCGACATGCAATGTAATATAGGATTATAGGTTTTCATTCCAGATGAGATCTGGACCATCCATTCAGTCCCATTAAAAGCAATGGCAATGGGTTCATGTCTTTTAGATCCAAAGATGTCTCTCAAAATATGATGGAGGGATACATAGTTAAAATTTCAACCTTTTTTTTTTGTTGTTGTTGTTTTGTTTTGAGACAAAACTTCACGTTGCTGACCTCAAGCTCACTATGTAACAGATGATGATCTTGAGCTCCTAATTCTCTGGCCTCCTCCACTTCCCGAGTGATGGGATTATAGGCATGTGCCACAATGCACAGCTCTTCAAATCCAGTGGGAAGAACTATTGTACACCATGGTTAATAATAAGAGAATTTGATAGTTTCACAAAAAATATAATGGTCAGTATGTGAGGCAATGGATGTGTTGATTATCTTGATTCTACCATTTCACCAATTAAAATTCATCTTGTACACTTAAAATATATATAATTTTGTTGACTAAGCTATAGCAAAAATGAATATATTTTTTTAAAATTTTTATTAGCATTTTACATGATTATAAAAAATCCCATGATAATTCCCTCCCTCCCCCCACACTTTCTCCTTTGAAATTCCATTCTCCATCATATTACCTCCCCATCACAATCATTGTACTTACTTATATACAATATCAACCTATTGAGTACCCTCCTCCCTTCCTTTCTCTTCCCTTTATGTCTCCTTTTTAACTTACTGTCCTCTGCTACTAAGTATTTTCATTCTCACACAGAAGCCCAGTCATCTGTAGCTAGGATCCACATATGAGAGAGAACATGTGGCACTTGGCTTTCTGGGCCTGGGTTACCTCACTTAGTATAATCCTGTCCAGGTCCATCCATTTTTCTGCAAATTTCATAACTTCAAAAATGAATATTTTTTAAATTCATGTCTAAGACCTGATTCCTAAGTTCAAATTTTTAACCTATGTAACTTAGATAACTTCCAAATATAGCATCTCTCCTGGATAAAATGAAAACAATAATAGTAGCTACTTAATGGTGCTGTTGTAAGAAGCAATGTGATACAATAGGATGCTTACAGTAGGGTTTGACCCTTATTCAAAAGCAAATGCTACTTGTGATTATACTCATAAGTATCAAGTATTTTTAAAGGTAAAGACAAGGCTAGGTCAAGGGCTGCATCGAGAGCCTCAAATAATGTTCATTTTTCTCCTGTGCCTGTTGGTAGTGGCCCCATCTTCCAGCAGGCTCTCACCAACAGGGATGGTCTCAGAAATCTCATGAAAAAGCAGCACACCTCTTGAATGTTGCCAAATTCTATCTCCACCTTTCTACTTTGCTACCCCTAAACCAATCACTGTTCTCAACAAAATGCAAAGCTCTAACTGGCCAGGCCTGGAACAGAGTTTTAGGAAGATCTTCACCACCCAGGCACAGACAGAATAGAAGAGTAGTATTTTTCTGAGAAAGTTAGGATGTCATTCCTAAGACAACAGATAGTGGAAGGAAGCAGGGTGGAGAAACCCACAGAAGGTCACTATTCCTAGTTAATAACTTCTTCTGTATCAGGCAACCATCTCTTAAATGGTTAGGGAAAAATGAAGAGATTCCATAATTTCTTCCTTTATCCATTTAATATAAAAGTTCTATATACCAAGAACTTTCTTCTCTTTCCTTACTTAGAAATCTTTTAAGAGAATTTAAGCTTGTCTTTACTGAGACTTTAGTCGTTGATTGTTTGATATTCTCGGTCCAGTTTACCTTGTCTGTAAAAAATGAAGAACTGGCTTGAATGGTCTCTAAAACTCATTGTAAACATCTGTGATTTCTCATAACAGTAACAATGATTCATAAAAAAGTTTTCTTATGGCTATCAATTCTATGTACCCTAGACAATCTCCCTTTTATCTGGGTCAGTTTTTCAGAGTTCCTCTGTAAGCAATGGATAATGAAGTATATTGAAGTAGGGAGTAGATCCTAAATCCAAAGTGCTTGTTTATGTCCAGCCTGTGTGCATTACAACTATGTGACTTTAGGCAAGTTGCATAATTGCTCTGAATAAATTTCCTTACCTTTAAAACAGAGGTAAAAACCATATATCATAAGACCATGTGCACTCTAAGGAACTTAATACATGGTAGCGTCTTACTCTGTTATGTTATTAAAGGCATTGACCTTTACCAAGTAAGCAATATCACCACCAGAGAAGCCCAAGCAACAGGTTGAATTTTTCCATTTAAAAGTATTCTTTGCTGGGCATAGTCGTTCACACCTTTATTCCAAGCACTCACGGGGCAGAGGTAGGAGGACTGCCATGAGTTGAAGGCCACCCTGAAACTATATAGTGAATTCCAGATCAGCCTGAACTAGAGCAAGACCCTACCTTAATACCTTTGGTTTTTTAAACAAAAAAACAATAAACAAATAAAAATAAAAGAACAATTCTTTGTTGGGGAAATGGGACAAGAGAAATCAATCATAGTTTATTGTCTATACTCATGAAAGTTGTCAATAAAACATCTTCTGACCTTTCAGTGGCTTCCACACTTTCAAATATGAGGATTTTTTTCTGTGATTTATTTTTTCAAATAAGTATGTGAAACTTGAAGTGGTTATTATATATGTTTCAAATGGAGGTGGATGTGGTGGTATACGCCAGTAATGCCAACAGTTGGTAGAAGCAGAAGGATCAGAATATAAGGTCATCCTCAGTTGCATAGGGACTTTGAGGCCAGCCTAGAGTGGGCTATATGAGACCTTGTCTCAACAACAACAAAAGCTACAGAAGAAATCTCTCCATATGTAAGGTTATAACCAGAGCAGATAAGGCAGAATTATCACAGCCCACTCTCTCCAGGCAGTTCTCCAAATTGGTGATCTTTGATATGATGCACACCTTCTGTTATAGCTTCAGGCACAGTTGAACCTAATAGCTTCAGCTGCATAATAGAAATCCTGCCACATTGTATCAAGGACCATTGGCTTCACAGGAAGGCCGCATACATAAACCTCTAACTCCTAAAACCTAATCTAAGTTTCTCTAGAGAATCTGAAAACAGAATTTACCTGCATGGAAATGTAGATGCTGTTTCTAGTATGAAAATACATAAAATACTATGGCAAATAGGAATAATATTTTGGAAATATGCATGCTGAGGATTACCAACATCTTATAAAAATTAATCAACAGTGAACTAGGTGGTTAATGACAGATCCCAGCATTTGGAAGCCTGAAGCAGAAGGATTGCCACAAATTCAGAGCTATTGTGGGTTACATAGTGATACATATTAGCCTGGGCTACACCGTAATACCCTGTCTCAAAAAATTAAATATTACTAAAGGAAAGAGTGTGATCATTTACTAAGCAATCATTTTTTATAGCTGAGATCTATATTTATAATAGAAGCACTATACTATTCATTATCATAGCACTTTGGCATTCAAGGCAATATAGTTTAACACCAGGGTTTACCAAGAGAGCCAGATTTCCCAAGTGTAATATTTTATAATCTTAAACACTTAAATGCTACCTAGAAAAACTTATCTTTCAAACAGTAAATACACAAATGGATAAGCTACCAACTTTTTCTTTTGTATTTTTTTTTAATTTTTTTTTTAAATTTATTTGAGAGCGACAGACACAGAGAGAAAGACAGATAGAGGGAGAGAGAGAGAATGGGCGCGCCAGGGCCTCCAGCCTCTGCAAACGAACTCCAGACGTGTGCGCCCCCTTGTGCATCTGGCTAACGTGGGACCTGGGGAACCGAGCCTCGAACCGGGGTCCTTAGGCTTCACAGGCAAGCGCTTAACCGCTAAGCCATCTCTCCAGCCCTCTTTTGTATTTTTAATATATTGACAACCTCCATACATATACACAATTGTTCTGATCATAGTATCATGATCCTTTCCACCACCCTCTTTTGTTTCCCCTCCTGTGTCCCCAATCACTGAACACCTCTTCTTTCATATAGTCCCTCTTCTATTTTGATAACTTTTTTTTGTCTCTCTCCATCATCCATGACAACATGTTGATAGGTCCAGAATTATGCAGGTCTTGTTTAGATAATGACAACAGAGGTAAGGTCATGAATGCAACCACCACTTTGTGTCTGAAAGACAGCATTCCAGCCCTCTCCTCCCCATCTTTTGACTCTTATTTTTCTTGTTGCCACCTCTCCCACAATGATCCCTAGTAATAGAGATGTTGCATTTAGTGCTGAATACTCCACTGTCACTTCTCAGCACTATGAGGAGTTTTGAGTCTTTTCAGTAATCATCACAATTTGAAAAGAGAAGCTTCTCTAAGTAGAAGTGAGAGCAGCACTATTATATGGGCATAAACACAGGTATTTTGAGAGAAATTAGGTATGAATTATATGACCATTTAGCCAAAAAATAGTAGAAGCATCCTCCTTGATCTTAAGACTTTCTCAGTTATGGGTTTTTGGCTAAATTTTCAGTTTCAGGCGTAAAACCTAAAATAACTATAATTATTGTACCAAGGGATATGAAAAATAAATAGTATTAAAGAACTAAAAGTGAATGTAAGCTGAGAGATAGAAAGTCTACCAAAGAATCAATAATAAATGCTACAGATCAAAATCACTGTAATATGAATGATTACTTTTAACAGGTTCATTGCTATACTAGACACAGCCAAAGAAAGTATAGGTGAGCTCAAAGGTAAGTGCACAGAAACTTCTCAAACTGATAGCATATCGGTATCAGATAAGAATATAAAATAGCGAAACTGCAATCCAAGTACTATGGCACAGTTTGAGAAGATGTGCTGTGAATACTTGGAATATGCAAAAGAGAAAAAATGGAGAAGAAAGCAAAAGAAATATTTGAAGTAATAATGACTGGAAGTTTGCTGAAATTAATAGCATACAACAAACCAAAAATGCAGGGATCTAAGCAAAAAACCAAAACAGATTCAATGCTAAAAGATCTTCAACTGAGCATATCATATTCAAACATGAGGAGTGGGGAATGAGACTTCTGGGATAAGATGGCAGGTTAGAAGCTTCCTCCATGTAATGAGGCATAATTCAATAACAGCAGACTTTATTCCAAACATAGAAAGACTTGAAGGCATCAAAAACTACAAAGGAGGTTATAGGAGCAAAGAAAGGTATAAAGAATGTTACAGGTGAGGCAGCAAAAAGGAAAGGGCAGCACCATGGCCTTCCAGAAGCAGGGAGTGAAAACAGAAGCCTCATTCACAGGGTAAGCCAAGTCAGGCTGGGGAGATGTGTGCTGGGGAGGCGCTTATTTTCAAAGCCTGCTGACCCACGTTCAATTCCCCAGCACCCATGTAAACCCAGAAGCAAAAACTGGCTCAAGCATCTGACATTCATTTGTAGTGGCAAGAGACCCTGGCACATACACACATACATACATACATACATACATACATACATACATACATACCATACATACATACCATACATTACATACATATACTTAACAAAAGATAAACCAAGTATCCCTGGAAAAAGAAATCAGTGTCCTATACACAATAAATTTGCAGTTCTTAGAAGCCTAGAATCCAGTTGGGGAATTTGGTGAGGCAGTGGCTCCTCCTATAGGAATGGTTAAATTCAAGAACAGGTCCATTTCGTCAATCCCCATCCCTTAGAGGGCTGTGGCAGGGTGCCATGTTGAGAGGTAATCTACTAAGACCGCGCTACTCTGAAGGCCTGAAAACAAGCAACAGTCACAAGTCAGGTAGCCAGAGAACAACCAACCACAGCCCGGTGGGTGAGAGCCATGGGAGGTAGTTGTGGAGAGAAGAAAGCCAGACATGGATACACAGAGAAGTTGAAGTGGAAGGAGTTTGTCTCTGACCGTGAGAGCATGGTGGTGATCGGTAGTGCTGCCACGTCTAGGTGCACACCCCATTACTTGAAGATATGTGTAGCAACCCTTAGCCCTGATCCTGAAGTGAGCCCAACCTCTGGACTTACCTATCAGTCATGTAGTACAATTTCTGGGAGACTGAGAGCTCCAACTGAGTACTTGAAATACACAGCCTCGTCTCTACTACAACATATTTAGTGTGAAGAGGAGCGGAAAGCACTGAAACTGTTCCTCCTATACAGATTCTGTTGCTCTGTTTGCCCTCCTGGAACCCCAACACGCTTGGGAAAGCATTAACCACCCTAACTGAAGAGACCCTGGGGAGTGGGAGAACCTACCTGACACATGGGATAAAAAGTTAAGCATGCCTATCATAGGCTCCTGGTGCAAAGAAGTAGCGCTCCCAATGGAAGAGAACTCTATTGGACATTTGATTAGTCTTGGTTTACACAAGCTTTTTTTATTGCTGTTTGGTTTTTGCCCCTTATGTTACCTCATTTTTCTTTTTTAACTATCAGTAGTGTACTCACTTTATTTCTTATGTTTAATTTCTATTAAATTATGTATTTATTGCACAGATTTTTATCTCTTGCTCTTTTCTTCATTATAGCATTTTTCTTTATTTTTGATTCATTTAACTATGTTACTTCTTTATTTTCAACCATTCCATGCTCATTTCCTTATTTCATTCATTTAATATCATTTATTTTTTCTCTGAATATTTTTAATTTCAAACATACTCTACACTATTCTTTACTTTACTATTTTTTAAATTTTCATTAGCTCGGGACTTATTTAGTATACAAACAACACATGTTGGTGCCATCCTTTCCCTCCTCCCTGACGCTTTTCTGAAAAGGACTTCTTCACTGGGGATGCAGGTCACCTCCATGGGCATTGTGGGTCATACATTATGGATGGGGGGAGACAATGTCTCTGTGCAAAATGTCCCAACTTGTGGCTCTAACAATCTTTCGCTCTTTCTTCCACAAAATTACCTGAGCCATGCTGGGAGCATTTTAACTCTACTTCAGTAATGGGCATTTAGGAGCCTCTGGATCTCTGGTTTGGTATGTGTTAGGTGTCCTCAGTATCTATCTTCTTCACCCTTGTGCTGATATCAGATTCACTAAGAAGGCAGCACTCTTGCTCATTTCCCCAGTTCCTCTATGGTTTCAGCGGGGGCCGGGGTGGACTACACTGGGTCATTTATCACCTCAGGTCCAGCTCCCATCTAAAAATGAGAAGCAGATTTTCCAGTGGAGAGTGAAGTCAGCACCTGTTAAATGGGATAACCATTATTAATGTAGAGGGAATTTCAAGGGAGTAGACCCTCTTAGAGCCCAAGATAAGTGGGAGTTTGATAATGGAAAGCAGAATCGTTATCTGGATATGATTCTGACTTGTTTCCCAGCTCCAGATATGGTTTCCTTTCCGTGTGAAGATCTGTTAGCCAATCCAAGAGCAGTTGGTTACCTACCATGGCTGTGTACCACTATTGCACTTGTGTGAGCATTATGCCAGGTTGTTTGCTTCTGAGTCGCTTAGATTATGAGGTGCTTGGACAGATTTTGTAGCACCTTCCAGCACTAGATAGGCTAATTGTCGGGACACTGGCTCTCTTCCAGATTCCAACCGGGCATTTCCATGATCTATGCTGACAGTGTATCATGTCTTCAGCAGTAGGGTCTTACCATTAACTGCTGCTGGGTAATCAAGTGCTCAGGCTATCTTGTTTGTTTTGGGAGATCTAGTAGGGCTCTCTGATCAACAACTCATTGTAGATGTAAACCAGATCTTGGTACAGTAAATTTTTTTCTGTTTTTGTTTTTATTCCAATAGTATGCTATTTTTGTCATTATGTTTTTTTGTTTTTTGCTTTTTTGCTGAGGATATGTTTGGATATCCAAGGCCTTATTACATTCCATATTAATTTTAAAATCATGTTTTCAATCTCTGTGAAGAATGATTGAATTTATTTAATGAAGAATTTATTGGTATTGCATTAAATCTGTATATTGCTTTTGGTAGAATTGTCATTTTCACAATATTAATTCTACCTATCCAGGAGCATGGGAAGATTTTCCATCTTCTTAAGTCCTCCTCTATTTCTTTCTTTTTTTTTTAAATATAATTTATTAGTTTTCTTTTCAGTAAACACAGGCAGTTTGGTACCATTGTTTAGGCTCATCTAAGATCCACCCCCTCCCATTGGACCCTCCTTGTTGATGAAAATGGGTCGTACATTGTGGAGTTAGCCCCCAGTTATTGGTATGATAAATGTCTCTGCAAATCATGACCCAACACGTGACTCTGACATTCTTTCCGCCCCCTCTTCCACAAAATTTCCCTGAGCCATGTTGGGTTCATTTTTGGTCTGCTTCAGTGCTCCTCTATTTCTTTCTTGAGTGTTTTTATGTTTTCATTATATATAGGTCCTTCACAGTCTTGGTTGGTGTTATTACAAGGTATTTAATTTTTTGTTGTTGTTGTTGCTATTGAAAATGGGACAGCCTCACTGATTTCTTTCTCTGCATATTTGTCCTTTGCAAATAGAAAAGCTACTGATTTTATACATTGGTTTTATATCCTGCCACTTTGTTGAAGGAATTTATCACTTTTAGAAATTTTGAGATGGAGACTTTCAGGTCACTTACATATAGGATCATGTCATCTGCAAATAGGGCTAACATTACTTCTTCCTTTCCAATTTGAATCACTGTTATTTCTTTCTCTTGTCCTATTGCTTGAGCTAGTACTTCTATTACTATGTTGAAGAGCAGTGCTGAGAGTGGGTACCTCTGTCTTATTCCTGATCTCAGTGGGAACTCCTTGAGTTTTTTCCAATGAAGTATTATTTTGGCTTTAGGAGCTTTATATATAGCCTTTATAGTACTGAGATATAAACCCTCCATGCCTATTCTTCCCAGTGTTTTGATCATGAAGTGGTGTTGTATTTTGTCAAAGGCCTTTTCAACATCAATTGAGATGATCATGTAGTTCCTATGGTTCAGTTTATTTATGTGGTGTATTACATGGACCAATTTCCATATCACTGCATCCCTGGGATGAAGTCTACTTGATCAAGGTAGATAATGCTTTTGATGTGTTGTTGAATTCAGTTTGCAAGGATTTTGTTCAGGATCTTTGCATCTACGTTCATTAGGGATATAGGCCTATATCTTTTCTTGTTGCATCTCTGTGTGGTTTTGGTTTTAGGGTGATGGTAGCTTCATAAAAGATGTCAGGGAGAATTCTATGATCTCTGATTATGTGGGTAGAACAGTGTAAGAACTATTGGTTTCAGCTCTTCAATGAAGGCTTGTTATAATTCACCTGAGAAGTCATCTGGTCCTGGACTTTTCTTTTGGGGGAGGTTTTTAATTACCTTTTCAATCTCCATGGATGTGATAAGTTTGTTTAGGAGATTAATTGGCTCTGAGTTTAGTTTTGGAGGTGGTATGTGTCTAGAAGTTCATCCATTTCTTCCAGATTCATTTTGTGGTATAAAGATTTTGGAAATATGCCCTGATAATTCTTCCAATTTCACTGATGTCTGTTATTATCTCTCCTTTTTCTGATTTTGTTAGAGACTTTTTTTTTTTTTTGCTTGATCAGTTTGGCCAGGGGATTGTCAATCTTGTTTATTTTTTTTCAAAGAACCAGCTCTTCATTTCATAGATTTTTTTTCATTGTTTTCTTTGTTTCCAATTCATTAAATTCTACTCTAAGTCTTAAGTATTTCTTTCCATCTGGATCTCTTTGGGTTGGTTTCTTCTTGTTTTTCCAGTGCCACTAGGTGGGCAGTCAGGTTATTAATTTGGGATCACTCTGTCTTTGTAATGAAGGCATTTTGGGCTATGAATTTTCCCCTTATCACTACCTTCATTGAGTCCCATAAGTTTTGGTAGGTTGCATTTTCATTATTATTCAATGCTAGAAATTTCACACTTTCTTTTCTGGTTTCTTCCACAACCCATTCATTGTTTAAAAGTGTGTTGCTTAGTCTCTCAGAGCTTCTTGAGGTTTCCCTTGTTGTTAATTTCAAGCTTTAAAGAATTGTGATCTGACATGATGCAGGAAGTTACTTCAATTTTCCTGACTTTTTGAAGGCACCCTTTATGGCCTAATATATGGTCAATTTTGGAAAGGTTCTGTGGGCTGCTGAGAAGATTATGTATTCTATAGAGTTGGGGTGGAAAGTTCTCTAAATATACATTAGGTCTAGTTGATCTATAACATTGTTGAGCTCTATTATTTCCCATTGATTTTCTGCTCAAATGCTCTGTCTATTGATGATACTGAAGTGTTGAAGCCTCTGACTATGATGGTGTTTATGATGGTGTTGGTGTTTATTTGTTTTGTCAAGTATATTTTGTTTT
The DNA here is from genome assembly GCF_020740685.1 of Jaculus jaculus. Lineage (NCBI taxonomy): Eukaryota > Metazoa > Chordata > Mammalia > Rodentia > Dipodidae > Jaculus > Jaculus jaculus. The sequence continues at coordinate 143,115,017 of NC_059103.1, forward strand.
ATAAACTGTGGTTCCCCATGTTTCACACACACACACATGCATATATATATATATATGTGTGTGTGTATGTATGTATTTATGATTGTGATGTCCTGATGTTGGATCATTTCCTTGATGAGTAAGAAGTGGCCTTCTTTGTCCTTTTTGATTACTTTTGATTTGAAGTCTATTTTATCAGATATTAATATAGCAACACGCACTTGGTCTTTTGTTTGTTTGTTTCCATTTGCTTATAATATCATTTTATAACCTTTCACCTTGAAGAGGTGTCTATCTTCAGTGGTGAGGTTGGTTTCTTAAAGACAGCAGATAAAAGGGTCCAGTTTTTTGATCCATCATGATAACTTGTGTCTTTTAATAGGTGAGTTAAGACCATTGATATTTAAGATTAATACTGTAAGGTTTTAATTAATCCCTGCCATAATGAGGACTTTTATGGGGTTTTGTGCTTTCTTGTGTTTTGTACTATTATGATCCCGGTCTAGTATGGTTATTGTGATATTCTCGTTGGCTCTTGAGATCAGTTGTTTGACTGTTCTGTGTGGAGTATTTCCTCAAGTATTCTCTGTATGTTTGGCTTTGTGTTCACATAATCATGAGTTTACTTTTTCATGGAAAGTTTTTCTTTAACCATCTGAGGGATACTTTTCTGGGTAGAGTAGCTTGGGTTGGAAGTCATAGTTTTGCAGACTTTGAAGTGTTCCATTCCAGGTCCTTCTGGCTTTCAGGGTTTCCATTGAGAAGTCTGATGTAACTCTGATGAAATTACCTTTGTATGTTGTGAATTGTTTCTCTCTTTCTGCTTTTTAAAAGTATTTTACTTTTTATTTATTTGACAGAGAAAGAGGGGGAAAAGAGAGATTGAGAGTGAGAGAGAGAAAGAGAATGGGCTTGCCAGGGCCTCCAGCCACTATAGACAAACTCCAGACACCCCCTTGTGAATCTGAATAACATGGGTCCTGAGGAACTGAACCTATGTCCTTTGGCTTGGCAGACAAATACCTTAAACACTAAGCCATCTCTCTAGCCCTCTCTTGCTGCTTTTAACACTCTCTATTTGCTTTCATTACTAAGAATTTTAACTGTGATGTGTCTTGGAGAATGTCTTCTTTAGTCCTATCTGTTTAGTATTTTGTAGGTTTCTTATATCTGGCTGTGCCTTTATTTTGAGTGATTCAAAATTTTTTCTTCAATAATTTTGTTGAATATGGTCTCTATGCCTGGGCCTGGATTTCCTCCCCTTCTGGTATACCTATGGTCTGGATGTTTGGTCATTTTGTGGTGCCCCACAGTTCCCTCATATCTGTTCACTTGAGTTTTTGAACTTAGCAATGTTTTTGGCCTCCCAATCAATTTCTTCTGTCTTTTCTTCCAGGTCAGACATTCAGCCTTCCACATGAGTAACTCTGTTGGTGAGAGTTCTAGAGAGGTTTTTAAAAATTTCTATTTGATTTTTGTTTTCTGTTGTTTTTTTTTTTTTTATTATTAATTGGTTTTGTACTCAGCAAATACAGTCAATTTGGTACTATTATTAGGTTCATCCATGACCTACCCACTCCCCTTGGCCCCTCCTTGTTGAGGTATATGGGTCATGCATTCTGGACTTAGCCCACAGTTACAGGTACAATAAATGTCTCTCCATATCATGACCCAACATATAGCTCTGGCATTCTTTCTGCCCCCTCTTTTGCAAAATTTCCCTGAGCCATGTTGGGTTAATTTTTGGTCTGTTTCAGTGATGAGGTGTTGGGGCCTCTGGTTCTCTGGATCTCTGATTTGGTAGGAGTTGATTTTCCTCTGTGTTGATGTCCTTCACCCTTGTGCTGGTACCCGGTTCACCAAGAAAACAGCACCCTTGCTTGTTTCCCCAGTTGTTCTTAGTTTCAGCCAGGGCTGTTTTGAGGTATGATGGGGTGGCTCTTTCCTTAGGATCTACATCTATCTGAAAAAGAGAAGCAGATTCTCCAACAGAGAGTAAGTTAGCACCAGACAAATGAGATAACCCTTACATTTTATAGAGAATTTAATAGGTGTAGGCCCTTTTGTAGCCCATGATTGGTGGTAGCTTGATAATGGACAGTGGGCTTATGTTTGGATGTGGTTCTGACTTGTTTCCCAGCTCCAGCTATGGGTCCCATACCACTGAGGGGATCAGTTAGCCGAATCAAGGGCAGTTGGTTTCCCACTGTTGGGCCCTGAAAGGCCTAGGCGTGAGGCCTAGTGGAACTTCCTGAGCCTAGCTAAAGTTTGGCGACCTGTCTCTGGCCAGCTATGACTCAGCAGGATGCCTAAGGGCTTCTGGCCTGCTACTTCCTCATGATAATTGTAATTACCATTTCAATAGTTAAAGTTTACTATTGGCCCTTACCAATTCTCCCACCCTAAAATCCCCGCCTTTGTCCCCAACATGATATAAGCAACTTCTCAGAGTAATAAAGCGAGTTGTTCCTGCATGGAAAAGACTCCCGACTCAGTGTGGTTTTTCTCCGGTGGCCAGGAGAGGTTTCTGAATCGTCCGACGCTCATCATCCCCTCAACCCCTAGGGAGGAACCAGCAGGCCTGGTCCTTCCCTCGGCACTACCTGTGCGGGAAGGAGCCCTGCATCCCACCATGGCTGTGTGCCACTATTGCACTTGTGTGAGCATCACGACAGGTTATTTGCTGCTAAGTAGGTTAGACCATGAGTTTCTTGGACAGATATTAGTCATTTTCCCACAGTCATTCTTTTTTGCATTGTGTCCATCTCTCTTTTGAAGTATGATTTCAATTCAAGTTCTGATTTTCTTAATGCTTCTTATAGTTCATTCTTGCATTTGATCAAGTCTTCATTAAGATTAATCAACCAGTTGTTGAGCTTCCATTTCTTGACTTACCTTCAATTTATTCATATCTCTTTGGAGGGTACTAACATTTTCTTCAATCAAATTAAGCCTACTGTCAAAAGTTGAATGCTCTAGGAGATGATTCTATTCAATTTCATTGATACAATTGTTAGTTCTTTGATGGCTTGCTTCCAGAGTCCCACTGGTTGTTGTGTTTTCATTTGGGGAATGAATTTTTTTTTCCTGTTTTTATTATTTGCGTGTGTATGTGTATGATGCCTGTGGAATTATTCACACATCCATACTACATGTGTGATAGAGGACAACCTTGAGTTGTTTCTTCTCTCTTTCTACCTTTTTTTTTTTTTTAAGACAGTGTCATTCTTGCCACTAGTAATTGTGAGCGTCTGGATTCTCCTGGATCTGCCTCCCACTGGCATAGGTGCATGAGCATTATAGATGTGTGCCATTTTGCCTACAGCTTTACATGCACACTGAGGAGGATCAAACTCAAGTCAGCAATCTTGAAAAGCAAGCACAATTAACAGCTGAGCCATCTTCCCAATCCAACATTACTTTTTCAAGTTTCTGTTCCATGGTCATTGGGGATGTATTAATTAGCTCTAAACAATTTTAACTATACTTTTATCTTTTCTAATATTTAATTTATTCATTTGAAAGAGAAAGAAAGAGTGACAGAGAGAGAATGGGCACCCAGGACCTCTAGCTACTACAAATGAACTCCACATGCATGTGCCATCATGTGTATCTGGCTTATGTGGGTACTGGGGAGCTGGAACTGGGTCCATAGTCTTCAGAGGCAAGTGCCTTAACTGCTAAGCCATCTCTCCAGCCCTACACTTTTATCTTGTTCACTTTAGTGGTACTATTCTTAAAGAAACTATTGTTTTTACCTCTCTGATGGGAGCAGAGGACTGAGCCTTAAGGAAAAGGCTAAGAAGATCCCCAAATAAAAGTGCAAAAGATGGGCTGGAGAGATGGCTTAGTGGTTAAGCGCTGCCTGTGAAGCCTAAGGACCCTGGTTCGAGGCTCTGTTCTCCAGGTCCCACGTTAGCCAGATGCACAGGGGGCACACGCATCTTGAGTTCGTTTGCAGAGGCTGGAAGCCCTGGCGTGCCCATTCTCTCTCTCCCTCTATCTGTCTTTCTCTCTGTGTCTGTCATTCTCAAATAAATTAAAATAAAAAATTTTTAAAAAAGCAAACAAAAAGTACAAAAGATGACCATCCCAACAGATGCACAAATGACAACACAGTAACATAAGAATCATGAAAAAGCAAGGCAACACATGCCTCCAAGTGATCATAACTCCTTGATTACCAGAATCAATGATAATGAAGTGGTTGAAATACAGTACAAAGAATTTAAAAGTCAACTTCTAAAAATGATCAATGGCTTCAAAAAGGATACTAACAAGTAGATGAAAGAAGTAAGGAAGTCAATTCAGAGGCTAAAAGTAAAACAAAAAAGTACATGGGAAAGTTAACAACATCAGTGAGAACTTCAGCAAAGTAATTCATGTTTTGAAAAAACACAAATTAAGTGAATAACTCAATCAATTAAAAAACACAATGGACAGCATAATCAATAGACCAGTTTAAACAGAAGATAGAATATCAGGGATGAAAAACAAGTTCAAGAAAACATGTCATCTTATAGATGGATAAATAAATAAACAAGCATGGCCACAGCATTCAAGGACTGTGAGACATGATCAAGAGGCCAAACCTAAGAACCTATAGGTTAGAAGACAAAGCTTACTTTAAAAATTAAAGGCATTGATCTGAGCATGGTGGTGCATGCCTTTAATTCCAGCACTTTGGAGGCTAAGGTACAAGTATCACGTGAGTTCAAGGCCACCCTGAGACTACATAGTGGATTCCAAGTCACCTTGGTCTAGAGTGAGACGTTACCTAAAAAGAAAGAAAGAAAGAAAGGAAGAAAAAAAGAAAGAGAGAGAGAGAGAGAGAGGGAGGGAGGGAGGGAGGGAGGGAGAGAGGAACGAACTAATGGTATTGAAAATGGATTAAATAATCTTTCACAAAAAAATCCAGATTGAGCAAAAGAAGTAAACATCCAAGCACAAGAAGAATTTAAAACTCAAACATGAACAGAAGAAATCCTCTCCACACCTGTAGCAGACAGATTCAGGTTCAATGAGATGAACTTCCAGGCACAGTAATGGAGGAAGGGATACTTATTGAAGCTTACAGATCCAGGGAAAGTTCCACAATGGCAGAAGAAGCTGGCCTGCCTTCACAGGCCCACTCAGAGAGAGAGAGAAGAAGCGTAAGCCTAAATGTCAAAAGCCACAGCACATTTCAGGAACTCCAGCTAGGCACACTTTGCATATCTTTAGATTGAAATCGGAAATCCACCACCACACCTTAACATCACCCAGTGACATTGCCTCAAGCCAGGTAGCCAGCAGATGCAAACTACAAACAATAAAGAACTGAATATATTGGGGCCATCTATTCTATTCAAACCACCACAACATCATATCACAGCATATTACAAAACAAATAACAAATAAAATAAAAATAAAAATAAGAGCTGCAAAAGAAACATGACAAATACCTAACAAAGGCAAACCCATCAGAACAACACTATGCCTCTTAACAAAAATATGTAACACATGGATAGATATATTTCAATCCCTGTTAGGAAATAACTACTAACTGAGATTACTATATATAGGAAAGCTATCTTTTACAATTGATGCAAAAATAAAGACATTTCAAAGCAAGCACAAACTAAAGCAATTCATGACCACCATGCCAGCATTGTAGAAGATAGTTAAATGAACTGTGCACACAGAAGAGAAAGACCGTCCCAACACAAGGGTACAATCAACAGAATTAGAGGAATCAGCAAACCCTTCTCAATACAAATCCAATACAAATAATTTTAATGCTTCAATTAAAAGATGCAAACTAACTGATTATATTAGAATGAGAGATAAACTGTATTTTGTCTAAAGAAACATATAACTTGCAAAGACACAGACATGTGCACACTGATGATGGAAGGATGAAAATCAAGAAAATCAATATATCAATATGTCAAGCAAATGAAACTCAAAACCATGTGGAAGTAACTCTACTTATTTCTAGTGTGGTGGTTTGAATCATATATTCACATAAACTTATGTGTTCTAAATGCTTGGTCCCAAGCTGTTGGCAATTTGGAAGGTAGAGCCTTGCTGGAGTAGGAGTGCTTCCGAGAATGGGTTTAGAGGTGTTATAGGCAGCTCTACCTTATCAAAAGTTGGCTCACTCTCCTGCTGCTGTTTTCCACCAGTTTTGGCAGAGGTGATGTCCAACCTCTGCTCATGCCATGCAGCAGGAGATCATTTTCTATTATCAGCTACTTTGGGTCAGGTGCTTTCTTCCAGCAAGGAGAAGATAATGACAATAGAAAATTGGTACCTATGGTCTGGGGTCATTGTATCTAGAAACCTGATTGTATGGCTTTTAGCCTTTTAAAACTGATTTGCAGGAAGAATGTGGGAAGATTTTAAACCTTGGATTAAGAAATGCCCTCCAGTATGTTAAGCAGAGTCTGACACACCAATTTTGGTCAGAGTTGAAAGGACTAATGCAGAAAGAACTGTAGACTGTCAAGGTTTGGCTCATCATAGAAAGAGAACTTTGTCAGGCCTGGGCTATAAGCAATTTGTTTGAGAAGCTAGCTGCATTCTAACCATATTCTGCAAACTTGTGAAGTGTTGAATTTAGAAGATATGAACTGGTGTAAGCAAAAGGATATGGCACAGAAAGAAATGAAAATTTTGAGGTAGAGACAACTGCTCAGTTCAGCTGAGAGGTTACCATCAAGATTGGAACAGCTGTTTTGCAGGGACAGCAAGACAAATTCTGGCTCTTTTGAAAGTAGAAAGCTTACAGGAAAAATGCTGAGTTTTCCTACTCTTCAAAGTCGCCTTTACTACCCCCTGGATTAACAAATTTGGTAGCCTATCTGGCACTGTGGGAGTACCCAAAATGCAGGTAATTGGAGGTTATTGAGGTCTTTTGGAAATGGCCAGTGAACAGTGTAAGGCAGGATGGTTAGAAGCCCTGTGTGGAGGATGAATGGAACTATGAGGATGAACCATGGGTTGCACTAGATATAAAGCAATACTAAGGATCAGGGGAGAAACTAATGAAATAGAGATTAAAAATACAGTGTAAAAAAACCAACAAATCAGTTCTTTGAAAAGATAAATAAGTTTCACAAATCCTTGTCCAAACTAACCAAAAGAAAGTGAGAAGACCCAAAAAGCTAGAAAATCTAGGGAAAAAAGGTGAATTCCTAGACATATGACCTACCAAAATTGAATCAAGACCTAAACAACTTAAATAGATTTACAATAAACAATGACATTGATTAGTACCAAAGAACCACCAAACAAAGAAAAGCTCAAGCCAGACAGAAACTGTTTAATGCTACCAGGTATTTAAAGAATTAACAACAATTTTGCTTCAAACATTCCATCAAACAGAAATGAATGGAAAACTATGAAACTCACAATGAAGCCAGTATTACCCTTATACCAAAACCAGATAAGTGCATAACAAAAGAAACACATGGACTAACTTCCCTGAAAGACATAGACATAAAAATCTCAATAGCATGATTGGAGAGATGGCTCAGCAGTCTTGCTTGCAAAGCCTGATGACCCAGATTCAATTTCCCAGTACCTATGTAAAGCCAGATGCAAAAAGTGGTACATAAATCTGGAGTTCATTTTCAATGGCAAGAGGCCTTGGTGTACCCATTTCCCACTCCCTCCCATTCTCTCTCTCTCTCTCTCTCTGTATCTATCTTCTTGCAAATAAATAAATATCTCAATAGTACTCTTGCAAACACAATCCAGCACATTTAAAAGTCCAAATACCATGGTCAGATTGATTTAATTCCAGGACTGCAAAGAAGGCTCAACATGCATGAATCCAAAAATCTAATATAGAAGTGCATGCATCTGGAGTTCGTTTGCAGTAGCTAGTGGCTCTGGAACACCCACTCTCTGTCTCAAATAAAAGTTTAAAAATTAAAAACAATCTAATATAGAACATACAAGACTTAAGAACAGAAATTAGGCACTGGAGAGATGGCTTAGTGGTTAAGGCACTTGTCTGCAAAGCCTAAGGACCCAGGTTTGATTTCCCAGTACCCATGTAAGCCAGATGCACAAGGAGGCACATGCATCTGCAGTTTGTTTGCAATGGCTGGAGGCTCTTGTGTGCCCATTCCCTCTCTCTCACACTTTCTCTCTCTTTTTGTCATTCTCTGTCAAATAAATAAATAGGTTTTAAAAAGAATGGAAATTACAGAAGCATCTCAATAGATACTGAAAAAGCCTTTGAGAAAGTTCAATATTCCTTCATGATGAAAATTCCAAAGAAACTAGGCATAAAAGGAACATACGTGAACATAATAAAGCTATATATGATAAGCCTTGCATCCAACATTATACAACATGAAGAGAATCTGGAAGCATTTCCTCTAAAACCAGGAATGAACCAGGCGTGTGCACTCTCTACACTCCTATTCCATGTAGTACTTAAAGCATTAGAGCAATGAGGAAAAGGAAAAAATAGGAGGGGATACACGTAGGAAAAGAAGGAATCATATTATCCTTATTTGGAGATGGCATAATCCTGTAATACTGAAAGGACTCTAAAATGTCACTGGAAAACTCTTAAATTTGAATAACACTTCCAGAAAAGAATCAGAAGACAATGTCCTGGGTGAAGGGAATTAGCAATGTAATGTGGTGGGAGGCCTGAGAGAAATTTGAACAGGTATCAGGGGGTGCAAAAGAATAACCATCTTCCCAAGACAAGGGAAAATGTTTCAAGAAAGTGACTTTTAGGTTAAGGTTTGAAGAGTAAGTGAGAACTGTAAATGTCAAATATATTTCACCGTCATTAACATTATTGTCCTCATTATCATTATGAGGACATTCAGCATGGAGTCTGTGGATCTCGTCTTCCTGGATAGCCAGCCCACTCTCCCCCAGGAGGTCTTGAGACCTGGAGAAAGTCCAAAAGGCCATGATGGCTCAGGCTGAGAAAAACTTACCTAGGCTGAGGATTGCTTTGAAATTTACTTTCCATCCTCTTGAGTTGGTTGTTACTTTCACTGCTTGATGCTATAATAAGTGTCTAGGATATTTAAGTTGCAGTTTAACATAATTTCCTGTGATTTAGTAATTTAGATTTCTTTTCACAGAAAAAAGAACAAACTTATATGCAGAAAAATTCAAATATCAGAAAGACAAAGATTTTTCGATTGTTTTTACATTGTTCAGTTTTGTGTCCATGCATGAAGTGCACCCACTGCTGTTTTCTACATATCCAGTGTAGAGTAGGGGCTAAACTTGGGAAATTAAAATTAAAAACAAAGTACAGTCAACTATTGACAAGAAAACAATTGCTTCCTACCTCTTTCTGCTGTGATCCTGAAAGTGGCCCAAGAAAGATTGACTTTCTATGAAATCAGCAGTTTTAGCTTCTGGGTGTCCTTACTGGTGCAGATTAGAAGCAAGATATCTTTTTTCTGGTAGGTAGTCAGCTAGGGACTATCTCACAGTAACGTGGATACCATCTTGTCTGCCCTGGCAGGACTACAACTAGAGTCTGAATCAGTCGCATTCAAGATGGCAGTCAGCTTAGCACACCTGTGGGCTGGCCATTTCTGAGTCAGTCTCCTCCTTTTTTTTTTTTTTTTTTTTTTTTTTTTAATTTTTATTAACATTTTCCATGATTATAAAATATATCCCATGGTAATTCCCTCCCTCCCCACCCCCACACTTTCCCGTTTGAAATTCCATTCTCAATCATATTACCTCCCCATTACAATCATTGTAATTACATATATACAATATCAACCTATTAAGTATCCTCCTCCCTTCCTTTCTCCACCCTTTATGTCTCCTTTTCAACTTACTGGCCTCTGCTACTAAGTATTTTCATTCTCACACAGAAGCCCAGTCATCTGTAGCTAGGATCCCCATATGAGGGAGAACATGTGGCGCTTGGCTTTCTGGGCCTGGGTTACCTGACTTAGTATAATACTTTCCAGGTCCATCCATTTTTCTGCAAATTTCATAACTTCATTTTTCTTTACCGCTGAGTAGAACTCCATTGTATAAATGTACCACATCTTCATTATCCACTCATCTGTTGAGGGACATCTAGGCTGGTTCCATTTCCCAGCTATTATAAATTGAGCAGCAATAAACATGGTTGAGCATGTACTTCTAAGGAAATGAGATGAATCCTTTGGATATATGCCTAGGAGTGCTATAGCTGGGTCATATGGTAGATCAATCTCTAGCTGCTTTAGGAACCTCCACACTGTTTTCCACAATGGCTGGACCAGATTGCATTCCCACCAGCAGTGCAGAAGGGTTCCTTTTTTTCCACATCCCCGCCAACATTTATGATCATTTGTTTTCATGATGGTGGCCAATCTGACAGGAGTGAGATGGAATCTCAATGTAGTTTTAATCTGCATTTCCCTGATGACTAGTGACGTAGAACATTTTTTTAGGTGCTTATATGCCATTCGTATTTCTTACTTTGAGAACTCTCTATTTAGCTCCTTAGCCCATTTTTTGATTGGCCTGTTTGATTCCTTATTAGTTATCTTTTTGAGTTCTTTGTATATCCTAGATATTAATCCTTTATCAGATATATAGCTGGCGAAGATTTTTTCCCATTCTGTAGGTTGCCTCTTTGCTTTTTTCACTGTGTCCTTTGCGGTGCAAAATCTTTGTAATTTCATTAGGTCCCAGTGGTTAATCTGTGGTTTTATTGCCTGAGCAATTGGGGTTGTATTTAGAAAGTCTTTGCCAAGACCAATATGTTGGAGGGTTTCCCCTACTTTTTCCTCTAGCAGTTTCAAAGTTTCCGGTCTGATGTTAAGGTCTTTAATCCATTTGGACTTAATTCTTGTGCATGGCGAGAGAGAAGAATCTATTTTCATCCTTCTGCAGATATTTATCCAGTTTTCAAAACACCATTTGCTGAAGAGGCTGTCTCTTCTCCAATGAGTATTTTTGGCATTTTTATCGAATATCAGGTGGCTATAGCTACTTGGGCTTACATCTGGGTCCTCTATTCTGTTCCACTGATCTACATGTCTGTTTTTGTGCCAGTACCATGCTGTTTTTGTTACTATGGCTCTGTAGTATAGGTTAAAATCAGGTATGGTGATACCACCAGCCTCTTGTTTGTTGCTCAGTATTATTTTAGATATTCGAGGTTTTTTATGATTCCAAATGAATTTTTGGATTGTTTTTTCTATTTCCATGAAGAAAGCCTTTGGAATTTTGATAGGGATTGCATTAAATGTGTAGATTGCTTTAGGTAAGATTGCCATTTTCACGATATTGATTCTTCCAAGCCAGGAACAAGGGATGTTTCTCCACTTTCTAGTGTCTTCTGCAATTTCTCGCTTGAGTGTCTTAAAGTTCTCATTGTATAGATTCTTTACTTCCTTAGTTAGGTTTATTCCAAGGTATTTTATTTTTTTTGATGCAATTGTGAATGGGAGTGATTCTCTGATTTCATCCTCTGTGTGTTTGTTGTTAGCATATATGAAGGCTACTGATTTCTGTGTATTTATTTTGTATCCTGCTACATTGCTGTAGGTTTTGATTAGCTCTAACAGCTTGCTAGTAGAGTCTTTAGGGTCCTTTATGTATAGAATCATGTCATCTGCAAATAGTGATAACTTGATTTCTTCCTTTCCAATTTGTATCCCTTTTATGTGTGTCTCTTGCCTTATTGCTATGGCTAAGACTTCCAAAACTATATTAAATAGAAGTGGAGACAGTGGACACCCTTGTCTTGTTCCTGATTTTAGTGGAAAAGCTTCCAGTTTTTCCCCATTTAGTAATATGTTGGCTGTAGGCTTGTCATAAATAGCCTTTATTATATTGAGATATGTTCCTTCTATTCCCAGTCTCTGTAGGACTTTTATCATGAAGGGATGTTGGATTTTGTCAAATGCTTTCTCTGCATCTAATGAGATGATCATGTGATTTTTGTCCTTCAACCCATTTATGTAATGTATTACATTTATAGATTTGCGTATGTTGAACCATCCCTGCATCTCTGGGATAAAGCCTACTTGGTCAGGGTGAATGATCTTTTTGATATACTCTTGTATTCTGTTTGCCAATATTTTGTTGAGAATTTTTGCATCTATGTTCATGAGGGAGATTGGTCTGTAATTTTCTTTTTTTGTTCTATCTTTGCCTGGTTTTGGTATCAGGGTGATGCTGGCCTCATAGAAGGAGTTTGGTAGGATTCCTTCTTTTTCTATTTCCTGGAAAAGCTTAAGAAGCAATGGTGTTAGCTCTTCCTTAAAAGTCTGGTAAAATTCAGCAGTGAATCCATCCGGGCCTGGGCTTTTTTTAGTTGGGAGATTATTGATAACTGCTCGGATCTCCATGTTTGTTATAGGTCTATTTAAGTGATTAATCTCATTTTGATTTAATTTAGGTAGGTCATATAGATCAAGGAAATCATCCATTTCTTTCAGATTTTCATACTTTGTGGAGTATATGCTTTTATAGTATGTCCCTATAATTTTTTGAATTTCTCTGGAATCTGTTGTGATGTTACCTTGTTCATCTCTGATTTTATTAATTTGTGTCTCTTCTCTCTTTCTTTTGGTCAGATTTGCTAAGGGTTTATCAATCTTGTTTATCCTTTCAAAGAACCAACTCTTTGTTTCATTAATTCTTTGGATTGTTCTTTTTGTTTCTATTTCATTAATTTCTGCCCTAATCTTTATTATTTCTTCCCGTCTACTACTTTTTGGTTTGCCTTGTTCTTCTTTTTCCAAGGCTTTAAGGCGAAGCATTAGGTCGTTTACTTGCGACCTTTCTAATTTCTTAATATAGGCACTTAAGGCTATAAATTTACCTCTTAGAACTGCCTTCATTGTGTCCCAGAGATTTTGGCATGTTGTGTTCTCATTATCATTTGACTCTATAAATTTTTTGATTTCCTTTTTGATTTCTTCATTGACCCACTCATCATTTAGTAGTGTATTGTTTAGCTTCCATGATTTTGTGTATGCTCTATAGCCTTTCTTGCTACTGATTTGTAGTTTAATTCCATTGTGGTCAGATAGAATGCAAGGAATTATTTCAATTTTCCTGAATTTGTTAAGATTTGCTTTGTGTCCTAATATATGGTCTATTTTAGAGAATGTTCCATGTGCTGCTGAAAAGAATGTATATTCTGCAGCCTTTGGATGAAATGTCCTGTATATATCTGTTAGGTCCATATCTTCTATGACCTCATTTAGTCCAGATGCCTCTCTGTTTATTCTTTCCCTGGATGACCTGTCTATTGATGAGAGTGGGGTGTTAAAGTCACCCACCACCACCGTGTTTGGTGTTATCTGTGACCTTAGTTCTAATAGTGTTTGTTTGACGAATTTGGGAGCCCCCATGTTAGGTGCATATATGTTTAGGATTGTAATGTCCTCCTGTTGGAGTGTGCCCTTAATCAATATAAAGTGACCTTCCTTATCTTTTTTGACTAACTTCGGACTAAAGTCCACCCTGTCTGATATTAGGATAGCAACCCCTGCTTGTTTTCTAGGCCCATTTGCTTGAAACACCGTCTTCCAACCTTTCACCCTAAGATAATGTCTATCCTTTGTAGAAAGGTGAGTTTCTTGAAGACAACAAATTGTAGGATCCTGCTTTTTAACCCAGTCTGCAAATCTATGTCTTTTCGTTGGGGCATTGAGACCGTTGATATTAAGAGATATTATTGAAAGGTATGTATTTATGTTTGCCATTTGTGTGTGTGTGTGTGTGTGTTACTGGTTCCACCTGTGCTCTCTTCTGTTAACTGGTATTTGAGTATGGCTGGTTTTTTCTAGGTTCCTTATATGTGTGCTTTTCCTTTTGTTCAGCATGGAGGATTCTATCAAGTATTTTCTGTAGAGCTGGTTTTGTCTTCAGATATTCCTTTAACCTGCTTTTGTCATGGAATGTCTTTATTTCTCCATCTATTTGGATGGATAACTTTGCAGGATAAAGTAACCTTGGTTGACAGTTGTTATCTTTCAGAACTTGGAATATATCACTCCAGGCCCTTCTGGCTTTAAAAGTTTGTGTTGAATAATCTGCTGTAATCCTGATGGGCTTGCTTTTGTAGGTAACTTGATTTTTCTCTCTAACTGCTTTCAATATTTTTTCTTTGGTTTGTGTGTTTGGAAGTTTGAGTATAATGTGGCGAGGAGAGTTTCTTTCTGGGTTTTGTCTGGCTGGGGTTCTAAAGGCTTCCTGTATCTGTATTGGCACCTCTTTCCCAATTTGGGGAAAATTTTCCTCTATGATTTTGTTGAAGATGCCTACTATGCCTCTGGAGTGGAATTCTTCTCCTTCTACTATGCCCTGAATTCTTATATTGGATCTTTTCATAGTGTCCCGAATATCTTGAAATTCCCACTCATACTTTTCTATAAGTTTGTCTTTCTCTTTGTTGGACTGCATTAGGTCTGCCACCTGATCTTCTAGCTTAGATATTCTGTCCTCTCCCTCATCCATCCTACTGGTGAGATTTTCTACAGAGTTTTTTATTTCATTAACTGTGTTCTTCATTGCTAGTAATTCTGACTGGTTTTTCTTTATTATTTCTATTTCTCTATTTATGTCTTGTATTGCCTTCTTTATTTCATTAAATTGGTGTCCTGCCTCTTCTTTGATTCCTTTGATTTCCTCTTTGATTTCCTCTTTGATTTCTTCTTTGATTGTTTTCATGTGTTCTTTGACCTCTTTGAACATATTTATAATTATTCTTTTGAACTCTTTCTCAGGCATTTCCTCTAACTCTTTCTCACTGGAGGACATTTCTGATGCATTAATACTTTTAGGTGGATTTATATCGTCTTGCTTTTTAGTGTTTCTTGTGTTATAATGTATATATTTTTGCATCTTGGATTAAGTTAATGCTTGGATTTTCTAGCTAGCTGTGTATTCTTAGCTGTATCAATTGATTTGGTGTAAAATATTTTCAGGGTAGGACCTTAAGGTATTAGGTGTGGCTCTTAAGACTCTCAGAGTATCTACAAAGATGTTCTTAGGGGTTGAGTTTCCCTGCTATAGGAGTATTCAAGCAGGCTGAGTGGAATAATATACTGGTAGATTCTAAAATTTAGCTAAACACTGTACCCATTCCATCAAAAACAGCCCCGAGTATGTATGCAAGAGTAGTTATTATAATGACCAGATCCTCTATCAACAAAGAGGTTTAGATTTCTGGTCTGTTGAGGTATCCAAGTCAGCTTGTGACCAGGTGAGACCCTTCCCTGGTGCAATCCCAGTTACCTTGGGTGATTGTGGTCTCAGTCAAGTTGCTGCCTGGGTCGTCGGGCTGCTGTTCTGATTTCTGGAGCTGGGCACTTGCTTTTCCTACGGGGCAAACTGAGTCGCTGCCGCCGCCTCTGCAGCTGTTGTAGGTGTCACCGCCGGAGCCCCCACCACTGCTGAAGCTGCCGTTGTCGTGTCCACCGCTGCTGCTCACCCCGAAGCCGCTGCTCTCCTGGGTCCGCTGCTGCTGGGGCCACTGGTACCGGTGCTGGAGACGCTGAAGTTGCTGCCAAATTCTGCTCCTGCTTGGGTCCCGCCGTCAGCCCAAGTTGGCGTGGCCGGGTCCCGGGCCGCTGCTGTGTTCGCTGGAGCTGGGTTCAGGCGGCAGGGGAGGGGAGGGAGCCGCGCTGTTCTGGTTGTATCGTTTCTCCACGTGTGCTTTTACTTCGCGGTCTGCTCCTCCCTCCGTTGCTCGCTGCCGCTCTCCCCTCACGTTTCCCGAGTTGCGGAGAGCGCGGTGTGAGGGGAAAATCCCGCACCTGGCTTGTCCTGCGGCTTGAGCCGAGAGACCGGCGGTTTTTCTGCCGCTCCGCGGTTGCGGCGGGTAGCTGAGCCGCCCCGGAGCCGCTGTTCCCGGCTGTGCAGGCTCTGGATGCTCTGGAACTCTTCTACTTCTCCGCTGCCGCCTCAACTTCCTATACACCTCACTTTTTAGTAAAAGTGTGTATTTTGCTGAGTTTTTTTTGGTCTTCCCCCCCCCAGGCTGTTTTGGCGTGGTACCTACGCCGCCATCTTAACCGGAAGTCCCCCTCCTCCTTTTTTTATTGAGTAAACTTTGCATGGACACATCATGTGTTAGTACCATCATTTCCCTCCTCCCTGCCCCATTCCACTGAGGGTCCTCCCTGAAGGGATGGCTGGTATTCACCATGGGTTGTGGGTTACGTGTTGTGAGAGCAGCAGTCAGTCATTGTGGAAGGGGAATTCAATGCCTCTGGATATTCCCTCTCATCATGTGGATCACATTCTTTCTGCCCCCTCTTCTGCAAAGTTCCTTGAGCCTTGGTGGGTGTGTTTTTAGTCCACTTTAGTAGCTTCTGGATTTCTGCTTTGGTGCGTTTTGAGTATCCTCGGTGTCTGTCTCCATAACCTCGTGCAGGGTGTCAGGCTTGCCATGGAAATGCCACTCTTGCTCATCCCACCAGTTCCTCTGTGGTTTCCTCTGGGCTCTAGCTGATGTTCTAGGGAATCATCTCCTACCAGGGAGTCAGCATCTATTCTTGTCTTGTTGATACGTTTTGGGTGTCCTTGGTTCTCGCTGCTTTCTGAAAAAGCAAAACAGATTCTCCAGTGGAGAGTAAGATCAGGATAGGTTAAATGAGTCAGCCTCTTGAACATATCAACCAATCAGGTACCTCTCTTGCACACCTGAGTCTGGTGATGAGGCTCATCCTAACCTGTTGTTTGAGTCATATAAATAAGCCTGAGCCACATGTGTAAGTGCTGTGGGGCCTCTCTTGTAAGCTCTTGGCTTTTTTGGCCTCTCTTGACTCCCTGAACCCTACCCTTCTGCTCTGTTAGTGCCTAGGTGCTTCCCTGTTTGCTTTCCCCCTGAGTGAGCCCCTCTCCACCCAAAGGCTTCTTTCTGGGAGAGTAATGTTTCCCTATGTAGGAGAGTTTTTTTTTGTTTGTTTGTTTTGTTTTCCTATCTTGGAGTTTCTGGCTTGCTTTCCCTCTTAACTCTCCCTAAAATAAAACTCATAATTCATAATTATTGACCCTTCTCTGAGTCCACACTTTCAATATTTTTTTTGAGGTAGGCTCTCACTCTGGCCCAGGCTGACCTGGAATTCACTATGTAGTCTCAGGATAGCCTCAAACTCATGGTGATCCTCCTACCACTGCCTCTCGAATGCTGGCATTAAAGGCGTGCACCACCACTCCCAGCTCACATTTTTCAATTCTTTATTAATTTAGACAAGGGCTTGACCTTGGAGTTCATGAGCCTGGAGTCCCCTGTGTCTTTGGCGTGATCTAATCCCTCCCAAGGACTAAAAGTCTGCATCATTACTATAGGGATGGCACACAGGTTCGGAGGAGAGTTAACAGCTTCAGGCCCACAAAACCAGAACCTTCCCCAGGTCTATTTCATGTGACATAAGTTTTTCACAATGTGGGGCACTAGCTGTTTTCATAGCCACACTGTGCAGCAGCTCTTTGGCCTTACCCACAGGGAGACACTTGGGTAGTGGTAGATCTGATCCTCTAAGGTTGCCCCATGTGGTAATCACATGGGCCTCCTGCCACTCTAATTAATATCTCAAATAATTATAAAGATAAGATGTTTGTTTATCTCATAGTTCTACAAGCCATAGTCCATGGTTCTTTGGCTCCGTTGCTTTTAGACTTGAGGCAAAGTAGTACATCATGCAAGAGGATGTGACAACAAAACAGTTCATCTCATACCTGCAAGCCAGAAGAAGAGAAAGGCACTGGGGTTCACCTTAATGGCAAACACCTAATGACCTGAAAACATTCCATCAAGCCTGCCACCTCTCTAACACATGGGCATTTGGAGGGCATTTAACATACAAAGTACAGTACCCTCTGAGTGAACTTATTGATGAGTACTGGCGCTTAACAACCCTAGAACATACAATTTAAATGTTAAGCCTAATTAATGCATAACACCACTACTTTTCATTTTGTGTGTTAATGGGAACACATACAGGAATTACTACAAGCAATGACTCTCATTAGAGGAAAAACAAAATTAGCATTCATGAATTCTAATTAAGTTTCAGTTTCCACATGTAACATTTTTGTTTTGCACTAAAAGTAGAGATCCTTTAAACTGAGAAGAAAATTTAAGAATATCCAAAATAATTTAAAAAATTCACTCAAATAATGCCCTTATTTTATTTTGCCAGTTTCTCATTCTTCATAGGCTATCCAGAGTTCCACAGGAAGCCCAAATTCACCAGTGAAATAGAATAAGATAAAAAATACACAATAATGTGGATATACTGTGGAAAAGATAAATGTTTCTTCTAAATGCCAGTCATTTACTGTGCTGCTAATGTGGTTTCATATTAATGCTGACCCTTAGGATGAGTCCTATGAATCCAGAATATTAAGAACATAAAGTTGAAAATTTTGTCATCCTCAGTGCTACCATGATCATAAATGTCATAAGTTCTGAAAAGCCTTTAGAAATAAAAAAAATAAAACATTTCCATGTAAGCCAGGCAGGGTGGTGCATGCCTTTAATCCCAGCACTCAGGAGCAGAGGTAGGAAGAATGTCATGAGTTTGAGGCCACCCAAAGACTACATAGTGAATTCCAGGGCAGCCTGGGCTAGCATGAGACCCTATCTTGTAAAACAAAATAAAAATTTCATGTTAAGTTGGTGTGGTGGTGCACGCCGGTGCATGCCTCTAATCCCAGCACTAGGGAGGCAGAGGTAGGAGAATTGTAGTGAGTTCAAGACCACCCTGAAACAACACAGTGAATTCCAGGTCAGCCTGGGCTAGACCCTACCTTGAAAAACTAAACTAAAAAACCAAAATCATGTGAAATATAAGATTAAAACAATAAAAGGAGGGCTGGAGAGATGGTTTAGTGGTTAAGGCACCTGCCTGCAAAGCCTAAGGACCTAGATTGATTCCCCAGTGCCCACATAAGCCAGATGAACAAGGTATCACATCTGTCTGGAGTTTGTTTGTACTAACTAGAACCTGTGGCATGCCCATTCTCCCTCTCTTTCTCTCTCTCTCTCTCTCTCTCTCTCTCTCTCTCTCTCTCTCTCTCTCCCTTCCTCCCTCCTTCTCTCCCTCTCCCTTAAATAAATAAATAAATATTTTACAAAGGGCAAGAGAGGTAGCTTAGTGGTTAAGGCACTTGCCTGAAAAACCAAAGGACCTAGGTTCAAGTCCCCAGGGCCCATGTAAGCCAGATGATGTGTGGTACAACACTTACATATTATGCATAAAGGCCCTGGATTCAATCCGCAGCACCACAAAAACAAACATTTAGGTAAACAAATCATAAAAGACACTGGGATCAGTATGGACCTTATATACCACAATGACACAAAAATATGGCCTTATTTTCCTCCAATACAATCTGTAAAATGCCTACAACTGCTTAGTTACTGCTGAGGAAAGATGTCTCCTTCTATTTTGGTGGCCCTACAGCTTTCTCTCCTTAATTAGAGTCTCCATATTGTCTGGCCATCTGTTTCTGCATCCTGTCCAAACTGTGGTAATGGAAGGGGCATTTGATGATCTCATCCATTTAGTGGGAAGATAACTTCTACATTTGTCTTGTCTAGATGGAATGCCTATGGATCCAACAAGGACCCTCATGGTGCTTCCTCTCTAATAGTTGGACATTCCTCCTGACTGCAGAAGTTTCTGGTTGTTGCAGTCAGCTTCACATTGCTGGCACAAAGAACCTGACCAAAAGCAATTTATGGCTTATAGACTTGAGGGGAAGCTCCATGATGGAAGGGGAAAATAATGGCATGATCAGAGTTTGGATATCACCTCCTGGCTGGCATCAGGTGGACAACAGCAGTGGGAGAGTGGGCCAAGGACTGGCAAGGGGAAGCTGGCTATAACATCCATAAGCCTACTCCCAACAATACGTCACTTCCAGAAAGCTCTAATTGCCACCGGCTGGAGACTTAGCATTCAGAACACATAAATTTATGGGGGGCACCTGAATCAAACCACCACACTGATTTTCCTATTTGGCCAGTCATGGTAATTTAGCATGAAGATATCATATGTAGAACCTACATTCTCCCTACATTCTCAGCTTCTGTCTTGTATTGTCTTATGTTGATTTGTGACTTGAGGGAAATCTTTGTATTTTCAACATGTGTTTCTGCCTTTTCTTGAATCTTTTGGCTACAATTCTGTTTGAGTAGCCACAGCCTAGACTAACTCTTTGACCCCAGCTTTTCAGTTATTTATATTTATTCAAACACTCTGGTGCATTGTCTGCAAAGATGGCCTTCAACACTTCCTCTCATCTCCATATATGCATATTCCTCCTCCTATGGAAGAGGTAAGACCTACTAGACTGCTATGGAATCAAGGATGGTCATGTGGCTTGCCTTGGCTCAAGGGTCAGGAAGGAAGCAGGACTGTTGTGTTCTTTTGATATTTGAGGGTGTCTGTTACTGCTTTTTCAGAGCATAGCTTCTAGGAAAGTTTTATCTATCCTACTAGAGGTCAAGAAAATGGGCTTTAGGGGCTGGAGAGATGGCTTAGCAGTTAAGGCACATGCCTGTGAAGTCTAAGGACCTAGGTTCGATTCTCCAGGTCCCTCGTAAGCCAGATGCACATGGTGGTGCATGCATATGGAGTGTGTTTGCAGTGGCTGAAGGCCCTGGCATGCCCTTTCTCCCTTTCTCCCTCTCCCTCTCCCTCTCTTTCTCTCTCTCTCTCTCTCTCATCTCTCATCTCTAAAAAGTAAATAAAAATTAAAAAAAAAGAAAATGGGTTCTGGATGAGACACCACTGAGAAAGAGAGGCTATCTGAAGGAAAACTAAGGATTCTAACATATGCATGAACTGAGCCAATACCACAAGAAAGGAGGGGTCCAGCAAGTCCATTGTCTTTTGAGTTATCTTTACTAAGATGCCAGTCATGCCTTTAAGGCATTTTGGGTCCTGTAGCTCCCAGAGGGCTGCCCCATCCAGCACCATGTAGAGTAGAAAAAACCTATCCCATCAACACATGCCAGAGTCTCTGACCTACAGATATGTGAGCAAAGCAAGAATTACTGTACCCGGGGGTGGTGGTGTATGCCTTTGATCTCAGCACTTGGGAGGCAGAGGTAGGAGGACTGCTGTGAGTTCTAGGTCACCCTGCAACTACACAGTGAATTCCAGATCAGCCTGGGCTACAGCGAGACCTTACCTTGAAAAACAAGAAGAATTACTGAAAACTCCTAAATTTGAAAGTGGTTTGATATATAGTAATATGTAGCTGGCAGAATACTTTGATAAACCATTGCAATAATTGCCCCAAAGACTGATGCCACTCTGTATCTATTCCCTCTTGTAATTCAATATTGCCACATCTCACATCAAGAGGTGGAGAACTCAGGCAGGGCATGTTGGTGCACGCCTTTAATCCCAGCGCTCAGGAGGCAAAGGTAGGAGGATCACTGTGAGTTCAAGACCCCCTGAGACATAGTGAATTTCAGGTCAGCCTGGGCTAGCGTGTGACCGTACCTCAAAAAAAAAAAAAAAAAAAAAAAAAGAGGTGGATGGATAACTCTATGTTTGACCAAAAGAATCTGGCAAAAGTGAAGGACTCAGGAAGGCATAATAAGCCTCAGAATCATCAATAGGCCTAATTTTCTGCTTCCCAGCAAGGTCAGTTTCCTGATAAGGGGGAATAGACTGTCTGCACCATATGTTCCTGTGGTCATAGATAAGTTTGCTTAAAGTTCCTCAAATACACATAGCCAATCACAATAAAGGTTACCTAATCTGCTTTGAATCTCCTCAGCTCTCTGTTTACCAGTATCTAAGCTTATCAGAAAAATACAAGTGCAGTTACTGCTTAAATCAACCAATCAAGTAACCATTCCCCTACTTCTCCCTACTTCTTTGTTCAAATTCCTATAAAAAACCTGCCCCCTGCTGCTCAGGGCTCTTGTATGGATCCACTGCCTTGGCGAAGTCAAGCTTAAGCCCAAAATAAAGCACTTTGCTGTTGCATACATGTCTGACTCTCTTGGTGGGCTCTGGGGACTCCACGATCTGGGCAGAACAAAGAAACTATACACATCCTGTGGCTTAAGCCATAAGGGGCCTTGTAGCTTTAGAACTCATACTTCTGGAACCTTGATGCCACCTCACTAGAAGCCCAATCTAGACCACATGGAAGAAATTCAAGGAACCCCAGCTCATGACCAACCTGACAGGCATGGGTGAGGCCATCTTGAAGCTTCTACCAGCAAATGGCTGTGGATATAAGGCCAGATAAGATCACCTACACTGCTGACCCTGAGAAATGACTATTGTTTAAAGCCAGTGTGGAACTGGTGTTCTGTGCTTCAAATTATAATGGAAACCAGTGTTCACCTATATGGTTCCTGGATGAGTGGTCTGGTCTAGCTCACTCAGGCTTCCCCACTCCAACCTGAAGCCCAATGTGGACATACTACATACACAACACCGTGTCCATCTTACTGTTAGAAGTATAGAGCCATGATCAGGCCTACAGGCTCTAGAATTGTATTGCCTGGAATTAATTAGAGCTCTATCAATGACAAGGTGAGTAACCTAATGCAAGTTTCCCTGCTTGCAAAATAGAGATTATGACAGTAAATACCTCAATGGATTGCTGTAGGCATTCAACGAGATAATCTACATAATATGTAGTCAGTAAATGTTAGACAACCTTATTTGTCAAAGGCTTGAGATGGGTTTTTATGGAAAGTCTTTACAAGTTTTTTAATGAAGTCATATCCTTTAAAGGTCTTTTTATAAAATGAAACTGAGAATGAAAAGCCCACATTCTATAGTCCTCCAAACCCTCTTCAGGGGGTTGTCATGGTAGTGCTGGAAGGATTATAGAGGAAATGGTACAGGGCATTTTTTATGGGATATATCTGTAGGAGGGAATACTTCTGAATGATAATTTAAAATAGTTTACAGTGAAACTTTAAGCTCTGCTTTAAAACAGAAAATTGCTACTTCTAATTGCTTCTTAAACCAGGATTCTTAAAACTTCAGAATTCCTATCAATATGAAGATAGGCACCCAAGTACTTATTAGGTTTTGATGTTGTACAATAGAATTGTTGATAAACTAGAGAAGGTATAAGAAAATGGCGCTGGTACTACATAGAATAGGGTAAAATGTTCCAGTTTTGTGACATTGCAATAGAAATTGTAGAAAAGAAATTAAGTCACTTCCTAAATTGCTGAAAGGAAAATAAAACAATCATTGAAGATTGAAAATTCAATGACCTGGGCATGGTGGTACACACCTTTAATCCCGGCACTAGGGAGACAGCGGTAGGAGGATTGCTGAATTTGAGGCCAGCCTGGGAGTACAGGTCAGGCCTGAGATAGAATGAAATCATACCTCAAAAAGAGAAGAAAGAAGGGAGGGAGGGAAGGGAGGGAAGAAGGGAAGAAGGAAGGAAGGAAGGAAGGGAGGGAGGGAGGGAGGGAGGGAGGGAGGGAGGGAGGGAGGGAGGGAGGGAGGCGGGAAAAGAAAATTCAATGAAATGATACTATGTGCACTGTGAACTCATACAATGGGAATAATGAGCAGGCATACTGTTTAATTTATTGGATCATAATTCAAATAATTTATTTTCATTAATTAGAGGTACCTCATGGACTGCTTCATACAACTGAGATATCAAAGTTGCCAAGGCAGTAGATAAAAGGTGAGCTATACTCAATAATGATATGATGAAAATTCTCTAGAGTCAGAGACAATGTCATGATTAGGGAAATATTTTAAATCAGCACAAAAAAATATTAACAGAAGAAATGTATAGTCTGGGCTGGAGAGATGGCTTAGCGGTTAAGCGCTTGCCTGTGAAGCCTAAGGACCCCGGTTCGAGGCTCGGTTCCCCAGGTCCCACGTTAGCCAGATGCACAAGGGGGCGCACGCGTCTGGAGTTCGGTTGCAGTGGCTGGAAGCCCTGGCGCGCCCATTCTCTCTCTTTCCCTCTACCTGTCTTTCTCTCTCTGTCTGTCGCTCTCAAATAAATAAATAAAAATATTTTAAAAAAAAAAAAAGAAATGTATAGTCTATTTCATATCCTTCAGTAGTCTTACTCAGTTTTAGTTTCCTTGGCAACAAAGCATAGCCTGAGTCCAAGGCCAACATACCAGTAGATCTATTTCCTGGTGAAGCCCCACTTTCATCTTTTTGTTGTATTTCTATATATGAGACAGAGATACAGAGAAACAAAAAAAAAAGAAGAAGAAGAAGAAGGGCTGGAGAGATGGCTTAGCGGTTAAGCGCTTGCCTGTGAAGCCTAAGGACCCCGGTTCGAGGCTCGGTTCCCCAGGTCCCACGTTAGCCAGATGCACAAGGGGGCGCACGCGTCTGGAGTTCATTTGCAGTGGCTGGAGGCCCTGGCGCGCCCATTCTCTCTCTCTCCCTCTATCTGTCTTTCTCTCTGTGTCTGTCTCTCTCAAATAAATAAATAAATAAAAATTAAAAAAAAGAAGAAGAAGAAAAAAAAGAAAGAAAGAAAGAATAAACCAAGTATAATACGAAGGAAGCTCTCTGTTACCACTTCTCAAAGTCAATGAGTCCCATCATGAGGACTCCATACCTAAGGCCTAATTAGCACCCAAACACCCCATCTCCAAGTATCATTTTGAGGATTAATGTTCCAATATGTAAATTGGGATGCCACCTTCATTCCATAGTATTAATAAAAGGATGACTATGATCTCTTACTTGCCAAAAGTGGCCACAATATTACTTGAAACACATGCTTCTTTAGCTTTAGCTACCATTTTACAAACTGATGAAACCTATGTCTTTTCCTTCAACATGGGAAGGCCTTTGTTATCAAATAATACAGGTAGTTTTCATTCAAGGATACTTGGATCTCTAGGGAACATTTAGCAACATGAAGACATTTTTTGTCACTTAAACTAGTGGTGAGGGTACTGCTACTGCTAAATATCCCATAATGTACACTGTCAATAGTGCTGAGGTTGAATAACCCTATAAAGAGGTGGTAGAGGTGATACTTTTGATTCTCTGAGCTAAGTTGAGAAGAGCACTACACTACTTAGGATGTGCTCTTAGGGATTATTCACATTTGGAACATAGCCACTATGCAATGAAAACCTCAGGCCACACGGAAAACCAATTCCCTGGCTCTCACCACTTACAAAAGTTCCAGCAACTGACCAGTAATGACTAAGCCAGCAATGTGAATATATCACCTTATATTCAGATCCTCCAGCTCTATTAAGACACTTCAAATGATGTGTGGAGCAAAGATGACCTATCTCATACAAGGCTGTTCAAATGCAGATTAATAAGAAAAACTAATGATCATTGTTTTACTTTTTTTTTTTAAGGTAGGGTCTCACTCTAGCCCAGGCTGACCTGGAACTCCCTCTGTTGCTCCAAGCTGCCTTCAAACTCACTGTGATACTTGTATCTCAGCTGGGATTAAAGCCATGTGCCATCACACCCCACGGATCACTGTTTTGAAGTCACTCAGTTTGGAAATTGTTATACAGCAACATAAAACTGTCTATTATTTATCCAATACACCTATCTACCATCCATCCATCTAACCTTATGAACTGCAGTGATTAGCATCTGTATAAATGGTTTTGTGCTGGTAATAAACAATGTCTACAGTTTCTTCTCAAATGCCTTATTACCTAGCAACGATAATAGATTGTAGCATCTTTGGGCAGTAGTAATGTGCCCTTCCTGAAGACCCTTTAGTTACAGGTATTAATGGTCACCTACAGAGAGAACTTTGTCTCTGACATGAAGAACATCTATAATTCTTCAGCCAGTAAAAGCAACATAGTAAAAACTCAGAATTCAGCCAGGCATGGAGTCACATGCCTTAAATCCCAACTCTTGGGAGGTAGACATAGAAGGACTGCTGTAAGTTCAAGGCCACTCTGAGACTTCATAGTGGATTCCAGGTCAGCCTGGGCTAGTGTGAGACCCTACCTCAAAATAAATAAATAAATAAATAAACAAACAAACAAACAAACAAACATCAGAATTTTAAATTATATTGCAAGAACATAAAATGTGTAATTATTGATCCCTTCATAACACTATTGAAATAAATAGAAAGTTCAAGATGTATTCAGCAGGGATAAAAATACTCTTTCTAAAGAATTGATATGTACCTATAATGATTTATAGGAAAGTTTTTCCAGTAGAAAATCACTAATTTGCAGCCCAGGGACAAATCAGTGAAAAAATTACTTTTACTACTAGTCAAAATTTCTATATTGCATTTCTAAAATTATGTAAAAAAGTTAAATCAGACCATTGACATATGGAATAAAATATGATGGAAACTGATACATTAGTATCTTAAGAGTTTATTGAAATAACTCTAGTCAGTATCAGCACCCTCAATATTACTTTGTTGTAAATTTTACATATATTTTGAGATTAGTACATTTTAACAGAATTTTACAAGATTTAATGTTTTACAAACATACTTTTTGTATAAGCAGCCTGAAGTGACCTGTGAAAGTTCTTCTATAGTCTCTTGACCCAGGAAACTGAAGGAAAAATAGGAGAATGCTAGCGTCTTTCAGGCAGTTAGTTAGGGACAGAAGCCCAAGGAGGTAACAAGGAGATACTATTCCACACGTGCAACAAAATTGAAACTTAGCTCTGCCTCTCCAGGATGGCTGCCATGATATACCCAGCATGAACTTCCTGCTGCTTCTTCAGCGCAGCCTCCCTAGGACAGCCCTCTGAGTCTATGAACCAATCATATCTTGAATCTTCCTGGGTCACTGCCCTGCCCTTGAACCTGAACCAATCAGATCTCTGCTTACCTATCTGAGCCTGATGATGAGGCTTAACCTGATTGGATGTCTGAATCCTATAGAAGAGGTTACCCATATGTCCCAACCCGATCTGTACCTGGATACACTTTCTTCCTTTTCTTCTGTGATCTGGCTTGAACAACTGCCCCCCACACACACACACACAAGGCTGTCCCTCTTGGACCAGCAGGGCTGGGAAATGGGGAATACTTACCTTGGCTTAGGTACTTTTCTTCTTGCCTTCTACCTGTGTCATGCTTTGGGGGTATCTTCTCATTTTGATCATATGAAAGATTTTTCTTTTATCTCTGAGTCCTGCAATATTTCTTAATCATCTCTGGTCTGTAATTTGAAGGTGCTTCTACTGACAATCTCCCAAATGTGTGTGGAACTGCTCCAGCCTTTTCCTAGATACCAATTTTCCCTAACTAAACCTCAAGAATTAGGATTTCTCCCTAAATAAATTCAATAATTCAAAATTTAGCTTTTTAAAGTCCATTATATCAATATTTGTTAGAAAAAATAGGAACCAAGATTGGGGTTCACAAGTTTGAGGGGAAATCCTGCTAAACCATAAAATCCTGCATCAAAACACAAGTCATGCATATCAAGAGGTTTCAATCTTCATGATCCCTTTAAGAACACAAAATTATCCAGGATATCAAGAGAATGTACATCCTCAAATTCACCAACTATCTGAAAGTTGTGACTGAAAGATGAGTGAGAACAAAATATAATGGCATGTATTTATGATGTCATGATGAAACACATTGCTTTGTATGTTAATCTTTAAATTAGAAAAGAAGATAAATAGAATTGTATGTCATTCCAATGGTACAGTGGCAGAGTGGGTTGGTGTTCAAAGGCCCAACAGTGGGGCTGGATGCAGGGTTAGTGGCCCAAAAAGAGTACTGAGTTTTTGTTGCACATGCTTAAAATTGCAGAGTTATTCTAAACTTTGGGGTATAGATCTAGATTCTCTATTTATTGAAGATATCCCAATAAATAAAGAATCCAAAGTATACCACTATACTTAGAGAGTTCATGGTCATATTAACCCTTATATGAGCTCCCTTGTGTTATTTTTCTTATCACTGTGATAAAATACATAACAAAAAAGCAATTTAAAGTGGATGTACTTATCTTGGGTTATGATCTGAGGGGATACAGTTCATCACATGAGGGAAAGCATGCAACAGGTGGCTCCATGGCAGTTGGGGCATGAGACTACATGCTTTTACTCTGTGCATCAGGAAGCAGAGGTATGTTGGCACTCTTCTGGCTTTCTCTTTTGTGTATTTATTTGGTCTGGAAATCCCACGTATGTATGGGGCTGCCCACATTAAGGTTGGGTCTTACTCCTTAAGTTAATCTTCTCTAGAAAACCTTTATAAACATATCCAGAAATGCATCTTGCCAATGCCCAAGATGTTCCTCTTATTAACATTTTTGACAACTTCTACACATATAGATAATATACCATGATCATAACCCCCTCCAGCCACCCTTCCTTTTCCCCCTCCCAAATCACCCTTTACTAAATCCCTTCTTTTTGTGACTAGTCTCCCTTCTATTTTGATGTAATCATTTGCAGGTCTTGTGCAGGTCAGCCACTGTGAGGTCATGAATACCCTGACCACTTTGTATCTGGAAGACAGTTTTCCACAGCACTTCTCCCCTTCCTTTGGCTCTTCCATTCTTTCTACCACCTCTTCAAAAATGGTCCCTGAGTCTTGGAAGGTATGCTAGAGATTCTCATTTAATGCTAAACACTGAACTAGACACATCTTCTCAGCATTTTAATGAGTTTTGAGTCTTCCCAGTGGTCACTGCCATCTGAAAAGAGAAATTTCTCTAACCAAAAGTGAGAGCAGCATTAATTTATGGGCATAAACATAAAGATTTGGAGCATTTCAGTGGGTATACTATATCCATTAATCCAGGCAACAATAGTACTTTCCCCCCTAGAGCTTATGACCTCTCCAGCCATAGGCTTTTGATTACGTTTTCAGTACCTATTTCCTTCCCATTGGAGCAGGCCTCAAGTTCAACCAGAGAGCAGTGGTTTCTCCCATAACAGACATGCCATTAAGACAGTTTGCACATTTGGTCTGACTGGCCAGTCATAATGTTTGCAGGGTCTATTGATTGTTAAAGCAGTTGTTGACTTTTCTCCCTGAATAGGTTGCATAAGTCTTTCCACATCCTGACAGCTAGTTAACAAGAAGGAAGCTTCCAGATCAGCTCCAGCTTGATTTTTCAATGATGTGCAGCATGTGATATCCTCAGTAATAAGATCTTACCATCTAGTTCTGGTGCAACCTAGGTGCTTCTTAATTCAGTCAAAATTGTCACAACTCTATTTGCCACATGCAGATAATCCTCACTAAAAGGAACATATTGGGGGCTGGAGGGATAGCTTAGCGATTAAGGTGCTTGCCTGCAAAGGCAAAGGACCCACGTTAGTGGCTGGAGACCCTGGTGTGTCCATTCCCTCCCCCCACCCCTCTCCATCTCCCTCTTTCTCTGTCAAATAAATATATTTTTTAAAAAAGGAAAAAATTAGTAGGGGAAACCCTCCAACATATTGGTCTTGGCAAAGACTTTCTGAATACAACCCCAATTGCTCAGGCAATAAAACCACAGATTAATCACTGGGACCTCATGAAATTACAAAGATTTTACACTGCAACAGACACAGTGAAAAAAGCAAAGAGGCAACCTACAGAATGGGAAAAAATCTTCGCCAGCTATATATCTGATAGAGGATTAATATCTAGGATATACAAAGAACTCAAAAAATTAAATAATAAGGAATCAAACAAGCCAATCAAAAAATGGGCTATGGAGCTAAATAGAGCATTCTCAAAGGAAATACAAATGGCATATAAGCATCTAAAAAAATGTTCTACGTCACTAGTCATCATGGAAATGCAGATTAAAACTACATTGAGATTCCATATCACTCCTGTCAGATTGGCCACCATCATGAAAACAAATGATCATAAATGTTGGTGGGGATGTGGAAAAAGAGAAACCCTTCTACACTGCTGGTGGGAATGCAATCTGGTCCAGCCATTGTGGAAATCAGTGCGGAGGTTCCTCAAACAGCTTAAGATTGATCTACCATATGACCCAGCTATAGCACTCCTAGGCATATATCCAAAGGACTCATCTCATTTCCTTAGAAGTACGTGCTCAACCATGTTTATTGCTGCTCAATTTATAATAGCTGGGAAATGGAACCAGCCTAGATGTCCCTCAACTGATGAGTGGATAATGAAGATGTGGCACATTTATACAATGGAGTTCTACTCAGCGGTAAAGAAAAGTGAAGTTATGAAATTTGCAGAAAAATGGATGGACCTGGACAGGATTATACTAAGTGAGGTAACCCAGGCCCAGAAAGCCAAGTGCCACATGTTCTCTCCCATATGTGGATCCTAGCTACAGATGACCGGGCTTCTGCGTGAGAATGAAAATACTTAGTAGCAGAGGCCAGTAAATGAAAAAGGAGACATAAAGGGAAGAGAAAGGAAGGGAGGAGGGTACTTAATAGGTTGATATTATACAATGATTGTGATGGGGAGGTAATATGATGGAGAATGGAATTTCAAAGGAGAAAGTGTGGGCAGGAGGGAGCGAATTAACATGGGATTTTTTTTATAATCATGGAAAATGCTAATAAAATTTTTTAAAAAAAGGAACAAATTGGCCCTAAGCCAGAAGAGGTTTCACAGAAGAAAAAGATATTCCAGAAGAAACTTTTAAAAAAAGTTCATAACAAGGGAATAAATTCAACACAAAATAAATACAAATATAACTTTTAAAATTACAATACCAAGATAAAGAATACCCATCTTAACCTTACTCTTATAAATGCAAGGTTTTTGTTTTTTGTTTTGTTGGGTTTTTTTTTTCCTGTGTTTTGTTGAATGAGAATGAATGGCTAGATGATGGAGGGAAGGAGGGAGGGAGGGGAGAGATAGATGGATGGATGAATAGATGAATGGATGGATTTATGGGTCTACAAATGAAAGATTAGTAGATAAGTGGGTAATTACATAAAAGTAAGTAAATGGTTGATGATAGATAGATAGATAGATAGATAGATAGACAGACAGACAGACAGACAGACAGACAGTTAGTTGATAGAGTTGCAGGTACCTTCTCATGGCTGGTACAAAGCATCTGACCAAAAGCAGCTCATGAGAGGAAAGTTGTTTATTTTGTCTTACAGTCGTGAGAGGAAGCTCCATGATGGCAGTGAAAAACATGGTGTGAGCAGGGGCTGGAATTCAACCACTGCAATAACAGGTGGAAACAGCAATAAGACATTGAGACAAACACTGGTAGGTGGAAGCTGGCTAGTAGCAAGTCCACCTCCATCAACACACCTCCTCCAGCAATGCTCCAGTTCCCATGTTACCAGCTGGGGCCTAGCATTCAAAATACATGAGTCTGGGAAATGGCTCAGCTGATGAAGCCCAACAAGCCAAGTTTCCATGTAAAGCCAGATGCACAAAGTGGTGCATGCATCTGGAGTTCTCTCTGTCTCTGTCGTGTGTGTGTGTGTGTGTGTGTCTATGTGTGTGCGTGTGTGGTTTAGGAGGTGACTCAGCTGTTAAAGCATTTTCTTGCAAGACCTGCTGGCCCACATTAGGTTCCCCAACACCCACATAAAGCCAAATGCAAAGTGGCCCAAAATTTGTTCTCTACTCTACTCTCCTGCCTCAAGGTTGCCAGACTTTAGACACTTTCTGTCCATGCTGCAGATAATGGCCAAGAACAAAGACCAGAGCATCTTTGAACTAAGGCCTTTGGGTATTCAGAAACTAGGGCCATCATAGATACTGGTATCCATCATGTCCTTGTCACACTGGGTGAGAAAATGATGGAGGAAGTAGACTTGCTGGCAGCTGGGCATACACACAGCATTTGTCATCCCGGAAGAGTTTCAGTGTATGGTGATGAATGGCCAAGAAAGTTCACTTCCAGTAACCCCAGGCTTATGCCTTTCACTGAGTACATTTTTAAGTTTTATTTATTTATTTGAACATGACTGGACTGTGTGTGTGTGTGTGTGTGTGTGTGTGTGCATGTGTGTGTGCATGTTGCACGAATGCCATGACATGTGTGCAGTGTGAAGTGTAGGTGCTTCATCTTGAGACAGAATGTCTTATCACTGCAGATGAATGAGCTTTGGATTCTCCTGTATCCACCTCTCACTGTCACAGGTTTGATGCTGGGGATCCAGGGCCTCCTGGAGATAAAGCAAGAACTCTACCACTGAGCTATATCCCTAATGCCCAAGAGATAGAAATTTAGCACAAAACTTACATAATTCTTTGCCAGCACAAGTCAATGAGAAATTGAGATAAAACAACTCACAGTTAATCAGTCGATAGTAAAAACATTAAACTACCAAAAAATGCTTTATAAATAACACTTTTTGGGAACCAATATGTTGAGTGATCTATTTTTAAATGTTTAACAATGTGCATTCTAGTTGGTCATTTCAAAGTGATCTCTCCATTGGCAGTTTCCTGTAAAGGTTAGGAAGGGAAAACAGAAAATGGATCTTCAAGTTCACATCAAGACTAAAATGTTTCCCAGAAGCTGTACACAGCTGATGGCTATAAAATATTAACCCCTGACAGTAATAGCACCCAGTTTTATGGGTATTTGTAATAGTCTTTTATCCCTTACTAGAGAAACTAATAGCATAGGGCTGGAGACAAGGCTCAGTGGTTAAAGGCACTTGCTTGCAAAGCCTCATGGCCCAGGTTCACTTCCCCAGTACCCGAGAAAAGCCAGATGCATACAATGAAGCATACTTGTGGAGTTTATTTGCAGTGGCAAGAGGTCCTGGCATGCCTATTCCCTCTCTCTCTCTCTCTCTCTCTCTCTCTCTCTCTCTCTCTCTCTCTCTTTGTGTGTATATGTATGTATGTGGCCTCTGCTTGCAAATAAATAAATAAATTTTAAAAGTGAATATGTGCTAGTTTCTCTGTCATTTAGTAGCTTAGGCAAGGATTTATCTTCTCTGAGTTTTAGTTTTCTCTAACATGATAAGGTTAAAAAACAAAACAAACAAAAACGCCTTAATAGCTAGGCAGGGTGACACAGGCTTAGAGTGACAGGCACTTGGAAGACTGATAAGGTGGGATCATTTGAGCCAAAGAACTTCAAAGCTCAAAACAAACAAACAAACCCCACTTGGTGAAATAGTTCAAGTTAAAAATAGTAGTTGAAGGATGAAAACCTAAGGACCCAGTTCAATTCCCCAGTACTGTGTAAGCCAGATGCACAAGGTGGCACATGCCCCTGAAGTTTGTTTGCAGTGGCTGGAGGTCCTGGTGGGCCCATTCTCTTCCCTCTCTCTCTCTCTCTCTCTCATAAAAATAAATAAAAATAAAAATAGTAGTTGAACACATTTTCATCTTCTCTCTGAAAGTCCTCTATAATGAAAGTAAATAAACAATTAAGTAAACAGACCCAAGCTGTAATACAGACAATGGATGGGGTGACCGCAAATGGCTACTTCATTCTGAAAGCAGACGGGTTAGTGGTTATTAACTTAGCATAGCATAGAAGTCTGAAACTGAAATTTAGGACAAAGTGGTTCTGTCAGGATTCTAGAAAAAACAATCTGAGAAATTAAACACAGTAGATACCTTTCTGAAGGCACAAATTCAGTGTAAATCTTAAAAGAGGCAGGAAAACCCCAGATACTTTTACTATCTTAGTATATTTTCTGGTGATATAACAAAATACCCAAGACTAGATAATTTTAAGAGTTTGATTGTTGTCTTGTGTGTGATACTGAGGATTGAACCCAGGGCTTCTCAAACACTAGGCTAGCACTTAACCACTTAGCTACATCCCCAGTTATATGTGTGTATGTGTGTATGTGTGTGTTTACTTGTGTATACATGCCTTTATTTTGATACAGAATCTCACTAAGTTGCCCAGACTGATCTTGAACTCATTCTGTGGCCTAGGAAGGACTTGAACTTGGAATTTCCCTGCCTCAGCCTTCAGAGTAACTTCTATTATAGTCCTTTACCAGCAAGCCAAGTACTTTTGTTTTTCCTTTGGGGTTCTTGTTTTGTTTTGTTTGCTGCTCACAGATCTAAGGACTGGGAGGTCTAGGAGTACTACACTGGTATGTGGCCAGTACCTGATGAGGCCCTTCTCACTGTATCATTACAGCATGGCAAAGGGGAGCATGGGGCGTAACAGAAAATGTGCTTGCCTGGGCATCTTTTCCTCCTCTCTAAAGGTACCAATGCCATCATGAGGCTGTACCACATGACTTATCTAACCTTAATCACCTCCCATGGTATCCAGCTCTAAATACTCTTAATATAACATTGGAGAATACATTTCTAACACATGAGTTTTGGGGAGTTGCATTCAAGCCAGAGCATTACTAGATTAATCAGCCACATAGATAGACATGTCAATCTGAGAATATGTAAGCTTCTGTGCTGAACATAGACTGTATGAGAATTCAGTATTCTAAATATAAAACTGGAGCCCTTTCCACAGTTACACTCCCAGACAATGGGCATTCCAGCTGATATCAGAAGAATCCTTTTTGGAGAAACCATCCAGCCCAAGAGAAAAGACCTATAGACAACTAAACATTGGTAGAGGTTAAGAAGAACTAATTAAAAAAAAAAATCAGCAGTCTCCCAATCACTCTGCAGTGTGGCTAATTCATCAGAGACACACTATCCTTTAACTATCAAACCATCACCTTTGCCAAATTGATGTGTGTAATAAGTACAGCAGGAAAACCAAGCTGAAGCTGACAACCAAAAGAAAGATAGAATCAAAACAAAAGTAAACAACCAAAGAAGTCAGGTGAGGGGGACATGAAGTAATCAGGTTAAAGATGAAATGTGAAATGTATCTTGAGCAAAAAGAAAAAAAAAATCTGTGAAACTAGAATGGTGAGCAATTTCTAAAAAAAAGGAATATTCAAAGGAGAGGAAGGTTTCTTGGTGATTAAAAACATAAGTTAGTAGAAATAAGTATTTTAACAAGAATATTTAAGTTGAGCCTATTTCCCAGAAAGTAAAAACAAGAAGATATTTAAGATATTTAAGCTGGGCATGGTGGTGCATGCTTTTAATCCCAGCACTCAGGAAGCAGAAGTAGGAGCATCCTCATGAGTTCCAGGTCAGCCTGGGCTACAGCAAGGCCAGCCTGAGACTATGGGGTGGTTTGATTCTGGTGTCCCCCATAAACTTAGGTATTCTGAATGCAAGGTTCCAAGCTGATGGAGATTTGAGAATGCCTCCTGAAGAGAGTGTATTGTTGGGGGCAGGCTTATGGGTGTTATAACCAGTTTCCCCATGCCAGTGTTTGGCACACTCTCCTGTTCCTGTTATCTACCTATGTGGTCCAAGGGGAGATGTCCATCCTCTGCTCATACTATTATTTCCCCTGCCATCATGGAGCTTCCCCTCAAGACTGTAAGCCAAAATAAACTTCTTTTTTCCCACAAGCTGTTCTTGGTCAGGTGATTTCTGCCTGCAGTGCAAATCTGACTGCAATAGGCTATATAGTGAGTTCCAGGTAAGCCTGGGCTACACAAGTTAAAAAAAAGGGGGTGACTGGAGAGATGGCTTAGCAGTTAAGCACTAGCCTGTGAAGCCTAAAGACCCAGGTTCGAGGTTTAATTCTCCAGGACACACGTTAGCCAGATGCACAAAGGCGCATGCATCTGGAGTTCGTTTGCAGTGGCTGAAGGCCCTGGCACACCCATTCTCTCTCTCTCTCTGTATCTGCCTTTCTCTCCGTCTGTTGCTCTCAATTAAATAAATAAAAATAAGCAGAAAAAAATTAATAAAAAAGACTATAGTTATGGAGTTTTAAAATGGTGAGCACAGGACCTTTTCCTGACAATTAGCAGTTCCAGAAAAAAAGATTTTAAAAAAGAGGGAAATTACCAGAAATAATGTAATTTATTAGACATGAGACAGGACTAAGGAATATGATTTGCCCAAATACAAATAATCACCAAGAGTCTAACACAATAAATAAAACTACATCAACAATAGTGACATGAAATTTCAGATGAAAAGATAAAAGGAAAATGTAAAAGTTTTCAGACATTCCAAAAATTAAAAACCATAATGATATCAATCTCTCTAATGGAATTCCCAGAAACTAAAAGGACAATGGAATAGTATCTCCTAGCAATTTTCACTTGTACAGCCAGTACTCAAACTGGCATTTCAGTCAGGAGAATTACTATATTTTTCACTAAGAATAGTTATCTCTCATACACTGAGTAACAAGATCTTCCAGATGTCATCAGACCATAGAGGAAAAGGTACTGTTGGTTGCTTTCTTTGTCCACCATTGTCTTGCAGAACAAAGCCTTCCTGCTCTCCCACAGATGCCCATGCTACATGGTCCACTGGTGTGTGGATCAGCACTGTGAAAAACAGCTCCTTTGCCTAGTGAGCCCACCTTGTGGTGAGATGGACATTCCACAGTTCTACACGCTCAGGAAGAGGAGGCAGCCTCACTTTTCTCTCCTGTTCTGTTCTGATTCTACCCTACCTTTTCTGGTCACCCTAGGGAAGATTTCTACAATACATCATTTGTACAAGAATCACCATCTAGTTGGCTAAATACTACCTAAGTAAGACACACAGCATCATATACTTAGAATTACATTCTAAATTCTAAATTCTATTATAGGACAAACCCTAGTATGTCCCTCCTCTACATTACAGCCCTATGTACTCTGGAACCCTGCACTCCTCCTTATCTCCAAAGATAAATCATGATTACACTGCAAGTTAGACTCCATTTTTAAGTTAAATCCATTTTTATTAGAGCAGAGTTGTCTAAGGCCTATAAGCATATGGCCCTCTTTAGGTCACTGAAATGTAAGTAAAGTTGCTGGAGGTCTATGAGCTTCTTCTGGAACTTAAGATACATGCTTTAGGGGCTGGAGGTGGAGCTCAGTGTTAGAATGCTGGCCATAGAAGCCCTGGGTCTAATCTCCAGCAGTGCAAGTAAAAAAGATTGTGTGTGTGTGTGTGTGTGTGTGTGTGTGTGTGTGTGTGTATAGTAGTAGTAGTAGTAGTAGTAGTAGTAGTAGTAGTAGTAGTAGTAGTAGTAGGATTTAGCCCCCAAATGGAAATCCACACACAAATGATTTAACATGAAATTC
Organism: Jaculus jaculus; assembly: GCF_020740685.1. Classification (NCBI taxonomy): domain Eukaryota; kingdom Metazoa; phylum Chordata; class Mammalia; order Rodentia; family Dipodidae; genus Jaculus; species Jaculus jaculus. The sequence goes on from NC_059103.1 coordinate 143,151,958, forward strand.
ACCCCAAGGGTGCCCTGAATAGTAGAGGAAGCAGAACAGAAAAGGAGACAAACAAGGGTGCATCCCTCCTCTGCCTTGATGGTGTACAGACTTATGCAGTGTCAGCTCTGGTACAAGATGGGCCCATGGAGCAAAGGAGCTGGATTTCCCTTTTCTGTACCATAATTTGTGGGCCAGGGCCTCCTAACAGGAGACTGCCCAGGCACTTACCCGCCCTTTCCAGCAAAGCTGCCCCCAGGAAAATGAAATTCTTCAAAAATGAACTGTTGGCACTAAATGTTAAAAGTAAAAGGAATGGGTACAAAAATAGTTAAATAGGAGGGAGCCAAAAATGGTAACATGTCAGTGGTAAACTGACTGATTACAGAGTAATGCCCTGGGTTTGGGTCTGATCATCAGCCCCACAAGAGAAAACTAAACAGTTAAAGGCTTAGAAATTGTAGTTAAGAGAAAAAAAGGTTCAAGACCCTCTTTGTGGAGTATAAATACTATGTTTTACAAGATGTAGCAGGGATTCTTGTCTCTTGTCAATATTGGTTCTGCTAACCTGCTTGCAACCTTGAGAAGAACCATTCTTCATTAATTTTTTTTTTTTTTTTTTTGAGAAAGTAGGAGAGTGAAAGAGAATGGGCATGCCAGGGCCTCTAGCCCCTGCAAACAAACTCCAGACTCCAAACATGTGCCACCTTATGTATCTGGCTTTATTGGGTACTGGGAATTGAACATGGGTCCTTAGGCTTTCCAAGAAAGCACCTTAACTGCTGAGCCATCTCTCTCACCTGAGAAGAACCATTGTAAAAGAGTGACAGAACTAACATAGTTTATAACCACCAAGCTAGCACTTCAGAAAATACTTTAAAAAAATACACTGAAGGAAGAAAAACAGTCTAAATCACAAGAGCACAGTAAAGAAGAAACTTCATAGCCAGTTGTGGTGGTGCATGTCTTTAATCCCAACACGCAGAGGGTGGCAGAAATAAAGACTGTGCATGGGCTCATCAACATGGACTTCTACTCACCAATCGATGATGGCAGGGCCTTGTCCCAGAATCCCAAGGGGTGGATGTGAGGGCGATCTGACTGCAACATCTGTCACCCCAATGATCACCAAGGTTGACTCAGTGATCTTCTGGTTTGGAGGGTGTAACCTGCCTCCCTCACCACTCTGTGTGTGTCCCTCCTGAAGCTGCATGCTCTGTGGAAGAGGACGGCCTTCCCAAAATAGAGGAGGACTGGTCTTCAGTCAAGGGTATATGAGTAGCTGTGTTCCCCTGCCAGAACCTCAAAACAAAATGGTCTACATTGTGATTATCACTGTGTTAGCTGAATCATATGAACCAAATGGCAGTGCATCCTGCACAGCAGCCTAGACTTGTTACAGAGCCTTCTCCTCTTCTGGGCCCCCACTCAAAATGTGCAGCTTCCTTCATCACTTGGTGTATAGGCCAGAGTAAAACACCCTAAGTGAGGAATGTGCTACCTCTAAAATCCAAATAGGCCCACTAGACATTGTGGTTCTTTTTAGTGGTTAGGAGGAGCCAGGTGTAAGAACTTATCTTTTCCCAAAAACAGAACATCTCTGCCTGCCCACCACTGAACTCCTAAACGTTTCACTGAGGTGAAGGCCTTTGATTTAGGTTGGATTTTCTTCCTATCCTTTAATGTACATATGCTATACCAACAACTCTAGAGACACTGATGCTACCTCCTGCGCACTTGATCTAATTAGTTCCAGTAAAGAAACCATACCTGGAATAGCCAATTTGCAGGCAGGACGCAGAGAAAGAACAGGTGAGGTTGGGTTATAAAACCTCAAGGCCTACCCCAGTGACATATTTCTTCCAGCAAGGCCCTACCTTCTAAAGGTTCCACAACTTTTCCTATCAGCACCACCATCTGAGGGCCAAGTATCAAAACACATGAGTCTGTGTGGGGAGGGAGGATGCACTTTACATTCAAAACACCACATTCTTGTGGTTCTCAGTGGTATGGACTTGGAGTCCTTTGGGTATTGCCTCAACAAGGGATCTTTAGAGGAGCTGAAGAGATAGAATGTATGCATTAGAAAGTAGATTCAGGGGTGGACAGATAGCTTAGTGGCTAAGGCACTTGCTTGCAAAGCCTACCAACAAGAGTTCAATTCTCCAGTACCCACGTAAAGCCAGATACACAAAGTGGAGCGTGCACCTGAAGTTCATTTGCAGTACCTGGAGGCCCTAGTGGGCCTATTCTCTTCATCTCTCTTCTCCCTATCTTTCTCCTCGTACAAATAAATAAATATTTTTTTAAAGTGGATTTAGGGCTGGAAAGATGACTCAGTGGTTAAGGTGATTGCCTGCAAAGCCTAATAAACCAGGTTTGATTCCCCAGTACCTACATAAAGCCAGAATGCACAAAATGACGCATGCTTTTGGAGTTCATTTGCAGTGGCTGGAGGCTCTGATGTGCCCATACTCTCTCCCTCTTTCATTTTTCTCTGCTTTCAAATAAATAAATTGAGTAAAGTGGATTTGGGGATGGGGAGATTTGTCAGTGGTTAAGGGAACTTGCTTGCAAAGTACTAGCCTGGGTTCAATACCCAAGTACTCACATAAAGCTAGATTTACAAAGTGGTAAATGCATCTGGAGTTCATTTGCAGTAGCAAGAGGACCTTGTGTGCCCATATTCTTCCTTTCTCTGACTCTCAAAGAAATAAATAAACATGCTAAAATAAAAAAACAAATAAATAAAATATAAATGAAGTTATAAGCTAGGCATTGGGGCACACTAGCAATTTCACCACTCAGGAGGTAGAGGCAGGAGAGCTTTTTCGAGTTTGAGGCAGACCTGGTTTACATAGCTAATTCTAAACCAACCAGGGCCACATGGTGAGACCCTGTCTCAAATGGCAAAAAGGAAAAGAAAATAATGGCACTAGAAAGGGGTAGGAAGAGGTCTGAGGGAGAGAATAACAAAGGGTAATGCTCCATGTGCGTCCTGAAAGAAGATAAGGAAGGGACCACCAGCAAGAGGAGCAGAGAGGATATAGACAGGGCAGGAGTGCACTTAAGAGCAAAGTGTAATGGTACATCTGTATGAAAATGTGTCGCAATGAAACCCATTTGTTTGCCTGCCAACAAAACTATTCATTTAAACGGAATGCCAGTATTAAAAAAGAAGGGGAAGGGGGAAAAGAAAGAGGAAGAGAAGGAGCAACAGCATAAAGGGCAATTAAAGGAACTGGGTCCCTGATGATGCTGTCCAGCCAATGATTGACTCCTATCTCAGCCACGCCCCTGTGTTCTTGTGACAGGACATAAAACACCTGTGCTACTTTAAATGGATTTGTTCTGTTATTGGCAACAAGAAGCATGTTACATCTTCAAGGAGGGGGAAATGATCTATGATAGAAAAGGGAGTTGTAAAGAGGGGAAAAGCCAGTCCGAACAGAGTCAACATTCCCAGGATGCTTCTAACCCTGCAGCTTAAGTATGGGATATGGGCCGGTGCTCTTAGGTGGCACTTTGGCCACCTCCATTCTGATTAAGTGCTGCCATGCTTCTCAGCTCCCTAACTCTCATGGTCTCCATCCCAAAGGTACCACATTGGTATTTTGTGAAGAATACAGAGAGGAAATTTAGACTTTGAAATCAAAATAAATTCCTAAGGCTAGAAGCGCAAAACTGATGAACCATGTTGACCAGGTGACTTCAGGTTGTGCAGTAGCACCCATGCCAGGTCCCAGGTCATGTGGCCCCAGGCTCACCCTGAGTTTAACTACCTCCTGCCTGGAGTTAATAAATTATCTTGCAAAAAGAAAAAGAATTTCACAGATATGTTTAAACATTTTTTTCACAAAATGAATTATATACATTGTCTATGGCTTAACCATATAGTTCGTTGCATGGTGACCTCTACTGGTCAAAATTATGTACTACTAGAACTGAAAATTTAGTCTCATAAATCATAGAATTGGTTAATAGGAAAGATATTGCTAGCCAAACATGTTATTTGGTATTGTTAAGACCCTACTGTACTCTGAATATTTTTAGTTTTAAAAGGATTTATAAAATAGGTCAAATTTATGAAGTATAGAAATGTTTATGCCTGCCCACTTTATCACATTTTTGCCAGATTCAATCTTCTTTCCAGTGAGTCTCAGAATGGCCTTGAACTCTTGGCAATCCTACTACCTCTGCCTCCCGAGTGCTGGAATTAAAGGTGTACGCCATCACATACTGGCCCCTCAGTTACTCTTATTTTTAAGTTTTTAGCTTTGAATGGGATTGGGATAAACTGGGAATTACTGGTATATAGACAGACACTCCTTGAGTAAAGAACATGTCTTCAGAGTTAAATAAAAGTGTGACTCACTGTTAGAAGAGGAGAGAGACAGATGCACAGTAAATGCCGCGTTTCCAGGTTTACACAGACCCAAGTGTGGAGTCAGTGTGTTTTAGCAAAAGCAAATTTTAGTATTCTTATATTACTTATATACATGCAAAACAGGCATGTCCAACCTGTAGCCATAGGCCATGCATCTCAGGATACCTATAAATGAATCCCAGTGTATTTTCAATATCACCATTGAGTTACAGTGTCAAAAGGAAGAACATCCTTGATGTAAAACTTCTACTTTCCCATTCATGAAAATAGTCCCTCTCATTACCTGTCAAGAAGACGCTGCTTGTTTTCCTTCCCATCAATGTTTCATACTTTTAATTTATAAGCATACATGGTATATACTGTAAACTTTAAATTTCTAATTAAGGGCTGAAGAGATAGCTTGGTGGTTAAAGTGCTTGCCTGAAAAGCCTAAGGACCCAGGTTTGATTCCCCAGAACCCATGTGAGCTAGATGCACATAGTGGTGTATGCATCTGGAGTTTGTTTGCCAGCATCTAAAGGCTCTGACATACCCATTCTCTTTCTCCCTCTCTCATACATGAATAAATAAAAATAATAAAAATTGCTTGATTTTAATAGGGGACAAATAGGGCATTTTTATACTGTACGAGTATAATTGTACTTTATATTGTAGGAAATGATCTGCACATGCACATTATAAATAACACATAATACAATACTATTTGTTCTGAGTTAACCTCTAACCCAGGTGATGCGCTGGGAGGAATGCAAGACTCAATGACCTTGGCAGTATGCAAATATTACTGCACATAGAAAAATAATGAGGGAAAAGCATAGGGGACGATAAGAAGAGAAACACTAACACCAAGAATCCCATAGGCAAGTTTCCCCTCCTGACTATGGGATACCAGGAAACTTTGGAGTGATTCCCTGCCTTTGTTCACATTTCCTATAATTTGGTGGCAGGGGATGAAATGTAAGGCACATCTCCAGGATGTTAATCTGCTGTCTTCTCAGATTGCTGGCTCTCTGAATGAAGCCCAGTTTACAGAGTCAATTTCTGTCTGTGTTCATTGGCATTTGTGGTGACAGGCAGAACATTCTGGTACTACATTTGTGAATTGGCCCATGACTGAAATTATGCCTCTCTTCCCAGGGTTAAAAAAAGGAAAACCCCTTTTTTGTTGTTTGTTTTCTTTTATGTAGATGTGTGTGTGTGTGTGTGACATGCATGTATGTGAGTTTGCACATGTATGTACAGGGTTGACACCAGGTTATCTTTTTTGGTCACTCTCCACCATATTTCTTCAGACAGAGCCACACACTTGAACCTAGAGCCTGCTCATTGAGCTAGTCTAGCTAGATGCTTGCCCTTGGGACCCTCTGTAGCAGACAGCTTCAGGTTCACTGAGATGAACTTTCAGACCAGGCACAGTTTTGGAGGAAGGGATTTATTGAAACTTACAGATCCAGGGGAAGTTCCATAATGACAGAAGAAGCTGGCCTGCCTTCACAGGTCCAAGCAGACAGAGAGAGAAGCACAAGCTTAAAGGTCAAAAGCCACAGCACACTTCAGGAACTCCAGCTAGGCACACTTTGCATATCTTTAGATTGAAATCACCACACCTTAAGATCACCCAGTGACATTGCCTCCAGCCAGGTAGCCCGCAGATGCAAACTACAAACAACTGAACATATTGGGGGCCATCTATTCTATTCAAACCACCACACCCTCTGTCTCAGCCTCCTGAGTTCCATACTCAGCTAGCATGTGTGTGGGTGCTGGGGATTCAAACTTCTGCTTTTCAGTTGTGCCATCATCCTAGCCTCAGGCTTGCTTTGTGTATGTGTGGTGTTGGGAAAGGAAGTTGGGACCTTGTACATGCTAAGCAAGAGCATTGCCTGTGAGCTATGCCCACAATAAAACATTGATGTTTATACTGATGAGGTAAGCATGACAAAAAAGTAGGTAATCATCACGGAAGCAGACCATAAATGAACTCAACATGGCTCAGGGAAATTTAGCGGAAGAGGGGATGGAAAGAATGTCAGAGCCACATGTTGGGTCATGTTATGCAGAGACATTTATCTTACCAATGACTGTGGGCTAACTCCACAATGCACGACCCATATACCTCAACAAGGAGGGGCCAATGGGGAGGGGATAGGTCACGGATGAACCTAATAATGGTACCAAACTGCCTGTATTTGCTGAATACAAAACTAATAAAATAAAAAATAAATAAAAAAAAATTAAAAAATAGGTAAGATAAAGTTGCCACAGATATGCTATACAAAATATTTGAAAACAAGAAGATAGGAAAAACAGACATAAGCTGTATTATTGAGTATTTATGACATGCCAGTGACTGTTCTAAGCTCTTTCTTTATGTTTAATTTAATCTTTATGTCCACCCTGTGAAAGAACTTCTTTGCTAAACTCCATTTCTCAAAGAAGGAAAGTGAAGCACAAAGTGTTTACCGAATGTGCCTTAGGTCAGATAGTCAGTGACAGAGCCTGTAGGCAAAAGCAGTCTGATCCCCTTGCTCTGATTAATGATATGCCAGGGTCCTGTCAAGAGTCCCAAGAAGAACAGGTAGCACCCCTAGAAGCAAATCACCTGCTGATGATGCCTCTTGAAATTTGCCAAGGGAGCCTAATATCTGGGACTCCTAATCATTCCCTAAGAGGTGCTAACAGTGTGGCTCTCGTCTCAAAGATTTAATTTACCAGAACTTGAATATCATCTTCCATGGAAAACTTCATGGTCCCTTGGCATAGGAAAACTAGGATTTGTTACTGACTCCAGTAGCTTTGACCTAAGTTAAAAATAATAATTTCTCTGGATCAGTTACCTGTTCTTAAACAAGGCAAATATTATTCTTTTTCATCTAAAGTAATCTTGTGTGAAGAAGAATAATTTAATGTGCTGTGACATCTTGTCATTAAATGGGAGGATCTGGCAGCTGCTTCAAATACTCAAGTGCTTACTTGCTACATATGGGAGTTTTTGGCTTTGAAATCTTTAGCAGAGAAAAATAGAAGGTGGATTTCAAGATGCAAAGAACAGAAAGAAGGAAAATCCACTCTGCTTTGTGTTTGTTGTCTGTGTCCCCTCCAACACTTTACAAGGAGAAAAGGCAACAGTGTGGAATCAGATTCCTGAGTCCCTAACTTACTACTTCACTGACTCACTTACTGGCCTTGGGAAAATGAAATGAGTTAATAACCCTCTCTAAGCTGCAGGCTGAGCTCATCCTCTTCAGAAGCATAGGATCATAATTGCATCTACCTATAAAACTAATGGTGAAAATTAAATAAATTAATACATACAGTGTATTTAAGAAAGTATCTGACATCTATTATCCATGAAATAAATGGTAGGCACGTGCTGTGGTGTCATTTCCGACTCGTATGTACATCTAATGTAGTATTGAGAGGTAGGGGGCTGGAGTAATGACTAAGCAGTTAAAGGTGCTTGCTCACAAAGCCTGATAGCCTGGATTTCATTCCCTGAGTACCCTCCTAAAGCCAGATACACAAAGTGGTGCATGCAACTGGAGTTTGTTTGCAGTGGTAGGAGGCCCTGGCATGCACATTCTCTCTCTCTATCTCTCTCTCTCTCTCTCTCTCTCTCTCTCTCTCCCTCTCTTCCTCTCTCTCATAAATACATAAAAACACAAAAAGAGGTAGGGCCCATGAGGTACATAGTGACCCACATGGCTACATATTCAGACCCTGTCTCTAAAATAAAACAAAACCAACAAAAAGGAGATAGAAACTTTTAGAAAGTGATTAAGTCACCAGAGCTTTCACTTCATGAATGATATTAGTGCCCTTATTTTGAAAAAAGGTCCAAACAAATTGTGTTGGTTTATCATGTGAGGACCCAGTTAGAAGGCTCTACTTTGAATCTGAAAGAGCCTTTACTAGATATCTAATTAATCGGCCCTTCACTGGGGATTTTCCAGCCTCCAGAACTCTGAGGAATAAATGTCTATTGTTAATAAATGATTCAGTCTATTATGTTTTGTTACAACAGTAAAAATTGACTGACTATAACTGGTATGATTAGTAATACTATTAATATGTAGCAGAAGGGGTTTGATCTAACCTTTTATAGAGAAAGAGACAAACAGAAATGGAAGGATATGTTTTGTATAGATGAACACAGTAAGTCTTATAGTATTTTTATTTCATTTCATTGTGGTCCTGAGGACCTTGTACCTGCTAACACCCTACCATTGAACTAGTTGTCAACCCTTTTGTTTAGTTGTTTTGTTTATTTGATTTTTCTGTAGACAAATTTTTTGTTTGTTTTTTTTTCAAGGTAGGGTCTCATTCTAGTCCAGGGTGACTTAGAATTCACTGTGTACTCTCAGAGTGGGCTTGAACTCAGATGATCCTCCTACCTATGCCTCCTAAGTGCTAGGATTAAAGGTGTGCACGACCATGCCTAGCTCTGTAGATTTTTTTTTTTTTTTTTGAGAAAGAGAGAGAGGCAGAGAGAAAGAAAATGGGTACACCAAGGCCTTTCAGCCACTGTGAACAAACACTAGATGTGAGCACCCCCTTGTGTGCATGTGCAACTTTGCATGCTTGTGGCACTTTTGTGTCTGGCTATGTGTGACTTGGAGATTCAAACAAGTGTTCTTAGGCTTCAGAGGCAAGTGCCTTAACCACTAAGCCATCTCTTCAGCCCTCTATAAACAATTTTTTGCTATATACCCTAGGCTAGCACTGTTCTCTAGAGCCTACTACCTCAACCTCCCGAGTGCTTGGATTACAAACTACAGGCATGCACAAACTTGCCTTAAAGGTCGAAGAATCTCACTAGCAAAAATGTACTTCAGCATGAGATTATCAAAATAATTAAGAGCTTGGCATGATCACACATGCCTTTAATCCCAGCACTCGGGAGGCAGAGGTAAGAGGATTGCCATGAGTTCAAGATCACCCTGAGAGTACATTGTGAATTCCAGGTCAGCCTGGGCTAGAGCAAGACCCTACTTCAAAAAACAAAAGCAAAACAAAAATTAAATTTTAAAAAGAATGTATTCCATTCTTTTGAGTTTTATTTAATGTCTACCAAAAATAAACTACATTTACCTGATATTGGTTAAGCCAGGTATGGTGGCAAATGTGTTTAATCCTAGAATTTAGGAGTCAAAGGTAGGAGGATTCTGTGAGTTTTAGGCCATTCTTGGACTACAAAGAGAGTTTCAGGATAGCCTGGGCTAGAGTGAGACCCTACCTCAAAAGAAAAGGATATTGATTGAATGCCTACAATGAAAAGATAGTTTTCTAGGCATTAAGGATATAGTAGTAGACCAGACATACAAAGTGAATTTCAAAAGTAGGAGGATCACTGTCAGTTCTGTCAGACTGTGGTAGAATGAGACCCTACATCTAAAAGCCTAAAGTGTCTTTCTTGATAGATCTTACCTTTTAATGAGAAAGACTGACAAGAGTAAACTAAAATATAATAAGATACTGACCCAGAGAAAATTAAAATGTAAGTACTGTGCATATCAACCCTCATACCTAAGTACTTATATGCCTACATACATATAGAGCCTCAGTGATACATGCTATGTAGGATAATGAAGATGTGAGATTACTCCAACAAGGTTTAAAGAAAGCATCTCAAAAGGAAGGGTCCATTTCAATAAAATTGTTGTGTAAGAATCAGCTGGAAGGCTAGTAGTGGTGGTGCACACCTTTAATCCCAGCACTCAGAAGGCTGAGTTAGGAAATCACTGTGAGTTTGAGAGTTGGACACCAGCCTGGAGCTACACAGTGAGTTCCAGGACAGCCTAAGCTAGAGTGAGACCCTGTCTCAAGAAAGAAAACAAAAATGAAAAAAATAAGTAAAAAGAATCAACTTGAAGACCAAATTTAGCAACTCTCTGATTGGATTTTAGGCCTGATCCACCAGAGGCAATTTGTGCTTGGTACTGAAAACCTAAACAAAAGCCTATGGCTGGGAGGTCATAAGCCCTAGTGGGGAAACCACTGCTATTGTTTGACTAAATGAATATATTATGCCCATCTCTATGGGCATTTCTATTAGGGCATGTACAGAGAGGTTTAAACGAGGATGGAATACTTACCTTGAACGCTGGCTGCACCATCCTAAGGTCTGGAGTCTGAAACTCAAAAAGGAGAAAGCAAGCCAGGCATTGTGATGTTCACCACACCTTTAATCCCAGCATGCTGGAGGCTGAGGTAGGAAGATCACTGTGAATTTAAGGCCAGCCTAGGCTACAGAGTAAGCTGTAGGCCAGCCTGGGCTAGAATGAGACCCTGCCTCAAAAAAGGGGAGAGGAAAGAGAAAGCAAATGTTGCGTCAGCAGTCATCTCTCTACTTCCTGACAATACAATAAGCCCGGCTGCTTCATGCTCAGCACAGATAGAGCTGTTCTCACTACCACACCTTCCCTGCCATGGAGGACTGTGCCTTCAGACTGTGAGACAGAATAAATCCTTTCTTACTTTGCTTCCATAAGGTATTTTGTTGCATCATCAAAAAAGTAACTAAAACACCATCCTGTGAGGAAATTACAATGATCAGCTGAGAACATTCTGTATGGTATTCCATTCAGAAACTCATGATCGTGGGCCATGCAAATAGCTTCAAGGTGAGTGTTGGCCTAGCATGTGCAAAGCATTTGATTTGATCCTGAATACTGGAAAGAAAAAAGGAAGGGAGGGAAGAAAACATATGACCTATGTTATTTACTAAAGTCACTATGCCTTAGAACAGCTGAAGTTATTCCTCCTATCCATCTCATACTTTGTACCCACTAACAACATCTTTACTTTCCCCCCACAACTCTCCACCTTCAGCCTTTGGTAAAATCCATTAGAGTCTCTACTCCCATGAGTTTGACTTTTTCTGATTTCACTCATGAGGGAGATAACATAGTATTTGTCACTTTGAGCCTGCCATATTTCAGTTAACACAGTGTGCTCCATGTTTATTCATGTCACAAATTGAAGAATTTACTTTTTTCTAAGGTTGAACAATATTCCATTCTGCATGCATAACACATTTTTTAAAAATTTTTTTTGTTTATTTTTATTTATTTATTTGAGAGTGACAGAGAGAGAAAGAGGCAGTTAGAGAGAGAGAGAGAAAAAATGGGCGTGCCAGGGCATCCAGCCACTACAAACGAACTCCAGACGCGTGCACCCCCTTGTGCATCTGGCTAACGTGGGTCCTGGGGAATCGAGCCTTGAACCGGGGTCCTTGGGCTTCACAGGCAAGCGCTTAAACGCCAGCCCATAATACATTTTTATAACTCACTCATCCACCAGTGGATGTGTTTCTATTATCATGGCTATTCTAAACAATTTTGTAATTAACCAAGAGGGTGCAGATTCATGAAGACAATTTTAAAACAAATGATGTTTATACTAATTTCATGTTGAAATGATATATTTTAAATTTAGTATGTTAAATAGACTTTGACTATAAAATTTGATTTCAGGACTGAGGAGATGGCTCAGCAGTTAAAGGTGTTTGCTTGCAAAGCCTAACAGTCTGGGCTCAATTCCCCAGTACCCACATAAAGCCAGATTCAGAAAATGGTGCATGCGTCTGGAGTTCCTTTGTAGCAGCAAGAGGCCCTGGCACACCTATACTGTCTTTCTCTCTCTCTTTCCCTTTCACTTTCTCTCTCTTTACAAATAAGTAAATGGTTTTTAAAAAATAACTTCACTTTTTCCTTTTATCTTTTGTAACATGGTTTCTAAAGAATTAAAAATAACAACGCTCTGTGGGGAAAGAGGAACCCCAGTGCTGGTGGGAATGCAAACTTGTACAACTACTATGGAAATCAGCATGGATACTCCTGAAAAAGATAAAAATAGACATAACATTTGATCAGCTATACCACTCCTGGGCGCTTATCCTAAAAACTCCACTCTTTACTACAGATATTTTCTCATCCATTTTTGGTGCTGCTCTACTTACAATAGCTAGGAATTGTAATCAGCTCAGATGCCCATCAACTGATGCATGGATAATGAAGATGTGGTGCATATACACAATGGAATTCTACTCAGCAGTAAGGAAAAATGAAATAATGAAATTTTCAGGAAAATGAATGGAGTTGAAAAAAAATATTGTAAGCAAGGTTGTGAAAGCACAGAAAGACAAATGCTACATATACTCTCTCATATAAGGTTTCTAGCTGGGATCAACTAGAGATGAGTGCAAACAGTAGTAAGCACTAGGAATATGGGCATAAAACATAGAGTAAAGCCAGGAGAGAGAAGAAACAGGGAGAGAGGAGAGGAGTTGCCAGACAGGAGAGGGGCAGAATATCCTAGATTGGAGGTGAGGGGTAGGGAGGGTGAAGAGGAAATTTCACAAAAATTAAGGCAGCATGAATCAGTTGGAATAAAAACTCTCCCTCTGGGTAGCGTTCTGCAAGACATAACCATTAATAAAGATAAAAGCGGGACAGTCCAGGCAGAAGTGCCCTATAGAAGATTTTAAAAAAAGCTTAATCTTAAAACCATGGTCTCTGGCCTGTAAGTCGCAGGCCCTGAATTATGTTGCTCCCCACAGTGAGCTGTTGGCCAGGGAGACATACGAGCTCTCCAAAACAATGTATGCCATTGCCAAAACACTTGATTACCTGCTGTGGTGGTTTGACTCAGGTGTTCCCCATAAACGTAGGTGTTCTGAATGCTTAGTCCCCAGCTGATGGAAATTTGGGAATTAACACCTCCTAGAGGCAGTGTATTGTTGGGGTGGGCTTATGGGTATTATAGCCAGTTTCACCCTGCAAGTGTTTGACATACTCTCCTGTCACTGTTGTCCATCTGATGTTGGCCAGGAGGTGATGTCCACTCTCTGCTCATGCCATCATTTTCCCTGCCATCATGGAGCTTTCTCTCAAGTCTGTAAACCAAAATAAACTTTTTTTCCCACAAGCTGCTCTTGGTCAGGTGATTTCTGCCAGCAATGTGAACCTGATTGCAACTCCTGCCAAAGCTAAAGGTAAGACACTATTGCTAAAGACACCACAGGCTGTAGTCACAGGACACTGGAATATCATACTTGCTGTCACGTGGCTAGTCCTCATAGTGCTGAAAAGCCCTGTGGGAGCTGCTGGAGTTCAACAGTCACCAATATGTCATAAAAAAGCAGGGGACCCTGCAGACTATGAAATCAACCAGCCAGACAAGAAGTACACACATGTGCAATGGTGGCACACAGCCTTTGTAGGTAACCAACAAGTCTCTGATTGGGCACGAGGCCTGCTCAGAGGGACAGAACTCACATCTGGTACTAGAAGCCAAGTCAGAATCCCATGGTCAGAGAACCCAGACTTCAAAGAGAATCTCTGAAGAACAGGAATGGGCTTCCACAATGAAAAATTCTCTCAAATAACTTTGCATACTCCCTTTAATCCAAGCTGCAATCTCTCTTGGTTGTAGAATATGCTTTAAACAGAGGAGAACCAAGATTCACCAATAAAACAAGAAGATAGATGAATACCCACCATGAGACATGCCACCTCTACCACAACTGCCAGGACTCAGGAGAAATTGCAGAGAACGTGGTGACCTGAATACTGCTCTTATTGCTAGCCTGACAACAAATTCCAGGGTGATGGTGACAGACATAGTAATCAATCAAAGCCTATCAAAGTAGAAATCCAGAAACTCAGCATTAAATCAGACTGCCAATAGGCCTGCCATGGCTCAGGGAACATTGTGGAAGAGAAGGTGGAAAGATTGTAAAAGCCACAGAATAGGTGGGCATAACCTGAGGCACAATCCTTCTCCTCCACTACCCCACAGGGACTGACTGAGGCCTTTATGACCCACAGTTAATCCTAAAATCACACTGAGGAGGGCCCCCCATGGCTAGTGGAAGCTGGGACAAGGAGATAAAAGAGTGTAACCTGTTAGAGTATGTGTGGTTGTTTGATTTAGCTGTCCCCCCACAAACTTAGGTATTCAAAATGCTGGTTTCCCCAGCTGATGGCAATTGGAAATTAAAGCCTCCTGGAGGCAGTGCATTGTTGGGGCAGGTTTATGGGTGTTTTCCCATGCCAGTGTTTGGCATACCCTCCTATGCCTGTTTTCCACCTGATGTTGGCCAGGGGTGATTCCACCCCCTGCTCATGCCATCGTTTTCCTTGCCATCATGGAGCTTCCTCCTCAAGCCTGTAAGCCAAAAAAAACCTTTTTTTTTTTTTTTTTCCCATCAGTTGCTCTTGGTTGGGTGATTTCTACCAGCAATGCAAATATGACTGCAACAGTAATGTTGGTACTGAAAGTAGGGTTACTGCTAGACACCTGACTATGTGGCTTTGGCCTTTTGGAGCTAATTTTCAAGAATGTGGAAGGATTTGAAACGTTGGCCTAAAAGATGCCTTGCAGTGCTGTAAGTACAGTGTTATGGACCATTCTGGTGAGAGTTCAAACACCTGAATGCAATAAGAACTGTGGACTGTGAGGTTTGGCTTATGAGAATGAGAAAGAGCTTTGCTTGGACTATGCTAGTCTACATGAGAAGCTTGCTGTTATGCACTTGTCCTGAGAATTTGTGCAGAGTTGCTTTGCGTAGAAATGTACTGGTATGAGCAGAGGGATATGGCACAGAAAAAATGAAAATCTTTGGGTGAATTGCTGCGCATTCAGCTATAATTGATTGATTACAACCTTTGAAATTGGGCCAGCTGGCCTGCACGGGGACAACAGGAAGAATGTAAACTCTTTCAAAGGGGCCTGAATGCTCCAGGAGTGTCCTGTTCTTCAAAGTCTGCTTCATCCACCGCCCCCCCCCCCCCGGATTAACAAATTGACACCCTTCCTGGTATTGTGGAGTACAAGAAATGCAGGAGAGGGTCATTGAGTTTTCAAGGTGGCCTTGTGTTTTGGAAATGACCATGGGCAGTGTGTATCAGGTTTGCTAGATGCCTGCATGGAGACCCGACAGAGCTGTGAGGATGAACTTTGGGTTGCAGTGGAGACCCAGTGGAGTAGCCAGGACCATGAGATGGCTGCTAAGGAAAGCTGCCAGCCCCAATGAAATTTTCCAGGTCTGTGAGTAGCCTAGCTGGAGGGTCAGAATTAGAATGCCAGAGACTTGTTGCTGGTTAAAATTATCAGACTTGAGATTTGTCACTGACTAGTTATTGGACTTGAAGCTACAGAGTTTGATGTTTTCCCTG
Source organism: Jaculus jaculus (assembly GCF_020740685.1). NCBI lineage: Eukaryota > Metazoa > Chordata > Mammalia > Rodentia > Dipodidae > Jaculus > Jaculus jaculus. The sequence continues at coordinate 143,167,504 of NC_059103.1, forward strand.
GTTGTTTTAAATCTTGTATTGGTTGAATATTTCTTTGCTATGCCCAATGCCATCTTTTGCAGTATGAGTGTTTATTCTGTGCCATTATGGCTTTTGGGGCATTTTTTTGGTATTATGACTCAGTTAAGACTAGATTATAGGGATGTTTGAATATCATTAGCATTGATAGTGGGGACTTTTAAAGATGAACTGAATGCATTGCATTTTACATCATGGATAGTAATCAATTTATGGTGGCCAGGGGCAGGATGTGGTGGTTTGATTCAGGTGTCCCCGTAAACTTAGGTATTCAGAATGCTAGTCTCCCCAGACGATGGAAATTGGAAATTAAAGCCTCCTGGAGGCAGTATATTGTTGGGAGTGGGCTTATGGGTGTTATGTCCAGTTTCCCCTTGCCAGTGTTTGGCACACTCTCCCATTGTCCACCTGATGTTGGCCAGGGTGTGATATCCACCCTCTGCTCATGCCCTCATTTTCCCTGTCATCATGGAGCATCCCCCTCAAGCCTGTAAGCCAAAATAAACCTCTTTTTTTTTTTTTCCCACAAGCTGCTCTTGGTTGGGTAACTTCTACCAGCAATTTGAACCTGACTGCAACAATATACATAAAATTAATTTTAGCATAAATTGCTAAATAAATTTCCCTCTAAATAGTTATGGTTATGCCCATGTCTGCTGCTCACTTTTGTTTAGAGAAATTTCTCTTTTCAGAGAGTGACCACTGAGGTGACTCAAAACTCACCAAAGTCCTCAGAAGTGACAGTGGAATATTCAGCACTAAGTGAGACATCTCTATCACATTTTCCAGAGCTTAGGGACCACTGTGAAAGAGTTGGCACAAAGAATGTTTGCCAAAGGATGGGAAGGAGTGCTTACAATACTGTCTTCTAGACATAGTGACTTTGATATTTATGTTCTCACAGTGGCTGACACTAATAAGACCTGCATAATCACAGGGAGAAAATGATAGCATTAAAACAGAAGAGAGACTAGCTGGAAAGAAGATGAGAGTTAGGGGTGCAGAAAAAGAGGATGCTGTGAAGAGATTATGATCATGGCATATTGTTTATATTATGGAACTTGCCAATTAAAAGGTTTTCTGTTTTAAAAATGCAGATGACAGCAAAAACTGGAACCCAGTTTCATCAATATGTCAAGAAAAAATAGATGGGGAGGTAATATGATGGAGAATGGAATTTCAAAGGGGAAAATGTGAGGTGGGGAGGAAGGGTATTACCATGGGATATTTTTTATAATCATGGAAAATGTTAATAAAAATTGTGAAAAGAAAAAATAGCTGACTACCTAGCATGAGATGAGCTACCTCTAGCATACCTGACAGGGCCCAAGGGTTTTATAGCAATTTAACCATAGTAATTTAAACACAAGTGTACACACACTGCTATCCTGACAGCCTGTTCCAGGGAGGTGGCTATAGATACTGAAGACACTCAAAACTCATCAAAGCAGATATCCAGATATTGTAGAGAGTTCAACACTAAAGGATACTTATACCTGCCAAGGCTCAGGGAACATTGCAGAAGAGGAGGCAGAAAGCTTGTAAGCACCACAGGGTGGGAAGGAGTATCCCCAAGGCATTGCCCTCCCCCTAAAAACTGAGTGATGCATTCATAACCCCATGGTAACTAATAATAATCCCACTGAGGAGTGCCTTTAGTGGAATGAGAATAAAGAACAGGGTATAAAAGGATATCATGAGAGTGCTGTGATCTCTGGATATAAGTACTATGGGAAAGTAGTGCTTTCACATCTCTTAAAAAATTTTGTCAAGTCTTCCGGCCAAGATGGCGACTGCCTAGCTGTTTCACAGATCCCAAGGAAAGAAAGGCAAGACATTAAGTGTTCACTGGGTCTTTTTGGGGAGAGAAAGCTCCAATATACTGCCAGTGGAAGGGCACAAAGGGGGAAAAACAGGGAATCGCTGATTCCCTCATGGGTGGATAGCCCACCCCTCCTCCCTCCCCCCCAATCTATCCCTGCCTGTGGAAGCTTACACTGCTCCACCCACTAAATCACTTACTGCTCCGGCCGCTGCACATTCAACAAGCCCAGGCCTATAGCAATTGCCATGCCAGCTCAGACTGTGTTTGTTGCTTGCACCAGCTCAGGTGCCATCCCCTACCTGTCTACCATGCTGGCCGTCTGCTATTATCCTGTTGCAGGGGAGCACAGACTGCTTCTGGGTCACTGTGTTCCCCCACCAGTTTGGGCTGCCTCAGTGCTTGGTGCCTCAGTGTCCCTCCTAGCACGAGCGCAGGCAGCTTTGGCGCATTACCGTGTGAGAGCTCAGGCATCTTTGGCACCCCAGCCAGGCAGGAGATCAGGTGGCTTTGGTAAATGAGAGCCAAAGCCCAGACTGCTTGGCAACTGCCTCAGGCTGCCTCAGTTTCCCATTGTGTTTGAGCCCAGGCTGATCCACCCACCTATGTGTCCATACACTGTGAAGGGCAGACAACAGTGCAAAAGAAATAACATGAAAAATCAAATGCAAGAAAATCAAGTTAGATCACCCAGTCCTACAATGAACATCTCTAATCAAAACATTGAGGAGTCATTAGGATCAGAATACCAAAATGAAGCTATGAGCAATGCAACCCTGTCCAAGCTACTTGTAGAACTTGCAGAAAAGCAACAAAGGACCGGTAATTGTGTGGATTCTGCAATCACTAGACTAGACTTTATAGATAAGAAAATGGAAGGAGTTCAAAGACAGTTAAGAGATTTGAGGGAGAGTAAAAAAAGACCTCAAAAATCAGCAGGCCATGCTAAATGAAGACATAAAAAAAAAGGAAGGATGAATTCCAAGAAGCATCAAGAAAATCAGAAAATGATGTGAAAAGGGAGCTTGAAAAAGTCCAAAACTCTCTAGAAGCTCTCAAGAATAGAGTCAGCCAAGTGGAGTATAGAAACTCTGATCTAGAAGACAAGATGGGAAGAAAAAGATCGAGAGTTCAAAAATTTCAATAAGTTCAAAAGTTTCTGTGAACAGAACAAGAGGGAATTGTGGGATACACTTAAACATGCTAATAGTCCTAATATCAGGATCACTGGAATACCAGAAGGAGAAGAAATCCAGACCACGGGTACGGAGAACTTATTTAACAAAATAATTGAAGAAAACTTCCCTAGTCTCTTAAAACAATGGCCCATCAAGATACAAGAAGTCAACAGAACTCCAAACAGACTAGACCAAAGAAACTCTCCAGGACATATTGTCATTAAGACTCTAAACATTGACACCAAAGAGAAAATCCTAAAAGCAGCTAGGGAAAAACAGCACACCATTTTCAAAGGTTACCCCATCAGAATTATTCCAGACTTCTCAATGGAAACCCTGAGAGCTAGAAGGGCCTGGAATGAAACACTGCAAAGTCTAAGAACCTATGGCTTCCAACCCAAACTACTCTATCCAGCAAAAGTATCCCTCATAATAGATGGTGAAAGAAAAACTTTCCATGACAAAACTCAGCTTTACCATTATATGAACACAAAACCAAACCTACAGAGAGTATTTCAGGAAATTCTCCACAGAGAAGAAACAAATAATCAAACTCAAATGCCTAAAAGAAGCAGATCACCATAACCAAACTCAGAGTAGGCACAAAAAACTTCCAAGTTCATGAAAACACCAACACATATATTCCATCACAATATGGCAGGGATTGAATTAAATTGTGCAGTCATTACCCTAAATATTAATGGCCTTAATTCATCCATCAAGAGACACAAGCTAACAGGATGGATCAAAAAATTAGACACCTCACTCTGTTGTCTTCAAGAAACACACCTCACATGCTTATCACCATGCCCAGTAAGCACTTCTCTTAATATTCATACACTTATATTAATGCTATTCTCACTTTGGGTAGAGAATCTTCTCTTTTCAGATGGCAGTGACCTTGGGATAACTCATAAGGTATCATAGTGCTGGAAAGAAGTGACTGGAGTACTGAGTAACATCTCAATCACACCTTCCAAGGCTCAGGGTCTAATGCGGAAGAGGTGGCGGAGAGAATGTAAGAGCCAAAGGAAGGGTAGGACTCCTTACAACATGCTCCTTCAGACACAAAATGGCCTGGATATCCATGACATCTCAGTGCCTGACACTACCTACACAAGAGCATCATAAGAGGAGGAAAAGATCATGACATCAAAATAAAAGAGAGACTTATTGAGATGGGGAGGGGATATGATGGTGAATGGAATTTCAAAGGGAAAAGTGGGGGTGAAGGTATTACCATGGAATATTTTTTATAATCATGGAAAATGCTAATAAAATTTGAGAAAAAAAAAAAAAAGAAATCAACCTCACCACTAAAGACAGACACCTCCTCAGGGTGAAAGTATGGAAAACAATATTCCAAGCAAACAGAAATAAGAAACAAGCAGGCCTAGCTATATTAATATTAGATAAAACAGACTTTAAGCCAAAAATAATCAAAAAAGATAAAGAAGGCCACTTCCTAGTTATCAATGGAATGATCCATCAAGAGGATATTACAATCATAAATCTGTATGCCCCAAACACAAGGGCACCACAGTTCATAAAACAAAATCTACTTGACAATAAAACAGAAATAACCACCAACACCATCATATCTGGGGACTTCAATACAGTATTATCAGTAATAGATCATCCAAACAGAAACTCAACAGGGAAGTAAGAGAGCTCAACAAAACCATAGATCACTTAGACCTAACAGACATCTAAAGAACTTTCCATCCCAAATCCACAGACTTCACATTCTTCTCAGCAGCCCATGGAACATTCTCAAAATAGACTATATACTGGCTCACAAAGACTGCCTCCACATATTTAGGAAGATTGACATAATTCCCTGCATGATATCAGATCACAATGCTATATTGCTAGAAATCAACAACAAAAGATCCACCAAGAATCCCAACGGCACCTGGAAACTGAATAGCACACTCTTAAACAATAAATGGATAGTGGATGAAATAAAAAATGAATTTGCAAAATTTCTAGAATTGAATGACAATGAGAACACATTGAACCAAAACTTATGGGACACAATGAAGGTGGTCCTCAGGGGAAAATTCATAAAAAAGACAGAGAGATCCCAAATCAATAACCTAACCATCCACCTAAAGGCACTGGAAAAGCAAGAAAAATCCAACACAAAGAGCTCCAGAAGGAAAGAAATAATTAAAATCAGAGCAGAAATTAATGAATTGAAAACCAAGGAAACAATTAAGACAATTGACAAAGAGCTGGTTCTTTGAAAAAATAAACATGATTGACAAGCCCCTGGCCAATTTGACCAAGCAAAAAAAAGAGATGTTCAAATTAACAAAATTCAAAATGAAAAAGGAGAGATCACAACAGACATAAGTGAAATTGGGAGAATCATCAGGACTTACTTCAAAAATCTCTACTCCACAAAACTGGATAATGTGGAGGAGATGAATAAATTCCTGGACACATACAATATATCATAGCTAAACTCAGAGCAGATTAATCTCCTCAATGAACCCATCACACTCATGGAGATTGAAAAAGTAATAAAATAAAAAAAACCTGCCCCAAAAGAAGAGTCCAGGACCAGATGGCTTCTCAGCTGAATTCTATCAAACCTTCATGGAAGAACTTAAACCAATCATCCTCAAACTGTGCCACACAATTGGAGAACAGGGAAAGCTACCCAACTCCTTTTATGAAGCTAGTATCATCATAATTCTAAAACCAGGTAGAGATGCCACAAGAAAAGAAAACTACCAGCCTATTTCCCTGATGAACTTAGAAGCAAAGATCCTGAACAAAATCCTCGAAAACAGAATCCAATAACACATCAAAAGCATTATCGACCTTGACCAAATGGGATTCATCCCAGGAACATTAGGGTGGTTCAACATATGGAAATCTGTCAATGTAATATACCACATAAACAAGGTTAAACACAAAAACCACATAATCATTTCAATAGATGCAGAAAAGGCCTTTGACAAGATAGAACATCACTTCATGGTCAAAACATTGGAGAGAACTGACATGGTTGGTTCATATCTTAACATAATAAAGGCAATATACAAAGCTCCTAAGGCCCAAATAATACTTAATGGAGAGAAACTGGAGGAATTCCTATTAAGATCAGGAATAAGACAGGGTTGTCCACTCTCACCTCTGCTTTTCAATATAGTACTGGAAGTCCTAGCTCAAGTAAAAGACAGGAGAAGGAAATAAAAGGGATACAATTTGGAAAGGAAGAAGTTAAGTTAGCTCTATTTGCCGATGACATGATTGTATATGAAAGAGACCCGAGAGACTCCATCCCAAAACACCTGAAGGTGATTAACTCCAATAGCAAAGTAACAGGATACACAATCAATACACAAAAATCAGTAGCCTTTCTATACACAAATGACAAAGATACAGAGAAAAAATAAGGACATGGTCCCATTTTCAATAGCAGCAACAACAACAACAACAACAACAACAAAAAGCCTTGGAATAACATTAACCAAGAAAGTAAAATATCTGTACAATGAAAGCATAAAAACACTCAAAAAGGAAATTGAGGAGGACTTGAGAAAATGGAAAGACTTCCCATGCTCCTGGATAGGCAGTATTAACATTGTGAAAATGGCCATCCTACCAAAGGCAATATCCAGATTTAATGCAATTCTAATTAAAATCCCTACAGTGTTCTTCACAGAGACAGAAAAAAAATGATCTCAAATTTCATATGGAAAGGCAGAAGGCCTCATATATCCAAACATATCCTCAGCAAAAGAAATACCTCTGGAAGCATCACCATACTTGATCTAAAGCTATATTACAAAGCCATAGTAATAAAAATAGCATGGTATAGCACCCCTAGGCATATATCTGAAGGAATCATCTCATTTACTTAGAAGTACATGCTCAACCACGTTTATTGCTGCTCAATTTATAATAGCTGGGAAATGGAGCCAGCCTAGATGTCCCTCAACTGATGAGTGGATAATGAAGATGTGGCACATTTATACAATGGAGTTCTACTCAGCAGTAAAGAAAAATGAAGTTATGAAACTTGCAGAAAAATGGATGGATCTGGAAAGGATTATACTAAGTGAGGTAACCCAGGCCCAGAAAGCCAAGCACCACATGTTCTCCCTCATATGTGGATCCTAGCTACAGATGATTGGGCTTCTGTGTGAGAAGGAAATTACTTAGTAGCGGAGGCCAGTAAGTTAAAAAGGAGATATAAAGGGAAGAGAAAGGAAGAGAGGAGGGTACTTAATAGGTTTGTATTGTATATATGTAAGTACAATGATTGAGATGGGAAGGTAATATGATGGAGAATAGAATTTCAAAGGGGAAAGTGTGGGGGGAGAGGGAGGGTATTACCATGGGATATTTTTTTAGAACCATGGAAAATGATAATAAAAATTAAATAAATATTTTTTTTAAAAAACCAGCATGGTACTGGTATAAAAACGGGAGTATAGGGCTGGAGAGATGGCTTAGTGGTTAAGCGCTTGCCTGTGAAGCCTAAGGACCCCGGTTCGAGGCTCGGTTCCCCAGGTCCCAAGTTAGCCAGATGCACAAGGGGGCGCACGTGTCTGGAGTTCATTTGCAGTGGCTGGAAGCCCTGGTGCACCCATTCTCTCTCTCTCCCTCTATCTGTCTTTCTATGTCTGTCGCTCTCAAATAAATAAATAAAAAATGAACAAAAAAAAAATTGCCACATAGTCTCACTCGTTCTACAGCACCTAACCTGAATCTACCCAAGATGCCTTGCATACCCAGCAAGCATCTGGTGGACTAGACAATAGGATGGGTGGTGAAGGATGGAAGGGCAATGGAGGGGGTGGGAAACACAAATGTAGACCCAAACAGCAATGGTACCATAAAATTCTATATCCTAAAAGGCAGACCAAATGGCTGAACCTTCACCAGGCCCTTAGAGGGAACACCTGAACCAAAGACACTGGAGAGGGTATGATCTTCTACAGCTTCTCTCTCTCTTCTCTCGAACTCTTATATATTAGTTATCTTTTCTTCCTTTTCTTAGTGGGCACTGACCTGTAACTCCCAGTACCAGCATGTGGCTATCACCCACAATGAGCTTTTGATCAGAGACCTACAAGGTTTCCTAAAAGAAAGACAAATTTCTGTCCGAGTACTTGATGACCCACCAAAGGTTAGTGGCAAGACCCTACTGCTGACAACACCTTATGTGGTTGACACGTAAAATGGAATGGCATGGCTGGAAGTTGGAAGAGAGTCAGTCCCCAGACAGTCAGCGCATCTAGTGCCAGAAGGTGCTACATGGGCAACTGGGGGAAAATGACCAATATCTGTCCAAGCAACTCATGGTCTAATGTACTTAGCAGCAAATAACCTGTTGTGATGCCCACACAAGTGCAATAGTGGCACACAGCCATACTGAGGAACCAGTTGCTCTTGATTCGGCTAACTGATCCCCTCAGTGGTACAGGACCCATACCTGGAGCTAAGAAACAAGTCAGAACCCTATCCAAACATAAGCCCACTGTCCATTATCAAGCTACCATCAGTTGTGGCCTACAAGAGGGCCTACACCTATTAAATACTCTATAAAAAAAATTAAGGGTTATCTCATTGGTCCTGGTGTTAATTTACTCTCCATTGGAGAATCTGATTCTCTTTTACAGACAGATGTAGATCCTAAGGAGAGAACCACCCTCAAAAGGGCCCTGGCTGAAACTAAGAACAATTGGTGAAACAAGCAAGGGTGCTGTTTTCTTGGTGAACCAGGTATTAGCACAAGGGTGAAGGAGGTCAACACAGAGAAAAATCAACTCCTACCAAATCAGAGAGCCAGAGACCCAGAGGCCCCCAACACCTCACCACTGAAGCAGACCAAAAATAGACCCAACATGGCTCAGGAAAATTTTGCAAAAGAGGGGGCAGTAAGAATGTCAGAGCCACATGTTGGGTCATGATATGCAGAGACATTTATCCTACCCATAACTAAGGGCTAACTCCATAATGCATGACCCATATACCTCAACAAGGAGGGGCCAAGGGGAGGGAGTAGGTCACAGATGAGCCTATTAATGGTACAAAACTGACTGTATTTGCTGAATACAAAACTAATTAATAAAAAGTTTAATTAAAAAAATAAAAAGGATATCATGAGAGAATGGGATGAATATATATTCATAAAGTTCATAATTAATAAAAAATTAAAAATTGCATATATGACTCATGTGCTCCTTTATTAAGTAGAGACTATTTGTGTTTTTATTTCTTAGTACAGTTGTAATCAATATAGCTCTCTTTACTTTTCTATTCAAATATGCACTGGTTTATCCATGGATGGTTTGTTTCCAGGAGGAAAACATAGAAACAAGACTCTCTGCCCTAAATAACAGCTGTTTGCAGTCACATCTTTTTATTCCCATATACCATGCTATCACCTTCACTTTTGGAAGATGTGTTTTATTAAAAATATTGGTTAATCAGTGACTTGTTAAAGCCATACACCAGAAGGTATTTTTTCTTAAGTAAATAAAATGCAACGATAATGGAGATTAATCTTAGAATCTTAATTACAGTCACACACTGCATAATATTTCAATGATATACTTGTATATAGGAAAGTAGTCTGGTTTAGATCATAAGGTAGTTGAAAACTGTATAGCCTAGTGTTGTTATATCCATGGTAATAGCAAAATACAAGGAAGGCTCTCCTGAGTTAGTGGTTATACTGATGCAAACAAACCTGTTTTTCCAGTATTATAAAGTTTAGCACAATTACAACACATACTGCTTAATATGATAATAAATGACAATATTATAGGTTTATCTCTTTTGTCTTTTATTTATTTTCAAGCACACAGAGAGGGAGTGTGTGTGTGTAAGTTTGCTTGGGCCTCTTGACACTGCAAATGGACTCCAGATATATGCACCACTTTGTGCATCTGGCTTTGCATAGGTACTAGGTAACTAAACTTGGCTGCATGCTTTGGCCACTGTGTCATCTCCCCAGCATCTGGTTTATGTCTCTCTATAGTTTTTAAGACAGGGTTGTGTTATTTACTGTAACTGAAGGACTAGAGTGCCTATTGCTGGTTACCCCAAAGACTGATGAGCAGAGACAGGAACTGAATCTTTAAGTTGCACTTAGTTGACAGCCAGCATCTGAGAAGACAGCAAGTTGAGACATTAAAAGCAGCCTTCCATTTCACCTCTATCAGAGATTATATGGGGTGGAGGGACCAAAGATGTGATTATTTTAAGGTTTAGCTTTGTCCCTCTGGTCAGATCAGCCACATTTCTGAGACTTGTGATGTCTGTGCTTCTGGTTATTATCCCTTTATTCTTGGGAATGTCTAAACTTGGGCTTTATTTAAAACACTGAGTCTAATTAGTGTCTGGCAATTCTAACCTTGATTTCCTCCAGGGTCATCTCGGCTGTGGGATGTTAATTCAGAACAAAGAAACTAATCACAGTATGTATGCATTAAGCTATCAATGTGATGTTTTATATTATTAACTGGACAGAATCATCTAGGAAATGAACTTCTGGGATTACCTAGGTAGCCTTTGGGGATTATCTTGATTAGGTTAATTGACATGGGAAGGCCCACCTTAACTGGGGTCCTGGACTGGATAAAAAGCAGAAAGCTAGCTGGGTGTGATGGTGCATACCTTTAACCTAGCACTGACATAGGAGGACTTTGAAGCTAGTCTCTGCTACAGAGTAAGTTCCAGGTCAGCTTGGGTTACAGTGAGACCTTGCTTCAAAAAAAAAGGTAGGAGGGTCTTAAACCTATCTAAGCACAAGCATTCATCTCTCTCTGCTTCCTCATTGTGGACTAATGAATGTGGCCTGCTGCTTCCACCTCCTGCTCTTAAGCCTTCCCTGCCATAATGGAAAGCAACTTAATTAAAAACTGAAATAAACCCTTCCTCTCTTAAACAGACGTTTGTCAGGTATTTTGTACTAGCAGAAAGAAAGGTAACTAATACAAATAACATGTATCTATAGATTTCTTTTTACAATATGGAACACAAGTATGTTTCTATAGTTTAGAATATAGAAGTGCTCTATCTGTCCTTTCTGTCCCCTAGCAGTAGTTCAGGCTGACACCTAACTCATGGACTCCAAGCCCCACATGCCATGCTGGTGTTATACCTGGTACCACTACAGTTGGCAGCTATACCTTTTATCAATATTTTTAGGGTTTTTGTTTGATTTTTGCTTTTGTGTTGTTGTTTAAGATAGGATATCATTCTAGCACAGGCTGACCTGAAACTCTCTGTAGCCCCAAGCTGGCCTTGAACTCAGTGTTTCTCCTAATTCAGCCTCGTCAGTGCTGGGACTAAAGACATGTACCATCATGCCTGCTCCTTTATCATTATTTTTCAGTGTTCTGATTGTAATTACAAAAAAAAAAAAATCACCACAAAATAGATTTTAGTTCATATTATGCCAACAACTACCTCATATATTTCCTGTTTACCTGTCTTTTGAGTACATTAAGACATTCTGTCATGGATGGAGGAAGACATGAGGTCCCCTTGCCTACCTGAGGACTTTATAGGTAGTTAATGGTTGATAGGTAAGGAGGAGACATTTGTGCAGAAAATTTTACTTTATGGAAAAGAATCCCTCACCCATGCCCATGAAGGTGAAACAGGAAGAGTAGCAGGTGTGCTCTTGGTGAGCTGCAGCAGAAAGAGTCCTTGAAGAGGTCAGAAAAGCATTACTGTGCTGGGCCCCTCAAGATAGAAGAATAAAAGTAATAGGTTTTGCTAGACCCGATTGAGCTGGGCATGGTCGTATATGATTTTAATCCCAGCACTCAGGAGGTTGAGGTAGGAGGGTTGCTGTGAGTTCAAGGCCAGACTGAGACTACATAATGAATTCCTGGTTATTCTGGTCTAGAGTGAGACCCTACCTCAAAAACAACAAACCAAAAGTAAAGAAAAAGAAAAAAGAGACATCAGAGAACAAGAGGGACTACTTGGGAAGATGGAGTTAAGTGGGAGAAGGGTCAAGAGAAAGTAACGAGAGAAAATTATGATCATAATACAATATATACATGTACAAAAATTATCAAAGAAAAGAAAATATTGAGCCAAGCATGGTGGCCCATGACTTTAGTCTCAGCACTCAGGAAGCTGAGGTAAGGGAATAGTTGTAAGTTCAAGACCAGCCTGGGGCTACAGAGTGAGCTCCAGGTCAGCCTGGGCTAAAGTGAACATTTGCCTCAGGAAAAGAAAGAAAGAAAGAAAGAAAGAAAGAAAGGAAGGAAGGAAGGAAGGAAGGAAGGAAGGAAGGAAGGAAGGAAGGAAGGAAGGAAGGGAGGAAGGAAGGAACGAACTAGGGAAGGAAGGAAGAAAAGAAAAGAAAAGAAAATATTGGAAATGAAATAAAAAAAAACATGTCAAGTGGTTGACCTATACCATCTAGGTTTCTGTAAGTATGTTTGATGAGACCCACACGGATGAAATATCTTAACATTGCATCTAATGTATCCCGGCTGTTAAGCAGTGCATGACTATAGTTGCATTTCTTACAGGGCAACCCTGAACTACCAGATGCCTATATTCTACCAACTACATTACACACTGATTCTGCAATGCCTGAACTAACATTAAAACTTGAAGGGGTGGGTTGGAGAGATTGGTCAGCACTTAAGGTGCTTAATTGTAAAGTCTGATGTCCTGGATTTGATTCCACAGTACCCACATAAAGCAAGATGCACAAAGTGGTGCATGCATCTGGAGTTTGTTCACAGCAGCAAGATCCTCTAGAGCACCCATGCGCGCGCTCTCTCTCTCTCTCTCTCTCTCTCTCTCTCTCTCTCTCTCTGTGTGTGTGTGTGTGTGTGTGTCTTTCTTTTTACCCTCTTTCCTTGCATATAAATAAATAAACAAAAATTGAAAAATTGAAGGTAACCCAAGCCCAGAAAGCCAAACATAACATTTTCTCCCTCATATGTAGATCCTAGCTACAAATGATTGGACTTCTATGTGAGTAGGAATAAAACTCAGTATCAGAGGCCAGTAAGCTAGAAAGGGGATAGAAAGGGAACAGAAAGGGAGGGATGGGGGGACTTAATAGGATGATATTGTATGTATGTAAGTGGAAGAACAGATTAATGGGGGTGTAATGGCTTAAGTGAGGTCAGGAGAAGACACTGAGTAAAGGAAAGGTGGAGGGAGGGTTAATCAAAATCTAAGAGGATATGAATAAATCATATGAAAACCTACTTTTTTGAACAATGGAACACCCAGGAGCCATAGATTGTTACTAGAAAATTTTCAGTTCCAGGGATGGGATACTTCCAATGAGTTGTTGGCCAGGGTGGTCACTGATGCCCCCAAAACATTACAGGTCATTGCCAAGGCTCTTGGTTTCCTACCAGGAATAGATGGTAAGACCCTACTGCTAAATACTCCACATACTTGGGCTGCAAGATCACAGAGAAATCCTGCCACAGCTGAACTAAAAGCCTCCATGTAGACCAGCTGACAGAGAGCTAGAAAAAGCTATGCTGCATGCAGTTCAACGGGAGAGAGAGAAATCAAGTCACCAGTGAAGATACTCAACAGTGGACACTACAAACCTTAAATTTGGCCAGCCAGGGCAAATGAGCCAATGGGTACAATAGTGGCATGTCTGTTATGGGGGAAACTGGCCACTCTCTAATTGGATTGGAGGCCCGCTCCACGGGAGGGAATACATCCTTGATACTGAAAACCTATAACAAATGTATTCATGAGCCCTAGGAGTGTAACATCTGCTGGTATCTGGATAAATGTGTGTCCAGTAAGCACTTCTCTTAATGTTCATACCCATATATTAATGCTACTCTCAGTTTTGGTTAGAGATGCTTCTCTTTTCAGATGACAGTGACCTTGGGATGACTCAGAAAGCATCATGGTGCTGAGAAGAAGTGACAGAGGCACTGAAATATCTCTATCCCACCTTCCAAGGCTCAGAGCCAATTGTGGAAGAGGTGGTGGAAAGAATGTAAGAGCCAAAGGAAGGGTAGGACTCCTCACAAGGTGCTCCTCCAGACACAGAATGGCTCGGAGATCCATGACCTGGCAGTGCCTGACACTACCTACACGAGACCATCATAATAGGAGGAAAAGATGATAACATCAAAATAAAAGAGAGACTCATTGAGAGGGGGAAGGGGCATGATGGAGAGTGGAATATCAAAAGGGAAAGTAGGGGGAGGGAGGGAATTACCATGGGTTATTGTCTACAATTATTGAAGTTGTCAATAAAAAAAAAATTTAAAAATAAAAAAAACTGAAGAGGTAACAATGATCTTACAAATATTTAGATTTTCTTATAATTAAAATATTAAATGATGTAAGATACTGTTTTACTTTGTAAAGTCTGCTTTGTTTCAGATAAGTACTCCTTTGATTTTGAAGATAGAAAACTGGATATGGTCACGCACACCTGTGAACCCAGCTATCTGGTGCTTAAACAGGATAGCTAGTTTTTGTCCAGAGTGAGCTACATAGTGAGACCCATTTTAAAAATTAAAATAAAATTTAAAAATATCATAACCATTGCACTGATAAACTCATACTGGATGTGGTTACCTGCCTCAGACCTGCACATGATGGTGCCAGTCAATCTTCTGCTATAGGTAGGGGAGGGCTTGGGACACTACTCCTTTGCATGGTCAATGACAGCTAAAAGTTGCAGGGGAGAGGGAGCCACTCCCTTCTGTGGCATAGCCAATAATAAGAGATGAGAAGTTGAAATACATTGAGACTGAGAGGGATAAGGGAGGGCCATGGGTGGTATATACAATCAAAATGTGGTACATATCTATGAAAATGTCAAAAAACCAAAAAATTAAAAGGATGTTTTATAAGAGTATACTTCAGTATTATATAGCATGTCCATGATCTGGAAAAGGCAGACTTGGGTTAGAGAGATGGCTTAGCAGTTAAGGTGTTTGCTTGCAAAGCCAAAGGACCTCGGTTCAACTCCCCAATGCCCACATAAACCAGTTGCACAAAGTGGCACATGCGTCTGGAGCTTGTTTGCAGTGCCTGAAGGCCCTGGTGCATCCATTCTCTTCTTCTCTCTCTCTCTCTTCCTCTTTCTCTCTTGCTCTCTCAAATAAATAAAAAAGAAAAAGACAGCTTCTTCCATAGTTTGACAGCACATCAAAGAACCATTCTATGGGCACAGGCTCAGCAAGCAATGCTGCAGCACATGCTAGCTGTGTATTCTCTAATTCCATTTTCACACCGTCCAGAAATAGAGCCAGACCTCACAGTCCTACAACTGCCTCATGCGCTTCTAATGCCAATCACAACTTCCAGGTGTTGGCTTTGAACACACTCTGTAGCCCAGACAGGCTCTGAAGTTGCCATTCTCCTGCCTCAGCCTCCCTAGGTACAGGCCTGGGCCGCAAGGCTGGTGTAGGTACTTTTGTTTCTTTTCCATATTTGCTTCTCACCACACACAATAAATTGGGATTCCCATAGCTTCATCATCAGGATCAACTTCTTTGCTAGAGGAGTTCTCAAAACTCACTGGAAATCTTGCTTAAAATTACTGATTAAGGGCTGGAGAAATGGTTTAGCGGTTAAGCACTTGCCTGTGAAGCCTAAGGACCCCGGTTCGAGGCTCAGTTCCCCAGGTCCCACGTTAGCCAGATGCACAAGGGGGCGCACGCGTCTGGAGTTCGTTTGCAGAGGCTGGAAGCCCTGGCGCACCCATTCTCTCTCTCTCCCTCTATCTGTCTTTCTCTCTGTGTCTGTCGCTCTCAAATAAATAAATAAATAATTTTTAAAAAATTACTGATTAATTATAAGAAATATTTTATTTTCTAATTCTTGTTTTTTTGAAACAAATGTCACTGTTTAATCCAGTCCAAAAGGAACAGGATACCTAGCACAAGCTAACCTCAAACTTGCAATCTTCCTGCCTCGACTGCATCCCAAATGCTGGTATTAGAAGCACGCACCATTCCCCCCAACTATAATGGATTACATTTTACATTATGGAATGTTTTATGGTTTATTTTTTATTTATTTTTATTTTTTAAATTTGTATTTATTTTTTGAGCCACTTTGTCCATCTGGCTTTACATGAGCATTAGAGGACCAAACACGGGTCCTTAGGTTTCACAGGCAGCACCTTAACCACTGAGCCATCTCTTCAGCCCTTTATTTATTATTTTTTGTTGTTGTTGTTGTTTTAGACAGGTTCTTACTCTGTACCATAGACTGGCCTAGAACTCACATTTGAGCAGGCTGGCCTTGAGCTCAAAGTAATCCTCTTTCTTTAGCATCTTGAGTGCCAGATTACAGGTCTGAATCACCACACTTGCTTTTTGAAGTGGTTTGAGACAGGCTCACTATGCAGCCCAAGATAGGCTTGAACTCATGGCAATTTCCTGCCTCAGGATTCCCAGTGCTCATAATAGAGATTAGGAGCCAGGTAATCTTCTTTTACAGGTAGTTAAAGACACACAGACCCAAAAGAATACAAATTCCAACCTGCACTGGTGAGAACAGACAGCACCTCCAGTCTGAGCTTGAACCTGACTCATAAAGACAGAGATCAAGGACAGCTTCCTGGATCTTCCTCATCACTTTTTCTTGGGCTTTTTCCTGTCCTTAGGCTCCTTCCATGTCTGTGTTCTCCTCCCTGACCTACCAACCATTCAAAGTCCTCCACATATATTTAGACTTAACCAATAAAGTTCATTCAAACTGGATGCCTAATTTACATCTCCAAGGTTATAAGAAAACCCCACCCAAGTTGCCATGTGGATTTTACATGCACAGAACCCTTCTCAGCTTGGGAGCTTTTCTGCTTTACTTTTGGTTTTATTGTCCTAAAATTAATTTCATAACTTATCTTTCTGTGTGTCTACACTCATTAATTCTTTGCTAGTTGTAAGTCAAGCACTTGAGGGCCACAAAAATATCCTGTAGTCTAACCTATAAACTAGGCCCAATGGAGCTTCACCCTTGGTCACAATAACTGTAACACTGGGACTACAGACCACGCAGGCTACCAGGGATATTTTAAGCACATAAAGCAGTTCCAGTGATACAGAATAGAAGCAAGGTAGCTTCTTTACAGATGGTTCAACCAGGGACCAAGGACCAAGGAGATGTACCTTGTCTGCTTTAACAGGACTACAACTCATGTCTGACCCAGTCTCATCAAATATGGCTGAAAGCAACAACTCTAATGATGCCTTCCTGTCTCTTCTCCAAGTTTTCTTGGGTTTAGCACATATGCGTGCTGGCCCTTCCTGAGTCAGCCTCTTGAGTCCACCAGCCAGTCAGGTCTCTCCCTTACATACCTGAGTCTGATGACAAGGCTCATCCTAGTTGAATGTTTGATCCATAAATAAGCTGTGTGTGTGTGTGTGTGTGTGTGTGTGTGTGTGTGTGTGTGTGTGTGTCTTTTTCTTCTTCTGGATCCCTTTTGGCACACATGTATAAGTCTCTCTTGGGGTCTTCTTTCCCCCTTCCATTCCTGGCTTGGGCTTCCCTTCTAGTCTTCCTTTTGAAACCTAATTCACCCTAAAATAAACCTTGTAATTCATAATTTACCCTTCTCTGAGTCTATGTTTTCAACTCTGCTAACTTGGACAAGGACCCTACATTGGGGTACATGGGCCTGGACTTCTTTGCATCTTTAGGGAATCTAATCCCTCCCTAGTCCAAAAATTCTGTATCACCAAGGGCATGCACCTTAGTGCCCGTACAGCTAGGGTGTGCCACTTCTGCCTCTGGCAGGAAGATATATTCTTGCTCACTGTTCTGGAAGCTTGTTGACTAGTCCTTTTGCATTTTCTTTCATGGTAGGTCTCGTCCTAGCCCAGGCTGACCTAGAAACCACTCTATTGTCCCAAGACGGCCTCAAACTCAGGTCAATCTGTCTGCCACTTTCTCTCATCCTTTTGGGTTTTAATGGAGGTCTCACTATGTACCACCAGTTACAGTACCAATCACTGATGATCATCTGAATATTGGAGGAGGATAGGAAAAAGCTAACTTTTTTTTTTCTTTTTCGAGGAAGGGTCTCAATCTAGTCCAGGCTGACCTGGAATTCACTCTGTAGTCTCAGGGTGGCCTTAAAGTCATGGCTATCCTCCTACCTCTTCCTCCCAGTGCTGGGATTAAAGGCGTGCACCACCACGCCCAGCCTAAACTAGCTTTTTTTAAAAGGAAGTTTCAGTTAGAGATTAAGGCTCAAAGAGAGAACCAGGTGATACCACCCAACATGTTATCTTGCCCTGACACAAGAATGGAACTCTTAGCAGAAACGGAGCTAATGTCTGCTCAAGAGTGAGGTACAGCACCCCTGGCTGCCCACAGTCTAGCATGCTACCTAGACAGATGGCCCAGGTGTGATGGCTCTGGGATCTGTCCTCCAAACCTACCAACCAATAGGATCTTCCCCTTGCCTGTACAGGCTTCTGTCTTCTTCCTGTCACTGGCTCCACCTCACTAGCACTGCTCAGTTCTGCTCTTTTCTTCTTGCTCTGCTGTTCAGCTCTGCATCTCTGCTTGGACAAAGGGGCACACTTGAGTCTAGCTAGCTTCCCCTTCACCCAGCCTGGGGAGCAAAAAACTGTTTCTTGGTGGCTTATGAGTCTGGAGTTTGTTTGCAGTGGCTAGAGGCCCTAATGTGCCCATTCTCTCCTTCCCCGCCACTCCGCCCCAGCTCTCAAATAAATAAAAATCAAAAATTTTGAAAGCCTCAGTTTCTCTTAAATCCACATGCTTGCAGCCCTACTCAAGTTTTTTTTTACCCCATCCTCAATTTCTCTTAAACAAACCTTATAAGCTATGCAATGTTTCCACATGAGAACGTGTTTCCTGATCCCCACAATTTATGAATTCTCTCTTAAATAAACTCCACAATTTGTGATTTCTCCCTAAATATACTTACTAATTCATAATTTATCCTTCTTGAGAATTTATCGATTCTTAACTATAGGACAGAACCTAAACTTGGTGTTCAAACATTGGGGGACCCCACCTGAACCCCAAAGTCCTGAATCAATATTCAACTCCTTTCTCCTCTCAGAGCATGTGATATCAGGTTGTAAATTCTAACCCTCTAAGCACTGGGCTGTTTCCCTGGCTCTCAATCCCCATCTGGTGGTGATCTATAGACTTTGCAAAAATGATCAAAATAACATAAGCTTCTGAATGGGTGAAAAGGGTTAATATAAATTTAAAAAACAACTGGTACACTTGTATGGCTCTAGAACTACTCCAAGAGAAATATTTTAATAAAAGATACTCTCGAAAGTGTCGGGGGGTGGGGAGGGAAGGAATTACCATGGGATTTTTTTTATAATCATGGAAAATGTTAATAAAAATTTAAAAATTAAATAAAAAAGATATTCTCACTGCTCTAGACACTTAGAAAATTATAATGATTATAAGAGCTGCCAGAAACCCCAGACAAAAACTTAAGTATCCACTGTGTGTTGTATTATATTACAATCCACTATATCAAAGTGGAATGGTTCATTTTAAAATATTTTATTTTTATTTATGCAGTTGAGAGAGAAGAGGTACAGGTAGAGGTTGAGGTAGAGGGGGAGAGATTGAGAGAGAGAAAGAGAGAGAGAGAGAGAGGAAGAGAATGGGTGTGCCAGGGCCTCCAGCTACTGCAAACTAACTCCAGACACATGCACCACCATGTACATCTGGCTTATGTGGGTACTGGGGAATTGAACCAGGATCCTTTGGCTTTGCAGGTAAATGCCTTAACAGCTAAGCCATCTCTCCAGCCTGGAATGGTTCATATTATTTGTGTGGTTTGGTAATTATCATTCCTGGTATAGGAATCCCCTGAAGAAATATTTTTTAAATATAGAAATGTTTTGTCTTCCTCCATAAATTCCAATTTAGCAAATATGAATTTACTATCAAAGCCAAATGGTTTGAAGACTATAAAATAAGATTTATTAGATTGGTTTACATGATAAGGGCTAGGTAGTCCAATAATGGCTGTCTGCATGCTGGAGAGGCTGAGAACCTAGTAGCTGCTCATGCCCCAAGGCTGGATGTCATATCAGTCGCAATCTAGCATTGAAGATCTGGAGGGATCCTGGACAGAGCTGGTCTTTGATCCACATTAGGAGGCCATGGAATCTGGGCTCCAGTGTCAGGGGAGGATGGCAGCAACTACAGTAGAGATACACTCACCAGCAAGAAGCAAAGATGGACAGGCAAAAACGACACCACCTTTCCCTCAGACCAGACCTTTGTATCTAGGTTAAAGGTGGCATCCACTCTGCAGGTGGGTTTTCTCCCCTCATTAATCCTTCCTCACAGACCTGCTCAGAGGCGTTGGACTTTCCCAAAGGCATATCTCTTAGTTGATTCCAAACACAACCATGTTGACAATCAAGATCAGCCATCACAAGGGTCTAAAACTCGTGTGTTCTCTATACTTGGTTCTCAACTGATGGCAAGTTGGGAAGTGGAGACTTGCTGGAGGAGGTATGCTGTTGGAGGCAGGCTTTAGGGTATTATAGCCAGCCCCCTTTGTAAGAGTTCAACCACTCTCCTGCTGTTATTTACACATGCTGTGGCAAGGAGGTGATATCCAGCTTCTGCTCTACCATTTTCCCCAATATGAAGCTCTCAAGACTGTAAGCCAAAATAAAAAACTCTCAGCAGCTGCATTTGGTTGGGTGTTCTGTCCTTGCAGAAGATAACTGCAACAAGTGCTTATGGAAATTAGTGATGCATTGCTAATAAAGTTCAAAATTTTACCCAGTGACTGGAGAAATGGGTCAGTGGTTAAAGGCTCTTGCTTGCAAAGCCTACCAGTCCTAGTTCAATTCCCCAGGACTGACATAATGCCAGATGCACAAAGTGGTATGTGTGTCTGCAGTTCATTTGCAATAGCAGAAGGCCCTGGCACACCCATTCTCAGTCCTATTCATATTCATTCTCTTTCTCTCTTCCTCTATCAAATCAATATTTTTTTTAAATTTTTTATTTTTATTTATTTATTTGAGAGTGACAGACACAGAGAGAAAGACAGATAGAGGGAGAGAGAGAGAGACAGAGAGAGAATGGGCGCGCCAGGGCTTCCAGCCTCTGCAAACGAACTCCAGATGCGTGCGCCCCCTTGTGCATCTGGCTAACGTGGGACTTGGGGAACCGAGCCTCGAACCGGGGTCCTTAGGCTTCACAGGCAAGCGCTTAACCGCTAAGCCATCTCTCCAGCCCCTCAATATTTTTTTAAAAGTCTGCCTGAATGTCACAATACAGAAATTGGTACTGCATGGCTGTTAATGGAACTAAAGATAGCCCAAGATAATTTTGACTTTGAATCTGCCACACTCTATCATGAAATTCTAATCAGTCAAATACAGCTTTAACACAGATGGGGCTTTCCCAGAAAAATTTAGTTCACCATAAAAACAAAAATATTCAATATGAAGCCAGGCATGGTGGCACACACCTTTAATCCCAGCACTTGGGAGGCAGAGGTAGGAGGATCATTGTGAGTTCGAGGCCACCCTGAGACTACAGAGTGAATTTCAGGTCAGCCTGAGCTACAGTGAGACCCTACCTTGAAAACCCAATACGTGTGTGTGTGTGTGTGTGTGTGTGTGTGTATTCAATGTGGTGGAAACAAGAATTTAAGAGAAATGGATTTCAAGGTGTTCTTTCAGAAAGAATATTGGGAAATGTGATCCCATGTGGCTTGTTATATAGGCTTTACCACACCTCTGATACTCTTCTAGAAGTGAGAAGTCAGTTCCTGGCAGTAGTGATTCATGGTGGGAAAATCCTAATGGATGTGAAGTGAACTCTGCCTCCCATAAAGTTCAGTCTTTGACTTCAGGTTGTGATGTTACAATCATCACAAACAGATTGAATCTTCCCTTCTTAGCAGCCTATTAAAGAACTATAAAGCCAACTGCAGAGTTACGGATCTTAATGCACAAGCTGAAGTTTGCTGAAGAAGAAAATTTTGAATCTTATCCAAAGTGATACCTGTATGGGTGGATAGATTGATTGATGGATGGATGGATGGGTGGGTGGTGGAACTGAAGATTGAACCTAATGCCTTGGGCATGCTAGGCAAGCACTCTACCAGTGAGTCACATTAATAGGCCTTAGGTGGATCTCAGATCTGCAGTTCTCCTGCCTGACACTCCCAAGAACTGGGGGTCACAGGTGTGTACCAATACAACTAGAAAGGGGGATTTTATTTATTTATTGAAATAGAGTCTGTGTAATGTTGGGCTAGCCTCACACTTGCAACTGAGGCTTGCTTTGAACTTCTGATTCTCCTGCCAAGCACTGGAATTACATATATGTGCCATCCAGCCAGGATAGGATGATGTTTAGTCATAAAACTGTGCTGGAGAGATGGCTCAACAGTTAAAGGTGCTTGCTTGCAAAGCCTGACAACTTGGGCTCTATTCTCCAGAACCAATATAAAGCCAGATAAATACACAAAGCAGAATAAGCATCTGGAGTTCATTTGTAGGGGTAGGAGACCTTGCCATTCCCCATTTTTCCTCACTCCCCACTCTCTCAAATATATAGATAAATATTTAAAAAAACTAAAAATTACAAAACACACCTCCAGGTATGGTGGATCATTCCTTTAATCCCAATACTTGGTAGGAGGTAAAGGATCACTGTGAGTTCCAGGATAGAATACACAAAAGCCTGCCTCACAAAAATAAAATAATATCATAAAACACAGGAATGTCTCCCATCACTTAACCCTGTGTCCACTCTAAACTATCAGGTGCTGCCTTTTTTTAAAAAAAGTAGCAACATCAAAGGGGAAAGTGGGGGGGGGGGGAATTACCACGGGATTTTTTTTATAGTCATGGAAAATGCTAATAAAAATTTTTTAAAAAGTAGCAACAACTTTATTTATTTTATTTATTTATGTGAGAGAGGGAAAGAGGCTGGTGGGGGGGGGAGGGCAGGAGAATGGGCATGCCAAGGCTTCCTGCTACTACAAACGAACTCCAGATGCATGTGCCACCTTGTGCATCTGGCTTATGTGAGTTCTGGGGAATCAAACTGATGTCCTTTGGTTTTGCAGGCAAGTACCTTAACTGCTAAGGCATCTCTCCAGCTCCAGGCACTGCCTTTTTAAGGTACTCCTGAGGGGAGGGGATGATACAATTATGGTAGCTCAGGAAGCTATAAACAATAGAAATGTGTTGTTCACAATTCTGTATATGGGGATGTCCAAGATTAAGGTGCTAGCAGATTCTAGGTCTGGTGAGGGTTTCAGTATATGAATTCTGTGGGAACATAAATATCCAGTCTGTAGCAGTTAACACTAAACTTTCCTGTCAAATAATTTCTCCATCATAAAATATTTATTAAGCCTGGCATAGTGATGCACACCTTTAATCCCAGCACTTGGGAGGCTGAGGTAGGAAGATCTCTGTGAGTTCACAACTAGGCTAGGGCTGCAGAATAAGTTCCAAGTCAGCCTGGATCAGAGTGAAATCTTTCCTAAAAAAAAAAAAAAAAAAAAGCCCTGCTAGAACTACCTGATAACCTCCTCCATGTAGACCAGCTGACAGAAAGCTGGAAGTAGCCATTCTACATGTAGTTCAATGGGAGAAAGAGAAAACACCAGTGAAGATACTCAACAGTGGACACTGTAAGCCTTATATTTGGCCAACCAGGCCAAATGAGCCAACGGGTACAATAGTGGCATGTCTGTCATGGTAGAAACCAACTGCCCTCTAATTGGGACTGGACACCGCTCCATGGGAGGGAATACATCCCTGATACTGAAAACTTAAAACAGGGGTAGTCATGAGCCCTAGGGGTGTAACATCTGCTGCTGTCTGACTAAACGTATATACTATGCTTATCAAACTGCCCAGTAAGCACTTCTCTTACTGTTCATACACTTATATTAATGCTACTCTCACTTTTGGCAGAGAATTTTCTCTTTTCAAATGGTAGTAACCTTGGGATGACTCATAAGGCATCATGTGGTGGAAAGAAGTGACCAGAGTGCTCAATACTACAATACGTCTATATCACACCTTTCAAGGCTCAGTGTCCATTGTGGAAGAGGTGGAGGAAAGAATGTAAGAACCAAAGGAAGGGTAGGACTTCTTACAATGTGCTCCCCCCAGACAAAATGGCCTGTGTGCTGGCCTGCAGCATGAAGGTCAAAATGGGCCTTGAAGGAGGGAGTGGGAATGAATCTGAGACAAGAACACAAGGAATGGAGCAAAGACAAGTTCTGATCAAGGCTCAGGCTTATTCAGGCAGACATAGCTTATATACAGAAGATAGAACTTTCTCGACAATGTCTACATGCCTAAAGTCAGCTTCACCAGGGTCGTAAATTAATCCCTCTGTGTCTGACGCCCACTCCACCTAGGCTGTATACTAAACAATTCCTTAGTATTAGGCACCTTATTGATAAGGCCTTTGTATTAAGAGATTAGGAGAGTAGAGATCACCTTTAGCTCCCAAGGTCAAAGAGCAGCTGCGGCTCCCGACATCTGGATATCCATGACCTCACAGGGCCTGACACTACCTACACAAGACTATCATAAGAGGAGGAAAAGATCATGACATCAAAATAAAAGAGAGACTGATTGAGATGGGGAGGGGATATGATGGAGAATGGAGTTTCAAAGGGAAAAGTGGAGGAGGGCGGGTATTACCATTGTATATTTTTTATAATCATGGAGGTTGTTAATAAAAATATATAAATTTTCTAAAAAGCCAGGTGTAGTGGCGCACGACTTTAATCCCAGCACTTGGGAGGCAGAGGTAGGAGGATTGCTATGAGTTTAAGGCTATCCTGAGACTATATAGTGAATTCCAGGTCAGCCTGGGCTAGAGCAAAACACTACCTTGAAACACCAAAAATAAATAAGTAATGTTTATTAATTATGCATGTCTTCCTAAAATGACATGTATTAGATTTAATCTATCATACTTTTAAATCAAAATACATTGTGGCTCTAGTGATACTTGGAACTTGCTGCATTACAAGTTTTATTATATGCCTAGCAAGTACCAGTCCCTGGGTTCAATCACCAGTACCTTTGTCTTCCTCCAAAGTGGGGTTGGGGAGTTTTATTATAGGTGTTCTACATTTACCACAGTTGAGCTTTTAAAAAAAATTTTCAGAAAAATATTTCTACCATTAATGTTCCTGGAAGATAGGGTTTTAAGAAATTTATTTATTTGCTTATTTGTGTGTGTGTGTGTGTGTTTGTATGTGCATTGATGTATGTGTGCAGGCATGTATACACATGCAAGTGCATCTGTTTGGAGACCAGAGGTTGACACAGATCCAGGGTGTCTTTCTCAGTCACTCTTCACCTTATTTTTTTGAGATAGGGTCTTGCACTGAAACTTGAGCTCACCAATTAGGCCAGCAAGCCCCAGGGACTCACTGTCTCAGGCTCCCCAATGCTGAGATTACAGGTGTGCATTATCCAGTTTTTATGTGGCACACTCAAGAGGCTGAGGTAGGAGGATTGCCATGAGTTAGAGGCCAGCCTGGAGCTACAGAGTGAGACTCTACAGTAAAAAATATATATTTATTTTTCCAAATATTCCAGGATTTTCAATCATAGGAAAGTGTGTTGTATTTATTTTGTAGTTTTGAATTGGTCAATATGCCTAAGGATAACACCTTAAAATTCTGCTGGGAAGAATGTTACTAAGACACAAATGCTTAGAAATTCTAGGCTCATAGTGTGCTTTAGCTCTCATTTTTGATTCTTTATCCCCATCTTCTATCTGTAGTCAGACGTGTTATTCATTGAGCCACTGGACCCCTGCTCCCCATCTTCTATTATTTGCAAAACAGAGCTAATTTCCCATGGGACCATTACAGACTGAATATCTTCTAATGCATCATATCATCCTCTTTCCTTGCGACGCATAGTCTGCTTTTCTTAAAAGCATATACTACGTATCTGGCTTTGTTGAAGATTTTTTGTTTATATTTGCAAACACAGAGAGAAAGGTGGGGCTAAGAAGAAAATGGGCATACTGGGGTCTCTTGCCACTGAAAACAAAGTCCAGATGCATGTGCCATTTTGCATCTGGCTTTATGTGGGTACTGGGGAATCGAACACCTTTAAACTCTGAGCCATCTGTCTAGCCTGATTGAAGTGTTTTGTTTTTTATGGATTTTTTTTTTTTTTGGTTCTTCAAGGTAGGGTTTCACTCTAGCTCAGGCTGACCTGGACTTCACTATGTAGTCTCAGGGTGGCCTTGAACTCATAGTGATCCTCCCAACCCTGTCTCCCAAGTACTGGGATTAAAGGTGTGTGCCATCACGCCCAGCCTGATTGAAGCTTTTTATATTTACAAGTCCTTTAACCTTTCTAATGAACTTACAGTGCATGTATTGTTAATATCTGCAATATACAGAAGTGCAAACTGAAGCATTTTTGACCTAAGGTCACAAAGCTAGTAAATTACTTGTAGAGGATTTCTATATGAAATTTTCCTTGGGGAGATGTGAACACAAGTCAATCCACCAGATAGGATACAGTAAACAGACCAAAGTATAACTGCACCCAAACTAGTTTTGGTGAGTCAATTGTTTAATGGGTTTATTGATATAAGAAACACAGGATGAAGGGTTACTTAAGGGAACAAGGAGCCCCCAAAGCAGCTATACATCAAGAAGTCTCATCTTCACATGGAGAACAACTTCTTCCCGGCTGCTTCAAAGAACTTGTCCCTTAAGCTTTTATGCTCTATATACTCTATCTCCCCCTGAGTCTACGACACCTCATGTTATTATTGCATTCAGCTAGCACAGGGCAAATCTGAGGTCTCATGTGGTTGTCTGACCACCTTCCCCACATGCTTTCTTCTATGGGGTAATGTCAACAGGCCCAATCTCCTAAGAGTCCCTCACCAGGCAACAGTGACATTCCAATTCAAGAATCCCTGTGGGCTATGTTATAGTCCTTTAAAGACTCAACACTTAAATGATACTGCCTTAAAGATAATATAACAAGAAATATGTAAAATTAAAATACAATTTTTTGATAATAATTGGATGTACTATAACAAAATGAACTTTGGAGGCTAGGGAAATGTCTCAGAAGTTAAAGGTGCTTTTGCTTGCTTAAAAACAATGACTTAATTTTAAAATATTTTATTTATCTTTGTATTCATGAGAGAGAGAGAGAGAGAAAGAGAGAGGGAGAGAAGGAGAGAGATAGTATACCAGGACCTCCAGCTACTGCAAACAATTTCCAGACTCATGTGTTACCTTGCTGCATCTGGCTTATATGGGTGCTGGGAGATCGAACCTGGGTCCTTAGGCTTCACAAGCAAGCACCTTAACTACTAAGCCATCTCTTCAGCCCAAGAATTTATTTTTATTGAGACAGGAGCTCACTATGCACCCTTTGCTGGCCTGGAATTCACTATATAGACTAAACTAGTCTTGATTGCAGGGAGCTCTTTCTGCCTCTCCCAGATGAATTCTGGGATTAAAGTTGTTGTACCACACCTGATCAAAAGGATTTTAATTTTTTGTTGTTGTTGTTGTTTTTCAAGGTAGGGTCTTGCTGACCTAGAATTCACTATGTAGTCTCAGCTGGCCTTGAATTCACAGCTCTGCCTCCTCAGTGCTGGGATTAAAGTTGTGACCCACCAGGCCAGGCTCAAAAGAATCTTAAAAGAATGTTTATTCAATAATGACACATACAGAAAAGTGCCTAAATAATGTTCAATACATTTTTAGGAAGAGAGCACAATGATAAAACTGCCCCTAAATCACCCACACCCATCCTTGTAAATTATAAAATTAAAAATAAGCATCCAGGGGCTTGCCATACTCAAGTGGTAGAGTGCTTATCTAGCATTAACCAGGCACTACTGCATATATATATATATATATATATATATATACATATATATATATATATATATATATATATATGCATGTATGTAAGTATGTATGTATGTATATGTATATGTATATGTATATGTATATGTATATGTATATGTATATGTGTATATATATATGTACGTACACACACACACATATTGACATTCCCAGTCGCAGAGCCTCATTGAAATGCATTTCTACAGTAGTGCAGTCTTTCTAGAACAGTGATTCTGTCCTCAGACAAGCAGCCAGTATTATCATTGAAAACTTATTCAACTTGCAAACTCATGGGACACCCCTCCATCCAGTTAGAACTCGAGAGCAGAAACTCGACATAAAGCCTAGCAATTTTTGTTATTATGATTTTGAAAGATGCACATGAGGATGGATGGTAAGCAACCGATGTTCCTCTGGTACACTCTGGGAGTGTGCTTATTTAGTAATTGAGTTAGATGAATAACAGGGTTACATGCAAGTAATGGTGACAAGGCTGAATTACTTTTTCTTTCCATTATCCTTCTTTCCCTCTCATTTGGGCTCTTGTAGCCAAGGATGACAAACTTTTTTTTTTTTGAGGGGGTGGGTTTTGAGGTAGGGTCTCGCTCTAGCCCAGGCTGACCTGGATTTCACTATGTAGTCACAGGGTGGCCTTCAACTCATGGCGAACTTCTTACCTGGGCCTCCCAAGAGCTGAGATTAAAGGCGTGCGCCACCACACTCGGTTTAGGATGACAAACTTTGGATCCTCCTGTCTTCACCTCCCAAGCGCTTGGATTACAGGCATATGACAACCAATTTCTTTCTTAAGTGTGCTGCTGGGGCAATGTGTTTCCATTTTAGTAACCTTGATGTTTCCCCTTCTGGACTGCGTTTTAGACTGGGGATAAAGTGGTCCGTTAGAACAGATCAACCCACTCCCCAGCATAGCGGATGTTTCCAGCAAACCGCAAGAGCTACTCAATTTACCCCGAAAACACTGCCGCTGATTGGGGCAGGGAATTTAACCTCGGGGAGGCAAGAACAGCTCTGGCCAATCAGAAGCCCAGTTGGAGCCTCTCTCCCATCTTCGCCGTGCTATTGGAGGACTTCCCGTCAGTGTAAACGGCTCTCCGTGGCCACGCCCCACGCTCTGCCTCGTCAGCCAATCGCTGCGAGGCGCTCGAGGTGCCACAACCCGCGCGAGCGATTGAACATGGCGGAAGCTGTCTCCTCAGCGCCTGGTGGTCCGCGGGGTTGTGCGGACGGGAAGGATGCGGATTCGCTGGAGAAAGTCAGGGAGGACACGATGAGAAACCACATGCAGCCGGGGGACCCTGCAGGAGAAGACGACGAGGAGGAGGACATGGACCTGGTGGCGGAAGCCGAGGCCGTGGCCGCGGGCTGGATGCTGGACTTCCTCTGCCTCTCTCTCTGCCGGGCCTTCCGCGACGGCCGCTCTGAGGACTTCGAGCGGACCCGCGACAGCGCCGAGGGTGAGTGCGGGGCCCGGGTCGGGGCCGGGGCCGGGCGGGCGGGCGAAGCGGCCTCCTCCCCGGCTCTGCCGAAACCCGCGTCCGCCTCTCCCCGCCCGCCCTTCCGTCGGCGCCGAGTGTCCCCGGGTCTGTTTTCTCCTCAGAGGAAGCGGGCGCCCTAGCTAGGGTTGGTGGAAGGGTCTAGTCAGTTTGAAGCACATAAAGATTACACCCCGCCTGTTCTCTCTCCCTCTCTCCCTTTTTTTTTTCGGACTAGCCCAGGGTGACCTGGAACTCCTACACTTCCAGACTAGCCTGGAGTTTACAGCGATCCTCCTCCCTCTGCCTCCCAAGTGCTGGCATTAAAGGCGTGCACCACCACGTCCAGCGAATTTTATTTTATTTTTTAATAGTAGTTGTCTATGGACATAGGTTAGTACGCATACATATTTTCTTGCTCTGTCAGATGAAAGGGCACAGCAACAACCTGCAACAAATTTGCGGTTTCTAACACCGTTCTCCAACAAAGGAAAGGACTGATTTTGTAGTTCCAAACAGGAAGTACTCAAAAAAAAAAAAAACCCTGAGTCCATAATGATATAAGTACATAATTGAATAAATAAATGGGAGAAGAAGCAAATCTACCACGCAGAAAAATTCTAAGTAACGTAGCTACTGGGTCCTTGAGATGGAACATAAATATGGGCTAAACGAAACTCCAAGAGAGGATACTTGGAAATATGGGATTTCTTTACAGTAGAGAAACCTAACATGCTACCTTACTTAGGTATCATATCCATAGTGATATGGCGGCAGTGTGTACACTTGCTATATTGTAATGAAGGTGGAACTTTGTTTTTTTCTTCCAGAAACTCTTTAAGTCCAACTAATTATGAGAATACATTAAGGAACACTAAAGGGGTATACTGTAAAATACCCTACCAGTACCCAAAATGCAGTCTTCATGACCAAGTAAACTACCATAACCATCAGGTGTATGAAGAAACATGATAGCTAAATGTTATGTGGAATCCAGGATGGGATCTTGCCCCAGAAAAAAACCTTAATAAGTAATAAAGGATTAGACTTAGTTAATAATATAATGGGTTGGAGAGATGGCTTAGCAGTTAAGGCGCTTGCCTGCAAACCGTAGGACCCATGTTCTACTCCAGATCCCTTGTAAGCCAGACACACAAGATGATGCAAGGTCGCACATGCGCACAAGATGGCGCACGTGTGGAGTTTGATTACAATGGCTGGAGGCCATTCTCTCTTTTTTCCTTTCTTGCTCATTAAAAGAAAAAGCAAATGCTGTATCAACATTGGTACATTAATGTAGTATATAGTATACTGCTATAAGATGTTAATAAGGGAAAATGTTGAAGGGTACATGGGACTTTCACTGTTTCCACAATACATCAATATATGACTGTTTAGAAAATAGTTTTAAAATGACAGAAAAATTCCTTTCAAGGTTCTAACTCAAAACGTAGGTAATATCTAGAGGCTATCCCAGTTACTTTTAAGAGCAAGGAACTCCAAAGAGTTTCAGGTTTTCAGGCTGTTCTGTCAATTAGTGATGAATATACAAATTGTGAACATAGTGTAATATCTGTTTCACCAATTTTTAAAAACTTTTTTTTTTTAAATTTATTTATTTGAGAGCGACAGACACAGAGAGAAAGACAGATAGAGGGAGAGAGAATGGGCACGCCAGGGCTTCTAGCCTCTGCAAACGAACTCCAGACACGTGCGCCCCCTTGTGCATCTGGCTAACGTAGGACCTGGGGAACTGAGCCTCGAACCGGGGTCCTTAGGCTTCACAGGCAAGCACTTAA
Source organism: Jaculus jaculus (assembly GCF_020740685.1). Lineage (NCBI taxonomy): Eukaryota > Metazoa > Chordata > Mammalia > Rodentia > Dipodidae > Jaculus > Jaculus jaculus. Next base: position 143,198,673 of record NC_059103.1, read on the forward strand.
CCGCTAAGCCATCTCTCCAGCCCTAAAAACTTTTTTTATAGAGTGTGAGAGAATTGGCATGCCAGTGCATCAGCCACTGAGATTGTATTCCAGACGCCACCTAGTGGGCATGTGCAACCTTGCAAGTGTTTCACCTTTGTGTGTCTTGGCTTAGGTGGGATCTGGAGAGAGATGGAATGGGTCACAGGCGAGTGCCTTGACCACTAAGTCATCTCTCCAGCCCTGTTTACCCAATTTTTTTGCTTTTTATTTATTTATTTGCAAGCAAAGAGAGAATGGATATGCCAGAGCCTCCTGCCACAAACGAAGTCTAGATATATACTCCACTTTGTGCATCTGGCTTTATGTGTGTACTGGGGAAACAAACCCAGTCCATTAGGCCTTTGCAAGCAAGCGCCTTTAACTGTTTAGCCATCTCTCCAGCGCTCTTTTTCCACTTTTAGCTGAAAGGATTTTTTGAAAAAATTTTTTTTTAGCTGGGTGTGGTGGCACACGCCTTTAATCCTAGCACTTGGGAGGCAGGGGTGGGAGGACTGCCATGAGTTCAAGACCAGCCTGAGACTATATAGTGAATTCCAGGTCAGCCTGGGCTAGAGCAAGACCCGATCTTAAAAAAAAAAAAGAAAGAAAGAAACAAGAAACAAAAACAAAGAAAAATTTCTTCCCCCTGCTTATGAACTCCAGACACATGTACCACATTGTGTATCTGGATTTATGTGGATATTGGGGAATTGAACCCAAGTTAGCAGTGTTTGCAAGCTAGTACCTTTAATTGCTATCTCCCCAATCCTCAATTTTCTTATTTTATAAAATTTTAGTATACTTACTGACATTGTAAAAAATATGCAACTCTTGGATGCTTTCAAAATTCTAAGCTCTCATTCAGACTCAGAATTGTTTTTATATCTAAGATGATACCTTTTCCAGGTTGTTACTTCTAAATTATTTCCTAGCCACATAGGAAAAAGGGAGGACAATGATTAAGAACATGGGCATAGTGGCATGGGCTGGAAATCCTAGTGCTTGGGGAACTGAGGCAAGAAAATGGCAAGTTCCTGGCCAGGTAGGAGGATTGCAATGAGTTCAACACCAGTTTGGGGCTACAGAGTGAGTTCCAGGTTAGCCAGGGCTAGGGTGTGACCCAGCGTGGGAGGGGGGAAAAAAAAAGTCCCTGTAGACAGCAAAATACATTTTTAAGGTTTGTTTCCTGTCCTCTAATACTTTGTAACTGTCTTGGTTCCTCAATTTCTTCACCCTTTAAATGGGGAAAGTATTTAGCAATTGAACAGATATGTGTAAGTGAAAGCTTCTCATCTGCAACCCTTTTCAGATGGTTCCTAGCTATAAACTACTAGTATGGAGGGCTGAGTGGTACATGGCCTATATTAAACGCTCATACATTTGCTATTACTATTGCCAGCTATTAGATCTTCTTTTTCTTTTTCTTTTCTCTTTAAAAAAAAAATATATATATATGTATATATATGTATGTATGTATGTATATATATTTTAATTTTTTGTTTATTTTTATTTATTTATTTGAGAGCGACAGACAGAGAGAGAAAGAGGCAGATAGAGAGAGAGAGAGAGAATTGGAGTGGCAGGGCCTCCAGCCATTGCAAACAAACTCCAGACACATGTGCCCCTTGTGCATCTGGCTAACGTGGGACCTGGGGAACCGAGCCTTGAACCAGGGTCCTTAGGCTTCACAGGCAAGCACTTAACCGCTAAGCCATCTCTCCAGTCCTAAAATACCTATTTTTTATTATTTATTTATTTATTTGAGAGCGACAGACACAGAGAGAAAGACAGATAGAGGGAGAGAGAGAGAATGGGCGCGCCAGGGCTTCCAGCCTCTGCAAACGAATTCCAGACGTGTGCGCCCCCTTGTGCATCTGGCTAACGTGGGACCTGGGGAACCGAGCCTTGAACCAGGGTCCTTAGGCTTCACAGGCAAGCACTTAACCGCTAAGCCATCTCTCCAGTCCTAAAATACCTATTTTTTATTATTTATTTATTTATTTGAGAGCGACAGACACAGAGAGAAAGACAGATAGAGGGAGAGAGAGAGAATGGGCGCGCCAGGGCTTCCAGCCTCTGCAAACGAATTCCAGACGTGTGCGCCCCCTTGTGCATCTGGCTAACGTGGGACCTGGGGAACCGAGCCTTGAACCGGGGTCCTTAGGCTTCACAGGCAAGTGCTTAACCGCTAAGCCAACTCTCCAGCCCATCTTTAAAATATTTTTAAATACTTCTTAATATTTTTAAATAATACTTACTTGTTTGAGAGAGTGAAAAAGAGGCAGATAGAATGGGTGCGCCAGGGTCTCTAGCCACTGCAAATGAACTCCAGATGCATGCACCTTGTGCATGTAACTTTATGTGGGTACTGGGGAATTGAACGCAGGTTCTTTGGCTTTGCAGGCAAGTGCCTTAACCTCTAAGCCATCTCTCTCACCTCCGCCCCTTTTTTTCAGCAGTATAGAGAAAGCTAACTGCTGGTTCACCTAGAACAAGTAGGTTTTGTTTTGTAAGCCACCTGCCAAGCAGGTGCAATGAATTGAATGACAAGAGTATAAAGTATCTGCAGTTAATTCGTAGTTGACTGTATTGAATATTTAGGGCAGTGAAGATAAAAGGGGTCATTCTTTTCTAAAGTAGGGTCGGTCTGTTTTTGTCTGATATTGTATACATTCTGTCTTGGTATCTAGAGGGGCTTGATTCCAGGACTTTACCCACCAACCCTGTTTACACTAAAGCCTAAAGCTTGGGTCCCTTATATAAACTGGCCTAAAATTTGCATGTAATCTGTGCAATCCTCTCTTTGAATCACTTCTAGATTACTTAGAACATCTAATACAATGATATAGTGTAAGTGCTTATGACTAACTGTTACATTTTGTTAAGGAATAATTATAAGGAAAGAAGTCTACATTTTCGGTACACATGTAAATTTTTTTTTTCTCACAAACTTTGCATCTGCTTGTGTGGAACTCTGAATGCAGCAGGCTGACTGTACCTATCCTTTGTGATACTTCTGAGATTTCAGAGTGTTAAGGATAGGGCTTACTTGGTAGAGTATTTTCCTAACATGCTTGAAGCCCCCAGCTTAATCCCCAGCACTTACTAAAATACGTGTGATCATGCTGCCTGTAATCCCAGCAGCCAGAGGTGGCGGCAGAAGAATCTGAAGTTCAAATGCATCCTCAGCTATGTAGGAAATTGAAGGCCAGCCTGAAGTACATGAAAAAAATTAAGCTGGGTATGGTGAAGCAGGCCTTTAATCCCAGTACTTCCAACACTTGGGAAGCAGAGGTAGGAGGATTACTGAGTTCCAGGCCAGCCTGAAACTACATAGTGAATTCCAGGTCAGCCTGGGCTAGAGTGAGACTCTACCTCTAAAACAATAACAACAAAAAATTTAGGGCTGGAGAGTTGGCTCACTGGTTAAAGGCACTTCCTTGCAAAGCCTGGCAGCTGGATTCGATTCCCCAGTACTTATGTAAACCCAGATGCACAAAGTGGTACATGCATCTGGAATTTATTTTCAGTGGCAAGAGGTCCATACACTCTTTCTCTCAAATAAAGATTTTTTTTTAAATCGGTTGTTTGCATACTTTGTTTAATTTATGTGAACAAATTTATTCTAAGAGTAAGATCTTCCTAAGGGCCAAGGACTGGTGGTTATTTTATCTTGGGTCATCAACTCCTAATAGGAGCTAACAGTAGGTGCTCAATACATATTCATTGACGAGTGTTCTAATTTTTATAAATTTGTGCTATCTTTTATGTCTTATTTAGTTCTATTATGACTATATTTAGTTCAGATAATCTCTATCACAGTACAAGATTATGCCATTGTAGAATTGACGCAATTGAGATTATTTTTTTTATTTGCTCAGTAATTGTAGCACAGGTTTTTTTTGGTTAGTTTGTTTGTTTTGTTTTAACTTTCCTAATTTAAGCTTTTTTTTGTTTAAAGCACATTCTCATTCTACCTCAGGCTGACCTTGAACTCATGGCAATCCTCCCACCTCAGCTTGGTGATCCTCCTATGGTTTCAGGAATGTTGGGATTATAACATGAGCTACCATGTCCTGCTTATTTAAGCTAAGCAAGCCCTTTTGAAGCACAATAGTGTCACTTCGACATCTTGCCTTAGGCATTTCCGAAAAGAAGTTTTTCCTTGCAATTTACCTTACTCCCAAATACTTAACTATTTAAGATTTTTTTTTGCTTCCATAATGCTCTTTATCTTTTCCGGCTTTCAACACAATTTTACTTTAGTAGCTTAACCATTTGTCTCTTAGTATTGGCATGTCATTTGTATTGGTATATGTAATGGTTTGAATCAGATTGTCCACATGTGTGTTTTGAACGTTTGGTCCCCACCTGGTAGCGATTTTGGAGATAGAACCTTGATGGAGGAGGTATATTGTTAGAAGTGGGGTTAGAGGTTATATAGTCAGCTTCCCCTTGCTAGAATTTGGCTCACTCTTGCTGCTATTTTCTACCTGTTTTGACAGAAATGTCTAGCCTCTCTGTTCATGTCACACTTTCCCCTGCCATCATGAAGCTTGCCCTCAAGACTGTAAGCCAAAATAAAAACTTTCCTCCCGTTAGCTGCTTTTGGTTGGTGCTTTATCCCAGCAATAAGAAGGTAACTACAAACAATAGATTAGCTCATTGAAATCCAGGAATAGTATTTAGTCACCTTTCACATACTTACTGGTAGACCCATCATGGTGGACATTCAAATATTTGAGAGGTACATGTTTTAGAATCATCGTAGGCACTGAACAAACTCACTTAATGGAAATTTTTTCAGAAATAATGGAAAATATTTTCTGTAATATGAAGAATTGCATAATGTAAGTTTCAAAGTAGTGATTTGACATGCGTTACAATTTAGATAAGGATCTTTTAGTTTAGAGTGCTACTTATGAAAGTAATTTTAAATAGTATTATTCCATGTTTGAGTTGTTGTGCAAGAAGAGTTTGTTGAAAAGCCATTCTTTGACTAGTTGGAACTTTCATCTCTAAGTTTGTGATCATTTTTGTTCATTGTTTATAACCTAATACTTAGACCTCATAGTGAGACTGCTGACTTATTTTAATCAAATTCACATCTTTCTTTTTCAGCTATTATTCATGGACTATCCAGTCTTACAGCTTCTCAGATGAGAACTATATACATATGTCAGTTCTTGACAAGAATTGCAGCAGGAAAATCCCTTGGTAAATACATATTTTATCTTACTTGGAAGTACTTTATATTTAATTATATGACAATGAAAACTCAACTAATGGGAGTTATCTCTTTTTTATTTTGGTGGGCAGAAAGAGGTTGTCTATATACATCTGGCATATATGCATACAAGCCTACTTTGCAAATAAAGGGAGTATAATTTATCTTTTTAGAACAGTGGTTCTTAAGCTTTAATCTGATTCAGAATTACTTAGAGGCCTTCTTCAAACAGTACTGGGTCCTTCTGCCCAACGATGAGTTTAAATATTGTAGGATAGGTGTGAAGTCATAGAATTTCCTTGTTTTATTTATTTTTTAAAATTTTTATCTATTGGAGAAAGGGGGAGAGAATAAGTGCATCAGGGTTTCCTGCCACTACAAATGAACTCCAGTTGTATGCATGTGGCTGTATTTGGGTACTAAATAATCTAACTCAGGTCGTTAGGCTTTACAGGCAAGAGCCTTAACCGCTGAGCCATCTCTCCATCCCTTTCCTAGGTATTTTATTGATGGTATTGTGAATATGGGAGTTCCATATTTACAACAATTGTTATTTTGTCTTGTTTTGGAAGAGGTTCTCATCCTGTATCCCAGGCTGCCTTTGAATTTGCTGCAATATTCCTGCCTCAGTCTCAGAAGTGCTGGGATTATAGGTGTGAGCCACCATGCCTAGTAGTTACTTCCTTATATTTGTATCTTAAGTGCCCACTACAAATTGGAATATAAATGAATGAATATATTCTTTTTATTTAAAGAGCTGGAAATACAAAAAGGCAAGCAAAAAATAAAAATAACTTGAAACAGGACAGGGAAGTACACTCATTTAATCCTGGCACTTGGGAGGCAAAGGAATATCACTGTGAATTCAAAGCCATATCCAGTTTAACATTCCTTTTAATGTATTCATTTGGTGTATAGTTGCTATGCAACAAACTTCAGCTGCTAGGAAACAAGTGCTTTAAAGGAATATGTCTAGTAAATGGTGCCTGCCTCAAAAACTTAAAATATAATCATTATGCATAGTAAAGAGGATTTTTACTTTCAAAATGCAAAAATAGTAACAAGGCATGGTGATGTTGCCTGTAACCCTAGCATTCTGTAGGTCAAGGCAAGAAGATCTTGAGTATAAGGCCAGCCTGGACTACATAGTTAGACTCTCAAAAACATGGATAGATAGAGATAGACAGACAGACCACAAAGACTATGTCAAACAATAGATAACATATTTTGTTAGTTTCAGGTGGTTTTTTTTTTTTTTGTTGTTGTTTTTGTTTTTTCAAGGTAGGGTCTCACTCTAGCCTAGGCTGACCTGGGATTCACTATAGAGTCTCAGGGTGGCCTCGAACTCACGCAATCCTCCTACCTCTGCCTCCCGAGTGCTGGGATTAAAGGCGTGCGCCACCACGCCCGGCTAGTTTCAGGTGTTTTGTAATTGGATTTTTTTTCAGTTTTAGAATGGATCTTAGCAAATTAATTTCAAAAATCATCCAGGTGGTTATATATATAAACAGTGCTTGGGACATAGTGTATACTTGACAAATATGAAAAGAAATGCACATTTTTAAGGTCCTACATAACTATTTGTTTATTTGTTTGGTTGCTTGAGGTAGGGTCTTACTCTAACCCAGGCTGACCTGGAATTAATTATGTAGTTTCAGGGTGGCCTTCAACTCACAGCAATCTTCCTTGAGTACTGGGATTAAAGGTGTGCCCCACCATGCCTGCCTACAAGATTCTACATAACTTTCTAAGTTAATGTATTTTTCTGTTTTTTCAAAGATGCACAGTTTGAAACTGATGAGCGTATTACCCCCTTGGAATCAGCCCTGACAATTTGGGCCTCAATTGAAAAGGAAAATGACAAACTTCATAAAGAAATACAGAATTTAATTAAAATTCAGGTTTGAATATTACTTTGTGCTTATTGCTGTCCTATAATGCTTATTGCTCTGCTATAATGTTGTATTAATTTTTGTTCATGTGACAAAATACCTAACAAGAAACAACATAGTGAGGAAGGGTTTATTTTGGCTTATAGTTTTAGAAGGTAAAGTCATTTGTGGTGGGGAAGTTTTGCAATATTTTCATAGGTTGTGAAAACCCTCTCATTTCATTTCCTTTTCATTCAAAATTAATATTTAGGTGGGCCATTAATATTTATCATTTATCTTCTAATTTTTGTATATGAGTTGTTTGTTTGAGTCCAGGTCTCATGTAGCTCAGGCTGATCTGGAATTTCTTATAACCCAGGCTTGCCTTGAACTAAAAAAATTCTACTTCAACTTCCTGGGTGCTGGGATTAGAATAAAGGTGTGATCCACTGCACCCAGCTTGGTTTATACTAATGCCTACCTTAAGATAGAATGCTGAGCATCTGCCTGATAAATGTGCACAGAACCAGTTAAATAAATGAAATCATTAGGCTGCAGAAAAATGTTTTAGATGAAGTATTCCTGATCTTCTTAAGTCATGTCTATAGTTAAATAATTATTGCATATTTTGAAAAACAGTCTAAAGTTTGTGTTTGTCATTTTGTCTTTAAGGCTATAGCTGTTTGCATGGAAAGTGGCAGTTTTAAGGAAGCAGAAGAAGTATTTGAAAGAATATTTGGTGACCCAAATTCTCACATGGTAATTGTTTAAATTAAACTGTGCAGAATATGAAAAGCTGAAAGACAATTGAAAGAGAAAAGAAAAGCTTTATGTAACCCAATCTATTTTTAAATTCATTGTTACATTAATCAGTACAAAAATTACTGAGATATTTTCCTTGCCTGTATTTTTTTTTTTTTTTTTTTTTTTTGAGGTAGGTTCTCATTCCAGCCGGGGCTGACCTGGAATTCACTATGTAATCTCAAGGAGATCCACCTACCTCTGCCTCCCAAGTGCTGGGATTAAAGGCGTGCACCAGCACGCCCGGCTTCTTGTCTGTATTTTTGTATCAAATCTGATACCTGGTATGTATTTAATATTAACAGTGTGTTGGACATTTGATGAGTCACATGTCAAGGGTTGTATGTGGCTAGTGGCTACCACATTAAGGGGCATAGGAATAGTAAAAGGCATGACAGTTTGCTAAGTTTTCTAGATTTGGGGTTTTTTTGGGGGGGTTGTTGTGTTCAAAAGTCTGGTAATATATGACAGATGTCAAGATCTTTCTATTCCTAATCCTCCCCACACATACATGCACACACAGTACCAGGAATGCAACAACACAATAGCCCTGGCCACTTACCAGAATTTATTTCTTTTCATTTCTTTTTTGAGACCTTGCCCTTTATGTGGACCACGCTGGCCTGGAACTTGTCAGTGATCCTCTTGCCTCAGTTTTCTGATTGCTTGAATTAAGAGCACAC